>NW_027397063.1:96700476-96875277 GCF_003265705.2 Callorhinus ursinus | reverse complement strand
GATGTTGAGCACTTTTTCATGTGCCTGTTGGCCATTTGGATGTCTTCTTTGGAAAAATGTCTGTTCATGTCTTCTGCCCATTTCTTGATTGGATTATTTGTTCTTTGGGTGTTGAGTTTGATAAGTTCTTTATAGATTTTGGATACTAGCCCTTTATCTGATATGTCATTTGCAAATATTTTCTCCCATTCTGTCGGTTGTCTTTTGGTTTTGTGGACTGTTTCTTTTGCTGTGCAAAAGCTTTTTATCTTGATGAAATCCCAATAGTTCATTTTTGCCCTGGCTTCCTGTGCCTTTGGTGATGTTTCTAGGAAGAGGTTGCTGTGGCTGAGGTCGAAGAGGTTGCTACCTGTGTTCTCCTTTAGGATTTGGATGGACTCCTGTCTCACGTTTAGGTCTTTCAACCATTTGGAGTCTATTTTTGTGTGTGGTGTAAGGAAATGGTCCAGTTTCATTCTTCTGCATGTGGCTGTCCAATTTTCCCAACGCCATTTGTTGAAGAGACTGTCTTTTTTCCACTGGACATTCTTTCCTGCTTTGTCAAAGATAAGTTGACCATAGAGTTGAGGGTCCATTTCTGGGCTCTCGATTCTGTTCCATTGATCTATGTGTCTGTTTTTGTGCCAGTACCATACTGTCTTGATGATGACAGCTTTGTAATAGAGCTGGAAGTCCGGAATTGTGATGCCGCCAGCTTTGCTTTCCTTTTTCAATATTCCTCTGGCTATTCGGGATCTCTTCTGGTTCCATACAAATTTTAGGATTATTTGTTCCATTTCTTTGAAAAAAGCGGATGGTATTTTGATGGGGATTGCATTGAATGTGTAGATTGCTCTAGGTAGCATTGACATCTTCACAATGTTGGTTCTTCCAATCCATGAGCATGGAACGTTTTTCCATTTCTTTGTGTCTTCTTCAATTTCTTTCCTGAGTATTTTATAGTTTTCTGAGTACAGATCCTTTGCCTCTTTGGTTAAATTTATTCCTAGGTATCTTATGGTTTTGGGTGCAATTGTGAATGGGATCGACTCCTTGATTTGTCTCTCTTCTGTCTTGTTGGTGGTGTATAGGAATGCCACTGATTTCTGTGCATTGATTTTATAGCCTGCTACTTGACTGAATTCCTGTACGAGTTCTAGCAGCTTTGGGGTGGAGTCTTTTGTTTTTTCCACATACAGTATCATATCATCTGCAAAGAGTGAGAGTTTGACTTCCTCGTTGCCGATTTGGATGCCTTTGATTTCTTTTGGTTGTCTGATTGCTGTGCCTAGGACTTCTAATACTATGTTGAATAGCAGTGGTGAGAGTGGACATACCTGCCGCATTCCTGACCTTAGGGGAAAAGCTCTCAGCTTTTCCCCATTGAGAATGATATTCGCTGTAGGTTTTTCGTAGATGGCTTTTATGATATTGAGGTATGTACCCTCTATCCCTATACTCTGAAGAGTTTTGATCAGGAAAGGATGCTGTACTTTGTCAAATGCTTTTTCTGCATCTATTGAGAGGATCATATGATTCTTGTTCTTTCTTTTGTTAATGTATTGTATCACGTTGATTGATTTGCGGATGTTGAACCAGCCTTGCAGCCCAGGGATAAATCCCACTTGGTCGTGGTGAATAATCCTTCTAATGTACTGTTGGATCCTATTGGCTAGGATTTTGGTGAGAATTTTTGCATCCATGTTCATCAAGGATATAGGTCTGTAATTCTCCTTTTTGATGGGGTCTTTGTCTGGTTTTGGGATGAAGGTAATGGTGGCCTCATAAAATGAGTTTGGAAGTTTTCCTTCCATTTCTATTTTTTGGAACAGTTTCAGGAGAATAGGTATTAATTCTTCTTTAAATGTCTGATAGAATTCCCCTGGGAAGCCATCTGGCCCTGGGCTTTTGTTTGTTGGGAGATTTTTGATGACTGCTTCAATTTCCTTAGTGGTTATAGGTCTGTTCAGGTTTTCTATTTCTTCCTGGTTCAGTTTTGGTAGTTGATACATCTCTAGGAATGCACCCATTTCTTCCAGGTTATCTAATTTGCTGGCATAGAGTTGCTCATAATATGTTCTTATAATTGTTTGTATTTCTTTGGTGTTGGTTGTGATCTCTCCTCTTTCACTCATGATTTTGTTGATTTGGGTCATTTCTCTTTTCTTTTTGATCAGTCTGGCCAGGGGTTTATCAATCTTGTGAATTCTTTCAAAGAACCAGCTCCTAGTTTCGTGGATCTGTTCTACTGTTCTTTTCGTTTCTGTTTCATTGATTTCTGCTCTGATCTTTATTATTTCTCTTCTCCTGCTGGGTTTAGGCTTTATTTGCTGTTCTTTCTCCATTTCCTTTAGGTGTAGGGTTAGATTGTGTATTTGAGACCTTTCTTGTTTCTTGAGAAAGGCTTGTATTGCTATATACTTTCCTCTCAGGACTGCCTTTGCTGTATCCCAAAGATTTTGGACAGTTGTGTTTTCATTTTCATTGGTTTCCATGAATTTTTTTAATTCTTCTTTAATTTCCTGGTTGACCCATTCATTCTTTAGTAGGATGCTCTTTAGCCTCCATGTATTTGAGTTCTTTCCGACTTTCCTCTTGTGATTGAGTTCTAGTTTCAAAGCATTGTGGTCTGAAAATATGCAGGGAATGATCCCAATCTTTTGGTACCGGTTGAGACCTGATTTGTGACCTAGGATGTGATCCATTCTGGAGAATGTTCCATGGGCACTAGAGAAGAATGTGTATTCCGTTGCTTTGGGATGGAATGTTCTGAATATGTCTGTGAAGTCCATTTGGTCCAGTGTGTCATTTAAAGTCTTTATTTCCTTGTTGATCTTTTGCTTAGATGATCTGTCCATTTCAGTCAGGGGGCTGTTAAAGTCCCCCACTATTATTGTATTGTTGTCAATGTGTTTCTTTGCTTTTGTTATTCATTGCCTTATATAATTGGCTCCTCCCTTTTTAGGGGCATAGATATTTACAATTGTTAGATCTTCTTGTTTGGATAGACCCTTTAAGTAGGATAGAGTGTCCTTCCTCATCTCTTATTACAGTCTTTGTTTTAAAATCTAGTTTGTCAGATATAAGGATTGCCACCCCAGCTTTCTTTTGGTGTCCATTAGCATGGTAAATGGTTTTCCACCCCCTCACTTTCAATCTGGGGGTGTCTTTGGGTCTAAAATGAGTCTTTTGCAGACAGCATATGGATGGGTCTTGTTTTTTAATTCAATCTGATAGCCTGTGTCTTTTGATTGGGGCATTGAGCCCATTTACATTCAGGGTAACTATTGAAAGGTATGAATTTAGTGCCATTGTATTGCCTGTAAGGTGACTGTTACTGTATGTTGTCTGTGTTCCTTTCTGGTCTATGCTGCTTTTAGGCTCTCTCTTTGCTTAGAGGACCCCTCTCAATATTTCTTGGAGGGCTGGTTTCGTGTTTGCAAATTCCTTTAGTTTTTGTTTGTTCTGGAAGCTTTTTATCTCTCCTTCTATTTTCAATGACAGCCTAGCTGGATATAGTATTCTTGGCTGCATATTTTTCTCGTTTAGTGCTCTGAAGATATCTTGCCAGTCCTTTCTGGCCTGCCAGGTCTCTGTGGATAGGTCTGTTGCCAGTCTAATATTTTTACCATTGTAGGATACATATCTCTTCTCCCGAGCTGCTTTCAGGATTTTCTCTTTGTCTCTGAGACTGGTAAGTTTTACTATTAGATGTCGGGGTGTTGACCTATTTTTATTGATTTTGAGTGAGGTTCTCTGTGCCTCCTGGATTTTGATGCCTGTTTCCTTCCTCACATTAGGGAAGTTCTCTGCTATTACTTGCTCCAATATACCTTCTGCCCCTCTCTCTCTTTCTTCTTCTTCTGGGATCCCAATTATTCTAATGTTGTTTCGTCTTATCGAATCACTTATCTCTCGAATTCTGCCCTCGTGATCCTATAGTTGTTTCTCCCTCTTTTTCTCAGCCTCTTTATTTTCCATCATTTGGTCTTCTATATCACTGATTCTCTCTTCTGCCTCATTTATCCTAGCAGTTAGTGCCCCCATTTTTGATTGCACCTCATCAATAGCCTTTTTGATTTCGACTTGGTTAGATTTTAGTTCTTTTATTTCTCCAGAAAGGGTTTCTCTAATAACTTCTACGCTTTTTTCAAGCCCAGCTAGTATCTTTAAAGTCATGATTCTGAACTCTAGGTCCGACATCGTACTAGTGTCTGTATTGAGTAGGTCCCTAGCTGACGGTACTACCTCTTGTTCTTTTTGCTGAGGTGATTTTTTTCGTCTTGTCATTTTGTCCAGAGGAGAATAGATGAATGAGAGAACAAAATGCTAACAGGTTTACAACATCCCCAGCAAATATACTGTATACAAATCAGAAAAGACCTTCCAGTAAGTGGTCGCTTCTCTGTTCAGAGTTGTTGCTACTCTCCTCTTTGATCTCCTGTTGAGTTCGTAGGTGTTCAGAATGGTTTGATCCCTATTCAGCTGAATTCCTGAGACCAGATGAAATCTAGGTCTCCTACTCCTCCACCACCTTGCTCCCTAGATGTTGTTTTGGTACTTTGTTATGAACTATTAAGAATCAATACCAACATTGTGCCATGAAGAAGGGAAGGTGACAGATACCCTGTTGGCCAATTCTCAATGAAAATGATGAGTCTACTTAGAGGGGTCACATTCTTCTGAGAACACTCCAAATCAGGTCTCAATAAAACCAGAAGAAGATAAAGAGAAAGATATATAATCATAGTAAGGATATACTAAGAAAGATTTTCCTGATAAACACCATCTAACTCAAAAGGGATAGAAGCCCCTGGAGGAAAAATGATGTTTTTAAACAGCTGATTAAATGAATGTTTCTCCAGTTTTGTCTTTTTTTTTTTTTTTAATCATTAATGGGAGTAGGAATTTGTAGAACTATATAAAAAGTCTCTTGCAAAGCCTCTTAGGGGAAAAATAAGCCAGATAGCATGGAAAGATGAGAGGATATTTACAACATTATTTTGATGACAGTGACAGCATGAGTAAATGCTATGGATTCCGTAAAAGTGCAAAGTGGCCTCTGGATCTTATAAAGTGGTCAGTGTACTGTGAAAGGGTACGGGGAAGCAATTTTCGAGAAATCAGTGAAAGCATACATCTGGAAGAACTTTGGGTTCTGGTACATTTAAATTCTGTTTAAAGCTATTTTTGCACAGATACAAAACATAGGATTGCCTCATGTGCTCTGTGTGCCTATGGTTAATAGGATCAACTCTAGGCACATACTTCAAGTGTGTTTTAAGAAATGTAAACAAGAGGTTTTTTTCTTTTTTAATGATCTCCAATATTTTCACATAATAGGAGGGCTTTATGTCTTTATGGTTATTTTTTGTACACAAATTCTAACTATATGGAGTCCAGGGTGTGCAATAAACTTATTGAAGGAAAAAAAATTAATGGGGCATCCTTATACAATTTATCTCTATATTATTTATATTGTCCTACATTGTGCAAGCATAGTATCTTTCAAGAAACATACTGTAAGCTGAAAAAACTAGCGAAAGAAACTCTATAGAATATTTATGCTATAATCTAATTTTTTAAATTTGTTTCAACTTCTGAAAAATATTACTACTGAACTTAACTTATAGCAATTAGTATTTATAGCACTTAGTGTCAGGAACCAAGGATAAATAGAGGAAGGAGACATCATCTTATATTCCAGGATGTGAGACAGTAATGCACTGGGTCCATAGTATTCCTCACAGAGGAAAGCTGGAATACATCTTTATTTGTGTTTAGTTGTGGTAGTTATTAATCTTCTTCTGGTGTGACTCTTTTGGCTCTCAACTGGATTAAAGCCCTTTGGCAAGAAGACTAATTTATTTGTTATTATGTAGCTTCTGAAAATACTAAGTATAGCACTTTGCCCATAAGAGATGTTCAATGAATCTTTTTAAACTTTTGCTAATTGAGACACACAGATTTTATCTGTAATTTATATCAACAGTAGCATTTAGTTTTTTTGTTTTTGTTTTTTTAAAGTAGGCTCCATGCCCAGAGTGGAGCCCAGTGCGGGGTTTGAACTCACCACCCCGAGATTAAGACTTGAGCTGAAATCAAGAATTGGATGCTTAACTGACTGGGTCACCTAGGCACCCTAGCATTTAGATTTTTAATTTTCACGTCAATTATGCCCGCTAAGCCCTTTCAGAACGTTTTTATTTTTAAAAAATACACTTATATTTCTATGTGTATTATAGGAATTCATTTTATTTAATTTTATAAAACAAGTTTCTAGAATAAAATGTTAGTAATTGAAGAATGCTTGTCTAAATCCTTCAATAACAGCATGTTGACTGCTTATTCTCAGCTTTTCCAAATCACCAGTTCTCAGGAGGTGTCAGCATCCAGAATCCCAGGGAAACTTGTTACAAACATCAAATACAGGTTCCATCCCTGGAAGCCTAACCCAATAGGTCTGTTTGTGCCTGGGAATCTGCATTTCTAAACAAATTCCCAGGTTATTCTGATGTGCAATGACTGGCAATTAATCCTACATCCTTGGAAACAGATGAGGATGATGGATTTGTTTCCATTAATTGGTATTTGAGGGATTTTTCAATCCTCATGTGCATATGTTCATACTTCCCCACAACAGTTTGGTTTCAAATGACAGAATATACAATCTGGTTGCAAGAGCAAAAATTCCATTCTTGAAGATCAGAGACATTATTATTCCAAATTGTGCAACTTGGAAGGAAGAGAAGAGGCGTGAAAATTGAAATTGTTGGGGCTTATTTGAAAGTTGGCAGAAGGCTGGGATGTGTGGGGAAAGGGTGGGCAACAGGTGGGAGACAGACTCTGAGCAGAGGCAGTGAGGGTGCTGCCCCAGAGGAACACACAGTGTGATCCAGTGTTCAGTGTGGATGTCACGCACGAGCTGTTCCATTGTTTCTCCTTTTTCTATCCCAGATTAATAAGGGAACTCTAGGTACACAAGAGTTGGAGGTCAGTGTGGCCAGCTTCTAACTATTACTATAGATCACAAAATAAACTTGACTTTCTTCCTATCCTTTGAGTACCCACGTGTTGGGAAGAACTGAATCGCTTCTTGGCAAGTCGTGGTGATTCTAACCATGAGTCTGGCTCCAAGTGGCTGGAAGAAAACATGTCTGATTCATTTCACAGAGAGGTTCTGAAGAACTCTGTCATGTAAGAACCAACAAATATGATAGAATATTTAAATTGATTCAAAAAGTCAAGTTTTCCCCCTTGCCTAAGGATCATGAAAAAATAATGTGATTATAAAATGTTGGCAATAAATGTTACAAGTGTTTAAATAAAGAGGTTTTTGCAAAAGCTAATGTAAATGTATCGGTGGAGTGGAAACTAAAGGTGGAAAATTGGGTGAAGCTTTATAAATGTTTGATAAACCCATAATGACTTTCTTTAGGAATCAAATTTCTTCTAAAATTGAGCCCATTAAAGCCAGCAAATATTTTTAATCAGAGTGGAAGCAAAGGCAAAAGATTACCAGTGTTCAAAAATCTCAAGAAAATTTGACATTTCTACAGTGGTGGCAGCAGTAAATTGTAATCACTGGAACTGTTGGCATGACAGCCAGCATTCACCTGGGATCTCCTTTCATATTGGAAAGCAAAGAATTGCAGTGTTTTTTTTCCCCCTAACTGATGGTTGCCACCTGCATATGACAACTGTGTACTGAGCATCTCACACCACAATGTCCAGTAGTCCCCCCTTATCTGTGGTTCCACTCTGCACAACTTCAGTTCCCCACTGTCAACCCCAGTCTGGAAACAGATGATCCTCCTCCTGATGCATCATCAGAGGGTCAGTTGTAGCCCAATGCTATTCCATCACACTGTGTGCGTCCTTCACTTCACTTCGTCTCATCACTAGGCCCTTTATGACTTCATATCATCACAAGGCCCTTTATGACTTCACATCATCACAAGAAGAATGGTGAGTCCAGTTTGATAAGATATTCTGAGAGACCTCAATCATATAAGTTTTATTATAGTACATCATTATATTATTCTATTTCATGATTAGTTATTATTGTTAATCTCTTTCTATGACTAATTTATAAATTAACCCTTATCATAGGTGTGTGTGTATAGGAAAAAAGCCTAGTCTATATTGGGTTCAGTACTCTCCATGGTTTAGGGCATCCACTGGGGGTCTTGGAACGTATCCCCCAGTATAAAGCAGGGTGGGGTACTACTGTGCTACCACATGGTACTAGACCACATTGGTTGCTGATAGGGAACACGCTCAGTGAAGGGGCTTTCTTTTTCTCCTCTGGAAATCAATTAGTGAGATAACCATACTCTTCAGCCACGTAGGTTATTTGGTTGGGGGTTGGGGGTGAGGTCCTTCTCTTATTTTTCCCCGGTTATCCCTGATAACACTCTCATTCCCAGATGCTCCTCCCACCTCTCCTTTACGTAAGTTCTCATTCTTTTCGGTTTGCTCTATTTCTTTGAACATGTCTGGATTCTTGAAAAATCTGGAGCAATGTTTAGTGTATTTTTCATTTTCATAAATGATTTTCTGTCATGGACCACATTCTATTTCTCGCTTGTGTCTCTTAAGCTTTGCACATGGCATCGTATGTGTACTTAGTTTGTTGCCATCACTGCTATAGAGTGATTTCACAGTGCACAGCCGCCACCCCCACATTTTACTTAACCGTCCCCCCAGCCCCCATCTTTGCACTTACGTAAATCATGCAACAATGAATATCCTCATACATAGCCCCTTGTGATGTGAGTAAGAATTTTTCTAGGATAATCATTCAGAAGTGGAATTGCTGGATCATAGGGTATGTTTAAGACTGTAGAGAAATGATTTTTTTATGTTTCTGCATAGGCTTTCTGAACAAATTTTACTAAAACTTGGACTTGGGCTAAAAGAATAAGCATGAGAAGTTAATTTATGACTAATTAGAAAGTAAGAAACCATCTAGAGAGATTTATCTTCCCAGAAGTATGTGTTTACAGCTCAAGGTGGGGATGAGACCCAGGATTTAGAGACATCTTTAAGCTGTCAAGCTGGAGACACTCATCATATTCTCCCTTTGGAGAGATTTATTTATATCTCACAAGATAGAAGAACCAAGAATCCTTCCCAATGAACAAAATTTTTTCTCCCCTTCTCTCAGATGAGTGGGGGTGCTGGCCCTCCCCTATATAAATATCCAGATCCATATTCTCAGGGTTCTTTTACCTACAGTACAGACCCTAGTATGTGTAGGATGACACCGGGCTCTCATTGTGTGTCCCAGGGTTAATAACCGAGGCAAAGGGGAGTTGGTGAGGTTATTTGCTGTAAGTCATCTGCTCTGCATGAGACATTAAAAATTTAACATTATTCATATCCCTAACTTCACTAAGCTCTATTAAATTGCTTTCCTCAATGATCCAATTTACATTCCCACCAGCAAAGTATGAAGAATTCCTTTCCTGCATCACAATGGAAGGCCTTTCTGGGCTCTGAAACTTCTGGAAGGATTACTATCTAACAGTCTTTTCTTATATCTAAACTAGGCCATGCTTTTGGTGACCACAGTCATATTGGTCTGATTGCATCGGGGACTAGCAGTAGGCTCCTGTGACTAAACCATAAACCATTGCCTCTTAAACCAGGGGGAAAATCAACCACATTTCTGTGGCAAACATTGCATTTTTCTTCATCTTTATTGCCTTTTGCTATCATAAGAAGCATTCCAGGTTCTGGGAATCAGACCACTCTTTTTAGGTACAATTATTTTAGTACACTAGTACATATCAAAATTTGGCCAGGGTCTAGTTTTATTTAAGAACTATCATTTTGTTGGTGTGTTGACTACTTGGAGCGGTTACAAAGAGGTTATAACTGACTCTGCCATGGATGTATGGAGAAGGCATTGCTTTCCATGATGTGGGAATTTCAAATGTCTCCACTTAGTTATTTAAAGGGCAGAGCATAGCATTAAGCACTGATGAAGTAATAAGAGATCAAGGTAGATGTGATGTTGAATTATCCCTCATAGAGAAATGGATAAAGTAAACTCTGGCCTACTTACATAATGGAAAACCTTATAGATACTAAAATGAATGAGCTAGCTCCACATGTGTGAACAGATATATTTTTATTTTTTTTTAATTTTTTATTGTTATGTTAATCACCATATATTACATCATTAGTTTTTGGTGCAGTGTTCCATGATTCATTGTTTGTTCATAAATTTTTTTAAGATTTTATTTATTTATTTGAGAGAGAGAGAGCACATGAGAGGGGATAGGGTCAGAGGGAGAAGCAGACTCCCTGCCGAGCAGGGAGCCCCGTGCGGTACTCAATCCCGGGACTCCAAGATCATGACCTAAGCCGAAGGCAGTCGCTTAACCAACTGAGCCACCCAGGCGCAACAGATATATTTTTAAAACATCATGGTAAACAGAGAAAGGATACTGCAAAAGATATGTGCAATATGACAACACATATATAAAAGTTTAAAACAATAGTACCAAAATATCCATGGAAATAATACACACCAACCTCAAGAGACTATTTGCAACAGTTTCTTTCTTTTTGTCAAGGGGGATATTTGAAGTAAACATGGAAGCAATGTAAACATCTCTTCTATCTTGTGGTGGCAATGGGCATCATCTTTCGGCACTTTTCTGAATCTATGAGCTATTTCATAGTTTAATAAAAAATAAAAGTGAGGCAGAGGACACAGTTCAATGAAGCAGAGACTGGCCAGGGTTAGGGTCTGTAAGGAAGAAAGGTTCTGCGTATGGCGGGGGGGCTTCCTTGGTTCCCCTCAATTCCCTTATAGGGAAGTCCCTATTATTTTGCCTGTGTGAGGCTGGCCTTGGTGGTGAAGATCAGTAAAGGACCATCTCTTTCTCCTGATTTTTGCATTTTATTCTATGTGCATTTATTCTTGTTGGGGGAGAGGCTCCACATTAAAGTTTCTTTTAATCTAGCTCTTCCAACTCAGAGATAAAGAGATAAACAGGAAATGCAAAGTGATTTCAAAGTGTTGATATTACATTGTTTTGTTAACAAAACAAAGCAAACATAAAGCATGCTAACCCCAACTTCTGTCCTAGGGAAGTGTTATGGAATGGCTTAAATGATGCAAGTGATACTTAGAAATAAGGGTGTTTTTTGTTTTGTTTTGCTTTGCTGGAGAGTGATATGGCAGAAAGAAAGTAGGTTTTGGGACCAGAAGATGAGAGTTTGAGCCCTACCACTGCCATTCACTAGCAGTTCTTGGGAAATAACTTAAGTTCTTGGTGCTTTCAATGCACTTCTCAATCTGTAAAATGACTGTGATTCCTAAGCCGTCTCCTGCAGAGACTTGCCACTGCAAATAAATTCATGGATAATCGCACCACTTTATACATTGTAGAGAAGTAATACAAAGTAGTAATAACGATGACGAGTTGAATAAAACGAGGTAAGTTTTTTTTGCACATAAAATATAGGGTTTTTGGTCTCTTAGCTAGATAAATATGTAAATCTTTCCAAAATGAAAGACTTGTTTAAGAAACACTGATGTTAGATGCCTGAGAAACAGATTTTGTTTTCTAAAAGCAAGTAACATACTTATCTTTGTTTGTTGTCAAACCTCGGAATATTGGATGTAATAAGATGCAAACATAGAAGGATGTAATGCAACGTGAACACTTGAAAGGGGAGTAATGCCATGTGCATGTTTGATGGGGCCGTAATGAGATGTACAAATAGAAATGCACATAGAGATGTGCATGGGCAATAGTGTAATGAGATGCATAAATGGATGGCTGTAATGATAAAAGCGTTTGGGGGGAATGTAATGTGATTTATAAATGGAAGCATTAAATGGGAAGGGTGGAAAGGGCAGGTTGTGATAAGAAGCAGAGAGAAAGAATGCAGTGCTGCGCATGAATGGAGGAGCTAATAATATGTGCACGATGAGGATGTAACGAGATAAAAACGGGATGGCATAATGAGGTTCACAGATGGAGGGATGTAATGAGCTATACAGAAAGGAAGGAATCATGACAAGCATAAAAGGAAGGATTTACTACCATGAATAAAGAAATGGGCATAAGAAGATGTGAGCACTGAAAGGAAGAGCAAAAAAAAAAAAGGGACATTGTTGAGGGGATGGGAAATAACAAGGTGGGCAAATGGAACACGCTAACAAGATGCTGAAATTAAAGGGTGCAACAAGATGTGCCCATTTAGGGAATGATTAGACACAAATATAGGCCTTTAATGAGGTGCCTGGGCCCTGATCAGACAGAGGCCACAGCTTTCAGTTCTTACGAAGTAGGTGAAAATGGAAAAAATTCAGAGCAGGGCCATAAAGATAACTAAATTGTTACAAATCTCAAAAAGAGAAAACCAAACAGGTGATTTCACCACAGCCTCAAAGTTTATGAAGCAATGGTTTTATAGTTGCTGTTTATGGGGCACTCACTGCACCAGCAGCTCTTCCTGGTATTTAATGAAATGAATCAGCTTGTACTGCCTTCCTAGCAACATTGTCAGGCAGGTGGATCTGTTCCTACTTTACAGATGAAGAAGTTAAGTTTCAGTGAGGTTAACCAACTTGCCTAGATTCCCAGAACATGTTGGTGGTAGAGATGTGACTCAAGTCAAATCAAGTGGATTCCAGTTGCCTTTGCCTCTCTTTCAGTATTTCCATAAGAGTACTCAGTGGGACCTCCTGCCTCACCGTAACCTGGATCCTTGTGTCGGAGTCACAGGCCCACCCCCAAGATTACCATTTGCAAAATCCACAGAGGTCCCAGGAATGTGCATTTAAACAAGGTCTCCTGGGACTCTTGCATGTGCTAAGGTCTGGGAACTACTCTGCAGCCCTAGAGCCTGGTGTTCTTTTTTTTTTTTTTTTTTTTTTTTAAGATTTTGTTTTTTTATTTATTTGACAGAGAGACACAGCGAGAGCAGGAACACAAGCAGGGGGAGTGGGAGAGGGAGAAGCAGGCTTCCCGCTGAGCAGGGAGCCTGATGTGGGACTCGATCCCAGGAGCCTGGGATCATGACCTGAGCTGAAGGCAGACGCTTAACGACTGAGCCACCCAGGCGCCCTAGAGCCTGGTGTTCTAATGCTTCTCATCAACTCTGGTAAAAGATCATGAAGAAAGGGGCTTACACTCAGCATGAACAATTTGAGTTGGTTACAAGGGAGACTACAGAAGGAATTATCAGACCCTGGAATGAGGCATCAGATGATTCTGTTGACCGTATTTAGCAAAAGATTTTTTTAAAAAAGGCCCCTTCCTCTCAGAATGGTCTTCAATAGGAACCCCAAATTGTAATGAAGATAGTAGAACAATGCAATACTGTATTGAAAATAAGTAGACTTTAGGAAATGTTTGTATACTGAATTAAAAAAAAATAAAGTTTACTCCATAATCCCTAAAGGAAAGAGAGTAATTTGGTAATGTGTCCCCAGAATCAAAAGTTTGCTAATCTACATGCAACATACAGGATCTTTAAAAAAAGCAAATAGTGCCACTGACTGTGCTCTTTCTTGATATGTCTAGTATTGAAATGTCTAAATTGCTATGATTTTTTAGATTAAAAAAACCAGAATCTATATTTGAAATGAGTGTTAAACTTGGATGACAACTCACACTTTAGTAACACAATCTCTGCTCAAAACATTTTTAGAAGTCTCTCCCAGAACTGTCTTGTAGAGTATATTCATGAGCCACATATGAAAAAGTTTCATTACTTTAGTGAAACCTGGCTTTTAACTATGATTCAGTTTGAGTCGTCTCCTTTTATAATAGACCTTGGCCTACATAAGTTTTTTTGGCTATTGTGAAAATCGATCTCATTCTCAAAAGATGACACCTTTGTCATTCACTTTGTTGAAGGGGTCTTGCAGAGGAAGTACAATAAAATGATACTAGTTACCACTGATTGAGCTCTTAACGGTGTGCCAATTGCTGGTCCAAGGATTTTACATGTATTATGTGTTCTACATCTCCCAACATCCTTGTGAAGTGTATCCTGCACTTCACAGGCAAGGAAGAGGAAGCATGGAGGACTTAAATCAAAGAACCAATAGTGCTGGTCAGCATTCAAACCCAGAGCCTGAGCTTCTAACTACCACACTTCCACTTTTCTTGAAATAAAGTGCTATTTAGGGGCGTCTGGGTGGCTCAGTTGGTTAAGCATCTGCCTTTGCCTCAGGTCATGATCCTGGAGTCCTGGGATCAAGCCCCGAATCTGGCTCCCTGATCAGTGGGGAGCCTGCTTCTCCCTCTGCCTGCTGCTCCCCTTCTTGTGCTCTCTCTCTCTCATAAATAAATAAAAATAAAGTCTTTAAAAAAAAAGAAATAAAGTGCTATTTATTCTAATAGTTTAGTGTCCAGGGTTTGTAGGCATTCACACAATATCCCTTATAGCACTGAGGGGAAAAAGTATACTATTTTACTCATGCACTGATCATTTCAGAAAAGAACCCAAACCACTATTGGATTGGAATAGACATTTTGGAGGAGCTATGTACCTCTGTTCCCCCAGGAATAGAGTTATTTTGTTAACTATTTTCTAAAGTTTTTTTTTTTTTTTTAATTTCCTTGACTGATGCAGAACACCTGGCTGACTGTGAAGGAATGTTCACTACAGTAGTAAAATTGACATGCTTCATTATAGGACAGTCTGGCTTGTGAAAAACGAAGGAAATACAATACACGTGATCAACCTGGTTTTAAACTAAGCCGAGAAAATATTTCTTCTGCCAATTTTAATTTCTTTAAAAAAAGTTTATGTACAACATAAGTATAATATGTGTGGCTGGTTGTTAGGGAGATACTAATAGTGTGTATTAATTAGCCAAGTGTAAGGATAACAATTTTCTAGTTTTTAAACAGTGAATCAAATAGTCACTTAGGTTCATTGTGTTTGTAAAGTCATATGCAATCACTTAGTATGAGTTGTGTGTATGGAATTGTTTAAATGAGGGGTCCTCCAGATTGTTAAAACGTATAGCTGTTAAGGGGAAAAAAAGAATCTGAATGAAGGTAGAGACAGTATTTAGGGAGGCAAAGTTGAGAATCTGGCTGGACTTCTAAACTCTCTGATCCTACGGCATCAATGAGTCCTGCTTGTACAAGTCTCCAGAGGATGTGTCTGTTCTCAAGGACTCTTTCCACCTCGGAGCCTGTCCTCTTATGTTAATCACATTAGTCCCTGATGAACTATAATGTGGGGGAGTGCAGGTCCACTGATAGCACATATCTATGATAAAAGTTCATCTTGTGCTGAAGCTAACACTCTCTGGTGCTCCATAGCATCACAAATCTCAAACGCGCAGCAGGGTACACCCTCAGCCACAGTCACGGCCAGCCTCATCTTGCCTGGTGGCCACCGGCTGTCTGCTTTAGCCTTGGTCAGCAGCATGATGAATGAGCTTGTGTCCTTGTTTCCAAGGTGAGTAGTAGAGCATGGGTTGGGGCTGAGAAGAGCAGCTGAGGGTTCTTGTGAAGAGAAGCTCAACACAAATCCATCCTCTTCTTCATTCAGAAAATAACTTTTTCTTCCTGGGCTCTAAAGACTATCTTTCTGTTTCTCAAATTAGGTTTCCTATGTTTTCTTTTGGTCTTTCAAGTCTTTTCTTTTGGTCTGCACCTTGACCCTCTACCTTCTCAAACACAGATCTCCCCTACCTTGAAATATTCCACAATTTAATTACCACCCAACCAAAAGACAAAAGCTCAGGCTTGGATGAATTCCATCATAACACCTAAACAGCTGATCACTACCGGAGAAATCATATTTCCGCTTTAAGTCTGTTATCTCGGATCCCAAATGGATGTTTCTCATTGCCTGACAGTCCTGCTATATTTCTCTAGTAAGTACATAGTTCCTTTGTCTAAGAATTTCATTTTAGACTTTCTTTCCTCAAACCTCCTACATTCTATCCCTCCCCCCACCCCATCACACTTTCAGCTGATGGCCTCACCTCTTACTTCACTGAAAAAGATGAAAAGCCATGAAACAGAACTCATTCATCTTTCCCCCCACCAACTCTACTTCTTGATCTGGGTCTGTGTGCAATCGCTTTTTCTCATCTGTTCACCATCCTCACCCTCTCTGTTGTGTCATCCCAACACTTGAAAACATGCGCTGGGGGCTCCCATTCTAAAGCATCTCCATACTTCCTCCATGACGAACCCATTCAGCACCAACCTCTGCAACAGCTCTCTACAGATGCTGTCTCCTTCCTCATTCTCTCCTCATTTCCTCACCTACTCCATTTTGAACCTCACCTTTAAAACACCACTAAAACTGCCTTTTCCAAGTTGCCCAATTGGATGGGCACTTTTCTGTACTTTGCTGCCTTGACCTGGCTGCCAGATCCCATCCACTTCCATTCTCTCTCTTTCTTGGACTCTCTTGAGATGTGTGATCTCTATACTTTCTGGGTTCCTTTTGTCTTCTGGCTGCTCTCTGGACTCAATCCTATACTAGGTCCTTTGACTCTCTAGATTGTCTTCTCAGATTGCTTTAATCTTCCCATGGTTTTCGCCACCTCTGTGCCAAGAGTGGCCTCATCTGTGGCCTAAACCACAAATTTGCCTACTAGACAATTACACTGGGACATCTCACAGACATTTTAAAATTTAAGGTATTCAAAAGTCTCCCTCATCCTTACACTCTCCCATTAGCTTGCTATGTCCCTTTTACCTCCAAAATTTACATTGAATGTGTCATTCATTTCTATCCCTACCAGGACTATTCCAACTCAAACTATCTTCTTCTCTCATCTGGTTGAGCAATAGTCTTCATGTTCTTTCCGATTCCACTTTTGCCCCTTTCTAATCTAGCCTCCACATAGTGTACTGAGCGATCATTTCAAAATAGGCTGGGTAATAATGTCTGCTGCTCAAAACTCTTCAGTGACCTCCCATAGACTGCAAGAAAATCTAAGTTCCTTGCCATGGCTTACAAAGCAGAGGTAAATTACCCCAGACCAACTCTCCCTTTGGTTCACTGGGCTCCACCCTGATTCTTCTACTTCTTGGAACAATGTGGAAGGGGAGAGAGTTCATTCCTGGGGTGGGCGTGCCCAGTGTTGTAGGAGGAAGAAAATATTAGAACTCTCACTTTTTGTTTACTTTTCATCCCATCCTTTAAGGTTTTTATTTTTGAATATTTTTATAATAAAAATGATGAGTGTAATAATACATATTATTTATAAGTAAATAAATATAAACATGGGCGGTGCTTGCTCAAATTTTTTTTCTGATGGGATGTGTGATTTAAATTTGGAGGAGAATGCTCTAATGCACCAAAGTTTTGTCTTTCTCTTCTCAGTCTTCCTTTTTTTTTTTTTTAAATTTATCTGTTATTTTTGTTTTTGTTATATGGTCTCAAGACCTTTGTGCAAATTTTTCTCTTTGCTAGGAAAACTCATCTGACACCAGGTCAGAGAAGGTCCTGACCACCCAACAAACACTGCTGTTCTTCATCTCTTCCTCTAGGCATTTTATTTTTTTACAGTATCTTTCAGTGTGGCATTGTGCATTTCTTTACTTGCAGATTGCTTGTCTCCTTGGGGCAGAGCATGATTATTTATGTTTGGTCTCTGCACAGAGCTTGGCATAAAGCAGGCATTCGCAAAAAGTATTTGTAACTTAATGAATGAACTTACAGTTCCATTCATCGGGACTTCACTGTGATTTTTTGTTGTTGTTTCCTCCATGTTACTGCTCATGTCATCCTCCTTACATGAAGACCTGTCCCTCTTTCATTTAAAAGCCCAGACTCTATTTTAATGTCTACCCTTCTCCCAGCCAGCTCTCTCTCTGAGCCAGGGTTGTCCCAGACATTTGCATCTACATTCCACCCTCAATCTGCCCTCTCAACCCCTTTGCCTTCAGCTTCCTACTATGAATGATATTCTCATGGAGTTTCTCTCTTAATCACTAGATTTTATTCAGACCTTCTTTTTATCTCTTGACCTCACCTTTGCTTCTTTGATAGTGCCAATCAGATTTTCCTGGTTCTCAGCTTGCAGCCTGAAAGTTCCCACCCTAATCTAGGCTTTTGAAATCAACAAACTGATTCCCATTTACCCCATTCTCACCTAGCTTGCTCTGAAAGGGAGGGCTCAACAAAACTATTCTCTCTCCAACACCGTGATTCACCCTGCTCTCCCTGGAGGCTGACCTACATCACTTGTCACTTACATCACACATGTAGACTTAAATTTCTCTTAAGAATGTGGATAGTTTTCCAAAGTGGTGTACCAACTTACTTTCCCGCCAACAGTGTAAGAAGGTTCCCCTTTCTCCACAACCTCTCCAACATTTGTTGTTTCTTGCCTTGTCAATTTTTGCCATTTTAACTGGTGTAAGGTGTTATTTCAATGTGGTTTTGATTTGAATTTCCCTGGGTGTTATATGAAACAATGAATCATGGAACACTACATCAAAAACTAATGATGTAATGTATGGTGATTAACATAACATAATAAAATAAAAAAATAAAAATAAAAAAACAAACTAATGATGTACTGTATGGTGACTAACATAACATAATAAAATAAAATAAATTTTTTTTAAAAAAAGAATGTGGATAGTTACAGCTTTTATATATAATAGCCCATTCCTTACTTATACATTTATTTCCTGGAGCACCATAGTAATACTGCAACTCAGTACTTTAAATCTAAGTCTCGGGGAGCATCAGAAGGTCTCCTTTTTGTTATACCCAGAATTGGTGCTTCAGTTTTATTTATGCTTTGACACTACAGCCAATTACCCTGGGAACTGTCAAGTGTGTTTGTAGCAATGAGGACTGAAAACAAATCTCCAAATGTTAGCCAGATGGGATACATTTTATTTCAGCAGTAAATTTAATTTTTTTTTTTTTGTTTCCATAATGGGCAGTTTTGAGACTTCATTTCTATGGCATATGGAATTTCTCCATGCTTTGGGAACTGGAACATGTGTGTCAATAAAGGAGATTTCTCTCTCAAATTCCAGTCCTTTAGCAATCCTGGATCAACTTTGTCAACTGTCTGTTCCTCTGATAATCAGAGCGCCACTCCCTCTGAAGGGCTGGGCAGCACATGCACTGGAATAAAATTATTAATGGTATCTCTAGTTGCTCCCAGAGTCCATCCTCCTCATTTCCTAAGTAAATTAATGGATTTTCTGCCCTTTTTCTAAAATCTTTATGTTATAATGAAAATTGATGAACTTAAAATGGATTTTTCTTTAAGTAAACTGCTCATTTACATTTACTTACATAAAGCAATGTAACTAAAAGTAGTACTTCTGTAACTGTTATTCCTTGATTATAAAAGAAACCATACTTCCAACAGAAAATTTCAAAAATGCTAATTCCATCAACCAGAACTAACCATTGCTAACATTTCAGTATATCTCCATTTGGTTGCTTTAATGGAATCTTCCAAATAATCCTCTTTATATAAATAATTTTGTATCTTGCAATGTGACATTTGACATAGTATTGTTTCACATGTCACGAAACATTTCTTATAAACATGATTTTGCATGTTTTCTCAATATTCTTCCATATGGATGGAAAGTATGTATGTGTATACTTTCATTCTCCCATCTTGAGACATTTAGGCTAGTTATAAATAACTCCACAATATTTTTTGGTGTGCATATCTTAAGTTTTGTACACATTTCAGATTATTTCTTTAGAATAGATTCCTAGAAATGGAATCACTGTGTTAAAGGATATGAACATTTTTAAGACTCTTGACCTGCATGGCTAAATTGTTTTTTAGAAGTGTTGAAATAATTTACACTCCAACTAAAAATGTGTGAATGTGTCTAAACTCCCTTGCTGTAGCCAGAACTGATTATTCTTTTTAAAAATGGATTAAAAAGGGTAATGTTAATGTTATTTTAATTTCAACTGTTACATCTTTGACTATTAATGAAGCAGAATACTTTTTGTGAACTGAGTCTCCCTTGAGTTATTTGCTTATGTTCTTGGCCCATTGATCATTGATTAGCATGAACTTATGGTATTTTGAGGATATTAAGCTTTGTCTTTCATAATTATTGCACATATTTTCATTTTAAGTTATTGGGCATGACAGGTTTTGTTTTTTATAAGCTTTATATTTTTATATAGTCGAACCTATCAACATTCTATTCTTAGATATTACTTATAGGTTTAATTAATTTTTTAAAAAGAAAGAAAAGCATATACAAAGGATAATGTAACAAATACCTATGTGCTTGCCATATTAATAAATACTGATATTTTGCTTTTGATTTTTAAAAGATTTATTTATTTATTTTAGAGAGAGAGTACAAGCATGAGGGGCAGAGGGAAAAGGAGAGAGAATCTCAAGCAGACTCCATGTTGAGTGCTGAGCCCAATGTGGGACTCGATCTCACCATTCTGAGATCACGACCTGAGCCGAAACCAAGAGTGGGGTGCTTAACTGACTGTGCCATGCAGGCATCCCTGCTTCTGATTTTTTAAAAAACAAAGTTACAGATGAAATTGAGATCTCCTTAATTCCCTTTCCAGTAACATTTCCCTCTCCTTTACCCACTTCTTTGTTATCCAGAGGCAAGACTATCAGGAATTTTGGTGTGATTCCAAATATGGTATTGTAAATTTACCCCAGGTATATGTACCCATAAGCATTCATAATACTGCTTAGAGTGTTATAAAAATTTATGTAAGTTACCATACTATTTGTTATACTTTTGCAACTTGCTTATTAAAACTTAATCTCCTGTTTTCAAGACTGACTCCATGTTATTACATATAGGTCTAATTAATTCATTTTCACTGTCTGTGTAGCATGATTATACCACAACATTTTCTTTGTTTCTCTACTGATGAACATTTGCATTGCTCCTGATATTTTGGTGCAAATAATATTCAGTTGACATCTGTACTTGTCTCCTGGTTCAGGTATGTGAGAATTTTACCTAGAAATGGAATCGCAAGATAATAGGGTACAGGAATTTATCATACCAGCAGCTATTGCCAGATTGCTCTTCTTAAGGTTATAAAGAAAAATTTGTCTTAAACTTTGTTTAGGACAGGAGATTTTTGTATGTTGTAATACAAAACCTCTTTGTGATAAAAAAATTAAGCATTTATGATACAATGCTTAAGCATTTTTCTGATAAGTTTTAAGTGAAATTAAGAATCTGGAAAGCTAATTACTCACCCACCTCAATTGTCAGCTAGTGGTCATTTATGAATCTAATTAATGATTATATATATTTTTTCTTAAGTACTTTTTTCTTTTTTAAGTAGGTTAAACTTTTATATTCTTATCTTAGTATATGAACATTCTCATCTTTTCCACATCTTTGCCAAGACTTGTATTTTTTTTAAAAAGATTTTATTTATTTATTTGAGAGAGAGAATGAAATAGAGAGAGCATGAGAGGGGGTAGGGTCAGAGGGAGAAGCAGACTCCCTGCTCAGCAGGGAGCCCTATGCAGGACTTGATCCCGGGACTCCAGGATCATGACCTGAGCCAAAGGCAGTCGCTTAACCAACTGAGCCACCCAGGTGCCCCTTGCCAAGACTTGTATTGTCACAATTCTTTATCCTTGCCAGTCATGTAAAAAGGCATATCATTTTAAATATTTAAATCAATTATTTCACTGATTTTTAGTGTGACTACACATCTTTTCTTATGTTATAGGCCATTTGAGTTTCCTGGTCAGTGAATTTTCTGTTTGCATTCTTTGCCCAGCTTTGTCTTGGGTTGTTTGTCTCTTCCTTGTTGATTTAGGAGATTTTTGTGTTAATTATACATATTTCAAATGCCTTCTCACACCTTGTGCTTATCTTTTAACTTTGTTATAGTGCATTTTGCAATACAGAAATTTAAACATTTATGTGGTCAAAAATATTTATTTTTTTCATGATTTCTGCTTATATATCTTAAGAAATTCTTATCCTGAGGTCATAAAGACAACTTTTCATATTTTCTTCTAATTATAAGATTTCATTGATCACATGTAGGCCTTTAATCCACCCAGAGTTAGTTATCTAAACAGTGTCTTCGTTATTCTTGAAAGAAAGAGAGAGAGAGAAATGTTGGCCAGAAATCAGAATATTAGCTAACCTTTACTGAGAAGTCACAATGGCAGCCACTGTTCTGAGAACTATGTATTAACTTATTCAATCCTCAGACAGCTCTATGAGGTAGGAACAGATATTATAGCCATTATATTGATAAAGAAACTGAAGTTCAGAGCCAAAGGCTTCAGAACTGGAAAGTGGCAGAGCCACATTTTAAACCCAGGATGTCTGGCTATAGAGCCATGCTTACCTACTCTGGTAGGTGGATGAGTCAAGATAAGTAGGTTATGCTGCTGTAATACCCAAACCTTAGTTATTTGGGTTTTTTTTGGGGGGGGTGTTGTTCGGCATGTTGCGTTGTTTCTTTTTTTTTCTTTAATTTTGTTAATATTTTTATTTTATTATGTTATGTTAATCACACCAAAACCTTAGTTTTTAACAAAACAAAAGATTGTTTCTTCTTCATGGGAAGTGTGTAGTGGGTCTGGGTGGCTCTCCAGAGCACCAGTCCTCTGTGTGGTGGCTCAGAATTCTGTGCCCATGTGCTGGCAACTTAAAATCAACATTTGCTTCTATAGTCACTATGGTAGGTGAAGAGAGGGAAAACAGAGAATCACATAGTTGTTAAGCTTCTGCCTGGAGGGACATGTATCCTTTCTCATAGTTCATTGGATGAAGCAAGTCACATGGCCAAGCCTTACTTCAAGAGGCAGGGAAACGTAACCTTCTTATGTGCCCAGAGTAGAAAGGAACCAGGAACATCCATGACAGCTGTGATATCACCATGTCATGTGCTCATGTTCTACTGCTGCCACTGACTAGCCGTGTGACTTTCAACAGGTCCCTTTGCTTCTAATTTTAATATCTGGACAATGACAGGATTCACTTATTTATTCAGTTGGTACCCATTATTTATTGAGAGTCCAGTGTATGCCAGGCACCGTGTGACCCTGCAAATGCAATGATAAACAGGGTGTAACTTCTGCCCCCAAGCGGGTGGCAATTTAATAGCTACCTTACTGTTGATTTTCAGTTCTAAAATTCCAAGACTCTGTTAAAAGGCAATCACAACAACAAACCTTCCAGAGCATTACATTCTAGAGACTCAGGCATTTTCTTAGGAGTTTATTCCTTTTTGGTGTACATGAACTTGGCTGCAGTGTTAACTCATTTCCAGCAACAGATACACACATGTACACCACTTTCAAATTGCTGGTGTACGTGCATACTGGCATATGTGGGGAAAATAAAGCAGACTTTGGACTATTTTCACAGCTATTTTGAATTTAGTGGGCAGAACACTTCATAAAAAAACAGAAGAAAATCAATTTGATTGAGAAATACCTGGGCAGATAACTTTGCTACATAATGGACATTCCAGATATCAGAGAGTTTTTTTATTACTTATGAATAAATTTACAAAACTAAAGATTTCAAAACCATTTTGCAGTTAAGTTTTCCCTAGAGGAATATTTATTGATACAAAATAGAAGAAATATGAAGAAGTATATTTGTGAGCATGCACAAAACTGGTTTGCCAATTAAAAAAAAAAAATCTCTCAGGACTTGAAGCAGCCTTCCAAGTGTTAATTTACTAGTTGCCTGTAGTTAAAATACAGTTCACATGAAAAATTTATAAGAATTTGAGGCATTGTCTTTAAACATGATGCAACAGTTTAAAATTTGAGTGAAATATGCAAAAAAATCCATTCTACTTTACATTGATGCAATTATGGCATTTCCTTTATTCTTAATACTGCAAGTCTAATTCTTAAACCAAAGCCAAAAAATAGTGATGCAATAGTTGGATGCATCTTCAGACCATTCTAAATAAATTTCTGATTAATCACACCCATTTGTCATCCTTCTTACAATCCTTTCTTTCTTTTTTTTTAAATTTTATTTTATTATGTTATGTTAGTCACCATACAATACATCATTAGTTTTTGATGTGGTGATCCACGATCCATTGTTTTCATATAACATCCAGTGCTCCATGCTGTATGTGCCTTCCTTAATACCCATCACTGGGCTAACCCAATCCTTTCACACTTAAGAGGTATTGAGTTGTTTCACGATATAATGATTAATTTGCTGCTTGTCTGTACTTTGAATTTATTTAGTATTGGTACGCTTGTTCCCCTTCTAATAGTAAAACAGGGGATAGTAAAAATAGTAAAACATGATCATTACTCTCAGAACCTCTGGTTCGCCCAGTAAGCATCCAATAATTATTACTGGGCTTTCTTGAAGGCAAAATAAGAATAATCAGAATCTTTGAGTATGGGAAGAGCTTAGAGAAGCTGGTTATATTTACTAAGGAGAGATCAATAACCATTCTCTATTCTCATTATACATATTATCCCTGAGTGATCCGATCTATTGCCATGACATCAAGTGCTACCTTATGACTTCTAAATCCATGTCTCCAATAATGGCCTTCTTCCTGAGGTCCACACAGGCATTTCAGCCACCATCACCACCTGATTATCTACACAGATAACTCAGACTCAAAATACTTTATCTTCTTCCTCCACCTCAGCTCCCTTTGTGGTCTCTTTTTCAGAAGGGTGTCATCATCCACTCAGCCATATGATGCACCTGGAGTTATCCTTGATTCTTCCATTTTCTTTATCAAGAACCAAGTCCTGTGGGTTCTACTTCTTTAATAGCTCTTTAATCCATCCTCTCCCTACAACTTCCAACTTCAGTTCAGACCTTCATTTCCTACCTGATTCTAGTAATACTTCCTAAGTAGCCTTCCTATCTCCAGCCAGGTTTACTTGAATTGTTTTCTCCATACCCAGGCCTATGACTTTTCTCATGCAAATCTGATCATGTCAGTGTAGATACACTTCCAGTTTCACTCTATTTGGTGAATGGGTGCAGTTCCATATTCTGGTCCTTTCCCAGTTTGCTGTCTGCTCAGGAATTCTCAATTATGTCCTGAGAGTGTTGCCCCTATTTCCACACCCCTAAAATGCTGTTTCAAGTCATACTTGCCTGTCTCAATAGAGCTCTATCTCACCCTGACCATGCTCTCTCTCTTCTGCCCACCTTATTTTCATTTTTTTACTTTGTGGCAATTGCAGAGGTCAAAGGGATGAAGGGAAGTATGGAAGGAAGAAATGAAAGGCACCAAGGAACTGGAGCCCAATTTCCTGATGCTTTTTCCCTTTCAATCCTAGAGTCCATGGTCTGTTTTTCTAAAACGTTTTCTATTACACACCCTGTGTGTAGTTTTTGTGTGTCTCTGAGTGGGCTGTGTTATGTCAATCTGTGAGCCTCAAACAACACTGTTGAGAATTTGGTTAAGCTACTCCATAGTATTATTGCCTCGGCATCCATTTTGTTTGGCCAGGTGGGCTGCAGAGGCCTTAAACTGACACTAATCCCCTCGTGCACACTCATGCCCTAGATAGCACCCTGAAGAGTCACAAGCAAACACACACTCCTGATATGACACCTCTAATAGCTTTTGTGATCAACAGTTTCCTCTCTTTCTGAGGGCCTTCTCCTGGTGTGCCCTTTAGATAGATTCTGGCAAGGCTTACAGAAAACTGCTCTTTTTGGTTTGAATTGACCGATCTGGCCTTAGCCTGGGAACTTCCCAAAGCCCTCCACCCACAGCTGCAATAAAGGCATAAGTCCCAGGTCCAGCCTCTCTTTCTGCCTGCACCTTGCTTTGACCTCCTCCTGTAGCCCCTAGAGGTATGCTGTGTACTTCCTCCAGGACCTGTAATAAGTTTCTCTTGTGGTGTTTTGTTGAACCGGGACTCACCATCTGGCACCCTGTGTTCCATTTAACAAATATTAATTTAATAGTCATAACAGTCAATAATCCTATCTACCAATATTACTCTGTCTTTTCAATGATTACCACATGAAAATCATTAATTAATCAATGTTTTTTGATAATGATGAAAGAAGGTAAAGGAAGAAAGAAAAAAACTGAACTGTTAAGAAAAAGGCAAACTGTTTCAAGACAATCTTGAATATTGGTTTAAAATAACATGTCCAAGGAAAGAAACACTTACTTTCTGCTGTGGAAACGTGGACTCCATCATGGCTGTTTCAAAGCTGTGAGCACCCTCTGCCTGGGTCTTATCCCACAGAGCTCTGAGAAATTGTACAGAATGACTTTGTATGGATAGGGGCTCAGGAAACAGGCTCTGAAAGGGCAATAATGAGAAAACCATAACATTATCTCTTGTCCTAACAATATTGTTTGATAACTACAAGGTACTATTTGGGTTGAAATTCAACCAGGTTTAAATTTAAATAAAATAACAAAGAAATCTATCTTGAAGATCAAACATATGATACATTTTAGGCTTCTCATTTTTTTTAATGGAAAAGTAAAATTATGGAATAGGATTTCAAGCCAGTTGATATTGATCTTTAAATATGCCTAACCTTTGTAATGTAATGTTTACCTCGATCATTTCCCAAGCATGGTACTTAATTGGAAAATGGTTAATATATTCATATTTATTTTTTCAAATATCTGAGAATTATGGTATAAAATTAAAACTAGAGTATAAATATCAAGTCTGTTTATACAGAGTAGATGATGAAGGTTAGAAATTAAATAACTAAGAGTACACTATTCAACAACTCAAATATTTACAGTGTGAATGGATGGTGGGGAAACAAAAACACTTTTAATCCTAAAATGTGTAAGAGGTGACTATTCCCAGAGCTAATACTCTAGTTTTGGATAAAAAGATTATTCATGTAAAGAAAATCACATTTACATGTATTTCATTCAAGTCAACAATAAAATTTTCAAAGGAAGATTTAAATTGTGTTTGTATATTTATTAATCCATCATGGGTTTAATAGTCATTTAAACATTGTGACATGATATCTATAAAGTGAGAAGTATTTTAATTCAAGGGAACAATTTTATAAAAACATAGACCATAATATAGGGCATCAAATATTATTTACATACATATAATACCATACATATTATCCTTTATGTGTGAGGTATGATAAAATAATAATATTGACTTACAAAATTTTATTTTTTGTGTCAATGACTGTCCAAGCATTAGTTTATGAGAATTTAGGTGGTCTGTGTGTATGAAGTATCTATTTAGTAAATGAAAACTAATAATTTTTTTCCAGAAAAATCTAATTATTATCATCAAGATAAACTTGTTTTTTATGCTGAGTGGGGAAATGTGGAGGATCTTATACCTCAAGTAAGTGGTCCATAGATTAAAAAAGACAAGAGCCAGTAACAGATAGATTGATTATACCACCCATAATGTGGACATATCTGGGAATTTCTTGATTATTATCAGAAAGTTATACAGCATATGATTTTTCACTTAAAGAAGAACAGGACCGGATTTAACTAATCACCATTCCAAAGAGGACCAGTTAGACTGGAATCTGTGAATTTGAGAATTCCATGAGTGTGTTGACGGTTAACTTTGTGTTAACTTTGTGTTACTTGAATTCCATGAATGTGTTAACTTTGCTTTCTTAAAGCAAAGAGTCTGACCCAGCATACAAGGCTAGTACTGGGTTTGTAATGATCAAGTCAAAGAGTTGATTTTTCTTGACCCCAAAGTCAGGATTCACCCAGACTACACAATATCAAGGGTGTAGAAAAAGAAAGGAAACATAGTAAAATGAACAAAGAAGAAAAGCATCATAAACAGATGATTTTGGGTGATTTTGCTTAAAGAGAAAAAGAATCAGACTAAGTCAATAAAATATGACTGAAGGGACAACAATAAATCAAGTTTTTTGGTTTATTTTCAGAAAACTGACAAGTAAAGAACAAAGCCAATGAGGAAACTAAATACAAACTCACTGATGGAAACTATCTGAAAAACAAGTAAAGTAGAAGAAAAATAAGGTCACTTCAAGAAAAGGAAAAAAAAAATCAATGCTAGTTTTTATACTCACAATTTGATTCACATCAAAATGTGAGTTGTTCTTTATGAGATATTATTAAGTGTTCTTAAAAAGACTTCCTATAGGAAAAGGCGGTTTTCCTAAGGTACATCTAAGCGGTCTCTTTTCTTAATTACTATAGCTCCATTTTATGATTATGATCTATTCAGCATTAAAATGCATCCTTTCTTAATAAGCTTACCTTTTCTTTATAAAGAATGTAATTGGTTGGTAGGGCTTTTATAGAAATATTTCATTAATAGAAACAAACTATACTATCACTTGGCCTAATTTTTACCTATTTTATAACATTCATAATCTGTTTTTTCTGCCTCAGCCCTCTCTACTTCTTTCTGAAATGCCTCATTTCATCTTTTAACACATGTGCTACTAGGAAAAGACCACTGAATCGGGGGCAGGTGGTCTGTATTCTTCCTTTAATTTACTTATCTGTAAAAATGATGTCTGATATTCCTTCTATTACTAACATTTTATAATCTATATTCAACTTTTATGTGAAAGTTTAATGCATTCAAGATAAGTATTTCCAAATATTCAAGACTCTCTGCTGATGTTAAAAATCTTTGCATCAAGTTGTTCATTAAGTTGAAAGTTCCTCTTTATGTAACTTTACCCATATACATAAATTCTATGGGAAAAAATGGCATTCCAGTATTTTAATGATGTCAAAAAGGATATGTTGACACTAAAATTAATTGGAGAGTGGAAGGCTATAGAGAAATAAAGACAAGCCCTACATAAGGAAAGCTATTCCTCCAAATAAGCTGTTTTTGTTGTCATTTAACAAAAAATATTTTCTTCTTTTTCTTTTTTTTTAAGAGAAGCACAGTCTCTTTTTTTTTTTTTTTTTTTTTTTTAAAGCTAAGGACATTCAAGATACTACTAGGTTTGGCCTCCTTAATACTAATCCAAGGTCTTTCATAAAGAAACTACCCTAAAATATAGAAAACCCATGTTAAAAATTATTAGTGAAATGTGTATGCATTGCTGTTATTTACATAGGAACTCTAATCAAAGAATTCAGTAAAAGTGATTATAAACTCATAACCCACCAACTCACTAAGGAGCCATGATGAACATGCATATACACACCTGCTGAAAAAGGAACATGATCTGGATCCACGGCTGAGGTTCTTGGCTGATGAGAATAAAACTGGATTTACTGTAGAGGCAGTAATGACCCTTCAGGGAGCAGGTAAAGAACAACTTTGCTACACAACTTCTAACAGAATCTAGAAATGAATATATACAGCATTACACATAGATTCTTCCAGAGTTGTACTTTATACTTCAACATAGAAACACCTTTGGAAATACGTTCTTCAGTTTCAGTCTGCAAATGAATAACTCCAAACAACTGTGTATTGGGGAGTGGATCCATTTCATGGAATGTAGATTTAACTAAAGATTTCTTCAACAAATTATATTCTTTCTATCCATCTTTCCCTTGTTTTCATTAATAATGCATTAGGAATCTCCAAGGAACTCACCTGGGAGAAAGAAAACTTCTCACCAATAGAAAGGGAGATGCCAGCACGTAATATCTTTCTGTTCTTAGAGCTCTATCTTCATAATAAAAAATTTTCACCCCCCCCCAAAAAAAGAAAGGGAGATGCAGTGTTACTACTATCTGATTGGGCACTTTGAAATGATAATGTGGGAAGGAAAGCAAATGCATAGAGGAAACCCAGGCATCTCCTGGGCAGTGGATAGTATGCCATGAACCAGTAACATTGTTCTCTTGGTTGTGCAGGGGCCACAAAGACAGCCTCCAGAATAACTTTGCCAGTGGTGTGAATTCCTGTGAACTGGCCTGGTGTGGTTTGAAAAGTTTATCTTGTATATTGAAGAGGTTCAAAGCAGGGAAACTTAATGAGATCATTTTTTAGGGATAAGAAAGTGGGGGAGGGTAGTGGTGGTGGCATGGAGCAGAAGTGGTAAGAAGCCATAAGTAGGAGGAGCCATTTAATTTTTACACCCTACAAGTTGGGTGTTATTACTTCTATCTTAAAAATGAGGAAACTTACTGCATTAGCGGGTCATCTTAGTGAACCACTATGAATGCCTTGTTCACCACCATGACTTTGGCATGTGACATATACAAGAGATGCTCAAGAGAACATCTGGACAAATGAATGATGCTCAGGGATCTAGAAAAGCTCCTTAAGTCTATACAATCTGTGGCAGAGCCAGGATTTGAACTCAGCTGAGCTGATGCCACATTAAGATGCTTTAGGCTCTACCATATTGGGAATTTTTAGATCTGTCATATTGATAATGCATGAGGTAGTTATTCTTTCAGAACAAAGCTGATATTTTAATAAAAAAAGAATTAAGCTGATAATTTAAATGAAATATTTTGAAAATTAATAGATTTTAGTATGGACTACTTTTAAAAATGGAAATATGGGTTACAGTTTATTAATAAAGTTATGGGGACCCTAATAAGGTAGCAGTCAGTCCCCACCTAAGAGAGTGCCCTGGGTCCCCTAGAGAATTGGGGAGGCCTATCTGTGCACTATAGGGACTCAGGTGTGAAGGAATAACAGGCTTTTCAGGAAGAGCTTAGAAAAATTAAGGAAGAGTGACCAATGACACATTAGAGGAGAATGCATTGAAAATAAAATAAAGCCACCCATCAGTTTAGAAATACATACAGAAATCTTAACAATTAACAACTATCTGTGATTCTGAAACACTGGTATGGAAGAGGATGTTTTTGTGAAGTTAATTGTTTTGGGGAATTAAAAAAAATGGGGTTGAGCATTCAGTATCCTTGTATAAAAACAGAAATCATTTCTGTATTCTGTGGGTGAATGGATTATGAGATGTAAAGAATGACTGAAAGTTCAGTGGAAAAGACCAGGAGGTCCTGCATTGAGAAAGAAAGATCTCAATGTATAGAATTGGGCACAATATTAACTTAAAATTGCCCTATCAGAAATTATTTGAAATGGTAACTAAAAATCCTTTTTTGGTACAGATGTTCTGGAAAATTGGATTTAAATTAATCAATAGTAGAGAAACAGGACATCAAGTATTTCATAATGGCACACACACAAAAATGGTATTTGAAATAAAGCTAGATGTGATGTATACTCTGAGACAGCAGTATGTTTTCCTTTAATAGAAGGGTTCAAAAGAAAACAAGTTCTTTTCTAACAAGCTATGCAGTAACTTGACAGTCACAAGTTGGACTTCAGGCCTCTGCCATGAAAAAAGTTTTTGTCTTTGTCTCTTCCTTAAATGTTCTCAGTACTCATTCGTGTTTTCTTTTGCAAATGAACATTGATTAGATTTATTTTACTCACCCTGAGTCTACCAGTTTTCTATACACAACCCACAGAGGTCCCAGATCACACAAAATGGGCAAAGCAGTAGAAGACAGAGGCCTTTAACTTAGAAGCATATATGCTAGCTATAAAAATAAACCAGTTCTGTGATATCTTCTGTTAATGCTTTCCATAACCTGATCTGTAGCAATATTTTTTCCTCATTTTTTTCAGAGCTTTCCTAACTTGGAAAATTTTCCCCACAACATTAACATTTAATTGCTGATTTTTCTCTGCAATTTTCTTCCTCATGTTCACTCTGTGGTATTGAGTGGTAGGCATGCATAAATGGTTTTTGGATGAATGAATGAATGAATGAATGAATGTCAAACACTATGTGGAGAGCAAGAAGGGCCAGGATGTTGACCCTGCTCTTAAGAAGCTTACAGAAAAATTGGAGAGACATCTATAAACAAAACATAAATTGTTTTAAGTCCATGGGATAATGGAGGGACACACAATTCTGACTGCTCAGAGAAATGAGCAGCTTTTTTAATTTTTTAATCTTCGTGGAAGAGGAAATATTTGAGGTCACTTTGAAAGATAACCACAATTTTGAACTGAAAAAGTTGGGAGGAGAAAAGCATTTTAAGTTATGGAATATTCAGAAAAAAAAATATGAGGCATGAAGTTTAAGGTAATTCCAGGTAGTAAGGTAAGTGTATCTGGGTCATTATGATATTTTTTGCTTATACAATTGATGTCCAAAGGGTTATTTATTTTTATAGAGTAAATGTTGAAGGTCATGCTTTGCTAAATATAGAATGCTTTGCCTATTCCACCAAATCTGCTTATTTCTTTCTTTTGGTAGATAACAGCCTATCTTTGTAAAAATCAAAGGATTTGTTGTGGTCTTTATAAACATTGAAGTTAACATGAACATCAATAATTGTATAATATAATTATATTATAAATTGAAATATCCAAAATGTATACATCACACACATGGGTAGATTTAAAGGTGTGATACAAAATACAAGAATAGGTTGCAGTTCAAGATGGCAACATAAGAAGGCCCTGAACTCACTGATAAGCAATATGCTTGATAAAGAATTTAAAGTAATGATCTCAAAAATACTCACTGGGCCAGAGAAAAGAGTGGGAGAACTCAAGTGGGACCTTCAATAAAGAGATAGAAAATATTAAAAAGAACCAATCAGAATTGACGAATACAATAACTAAAACAAAAAACACACTAGAGGGAATCAACAGTAGATTAGAAGATGCAGAAGAATGTATCAGCAATCTGGAAGATGGGAATAGCACACAAGCTGAATGGCAAAAAGTGAAAAGGATTTTTAGAAATGAGGATTAAGGGATCTCTTGGACAATGTCAAACCAACAAACATTCGCATTGTAGGGGGTCCCTGAAGAAGAACTGAGAGAGAGGTGTAGGAAACTTATGTCAAGAAATAATAACTGAGGGGAAAAGGTGGCAGAAGAGTAGGGGAACCTATTCTAACTGGTCCCCAGAATTGAGCCGGATAGCTACCAGACCACTCTGAACACCCACAAAATCAGCCTGAGATGTAAGAAGATAGATCTGGATCTCTACAAACAGAGTATCACAGGCGGTTGGTTTCGAGGTATGAAGTGGGGAGCCGTGATTCCTTGGGCAGATATCAGAGGATAAACGGCAGGGGGAGGGAGCTGTGGTGATCCTGCACCACCGGTGAGTGATAGCCTCCCGTGCTGGGGTTGGGGCGCAGACTCGCAGACCAGTAGCTAGCGATGGGGAAAGGGCTTTAGGGCAGCCCCTGGACTGAAACCCGGAGTGGTGGGGCTGGGCTTGCAAACTGGGGATGGCCGGCGGTTTTAGAAGCACAAAGGGCAGAGACGTGCCCCCATTCCTGGACCTGGAGATGAGGACTGGGAGCCCTGCTGAAGGGTGCACAACCCAGGATGCTGCAGTTTATAGACAGAAACAGAGATAGTGTGGCTTGGAGAGCTCACGGAAGAACAGACTGTGATCTCTCTGCTCTGAAGCAGAGGGTTGGAAATGATCTCTTCTGCTCTGACTCTCCGAAGAGATGTAGAAATCCGCCAGGGAAAGCCACCAGAGAACAAAAGCCCCCCAAAACCGGATTTCACTGAGCCCATCCCCCCCCACAGAGGGCAGGGCAACTCAGCCCAAATAGGGTTACCTGAGTAACAGTGCAGCAGGCCCCTCCCCCAGAAGACAGGCTGGGAGAACAAGAGGCCAGGAACCCTAAGGTCCCTATAAAACAGGTGCATCTTGCTTGGGTTGTGGTCAATAATTTGGACTCTGTACATTCCCGCAACCACCCCTCAACAGAGTGACTAGGAGGAGGAACCCCAAAATAGGAAAGACTCAGAGACTGTGACTTCTGCCACAGATTTACAAATGGATACAGATATAACCAAGAAGTCAGAGATGAAATTCAGGGTAGCAATTGTCAAGACAATAGCTAGAATGGAGAATTCAATCAATGACAACATCAAGTCTCTAAGGGCAGAAATGAAAGCTGAATTGGCAGAATTTAAAAATGCTATCAATGAGATCCAATCTAATCTAGATAATCTAACAGCTGGGCTAAGTGAGGCAGAAGAATGCATTAGTGATCTAGAAGGCCAATTAATAGACAAGAAGGAAAAAGAGGAGGCCAGGGAAAAACAACTCAAAATCCATGAAAATAGAATCAGAGAAATAAGTGACATCATGAAATGATCCAATGTCAGAATTATTGGGATCCCTGAGGGGGTGGTGAGAGAGAGAGAGGACTAGAAGATATCTAGCAAATCATAGCAGAGAACTTCCCTAATCTGGGGAATGAAACAAACATTCATGTCCTAGAGGCAGAGAGGACCCCTCTGAAGATCAAGGAAAACAGGCCAATGCCCCGGCATGTAATAGTAAAACTCGCAAATCTTAGAACCAAGGAAACCATCTTAAGGGCAGTTAGGGGGAAGAGATTCCTTCCATACAGAGGGAGGAACATTAGAATAACGTCAGACCTATCCACAGAGACTGGGCAACCCAGAAAGTGCTGGCAAGACATATTCAGGGTATTAACAAGAAATACATGAAGCCAAGAATACCTTATCCAGCAAGGCTGTCATTTAGAATGGATGGAAAGATGAAGAGCTTCCAAGACTGGCAGAAACTGAGAGAATATGTGACCACTAAACCAGCCTGGCAAGAAATATTAAGGGGGGTTCTATAAAAAGAGAAAGACCCCAAGGGTGATATAGAACAGAAATTTACAGAGACAATCTATAAAAACAAGATCTTCACAGGCAACATGATGACAATAAATTCGTATCTTTCAATAATCACTCTCAACGTGAATGGCCTAAATGCTCCCATTAAACGGCACAGGTTTGCAGATTGGATAAAAACACAGGACCCATCCATATGCTGTCTACAAGAGACTCATTTTGAACCTAAAGATACATCCAGACTGAAAGTGAAGGGATGGAGATCCATCTTCTATGCCAATGGACCTCAAAAGAAAGCTGGGGTAGCAATTCTTATATCAGACAAATTAGATTTTAAGCTAAAGGCTGTAGTTAGAGACACAGAAGGACACTATATCATTCTTAAAGGGTCTATCCAACAAGAAGATCTAACAATTGTAAATATCTATGCCCCCCAACATGGGAGCAGCCATCTACATAAGCCAATTGTTAACCAAAATAAAAAGTCATATTGATAACAATAAGTTAATTGTAGGAGACCTCAATACTCCAATCTCAGCAATGGACAGATCATCTAAGCAGAAAATCAACAAAGAAACAAGAGCTTTGAATGACACACTGGACCAGATGGACCTCACAGATATATACAGAATATTCCACCCGAAAACAACAGAATACTCATTCTTCTCGAGCGCACATGGAACTTTCTCCAGAATAGACCACATACTGGGTCACAAATCAGGTCTCAACCGATACCAGAAAACTGAGATTATTCCCTGCATATTCTCAGACCATAACTCTTTAAAACTGTAACTCAATCACAAGAAAAAATTTGGAAGGAATTCAAACACTTAGAAGCTAAAGACCGCTCTGCTCAAGAATGTTTGGGTCAACCAGGAAATCAAAGAAGAACTTAAACAATTCATAGAAACCAATGAAAATGAAAACACATCGGTCCAAAACCTATGGGATACTGCAAAGGGGGTCCTAAGGGAGAAATACATAGCCATCCAAGCCTCACTCAAAAAAAATAGAAAAATCCCAAATTCACCAACTAACTTTACACTTTAAAGAACTAGAGAAAAAGCAACAAACGATGCCTAAGCCATGCATTAGAAGAGAAATAATTAAGATTAGAGCAGAGATCAATGAATTAGAAACCAGAAACACAGTAGATTGGATCAACAAAACTAGAAGCTGGTTCTTTGAAAGAATTAATAAGATTGACAAACCACTGGCCAGACTTATCCAAAAGAAAAGAGAAAGGACCCAAATTAATAAAATTATGAATGAAAGGCAAGCTATCACAATTAACACCAAGGAAATAGAAACAATTATTAGAAATTATTATCAACAATTATATGCCAATAAATTGAGCAACGTGGAAGAAATGGATGCCTTCCTGGAAACCTATAAACTCCTAAGACTGAAACAGGAAGAAATCGACAACCTGAATAGGCCAATAACCAGTAACGAGATTGAAGCAGTGATCAAAAAACTCCCAAAAAACAAGAGTCCAGGGCCTGATGGATTCCCTGGGGAATTCTACCAAACAGTCAAAGAAAAAATAATACCTATCTTCCTGAAGCGGTTTCATAAAATAGAAACAGAAGGAAAGCTTCCAGACTCATTCTATGAGGCCAGGGTTACCTGAATCCCCAAACCAGTCAAAGACCCCATCAAAAAGGAGAATTTCAGGCCGATATTCCTAATGAATATGGATTCCAAAATTCTCAACAAAATCCTAGCTAAGAGGATTCAACAATACATTAAAAGGATCTTCCACCACAACCAAGTGGGATTTATCCCCAGGATGCAAGTGTAGTTCAACATTCGCAAATCAATCAATGTGATAGAACACATTAATAAGAGGAGAAGAACCATATGGTCCTCTCAATTGATGCAGAAAAAGCATTTGACAAAATACAGTATGCTTTTCTGATTAAAACTCTTCAGAGCATAGGGATACAGGGAACATTCCTCAAGTTCCTAAAATCCATCTATGAAAAACCCACAGTGAATATCATCCTCAATGCGGAAAAGCTGAGAGCCTTTCCCTTAAGATCAGGAACACGACAAGGATGCCCACTCTTGCCACTATTGTTCAACATAGTACTAGAAGTCCTAGCAACAGCAATCAGACAACAAAAAGAAATAAAAGGTATTCAAATTGGCAAAGAAGAAGTCAAACTCTCTCTCTTCACAGATGACATGATACTTTATGTGGAAAACCCAAAGGACTCCACCCCCAAATTACTAGAACTCATACAGGAATCCAGTAATGTGGCAGGATACACAATCAATGCACAGAAATCAGTTGCTTTCTTATACACTAACAATGCAACTGTAGAAAGAGAAATTAGAGAAACGATTCCATTTACAATAGCAGCAAAAACCAAAAGATACTTCGGAATAAACCTAACTAAAGAGGTAAAGGATCTATACTCTAGGAACTACAGAACACTCATGAAAGAAATTGAAGAAGACACAAAAAGATGGAAAAACATTCCATGCTCATGGATTGGAAGAATAAACATTGTTAAAATGTCTATGCTACCCAGAGCAATCTATACCTTCAACAGCATCCCGATCAAAATTCCAATGACATTTTTCAAAGTGCTGGAACAAAAAATCCTAAAATTTGTATGGAATTAGAAAAGACCCTGAATCACCAAGGAAATTTTGAAAAAGAAAAACAAAGCTGGGGGCATCACGTTGCCCAATTTCAAGCTATATTACAAAGCAGTGATCACCAAGACGGCATGGTACTGGCACAAAAACAGACACATAGACCAATGGAACAGAATAGAGAGCCCAGATATGGACCCTCAACTCTGTGGTCAAATAATCTTCAACAAAGCAGGAAAAAAATATGCAATGGAAAAAAGACAGTCTCTTCAATAAATGGTGCTGGGAAAATTAGATAGCTATATACAGAAGAATGAAACTTGACCATTCTCTAACACCATACACAAAGATAAACTCAAAATGGATGAAAGACCTCAATGTGAGACAGGAATCCATCAAAATCCTAGAGGAGAACATAGGCAGTAACCTCTTGGACATCGCACAGCAACTTCTTTCAAGATACATCTCCAAAGGCTAGTGAAACAAAAGCAAAAATGAACTTTTGGACTTCATCAAGATAAAAAGCTTTTGCACAACAAAGGAAACAGTCAACAAAACAAAGAGGCAACCCACAGAATGGGAGAAGATATTTGCAAATGACACTACAGACAAAGGGCTGGTATCCAAGATCTATAAAGAACGTCTCAAACTCAACACCCAAAAAACAAATAATCAAGTCAAAAAATGGGCAGAAGACATGAACAGACACTTCTCCAAAGAAGACATACAAATGGCTAACAGACACATGAAAAAATGTTCATCATCATTAGCCATCAGGGAAATTCAAATCAAAACCACATTGAGATACCACCTTACACCAGTAAGAATGGCAAAAATTGACAAGGGAAGAAACAACAAATATTGGAGAGGTTGTGGAGAAAGGGGAACCCTCTTACATTGTTGGTGGGAATGCAAGTTGGTACAGCCACTTTGGAAAACAGTGTGGAGGTGCCTCAAAAAATTAAAAATAGAGCTACCCTATGACCCAGTAATTGCACTACTGGGTATTTACCCCAAAGACACAGATGTAGTGAAAAGAAGAGCTATATGCACCCCAATGTTCATAGCAGCAATGTCCACAATAGCCAAAATGTGGAAAGAGCCAAGATGCCCTTCAAGAGATGAATGGATAAAGAAGATGTGGTCCATATATACAATGGAATATTACTCAGCCATCAGAAAGGATGAATACCCAACTTTTACATCAACATGGATGGGACTGGAGGAGATTATGCTAAGTGAAATAAGTCAAGCAGAGAAAGTCAATTATCATATGGTTTCACTTATTTGTGGAACATAAGGAATAGCATGGAGGACATTAGGAGAAGGGGGGGATTTGGAGGGATAGATGAACCATGAGAGACTATGGACTCTGAGAAACAAACTGAGGGTTTTAGAGGGGAGGGGGTGGGGGGATGAGTTAGCCCAGTGATGGGTATTAAGGAAGGCACGTAGTGCATGGAGCACTGGGTGTCATATGAAAACATGAATCATGGATCACTACATCAAAAACTAATGATGTATGGTGACAAACATAACATAATAAAATTAAATTAATTTAAAAAAAGAAATAATAACTGAAAACTTCCTTACTTAGTGAGGGAAATAGACATTTAAGTCCAAGAACCACAGAGAGTTCCAAACAAGAGGAACTCAAGGAAGTCTACATCATGGCACTTAATAATTAAAATGTCAAAGATTAAAGATAAAGAAGGAATCATAAAAGCAGTAAGAGAGAAACAAGAAGTCACCTCAAGGGAAAACCTATAAGACTATAAGATGATTTTTCAGCAGAAATTTTGCAAGCCAGAAGAGAGTGGCATGATATATTCAAAGTGCTGAAAATAAAAAAACCTACTCCCTCTGCCTCTCTCTCTCTGTCTGTCTGTCTTTCATGAATAAATAAATAAAATCTTAAAAAAAAAAAAACCTACAACCAGGAATACTCTACATGGCAAGGTTAACATTCAGATTTGAAGGTGAGATAAAGAGTTTCCCAAACAAAAGATAGAGGAATTTATTACCACTAAATCAGCCTTACAAGAAATGTTAAGGGGATTTCTTTAATGGAAAAGAATTGGCCATAATTAGACATAATAAAAAGATGTAAAATATGACAGCATATATATAAAATGTGGAGAAGAGAGTAAAAAAGGAAGAGAATATAAAAAAGAAAAAGTGTTATTTTTTCTGTTTCCTTTTTTTTTCTTAAATGTGTTTGAACTTAAAGATCATTAAATGAATATGGACTGCTGTTTACCCAGAATGTTATATATGAACCTAATGGTAATCACAAACCCAAAACCTATGATAAATACACAAAAAATAAAGAGAAAAAAATGCAAATATAACACTATAGATATTCTGATCACAAAGAAAGAGAGGAAAATAAGAATATAGGAAGGAAAAAAGAACTACAGAAACATCCAGAAGACAAAATTTTTATAAATGGCAATAAGTACATACCTATTAATAATTACTTAAATGTAAATGACCTAAATGCTCCAATCAAAAGACATACAGTGGTGGAATTGATAAAAAGATAAATAAAAATAAGACCCATATATATGCCATCTCCAAGAGACTAACCTCAGACCTAAAGATGCATACAGACCAAAAGTAAAGGGATGGAAAAACATTCAACATGCAGATGGAAACAAATAATAATAATAATAAAAGCTGGGGTAGCAATACTTATATCATACAAAATATACTTTAAAACAAAGGCTGTAACAAGAGACAAAGAAGGGCATCAATCCAACAAAAGAATATAACAATTTAAATATCTACATGCCCAACACTGCAGTACCTAGATATATAAAGCAAATATTAACAGACATAAAGAGAGAAACTGATGGTAATACAATAATAGTAGGGGACTTTAACGGTCCACTTATATGAATGAATACATCATCCACACAGAAAATCCATAAGGAAACAATGTCTTCGAATGGCACATTGGACCAGATGGACATAACAGATATCTAGATAGAACATTCCATCCAAAAACAACAGAATACACACTCTTTTCCAGTTCACATGGAACATTCTTCAATAGATCACATATTGGCCATAAACAAGCCTCATAAATTGAAGAAGATTGAAAGCATACCATGTATCTTTCCTGATCACAATAGTATGAAACTAGAAATAAATCACAATAACAAAACTGGAAAAAACATAAACATGTGGAGACTAAATAACATGATAGTAAACCGATGAGTCAATGAAGCAATCAAAGAAGAAATCGAAAAATGCGTGGAGACAAATGAAAATGAAAACACAAGGGTCCAAAATCTCTGAGACACAGTAAAAGCAGTTCTAAGAGGAAAGTATATAGCAACAGAGACCTACCTCAAGAAACAAGAAAAAACTCAAATAAACAATCAACCTTATGCCTACGGGAACTAGAAAAAGAAGAACAAACGAAGCCCAAGGTGAGTAGAAGAAAGGAAATAATAAATGATGGAAGAGTGGAAATAAATGATATAGGGATTAAAAAAATAGTAGAAAATGTCAACAAAACCAAGAACTGGTTCTTTGAAAATATAAACAAAATTAATAAACCCTTAAGTGGACTCATCAAGAAAAAAAGAGAAAGGACTCAAATAAATAAAATCAGAAATGAAAGGGGAGAAGTAACAACTGACACCACAGAAATACAAAGGATTATAAGAGAATATTATGAAAAATTATATGCCAACAAACTAGACAACCTACAAGAGGATAAATTTCTAGAAACATAATCTTCCAAAACTGAAGCAGGAATAGAAAATCTCACAGACTGATTATAAGTAATGAAACTGAACTGATAATAAAAAAAAAACTACCAAAAAATTAAAGTCCAGGACGAAATGGATTCACAACTGAATTCTACCAGATATCCAAAGAAGAGTTAATACCTACTGTCCTCAAAATATTCCAAAAAATAGAAGAGAAAGGAAAGCTTCCAATACATTCTATAAGTCCAGCATTAAGTATCCCAAAACCAAAACGAAACAAAGACACCACAAAAAAAGAAAACTACAGGCCAATATTCCTGATGAATATAAATGCAAAAATTCTCAACAAAACATTAGCAAACTGCATACAATAATACATTAAAAAGATTATTCACCACAATTAGGTGGGATTTATTCCTGGGATGCAAAGATGGTTCAATAGTCACAAACAAATCAATGTTATACACCACATCAATAAAACAAAGGATAAGGGGGACCTGGGTGGCTCAGTCAGTTAAGCATTTGGCTTTGGCTTGGGTCGTGGTCCCAGGGTCCTGGGATGGAGCCCGTGGTTGGGCTCCTTGCTCAGTAGGGAAGTCTGCTTCTCCCTCTTCCTTTGCCCCTCCTCCACCCATGCACTCCCCTCTCTTAAATAAATAAATAAATAAATAAATAAATAAATAAATAAAATCCTAAAAAACCAAGCAAAAAACAAAACAAAACAAAAACCAAAAAGAAAAAACCCAAAACAAAACCCCAAAAGATCCAAAGGATAAAAATCACATGTTCATTTTAATAAATGTAAAAAAGCATTTGACAACATTCAACATCCATTCATGATAAAAAAAACTCTCAACAAAATGGGGTTAGAGGAAACACACCTCAACATAATAAAGCATATATAGAAAACCCACTACTAACATCATCCTCGATGGTGAAAACTGAGAGCTTTCCCTTCAGGTCAGGGAACAAGACAAGGATGTCCACTCTCACCACTTTTATTCAACATATTACTAGAAGTCCTAGCCATAGCAATCAGACAAGAAAAAGAAATAAGAGGCATCCATATTGGTATAGAAGAAGTAAAACTTTCACTATTTGCAGATGACATGATATTATATGAGAAAATCCTAATGATTCCACCAAAAAACTACTAGAAGTAATACTTAAATTCAGTGAAGTGGCAGAATATAAAATTAATACATAGAAATCAGTAGCATTTCTATACACTAACAATGAAGCCACAGAATGGAAAATTTAAAAAGTAACACCATTTATTAATTGTACCAAAAAGAATAAAATACCTAGGAATAAACTTAAGCAAAGAAGTAAAAGTCCTGCACTCTGAAAACTATAAAATACTGATGAAAGAAATTGAAGACGACACAAACAAATGGAAAGATATTCCATGCTCATGAACCAATTTTGATACATTGTTATGAACTTTAGTCCATAGTTTATTCAGATTTCCTTAGTTTATTCTGATTTCCTTAGTTTATTCTTAGTGTCCTTTTTCTGTTCCAAGATCTCATTCAAGATACTGTGTGACATTTATTCATTATGTATCTTCAGGCTCTTCTTGGCTGTGGCAAGTTCTCAGACTTTCCTTGTTTGTTTTTCAAGATTTTATTTATTTAACAGAAATAGACACAGCGAGAAAGGGAACACAGCAGGGAGAGGGAGAAGCCGGCTTCCCACAGAGCAGGGAGCCAGATGCAGGGCTCGATCCCAGGACCCTGGGACCATGACCTGAGCCGAAGGCAGACACTTAACCGACTGAGCCAGCCAGGAGCCCCAGACTTTCCTTGTTTTTGATGACATCAACTGTTTTGAGGAGTTCCTTTGGTATGTATTTTTTGGGATGTCCCTCAGATGGGGTTTGGCTGTTTTTCTTTTATGATTAGATTGAAATTTTGAGTTTTGGGGAGGAAGACCACAGAGGTAAACTGCTATTTTCATGATATCATATCAAGAGTATATTTGATCAGCATAACTTAATAACTATTGATGTTGACCTTGATCACCTGGCTGAGGTAAGGTTTACCAGTTTCTCTAAAGTTACTCTTTTCTCCCCCCACTTTCCAATTTATAATCTTTGAAAGTAAGTCATTCTGTGTAGTGCACACTTAAGGATTGTGGAGTCAGCTCCACCTCCTTGTGGGCAGAATAGCTTATGTAGCTATTCTGCACATATCTGTGACTTCCTCCTTCAGTTATTTCATTCAAATGATTTATTAAATTATTCTATCAGTATATAATCATGGATATTTATATTTCAGTACTATTTTATTTATTTTGTTGCTCTAATTGTTTCAATCTTGGCAGCTCTTTCAGCTGGCTCCTGTGTTCATTTGATGTGTCCCCATCACTGTGTGTGTGTGGTTTTGTTTTGTTTTGTTTTTGAGCACTTCCTTACTTTCTGGCACTAAAAGATGCTTTAGGCTCATCATGATTGTTTTCTGCCCTGTTATAGAATAAACTGTTTCTCCAAGGAGTCCTTTTTATTGGAGAATAGTATTAAAAACTAAGATCTGGGTACTAGGATATCTTTCGCTACTGAGTTGTCATTGCTCCTTGGCCCTCTCAGCTGACAAAACAAGTAAATTATGTGTGTACACTAACCTGGGTATTTATACATGTCTATAAGTATTTCCATAGATAGCCATCTGCATCTATGTTAAACTAAACATGGGTTCATACCAATGACTTCAGTTCATTACCATATGGATCATTCTAGCCTCCTCTCCTTGCTTATCTGAAAATGCCCACTTCAACAGTGAGGTGCCTGGCTCTCACTCTGTTAGTATTTTTATCTGTCTAGTAGAGAAGGTAGAGGTCTCTCCCTCCCTTCCACTCCTCCTTTCTTTCTTTCCTAAAAATCTTTGTATATTTAGCATCTACTATAGCACCTGGTATAGAGAGCTTACCTCAAAGCATAACAATGATAATTTATTACACTTTCTGTTCCTTCTTGAACAACAAAGATAAAACCAGTAGGATAACCCCATGAACATAATGAGAAATTATAACAGTAATAATACAATATTAACTTCTACATTGAAATTTTATTTCACTTTGAACAATCCATAATGTCATATCTAACATGAAAGATACATTTGTTAATGTGAACATTCTACCTTAGTTTAGCCACTTGTATTTTAGCTTTATTCCAGATGCCAGTATCTTATGATCTTGGTAAATAAATACTTATTTGATTCATGGTTGTACAATGCTAAAAAAAAATCTAAAAAGTATACCAATTAACATTTTAGAAAACATAAAATTAGAAATGATCCTAAATGGCATCCTGAAATTTCAGAAAGGAGTTATAATTTTATAGTAATATTTTAAAAGTCTAGTGGAAACTCTAAATCAGGCAAAACTATAATAAAAAAAAATTAGATTTTAGTTTGCATGTGTGAGTATATGTGAATTACATGAAATATTAGAGTAAGTCAATGTGTGAAATAATTAAATGAGTATTTACTCTTGTACCAATCACTTCGTTAGATGTTTTATATAATTCAATCAACCATTCAATCCTTATAATTATCTATGATTATCTCTTTTCACTTAAAGAGATTAAAGGGTCAGAGAGTCAAGAGACTTAATCAAGTAAGATGTGGAACGATGATTTGGACCTATTATAATGCCGAACCCATGCTTTGTTCATAAAGAGATACTACCTCTGGGAGCAAGATGGCAGAGGAATAGGAGACCTGGATTTCGTCGGGCCTCAGGAATTCAGCTGAATAGGGATCAAACCATTCTGAACACCTAAGAACTCAACAGGAGATCAAAGAAAAGAATAGCAACAACTCTCTGAACAGAAAAGCAACCACTTACTGGAAGGTAGGACATGTGGAGAGGTGAATTCGAGGCGATATTCAAGAGGATAGATGGCGGGGAAGGGGGCCTCCGTCAGCCGCTTCTGGCAAGTGATAGAGCCAGGGGAGCACAAAATCAGAACTTTTAGAAGTCGGCTCTGCTGAGGGACGTCACTCCAGTGGCTAAGCAGGAGGTAGAACCCTCGCGGGACAGGGTGGTCTCAGGACCCTCGGGGTCACAGAAAGACCGGGGGTGCCTGAGTGTGGCAGAGCTCCCAGGTATCGGAGCAGGGAAGCCAGCTGCAGAGACAGAGCCGAGGCGCGGGCTCTCAGCTCGGGGTTGCCATAAACTGTGATCCGCGGCCCAGTCGGGTCATGGCTCCTCCAGCAGGGACCCAACAAGCGGCAGATCCGGGGAGACTTTTACTATTAGATGTCGGGGTGTTGACCTACTTTTATTGATTTTGATACGATAAGAAGTTAATTGAAAAAAGAAAGAAGAAAAAAGACTTATATATGTGCAGAATAAGACATTAGTACGATGTCGGACCTAGAGTTCAGAATCATGACTTTAAAGATACTAGCTGGGCTTGAAAAAAGCGTGGAAGTTATTAGAGAAACTCTTTCTGGAGAAATAAAAGAACTAAAATCTAACCAAGTTGAAATCAAAAAGGCTATTAATGAGGTGCAATCAAAACTGGGGGCACTAACTGCTAGGATAAATGAGGCAGAAGAGAGAATTAGTGATATAGAAGACCAAATGATGGAAAATAAAGAGACTGAGAAAAAGAGATAAACAACTACAGGATCACGAGGGCAGAATTTGAGAGATAAGTGATACGATAAGACGAAACAACATTAGAATAATTGAGATCCCAGAAAAAGAAGAAAGAGAGAGAGGGGCAGAAAGTATATTGGAGCAAATTATAGCAGAGAACTTCCCTAATGTGGGGAAGGAAACAGGCATCAAAATCCAGGAGGCACAGAGAACCCCTCTCAAAATCAATAAAAATAGGTCAACACCCTGACATCTAACAGTAAAACTTATGAGTCTCAGAGACAAAGAGAAAATCCTGAAAGCAGCTCGGGAGAAGAGATATGTAACCTACAACGGTAGAAACATTAGATTGGCAACAGACCTATCCACAGAGACCTGGCAGGCCAGAAAGGACTGGCATGATATATTCAGAGCACTAAACAAGAAAAATATGCAGCCAAGAATACTATATCCAGCTAGGCTGTCATTGAAAATAGAAGGAGAGATAAAAAGCTTCCAGGACAAACAAAAACCAAAGGAATTTGCAAACACGAAACCAGCCCTACAAGAAATATTGAGAGGGGTCCTCTAAGCAAAGAGAGAGCCTAAAAGCAACATAGACCAGAAGGGAACACAGACAATATATGGTAACAGTTACCTTACAGGCAATACAATGGCACTAAATTCATACCTTTCAATAGTTACCCTGAATGTAAATGGGCTAAATGCCCCAATCAAAAGACACAGGCTATCAGATTGGATTAAAAAACAAGACCCATCAAAATGCTGTCTGCAAGAAACTCATTTTAGACCCAAAGACACCCCCAGATTGAAAGTGAGGGGGTGGAAAACCATTTACCATGCTAATGGACACCAAAAGAAAGCTAGGGTGGCAATCCTTATATCAGACAAACTAGATTTTAAAACAAAGACTGTAATAAGAGATGAAGAAGGACACTATATCCTACTTAAAGGGTCTATCCAAACAAGAAGATCCAACAATTTTAAATATCTATGCCCCTAAAAAGGGAGGAGCCAATTATATAAGGCAATTAATAACAAAAGCAAAGAAACACATTGACAACAATACAATAATAGTGGGGGACTTTAACAGCCCCCTGACTGAAATGGACAGATCATCTAAGCAAAAGATCAACAAGGAAATAAAGACCCTAAATGACACACTGGACCAAATGGACTTCACAGACATATTCAGAACATTCCATCCCAAAGCAACAGAATACACATTCTTCTCTAGTGCCCATGGAACATTCTCCAGAATGGATCACATCCTAGGTCACAAATCAGGTCTCAACCGGTACCAAAAGATTGGGATCATTTCCTGCATATTTTCAGACCACAATGCTTTGAAACTAGAACTCAATCACAAGAGGAAAGTCGGAAAGAACTCAAATACATGGAGGCTAAAGAGCATCCTACTAAAGAATGAATGGGTCAACCAGGAAATTAAAGAAGAATTAAAAAAATTCATGGAAACCAATGAAAATGGAAACACAACTGTTCAAAATCTTTGGGATACAGCAAAGGCAGTCCTGAGAGGAAAGTATATAGCAATACAAGCCTTTCTCAAGAAACAAGAAAGGTCTCAAATACACAACCTAACCGTACACCTAAAGGAACTGGAGAAAAAACAGCAAATAAAGCCTAAACCCAGCAGGAGAAGAGAAATAATAAAGATCAGAGCAGAAATCAATGAAATAGAAACCAAAAGAACAGTAGAACAGATCAACAAAACTGGGAGCTGGTTCTTTGAAAGAATTAACAAGATTGATAAACCCCTGGCCAGACTTATCAAAAAGAAAAGAGAAATGACCCAAATCAACAAAATCATGAACGAAAGAGGAGATCACAACCAACACCAAAGAAATACAAACAATTATAAGAACATATTATGAGCAACACTATGCCAGCAAATGAGATAACCTAGAAGAAATGGGTGCATTCCTAGAGATGTATCAACTACCAAAATTGAACCAGGAAGAAATAGAAAACCTGAACAGACCTATAACCACTAAGGAAATTGAAGCAGTCATCAAAAATCTCCCAACAAACAAAAGCCCAGGGTCAGATGGCTTCCCAGGGGAATTCTACCAAACATTTAAAGAAGAATTAATACTTAGTCTCCTGAAACTGTTCCAAAAAATAGAAATGGAAGGAAAACTTCCAAACTCATTTTATGAGGCCACCATTACCTTCATCCCCAAACCAGACAAAGACCCCATCAAAAAGGAGAATTACAGACCTATATCCTTGATGAACATGGATGCAAAAATTCTCACCAAAATACTAGCCAATAGGATCCAACAGTACATTAAAAGGATTATTCACCATGACCAAGTGGGATTTATCCCTGGGCTGCAAGGTTGGTTCAACATCCGCAAATCAATCAATGTGATACAATATATTAACAAAAGAAAGAACAAGAATCATATGATCCTCTCAATAGATGCAGAAAAAGCATTTGACAAAGTACAGCATCCTTTCTTGATCAAAACTCTTCAGAGTATAGGGATAGAGGGTACATACCTCAATATCATAAAAGCCATCTATGAAAAACCTACAGCAAATGTCATTCTCAATGGGGAAAAGCTGAGAGCTTTTCCCCTAAGGTCAGGAACACGGCAGGGATGTCCACTCTCACCACTGCTATTCAACATATTATTAGAAGTCCTAGCCACAGCAATCAGACAACAAAAAGAAATCAAAGGCATCCAAATCGGCAAAGAGGAAGTCAAACTCTCACTCTTTGCAGATGATATGATACTGTATGTGGAAAACCCAAACGACTCCACCCCAAAACTGCTAGAACTCATACAGGAATTCAGTAAAGTAGCAGGATATAAAATCAATGCACAGAAATCAGGGGCATTCCTATACACCACCAACAAGACAGAAGAGAGACAAATCAAGGAGTCAATCCCATTTACAATTGCACCCAAAACCATAAGATACCTAGGAATAAATTTAACCAAAGAGGCAAAGGATCTGTACTCAGAAACTATAAAATACTTATGAAAGAAATTGAAGAAGACACAAAGAAATGGAAAAACGTTCCATGCTCATGGATTGGAAGAACAAACTTTGTGAAGATGTCAATGCTACCTAGAGCAATCTACACATTCAATGCAATCCCCATCAAAATACCATCCACTTTTTTCAAAGAAATGGATCAAATAATCCTAAAATTTGTATGGAATCAGAAGAGACCCCAAATAGCCAGAGGAATATTGAAAAAGAAAAGCAAAGCTGGCAGCATCACAATTCCAGACTTCCAGCTCTATTACAAAGCTGTCATCATCAAGACGGTATGGTACCGGCACAAAAACAGACACATAAATCAATGGAACAGAATCGAGAGCCCAGAAATGGACCCTCAACTCTATGGTCAACTAATCTTTGACAAAGCAGGAAAGAATGTCCAATGGCAAAAAGACAGTCTCTTCAATGAATGGTGTTGGGAAAATTGGACAGCCACATGTAGAAGAATGAAACTGGACCATTTCCTCACACCACACACAAAAATAGACTCCAAATGGTTGAAAGACCTAAACGTGAGACAGGAGTCCATCAAAATCCTAAGGGAGAACACAGGCAGCAACCTCTTCAACCTCAGTCGCAGCAACTTCTTCCTAGAAACATCACCAAAGGCAAGGGAAGCAAGGGCAAAAATGATCTATTGGGATTTCATCAAGATAAAAAGCTTTTGCACAGCAAAAGAAACAGTCCACAAAACCAAAAGACAACCCACAGAATGGGAGAAAATATTTGCAAATGACATATCAGATAAAGGGCTAGTATCCAAAATCTATAAAGAACTTATCAAACTCAATACGCAAAGAACAAATAATCCAATCAAGAAATGGGCAGAAGACATGAACAGACATTTTTCCAAAGAAGACATCCAAATGGCCAACAGACACATGAAAAACTGCTCAACATCACTAGGCATCAGGGAAATCCAAATCAAAACCTCAATGACATACCATCTCACACCAGGCAGAACGGCTAAAATTAGTAAGTCAGGAAATGACAGATGTTGGCGGGGATGCAGAGAAAGGGGAACCCTCCTACACCGTTGGTGGGAATGCAAGCTGGTGCAACCACTCTGGAAAACAGTATGGAGGTTCCTCAAACAGTTGAAAATAGAGCTACCATATGATCCAGCCATTTCACTACTGGGTATTTACCACAAAGATACAAATGTAGGGATTCAAAGGGGTACGTGCACCCTAATGTTTATAGCAGCAATGTCCACAATAGCCAAACTGTGGAAAGAGCCAAGATGTCCATCGATAGATGAATGGATAAAGAAGTTGTGGTATATATACACAATGGAATATTATGCAGCCATCAAAAGGAATGAGATCTTGCCATTTGCAATGACGTGGATAGAACTGGAGGGTGTTATGCTGAGTGAAATAAGTCAATCAGAGAAAGACAAGTATCATATGACCTCACTGATATGAGGAATTCTTAATCTCAGGAACAAACTGAGGGTTTGCTGGAGTGGTGAGGGGTGGGAGGGATGGGGTGCCTGGGTGATAGACATTGGGGAGGGTATGTGCTATGGTGAGCTCTATGAATTGTGCAAGACTGTTGAATCATGGATCTGTACTTCTGAAACAAATAATGCAATATATGTTAAGGAAAAAAAAGAAGAAGATAGCAGGAGGGGAAGAATGAAGGGGAGTAAATCAGAGGGGGAGACGAACCATGAGAGACAATGGACTCTGAAAAACAAACTGAGGGTTCTAGAGGGGAGGGGAGTGAGGGAATGGGTTAGCCTGGTGATGGGTATTAAAGAGGGCACATTCTGCGTGGAGCACTGGGTGTTACACACAAACAATGAATCATGGAACACTACATCAAAAACTAATGATGTAATGTGTCGTGATTAACATAACAATATAAAATAATAAAAAAAGAGATACTACCTCCTTCAAAGTCACATTGTCTAATAGACTTGAATCTGCCTCCACAGCTGAGCTATCTAATTTTTGCAGGGACAGGATGAACAATCCCAAATAAATTTCCAGTATTTTTAACAAGACCACATAAGTTGTCCAGTTCTAGAAATGTAACCTAAAGCTTTAATTTATATGCCATTACTATATAGTCAACATAATTTTCTAACCTGGAAGTAGGATAAATCTTCATAAATCTAAAGAGCTGTGGCAAATCTATAAAGAGAAGTTCTTCACAGGCCTTTGTAAAATGGGAATAATTGGTCTCTTTTATCTTCAGATGTGCTGAGAATAAGCAGGAGAGGTTCTAAACCCCATTGGAATAATTAAAATGATTTTGCTTAGGGTTCCTTGAGGTGGACAAAACTGTGGAATCAGGTGAAAGAGGATTGTGGTGGTAACTTTAATGCCCCATGATCCTCTGCTAGCAGCTGACAAGTGCGACCTTTTTCTAAATATCTATATTGGATCTGAGAAACACGTCATTCTTCTTGGGAGACTAGATACTTATAATGCGTCACCCAGGGTGGTTCTTATATATAATCTATGCCATTATATACTTTTTATTTAGAGATTAATGCCTTTTAAGAATAATAAAGAATACAGCTTTGACTTCTTTTTTATATAGCTAGTAGAAATATCAAAGAGTTGGCTTTATTTTTAGAAAAAAGAATAAGTTAGCTCTTGTTTTGAATTCTTTACTGAACTTCCACTTTGAAACTTCTCTCCCAGCTAAATAAGGATCAAATAAATGTATCTGGCTCATTTCCCAGGTATTTTAGTTGAGCCACTTGTCTCCATATCCAAACTATATTTCTAGAACTATTTGTAAAAACTCAAACACAAGAATATATTTGCTGAAATTGCTAGACTGAAAGTATTCACACATCAAATATAACATAAATATGCAACAAATTGAGAGAAGGCATTTTGAGGGACTTAGCATCAAGGGAGCTAATTTTCATTGACTCCTTACTTTGTACATAGGTGTACATAACAAATCAAGCCTTTATGAAGTAGATCTTGTTATCCCCATTTTACAGAGAAGGAAATTTCAAAATCAAACTTCCAGGAAGCAACTGAGCTGAAATTTGAACCCAGGTTCCAAAGCCCTTCTCTTTCCACTATATTATTGAATGGTGCAGATAAAACAGAAGTAATAGAAGTACCTCAAAAAGGAAGTATGGTTCAATGGAAAGATCATTGGCCTAGAAGTCAGACCACCAGTGTCTTAGTGGGTAGCCTCCTATTATCTTTTCTCTCTGTCCTCTGGCTTCTTATCTGTAAAACGGGGGTCAACCAAAAGCTGATCCAGAAAGTACTTTTTAAATTTTACATTTTTATTTGCTTATTATCTTTCTCTCTCCTAGATTATAAGCTCTATGAGGGTAAAGCTTCTTTTATTGTGGTAAAATATATATAACATGAAATGGACCATTTTAACCATTTTTTAGCTATACAGTTCAATGGCAATAAGTACATTCATATTGTTGTACAATCATCACCACTATCCATCTCCAGAACTTTTCCACCTTCCCCAACTGACACTCCCCATTTCCCTCTCCCCCCAGCCCCTGGCAACCACCATTCTACTTTATGTCTTTATGGATTTGACTACTCTAGGTATCTTGTGTGGAATCATACAATATTTATCCTTTTGTGTCTGGCTTATTTCATTTAGCATAATGTCTTCAAGTTTCATTTATGTTCTAGGTGATATCAGAATTTCATTCCTCTTCAAGGCTGAATAATTTTCATTGTATGTATACACCACATTTTGTTTATCCATTCATCCATTGATGGGCAATTGGATTGTTTCCACTTTTTGGCTATTGTGAATAGTGCTGCTATGAACATGGGTGTACAAATATCTCTTTTAGACCCTGATTTCAATTCTTTTGAGTACATACCCGGAAGTGGGATTGCAAGGTCACATGGTAATTCTATGTTTAGTTTTTGGGGAACCGCCATACTAGAATGTATTTTTTAGCTCTGAAATTCTATGATTCAGTGAAGGGCTACAGAAGCCCATGAAGGTATCTGTGATGACTTCCCAAATTAAGGTTGGATGTTTGCCCAGGGCTATCAGGACTTGCTCTCAGTACTCAATGCAGGACAGATGGCAACAGGGTCTGTGAGAGATTTCCTCCTCCTACGTGATGCTAGACAGACAGGAACCACTGATACCATTTCTTCTATCTCCCATATCATTCTCCTCTGATGTATTTCAAAGACGTGAAATTCAAAATACTAAATCAGAATTATAAATAATGCTGTCGGGCGCCTGGGTGGCTCAGTTGGTTAAGCGACTGCCTTCGGCTCAGGTCATGATCCTGGAGTCCCAGGATCGAGTCCCGCATCGAACTCCCTGCTCAGCAGGGAGCCTGCTTCTCCCTCTGACCTTCCCCCCTCTCATGTATTCTCTCTCTCTCATTCTCTCTCTCAAATAAATAAAATCTTTAAAAAAAATAATGCTGTCATTTCATTGTGTAAATATCCTAAATTAGAAAAAAAGTAGGAGGAAATGAAATTGGTAATTTGTTTCATGGGAGCTTTTCCAAAGGAGGTAAAATAAAGCATGTTTTTGAATTACTCTTGCTTTTGGGGTGCCTGGGTAGCTCAGTCGGTTAAGGGTCTGACTCTTGATTTCAGTTCAGGTCATGAGCTCAGGGTTATGAACTCAGGGTTGGGAGATTGAGCCCCATGTGGGGCTCCGCACTCAGGGGGGATTTTGCTTGAGATTCTCTCCTTCTCCCTCTGACCCTCCCCCTGCTTGTGTGCTCCCTCACTCTCTCTAAAATAAATAAATAAAATCTTTTAAAAAAATAAAATAATTTTGCTTTTGTTTGAAAAAAATGGAAGAAGGCTTAATAACCTGTATGGACCACTTATTAAACTTTAATTCTATATGATTTGCAAATACATATATTTATTTTAGACTAACATTGTACTATCACTCCCAAATTAAAATTTACATGTTTTGAACAGGATAACCACTATTTTATAACTTTGATGTAGGAAATAGAAGAAAAGATATTCCAAGGTAATAATAAATGATATTATTATATATATTATATGTCATACAATATATATATTATATAAATAATAAAAAATTAGACTCTGAAAAACAAAGATGAATCTCTGAAATGACTTTGAAATGAGTATACATTGCTTTAATAATAATTCTTTCAGAGTCGACATTGCTTTAATCATTGTGGTATTTCCAGGGCTTGGTTCTGCAGCAGGTGCTCAGAAGTGTGAGTTGTTGAACTGATGTATGCTTAAGGAAAAATTACCAAATTTCTCTGTTGATGAAGAATCTAGGGCAGGAAATGATGGGAAAGGAGACTATGTCTCATTTTCACTAAGTTCTACTTACAACATTATTGGTTGAGAAATACAGAGTCTCCTCAGCAGCTGGCTGGCCACTGGCCATAACACATGCACATGTGTGTGACATCCCCTCCCAGAGCCAAAGTACAAGGCTCATTTTCTTGCTCAAGGCAAAAATTCTAGCCAGTTGCCAAACAAGCATGACAGAGCTTTTATTTGGAATCATCCAAAAAATGAAATAAAGTTATTTTGCAAGTGATAATACAAATAAAATTCAGAGAAGCAAAGGGAAATTTGATAATTGCATGATCAGAAATATACAAACCATAGGGGTACAAAGTCCTATTCTTACCCTGGTTTTGGGGAGAAAAGGGCAAAATTATATATTCATATATGAACATATATATTGATATAAATGCATGGGAGAAAGATCTGTAAGGCTATAGATCAATCACTGATAGTGATTATTCTGGGTTGAGAAGTGGGATTGGGCATAGGGAGCATACACTTTTTATTCCATATACTTCTATTATTGTAATTGTCTCCTCGTGGGTTTATATTCATGTGTACCTACATAATTTAAAAAGAAAAAAAATCATACACAATGAAAAAGTAGATATTGATTAAATATGGTGATTTAAATAATATCTCAGCAAATTACCATGCAATGGAGCCAATATTTGTAGTTTTAAGAATATTTTTCTCTTATGCCTTCCTGAGTTCACAAACTTTGTCCTAATCCACATGAACCTCCACATACTTGTCAGTCAGATGGGTGTGAGAGTGGTCGTGGGGTAGACATTAGATAATGATAGAAGTACAAAGAGAAAGATCAAGGTAAAATAGAATTCCGTTGCCAAAATTGGATTATGTAGCATGACAATAGCCTTGCTAGCAAAACTTTTGTCTTGATGAAGGATATTCTAATTTATTTATCTCCCTTTAATCTATCAACCCCTGAGCCTGGAGGACTTGCCTTATAGATTGGTGGTATGGAGCAAAAGGCAGCTAGGTCAGTTTTACGGTTGGTAGGGAGAACATAAAAGAGAAGGCTTTTCAGTTCTGGTAAGGGAGATTGTGGAGAGAAGGAGAGAGGTAAGTGTGAAGCATTCAGATGAAGGTTCTGACTTCCCAATCTTTGGGCTTCAGTCTGGGGAAGAGGGAATATATTAGATAAGTTATGGTAACACTGGGGGCAATGGTGACCTTTACCAAGGAGATCCATTCCCAGGTGGCACTCACCACCAATATAAGACAGCCAACTTAGTCACAAGCACAGCTCATGGAGCTAAGCAAAGAAGGCCTGAGATTCAGCTCTCATGGCCACCCTTGCCTCTGTTATTGAGTGGACAGGAGGAAGAAGGAGCTGAGACTGTTACTGGACAGCTTTTCAGAGAAATCACTACAATGTGGGTGAGGGTGGAAAGCTCTGTATGGTGGATTGCAGGGAGAACCGTCCAAGGCAGATCTTGGAGAGGCCATTGCACCAGTGGGTGCTGAGATGGGGTCAGAGTGGCCAGGTAGAACTATGGGCCTGTCCTTGTGCACAGTTCCTACATAATGTTACATCACTTTAAACTTAAACTGGGAGAGGGTGATCAGGCAAACAAAGGACACTATCCTCTAGGCAAAAAGATACTCTTTCTCTACCCTCCACTCCCAGGCCCCGTGCTTTCCCACCACCACACAGAAAGAGCATCCCCAGATGCCACCTTAGGGAGATAAGCATGGGAAGGGGTAGGAGAAAGAACATTTTCAACCAAATGAGAGATTGTTTCCTAAATGTTAGGATCACATGGGATTAAATTTAAACAGGACTCAGTTAATTTCCCCTCTCACTAGCCAGTGGTTAGTAACTCCTTATGAATTCTGGACAAAATGATAGTATATCTTCTCTGCAAGTATGAGTTATACTGTGAAATTTTGTAATATCACAATAAATGAAAAGTAATGATAGAGAATAAAAGTACACTGAGTAAGAAGACTCAGGTGGAGAAAGAAATCTTGTCCTAATAGAAAGTTAGAAAGTCTTATTAAAAGTCACGCAGCAAAGGATAGATGGTAGGGAGTCGGCTTAAGGAAGGATATTGGACACTTGGCACATGAGGGCTGAAATCCAATCACACACAGTGGAATGTAGTTAATGTCTCTGGTGCATATATGCTTGCAAATTTCTTATGTGAAAACTGTTCAGAAATTATACCCGCTTACTATTTCATGTTACTATTAAAGAACAGAATGAAACTTGCCCATTAACTTTCAGGTGATGGAGTATCTTGCATGCTCGCATACAACCAATCTGTCCACACTGACACAGGGAGGAAAAGCCCCTCTCAGAAGCCATTCTAGGGCCAATTGTTCTGACCCCTCATCCAAAGTCCAGTCCTTCTCCAAGGTGGTGGTTAAGAACACAGATTCTGAGCTAGACTTTCCTACTTAAGAGCTTTACGTCCTTGGGAAAGCTATATAACCTCTCTGTGACTTAATTGGGAATAAGAACACCTAATTCTAAGGGCAGTTTAGGGTAACCAACTATCCTGGTTTGCCGGGAACTGAGGTGGCTGCTGGGACTTGAGACTTTCCATGCTAAGCCTGGGAAAGTCCTGGACAAAGAGGCATTGGTCACCCTGGTTAATATGAGGACAAAGGAGTTAAGTCACAAGAAGTTCTCTGACAGAAGTGTACTTGGCACAGAGCAAGTGCTTAGTAATGGTTGTTACCATTATCATGATCACTATTACAACTAGTACTATTGAATATAAAAGGAGAGGATTTCTCGGCCAAGTGGAGTATTTAAACATTGCTATAATGCTATTTGGATTAAAGGGGCTGAATAATGACCCCTGGAATCTCCAGGTCTCTTAAGTGTCCTGAAATTTTTGGCTAATCATTTATTTAAATAAAAGAACTTAATACAGAGCTAATACTGAAGTGCAGGCTGAAATAAAATTCTTTATAATTGAAATAAATTTCTCTGGAGACGTGACAGAAGAAGATCTAGCAAGAAGGAAAATCTAGCAACAGTGCTTGAAGTCATCCATTAGGGTCTCTCTGAAATCTTCAAAGTTCTAGTATTCCAGACAGGAGCAAGTGAGGCTTTTTATGCTAATGCTATTTTGAGGCTCAGAAGCACAGAAATGTGGCAAGAATGCCACCAGGAAGCTCTGAGAAAAGGTTGATGTTTGCTGTTTGCAAAGCAAAGTGAGAGGAAGACTTTCTTGCAGCAGAATAAGGAAAAAATAGCTAACATTAATTGGCTGGTTTTTATATGTTGGACACTGTTCTTTTTCTTAAAGATTTTTTATTTATTTGAGAGAGAGAGAGAGCAGAGTGAGTGAGAACACGAGTGTGGGCGGGGAGGGGCAGAGGAAGAGGCAGAAGGAGGCTCCCGTTGAGCAGGGAGCGTTGGGCACTGTTCTAAGAGCTTTATGTGTGTATTCCCACTTAACGTTCACAACAATCCTGTAATATGGATACTTCCAGTTTACAGAAAGAAGCTGAGGCTCAAAGATATTAAGTAATTTATTATGTTTACATAAAACAGCAATTAATAACAGTTGAAGTCAAAGAGGGATTTAATTTATACCTAAGCATTTTTAATTATGTAAATCTTATAAATTGTGTATTACTTTCATTTACACAGTATTTAGAGATCTGTTGATAGTCAATTTTTAGTTTTGATTGCAGTTTTGACCTTTATAGTATTATTAGATGAGTTATGTGGTACCTTCCCATTCATGCTCACACCTCTCTTAAAGGATGCACACATGATTGAGCCATGAAATCCCTGCTCAAGATATTACTGTTCCCCAATGGGAGCCATCTGAACTGGAAGCATAGCAATCAAAGAAATAAGTCAAGGAGATAAATTGCCTCTGTCAAGTTAGCTTTGGAAACTGGAAAGCTTATAGTAGAAGCAAAAGTCATAATCAAAAAATTATTTTTCTATAAATCAGTGTTACACATGACAGAGGTCAATATATCTTTGAAAACCTTAGTTTCTTCTATTGTTTCTTTCAAGTTGTATTTTAAGTGCAACCTGTTTGATTCTTAGGTAACCTAAAAACCAGGGATAATGACATTAATCATCATAATTAACATTAATGAAAGTCAATTTTTTACTCTTTCTGGTAAATTATTTCTATCTTCATTTTCTTATTGCTGCCTAGAGATAAAGTTATATCATAGAGTAGCAATATTATTCAGCTTCCAGAAACTCAAACTTCTAGTTGTAAATGTGGAACAGCTGGTTATATATTTTGTTCCATAGAGGAAGACAGAAAGATTTATTGAAGAACTAAAGTGAGAGTGAATAGAGTTGAATTATCCCTGCTCAATTGGCTAGTTTTCAGTAATCCATGGGGTAGCCATAAACTTTGAGGCGAGAAGACAATCAGCATGCATTCAACAGAGACTGCAGGAGTGGCCTATTGCCCTCAGAAACTCTGGCATGTCAAATATTTGCCTTGTGTGGGAAATCTGATAAAGTCCCAGAGCTGTAGTTTTCTCTAAGATAGGACTGCAAAGGAACCAGCTCAGAAAACTATTCTTCTCTTTAAAATCTTGAGATTCAAACACACTTGAAAGCATGGCAAAGCTCACAATTCAATTTTTCCCATGCATTTAAATCATAATGGCTTAATTTTGAAATTAAATGTTTCTACATTGGCAAGGCCTCTATAGTCAATTTTTTTTCCTTCACTGAAAGCCCTGTGTTGTGAAGGGGAATCTGAGAATCAGAAAATCAAGATGGGAGGTATTTGAAAACAGTTGAGATATTTAAAACCTATCTATATTGTGTGATAGCGTCTTTCTCAAATGAAATCTCTTAGCAGAGAACAGTTGGGCTGGTGTCCCCAAGAAAGGACTTTTCACATTCATGAATTCACAATCACCTGAGCAACCATACAGTGTCTGGTACTGTTCTGTATGAAAAATTCTATAAGGAAACATTTCATTATTGTTGAGTGCTGGGCTGGTCTCCTGATTTGAGAGAAGCAGAAGAAAAAGGGCAGGTGGGATAAATGACAAAGGGTCTTTCCCAGGATTTGGGTGGCAAAAAGGTAAGAAGGGGCGAATGTGCTGTTTCTGATTGCACTTATGAGGAGCCTGAAATGGCCACAGTGCTCCTGGTACAAGTATCACAGAACTTGCCCTTGACTATGCCTGGCCCACCTATCAAGAGCAACAATCTCTGTTGACAGGCTTTGCCTAAGCCACTTTCAGAACCAAGGGAGGCAGACCTGGTGGTTAACCAGGAGGCTCTGTCACCACTAATGCTACTGGGCTGGAAAGAGTCTAGGTTGGGATGAACAAAGATGGAGAAACATGATCAGTAAGCCATGGGTCTTCACTTTCTTCCCACTGCTGGGACCCATCTCATCTCCTCAATGTAATGGGAGCTGACTTTGAATCTTGCTTAACTGCTGCTAGTGCCCTTCCATCAGGAGATTGGCCCTACTCGTGGATCTCCTTTGTCCACTTGAATGGACTAGGATGGAAACGTGGCTTTGACATTCATTTGCTGCCAGGAACTGCATCTGTCCAAGAGTTCTGGTTGCCCTGCAAACCTCATCCTTGTAGATGTGACTTTAGGCCTTATCTGAAGGGCCACTGCTTATAACCACACAGGCTTTCTGTACTGCATGAGTCCAGGGGTTATCATTCTCACAGGCCATAGTTTAAATGGTTCATTTCTGGAGTTGACCAATGCACAGGCCAGGGCTTTCGGGATGAGCTACACTCCTTGGATAGCATCATTTGGGGTGGTCTGGAGATCCCTGGAGGAAGCTGACATTCTATTTTAAGTTTTTTCTCACTCATGACTTCTGACTCCCATTCTTTGTGCTTATGATATTCTTTACTTCTCTCAACCTCTTACATGCTTTGTGGCCAAGCCCTTTGTTTATGATTCAACCAAACCTAATTTAGCTTACTAAGGAATGAAAGACAGGGAGGGAGAAATATGTTTGAAAAACTGCATAGATCTCTTATTCCAACAGAAGAAGACTGCAGAAAGTCATAGGATACCTCTGACCACAGCAAATCACCTACAGAGCATAGTGAATTTGCACTGAAAGGGAACTGTACTTCTTATAGTTATTTCATGGCATATGTGTGTATGTTTAATGGTAATTAGGCAAGTAAATAATAAAGCCAATAGAAATATCCTTGGACTTTGCAGATTCAAATAAAAATAGTGTGTTCGCTAAGAACTGAAACTTCATGAGCATTGTTCTGAGAACCTGAGAACATGCTGCCATAAGCACATTAGTTTTATTATCACAGGACAAGATTAGCTCAGCCTAACAGCACAGCAGCTAACAGTGCAGATTCTGCAGCTAGGCAACCTAGGATCAATCTCTGGTCTACCATCTATCTGCCAGTAATGTGATATGGGGCAAATTTTGTTTTCTCTTTTATATTTCAGCTTCTGCATTTATAATTCAGGAATAATAATATTTTACTCAGCAATAAAACCATCATATTAATTGTGAAGGAGATGCACCTAGAGAGTGACATCTGCAGTCACTTTCCTGGTCCCCTGACTGAACAGACAGATGAGCAGCAACTCTTTCAAGCAGTCCTCAAATTGGGATTATTTCTAATCAGGTGACTGATTGTTTATCATTACAGAAAAAGTTATTGTAGTAACATTACTCATATTTTTGTGTTAATTTCAATATTGTTTCTAGTATTTCCAGGAATTTAGCCAATACTTCTCCCAAAGTAGGAATAATGAAATTGAAAATTATGAAACTAACTTAAATTTGAGCTTACCTTTAAATGGCTATATTGATACTTTCATTACTTCTCCAATGAAATTTTGGTTGCTACTAGAAAGAATGCACCCTCCAACGACAATGATGAGTTTGACTCAGCTCTGGGAGGAGGAATGTGAGCCTTTTTACATCACAAACCTTCCAGGGGGAAGTTCATTAGGGAGAGCTCAACTGTTTCCTACCATGCACCCTTGACAGTCGCCAAATAACAATTTAGATGTCCAAACAGTAAGAATACAAAGTAGTCAACATTCATACAGTCAGAAATAAATCTGGGACAGTTTCATAGAAGCTAGCACAATTTGCAGAAGTGGAAGTAATTTTGGAATTTATATGAATTTTAAATCAAATACATACATATCTATTTTTTATGATGCTAATGTAGTTGATTTCTGGCAATGATACAGAGTCACTTTGTGGTAACACTGAGTCAGTGGAAGCCCATGTGTTATAAATAAACATTTGGCTCTACCAAGCAGAGATTTATCAAAAGTTGTGCAAAGGCAAACAAGGCAGGCAAGCCTTGATCCCCTGCAGGTACCATTCCATGTGCGACCAATTACTTTGCGATTCTGCAAAATATATAACAGCAACCAGATTTAAGGCACAGAAAATTTTAGGAAATTTTATTATTAAACTCCACTAAAATGACTCTGTTTACATGTTTTTTCCCAGAGGAAAGAAGGACAAGCCTAAGATTGTCTACATGCGAGTCATCCATCTTTCTGCTCTCCAGCTGGCAGTTCTGAACTAAGACCTTCTGGCCTAGCCACCACCCATCAGCCTCATGAGAACACTCCTGGGAGAGTGATACGTATTTTCTAAGAGGTTTGATGATGTCAGACAGGTTAGTGCAAGATATATGGTACCTCCACAGAGTATGTATCAACTGCCTCAGACTCTCTGAAGCTCTTTCAAGAATTGGCCTTTAGCAACTCCTAGCCAAACCTGGCTTTCCTAGGATGTCCACTGGGGATTTATTCTAAGTTGACTTCATAATCATGTGTCTGACATGGGAAAATTAGGGAGCATTTTGTTTCATTAACTGCTGCTAAACGAGGACTCACTAAATAGAAAGCCGCTAATTTTGTGCAACCAGTTCTGGGGATATACCATGATTTTGGAAGCTAATTTTAGAACATAATTCTAGTCTTAAGGGAAACTCAATACTGCAGTCTGTAAGTATGACTGAAAGCATTTGAGGAAGGCATTTTCATATGAACTATACTCTTAGAGCATAAATTCTGAAACATGTTACAGATTACCTTTCATTGGTGTAGTTACTGTAACAATATAGATAGCTTTTAAACTTGGAAAGAAGGTTGATTTCATTTGTTATTCTGTACAAAGGAAACACCTAGCATCGTCATCATCATTAACAAATATTTTGGCAATTTATCAGGTATGGAACATTGATCTAGGTATTGAAACTATAAGAAGACTCATTGAGAGTCCTATCACTTAAAAAGAGATATTAGGAATATAGGAATATAAAAGAAAGATAGCAATCCAAGGTAAAGTACAAGATGGGTAGTACCTGGAATCACTCAGGACAGAGGAAGTAAAACTTGATCTAGATTTGATGAATGTTGAGCCTAGAGAAATGGAACAGAGGGCACCTAGTGGAGTAATAATATGGGCAAAGGCATAGAGGTGTGGATGGAAACAGCACATCCAAAAAGGCAATGTGGGATAGACTGGCAGTGACATGGCCTTGAATCCAGGGTTGAGTCCTGACTCTTCTCCCTATTGGCTGTATTACTTTGGCAGGCTTTTTGACTTTCTGAGTCTACTTTCTCATCCATAAAATGAGGACAATCATAACTAGATTGCAGGCTTTTCATCATGGTTAAATAAATAAATTTATTCAGTTTTTTTATTCAATTAATATTCCTTATAGTACACTTAATAAAGTTAGCTATTCTTACAAATAATAAGTTGATTCACTTGGAAAGAGCAAGTCCATGTGGGAAATTACTGGAGCCTGAAACTAGAGGCATAAGCTGCATCTAAATACAAATGACAGTCACCATCAATTGGTAGCCCCTAAATACTAACATTGATACAAGGAAAAACCAATAGCAAAAACCAAGTTGTGGTCTATTTCTATTGTTTATAATCTGTATATTCCTTTGTTCAATAATTTACAGGCAATTCCCTATTTTCTTGTTTGTTTTTACAAAGGTAGGGCCTGGCTGGGAAGAATGTAGTCAAAGCTATAAAAATAAAATCCAAAGTATCCAGACATACAAAGGTTAGCATGCGCTAATAGAGCTTATAAAGATTTTGTTTTTCTAAGCAGTAAAAAAACAAGTATTAAAAGGGATTTAATATTGGGGCGCCTGGGTGGCTCAGTCGTTAGGCATCTGCCTTCAGCTCAGGTCATGATCCAGGGGTCCTGGGATCGTGTCCCCCCCAAAAAATGGGGGGTTAATATTAACATAATAAAGTAAAATTTAAAAAAATATATAGTATAAAAAATATATAGTATAGACATAGACTTATAGGAATTTTCAAAAGATCATTTATTCAGCATGCATTTACTGAATTCCTACAGTATAAACACTGAATATGCAGTAGTAAATAAAATAAGTGTTATTTTGTTTAGTGGAGGAGACAATAAAGAATAATACACACAAAAAAGTGAATGTGATAAATGCTCTGAAGGAAAAAAAAAACCAGTAAAAGTTCCCCAAAGAACAGTATTGGAACAACTCATTTAGACTGTGGGGGTCAGAGAGGGCTATTCCAAGGAAGCAGTGTTCATGCTGAGACATCAAGGACAGGCAGGAGTGAACGAGGTACAGGGTGAAGGCAAAGTGGTCGAGGTCTTGGCCCTGGGTGGGAAAGAACCTGGGCAATGGGCCTGATATACACAATTTTCAAAGATAATGCCAGACCCGGTAGCCTACACGCACACACACATATATATTTTTTTAATTTGCATAAACCTTGACCACAATAGATGACTTTGAAGCCAACTTGCCCTGAACGATCTTTGAAATCCATTGGCAATTCTTATAATAGAAATTCAAATATTAGTTCTGGCAACAGAGGCATTCTAATCCTCAAGCATACATAGAAGGATGACTTTAAAAAGGCCCTCTGGTGAGGAACCCTCCTACACTGTGGGTGGGAATGCAAGCTGGTGCAGCCACTCTGGAAAATAATATGGTGATTCCTCAAAAAGTTGAAAATAGAGCTACCCTACGACCCAGCAATTGCACTACTGGGTATTTACCCCAAAGATACAAATGCAGTGATCAGAAGGTGCACCTGCACCCCAATGTTTATAGCAGCAATGTCCACAATAGTCAAACTATGGAAAGAGCTGAGATATCCATAGACAAACGAATGGATAAAGAAGATGTGGTACACACACACACACACACACACACACACACACACACACACACACACTGGAACATTACACAGCCATCAAAAAAATGAAATCTTGCCATTTGCAATGATGTGGATGGAACTAGAGGGTCTTAAGCTAACTGAAATAAGTCTATTAGAGAAAGACAATTATCATATGATCTCACTGATATGTGGAATTTAAGAAACAAGGCAGAGGATCACAGGGGAAGAGAGGAAAAAATGAAATAATATGAAACCAGAGAGGGAGACAAACCATAAGAGACTCTTAATCATAGGAAACAAACTGAGGGTTGCTGGAGGGGAGAGGGGTGAGGGATGGAGTGGCTAGGTGATGGACATTGGGGAGGGTATGTGTTATGGTGCATACTGGGTGTTGTATAAGACTGATGAATCACAGACCTGTACCCCTGAAACAAATAATACATTATATATTAATTGAATTTAAATTAAAAAAATTAAAAAAACCCACCAACCTAGCAGGTATTCCCTTTTTCCAAATGCTGATTCCCCTCTAGAATCTGCTTGCTTTTGATTGCTCCCAAGTACCTTTAGTTAGTTGTATTTTATATTTTTCCCAGAGTTTATAGTTGTTGTCTGTGGAAGTTAGTCTGATAGGAGGAACATAACCATTATTGGAAGTGAATGCTCTCATTTGAATGAGAAGGCCTGATTTTAATTTCTGTGTAAGGGTGAGAGAGTTATAGCATCAGGTGCCCAGAAGTGTTTGTGGGCAGGAAAGTGGCATGTCAGCTAACAGACATCAAAAATAAATAAATAAAGAGATTTTACTTTTAAAAAACTAAAAAAAAAAAAAAAAAATTAAAAGGTCCTCTGGCTTCAAGAGATCACAGTCTTAAAAAGCAACTCAAATCAGACTCAGTGAATTGAAGAAACAATGTGACTATAGTGTGCTATGAGAATAAAGTGGTAATAAAGAGTGTAACAACATGTGGTAGGGTTAATTTTATTTTTACCACAATTATATATTGCCTCCCCCTGGCTTGAACTACTATGCACCTCACTCAAAGTGAGATGGCCAAAGCTCTTTGGACAGAGGTCCAACATGGCAAATGTGGGCTGTTTACCTCCCTCTAAACTTGCTGATTCATCCTTTCTCCAAATACAAGTATCACTTAACATAAATCCAAAGGTAAACAACTATAGGTTGTCTGCAGATGTCCTCACATAGAGTCCTGGCTATATGGATGCCTCAGGTATCCACAATAATGTAAAATTCAGGAGGACTGGAGAACCAGATGCCATCGTGAGCACAAAGAATTTGGCAGGAAGTTAATGACAGATATAGTACTCCACGACCAGGAAAGATACATGGTTCCTTGGATATCATGCCTTTCCTAATCTATGTGAGGATTGTAGGGCTGCTGAATTTTTTTGATTTTATTTTTGCCTCTATCAAAACTGAAAATCAGTAACCAGCCCACTCCCCTAATCACCTTCATCAATATTATGATGCTCTGTGCTCAATGCCACTCTGAAAAGCTGCCATTGGAAAGCCTGAAGTTTGTGTGTATGGGGTATTGAGGGATATTTTTTCTTTGACATTCTCAAAGAGAGTAGACCAACCTAAAGAATGAAAGGAATGAGCATGGAATAAGGAAATGCAAATACAATGAACTGAGCCAGAGATGAGAACATCAAAGAGGGAGAAGACAGGAAGATTTATTATGAGGAAAGGAAATCAAATCAAAGGAAAGACAATAATGTGATGGTGGTAGTAATAAACCAAGAAGTCCAATTTTTCTCTCTGAACAGAGCAAACAAGACCTGAATATAACTAGTGTCTGCTTCGGGACAAAAGGGAGAACAGAACACAAAAAGTGTCTGTCTCAAAAAAAAACACACACAAAAAAACCAAAACAAAACAAAACAAAACAAAACAAAACAAAACAAAACAAAAGAAAAACCCCCACTCAGTCAACTGTGCATTTTTTTTTCTCATCAATTCTCCAAATACTCTGCTCGGAAAAGGAGACGGGAGTTATTGGCTTAGAGTTAGTGAGGCCTATTGTATTTGACCCCAGTCACCCCTGAAGTTTGCATCCGTCGCAACACAGCACACAGCTTCCTTATACACTGCCTTCATCTGATGGACTCATGCGGGGCTGTGGAGCGAGACACCTGAATAGCCCACTAGCACCATAGCTACCAGCCTGCCTCTGTCTGTGCTTGCTTCTGCAGACAGAGACCCAGACATGCAAATCAGCATCCCAAATCAGAAGCCTCCTCTCTGCACCCCTTACCTTCCAACTTTCTGTCCTATGCTTCCTCACAGGACGGAATCTTGTCAATGGGTACTAGGAGTGACTCTGCAAATATGAGCAAATAGTTCCCTTGGGTCTTAGAAAGAAGGCGGGAGAGAAAGGTTTCAAAATAGCTTAATAGCGGTAAGAGCACTAGTAGTCAAACTGCTGGTTCTTGTTAACACTATTCTTCTCATTCCAAAGGCCCACTGAATACCAGAATGTTTACAGTTGAAGTCAAGACCTCGAACCTCACCCCCCATCAGTTACTTTGAGTTTTACAAATACACTAAGTGTGGCAGCTCTGACAGTGACTGCATCAGGTCAGGACCACCTTTCCTGAGAAACAGTTTGCTGGACCTCCCACACTAGATCACCAGGAGATCTCAGCAGAACTGTACAAAATCCCTCCTATGTGGCGATTCTCTTGGACCTCTAACCCGCCACCGTTTAGTGCCAACTTTGCATCTCTTTTACTCTGCCACTTTGTTGACATGACATCCTTTGTGTGCCTCCATTTTCCTGAGCTTATACCTTTTAATTTCTTTATTATTATTTAAGTGGAATTTTAGTGATAGTGGAGATAAACATATGTTCAACCAGCTGTGTTTACTGCAAGTCTTGTGTGTGTGCGTGTGTGTGTGTGTGTGTGTTTGTGAGTGGGGGTGGGGTGTGAGTGGGGAGAGGGTCAGAAACCCTTAAACACCATCTAACATAAAAATCCAGGTGAATGCAGCAGCTAGTAAAAACTGTCTAGAGAAAGGCTTGATAAAACTGTAACTGTGGGCCAAGTCTGCCTCTGCTTGTTTGTGTAAATAAAGTTTTATTGGAACACAGTCATGCCCATCCATTTATGTATTATCTACGGATGATTTTACACTACAATGGCAGAGTTGAATAGTTGCAGATGAGACCAAATGGTTTGTCTCTGACCAAAAAAGTTACTAACTGGCCGTTTACAGAAAAAGTTTGCCAAACTCTGGCCTACAATGCAGGCTGATAACAATGCTTAATATTGCAAGACGATGTAAATATTTTTCTTTATTTCAAACTTGTTTGAGGAATGTTAAAATTTTTGGAATTATTACATTTAATTTCAGTGTCAAAGTGAATGCCACGGGCAGGAAGGAAATATTTTTTACTAAGGCATGGTAAAAGAATATCTTTTTAAAGAAAAGTACTGATCTAGGTTCAATATCTTGTATCTGCTATAGTTGTGAGATAATATTACTTATAGAGGGAAACCTGGCAACTCTACATATTAAATTAAAGAATTGTTAGTTGACTAGCAGGCCTATTGTTTCTAGCGCCTCAAGAAAAAATACTCCGTTTAGAAGATCATCTTGCTAAAATTTTGTAGCAAACAGTAGCTATAATTGCACATTGTTGGCTTAGATCTTTAAATTGTACTTGTAAACTAGTCCACATTTTTCAAATCCAAATTTTCACCATTATGATTAAAAAGTAAAGCATTTAAAAAGTGATGGTCCTTTAAGAAGTGATAGCCCTTCCCTGAAAGGTCAAAATACTTCAACATAGTCCCGGAAGAAAATACATAAAATTTCTAACAGTAGTAACAATGGTAAGATTAAGGATAATTTTCTTTGCCCCTCTATTTCCCAAAGTTTTATAGTGGACATTACATTTTTATAATTAGAAAAAAGATTCACTTCACAAGGAATTTTTTCTACCAGGAAGCGGATTAGAATTGGGTTGTGCCATTAGTTGATAAATTAATGTTATCTATCAGCTGTCACAAAGTCATTATCACAGGGGGCTAGCTCTCTGAGGGATAAATGATGAGCTAAGTTTGTTTTGTAGATAAAACAGTTTCAGTCAATACCAGTCTCAGAGGTGCGAAATACTCAGAGACTAAGAATTGTGTATGAAAACCACTGGACATAAATGAATTGGCATTTAGTTCAGTTTTGTTTTGTTTTCTTCAGCTCACATGTCCCAATTTTAGTTTGGGGGATAGCATCATCTTCCCCACAGGTAACACAGCCTATGGAATTGCTCTGGAGAATAAAAGTCTTTGCCTCATCCACAGCTCAATCCATGCCTTTCCTGGATATGGGAGGTTGGGAGGGTTGCAGAGAGTTGCACTGTGCAATCATTCCCCACTCCATATTTTCCTACAGATAAAATCCATATGTAATTAATGTCCATGATAGCTGGAGCCTGCAGTGTGAATACTGACTGAATTTCAGGTAAAAATACTAAAAGCTTTTAGGAGTAATAATTTTTGGTTGCTTATCATATTTAATCCCCAGATATGTGATGCATCAGGCCATTACTGTAGAAGAGAGACTTCTGGCTCCTACTCTGGCTGCCAGAGCCCATGCTCCTGACCACTCCACCCAATTGCCTTACTTTTGAACTTCTTCCCTGATTTTATAAATAACTATAATGAAGCTCATTTATTAAAAGAACTAACAGTTATCAATTTCTACTAATATTCTTCAGTATATCAAGTGTTGTAAAATACCACGCACATATTCCCAGCAAATGACTAACCATTTTGCCTCTTTTTAAAAGCTGAGTTTGAGATAGTTTATTTGTGGAAATCGCTGTTTTCAACCTTTTGTGTTGCCCAAGATAATTAACTTTTCTTTTCCTAATTAAATAAAGGCTATCCACCTAACCATAAGTGGAAAGTCACACGCAATGTTAAAATCCCCTTGACAAAGACTGTGATTCAGTTGCACATTGATGGTACACACACTGCTCCTTGTTCTCCACTTGTTGGCTTATTTGTTCATTCGTTCATTTGTTCATTCATTCATTCATTCAATCATGTATGTGGAACAGCTGTTCTGCACTATGCTAGGCGCTGGGGATAGAGAAGGACTAGAGCCTGCAGGGATGTCACAGGGATATAGACTCAGACCCAAGGTGCTAACAGCTTCTCGTTCTAGTTGCTGCGGTTAGAGTCCCACTCTATCTCTCTGTGTCTGGGACTCCAAACCCTGACACTCTCGGCAGGTATCTCACAAGGTGTGCAAGTGTACAGGATAGTAGATAACTGAGTTACTTAAGCCAGAGCCCTAAAAGCCAAGCTATTGGAAACCGAAACAAAAGGCACCCTGCGTCCTACTCCAGGGCCCAGGGAATCTCTTCAGGTCCCAAGTGCTATTCTTGTCCCACCTTGGGCCTGGCTAAGACCCTAGGGGCTGAGAAGACCATGTCTGGTGCCCTGGGTTTCTGCTTGCTCATGCAAGGGTAGTGAAAAACTCTAGGACACAAACAAGTATGTTGGGAAAGTCATTTATCTGACAAAGGCAGCGATTTGTGACCTGAGAAGGCCTACAATGGCCGCAAAGGCTGACTCTGGTGGGACTCATCGCTGCATGGGTTTCTCTCTCCTGGTCAGCTGCCCACCAAAGATGTCAACCCTGCTTTTCCTCCTGGGCTGGTGTGGTCAAGCACTGAGTGAGCACATGCAAAGTCAGCTGAGGGCTCCAACTGTTCTTATCATACTGGACCATTCACTCAGGACACCTCACCCCCACATTCTCCCTTTTAGGTTCTTGTGTCTCCAATCCCTCATCTGGCTGGAGAATGTGAGCTGACTCTGTCTGGAGGAAAGGGTCAAAGGGTGATAACACAAAGAAATGCATTGCTAATAGAAATTATTTGAGGCACCTGCTCAAGAAAGTGGTGGTAGTACAGACTTTGGATTGAAAAAGAGAAGGGGAATTCTTCTCAGACCCTTTAACTTATTTATTGTATCTAACTCTCATCATTACTTTATTGTAGCAGTAGTTCCAAGCTCAGCCTTGCTTAACATGAATGGGCAAAGTAGCCTATCCACATTCTCCCTGTACAAACCCTGCCCACAATTAGCTGATTCCATGATCCCATGTTAAGATATGTGGATTTGTCTATCTGTTTAACAGTAAGAAGTGTGACCAAAACTAGAAAAAAAATTTTTTTCAAAAGTCACTGGGGTCATTATTAAGGCAGTTTGGGTATAGGTCTCTTCTTAATACCAGCAAAGGTCCTTTTCTGATGATATTTTTATCAGTAAAACACCTCATAAGGATAGGAAGAGTTTACCAAACCCTATCTTGATGGATAAAGTGAAAATAAATTTGAAACACATGGATTACATTTCCCTAAAACGTGCATGAGTTCAAAAGTTAACAATAATAGTGCTTGACTAAAAGCATTTGGAAATTTCTTAAGCCTCAAGAGTTTGAAATATCAGTTTCTAAGTTGAACTTAGATGGGTCCCCTTACACATTAGGACACTATAATTTACATTAAAGGTATTCACAGATACCACATCAACAAACCAAGGATAGCAATATGCTATTGTTTTATCCTTTGCTTTGGAAATTTCCTTGTATTTCAGTACTTAAAAATAAACGCTTTAATTTATAAGTTACTGAATTACCTATGAAGACAGAATAATTATTCTTGCTGTTGTACATAAATTAAAAATACACAATAATAAATGCAAAGTTAAACATGATAAAATTTCTGAAAACATTAGCAAACATCTCAAGTGTTCAATGTACATTTGACATTGGAATTATGGAAAGATTATATAATTTCAGTGTTGTTAGAATATAAAGATTTGTCTGGATTTTTTTTTTACTATAGATTCAATTGTTTTTAAGAGTTCAAAGGATTTGTTAAAAGGACAATCAAACAAAAAACAAAAAACACATGGGTGTAACTGGTGTGACTGAAAACTAAAAAGTCAGTAGAAAGACACAATAGGGATGTAGGAATGTCCTAACTGTCTACATTTACTGGAAAAGAGCTTTTTAAGAAAAATATTTTCAAGATTCCTTTTAAAAGAAGTTAGAAAAAAAAATCAGGTAGATTCAGTAGAGAAAAGATGGTCCAAAGTACAATTATATCATTTCCTATTAAAAAGAATGAGGGCCAATGGGATTAATCTGTAAATATTAATGATAGGTAAGTTCACATGGAGATAGTTGTCTCAACCCACTTTTCAATGTTTTGGGTTTAAGAAAGCATATTTTGCCTCCAGCACACTTTGGCTTAATTTAAATTCTCTGCATATTTTAAGGGAAACATATTCCATATGTTTCTAATTCATTTATACAACTTTACTAATCATCATTGAAGATACACTGATCCCCAAGATATTCTGAAGCTATTAAAACTACCTTCCATAAGGAACTAAATTCCATGTTTATAAAAAGTCAGAAGGTCAAACACAATGCAAATTCAAACATACACCATGGAGTAGAGTTTCCTGGCTTACAAGCCTATTCATCCTTTCTTAACCCTATATCCCATGAGAAAAAAAATCAAAGGACAAGTGGAACCACAAATTCAGTGACTAGCCCAGATGTGTGAGGCCTGTAACCTTGAGTGTCCTTGAGAAGAATAGTCATTTCCCCAATTAAGAGGTGATTATTAAATGAAAAGTCACTTAATTAAATCACAAATTCACTGTAAGGAATAAAATTATTTTCCCTACTATGGGAGCCACTGGAATTTCTCATTCCTGCATTGCAGTGCTTCTTATACTTTAATTGCATATGAATTACTTGAGGGATCTTGTTAAACTATAGATACTGATTCAGCAGGTCTCAGATGGGCCTGAGAATCTGAATTTCTAACAAGTACCCAGGTGATGTCATTGTTGCTAGTTCATGGACCACACTTTGAGAAGCAAGGGTCTGTTGCAGGGTTTCTCAACCACCACTGATATTTCAGGCTGGATAATTCTTTGTTTGAGCAGAGGGCTGTCCTGTCCATTGTAGAATATTTAACCACATCCCTGGCCTCTACCCACTAGATGACAGTAGCGCCTGCCTCCACTCCTTCACCCATGACAACCAAAAATGTCTCCAGACATTAGCAAAAGTCCCAAAGCTGGGGATAAAATCGCTTCCAGTTGAGAACCAGTGCTCTATTTTTATGTTTAGTGGGTAAATGTTCGTTGTATAATATAAACACCTCTTTTGATGAACTAGCTTCAGTGAATACAGCATCATTAACCAAATAAATAAACAGCTTTCTTTTTTTTCTCCCCCTTCTAAGCAATTATAATATTTTTATTTATGGACACTCTAGATTTTTCACTGATTTTATTTCCTTCCTTACTAGCCACGAAGGTGCTCAGAAGTAAATTTGCAAACCACATTTAGCAAATGTGAAAATTTACAGGGATAAATTTTTTTAAAAAATAACTCAACTACTAGATTTATTTTATTTCTCTTTTTTTCCCCCCTCACATTGAGTAAATCACCTCTTTTTATTTTGTATTTTCACAGGCTCTTTCATATACAATTTGAAATAAAATTGGTTTCCTTTAAATGAGGCAAACCAACAATTCTAATAAAAATAGAACAACCAGGGGACTTCTGGGGAAGACGGCAGGGTAGGAGGACCCTAAACTCATTTGTCCCATAGATACAACTAGATAAAATTAGCACTAGAGCAAACAACCCAGAAGAGGACTCAAACTCTACAACTAAATGTACAGAAGAGGCCTCATCGAAGAGGGTAGAAGGGCAAGGACTTGAAGACTTGGTGGGAACCCAAACCCTACAGGTCTGCCACTGAAACGAGAGAGCCACATGCATGGACAAGGATGCGTAACAAACTAGCACACTGGGGCTCCTAAAAGGGGAACAGAAATCCTCATAGTATTTGGCTTTGAAATCAGAGGGGCTGAATTTTGTGAGTGCTTACAACCAGTGTGACTTAAAGTCTGGAACTTTAAAATTCAACAGGCTCATCTCTGAGGGAGCCCAGAGGGTGACAGGAAGCTGAACCCCTGTCCTTAAAAAGACAACATAGCAAACTTCCCGTGGAGATACAGGTTGGAAGCAGCAGTTTGAAAGGTACCTGGGACTTAGAGGAGGGAGTGTTAGTTACTAATCTCAAAGTTCACTAGGGGACTTCTCCAGGAACAAAGAAGCTGGTAGGTGCCAATTCCCTCCCTGACCCCCATCATAAACACAGAGCCACTTGTGGGAACCAGCATGGCACCTGTACTCACTACTTAACTTGCTTATACCACCCCTGCCCCCCGCTCCAGCCAGACCTGCCACAGTCCCAGTACCAGGGATTCCCTCCCCCAGAAGACCTGCACAAACCTTGCAAACACTATCTCCTGACCTTCCACTGAGGATATGTGCACTTGTTAAAACTGCACCTCCCTCCCATGCATGCTTTGTGGAGTGGCCCTGGCTGGCCTGGACTCCACCATAATGCACATTCCCTGTGGAGGAGGACCTGTGCCACCTAGTTAAAGGTTCATGTCCTGACCACTAATTTCAAGGGCAAGAGACTTTCCTAATTTTCCTAAATTTCAGAGCAAGCTGACTTTCCTACACATAGAAATAGACACAGAGAGTTGGCAAAATGAGGAGATAGAAGAATATGTCACAAATGAAAGAAGAAGACAAAACTACAGGAAGAGACCTAAGCAAAATGGATATAAATAATGTGCCTGATAGAAAATTTATTTTTTTTAAAGATTTTATTTATTCATTTGAGACACAGAGATACAGAGAGAGAGAGAGAGAGGGAGGGAGCACAAGCAGGGGGAGAGGCAGGCAGAGAGAGAGGGAGATACAGGCTCCCCTCTGAGCCACGAGCCTGATGTGGGGCTTGATCCCAGGACCCTGGGATCATGACCTGAGCCGAAGGCAGATGCTTAACAGACTGAGCCACCCAGGCACCCCTGCCTGATAGAAAATTTAAAATAATGGTCATAAAGATACTCACTGGACTTGAGAAGAGAGTGGAGGGCATCAGTGAGATATTTAACACAGAGATAGAAAAGAATGAACAGAGATGAAGAACACAATAAATGAAATTAGTAATACATTTGATGGAATAAACAGCAGGTTGGAAGAAGCAGAAGAACAAATTAATGAACTAGAAGACAGAGTAATTGAAAGTAATCAAGCTGAACAAATGAGAGAAAAGAATTTTGTAAAATGAGAACAAACTTAAGGAATTCAGTGATTCCATCAAGTGTAAGAACATTTATTTGAAGAAATAATAGCTGAGAATTTCCCATAGCTGGGGAAGGAAACAAGTATCCAAATCTAGGAGATACTGAGATCCTCCAACAAAATCAACCAAAGGAGGTCCACACCAAGACACAATCAAAATGGCAAAAAGTAGTGATAAAGAAAAAATTCTAAAAGCAGCAATAGAAAAGAAGATAGTTATAGTTACATACAAGGGAAACCCCATAGGACTATTAGCAGTTTTTTCAGCAGAAACTTTGTAAGCCAGTGGCATGATATATTCAAAGTGTTGAAAGGGAAAAATCTATAGCCAAGAACACTCTATCCAGCAAAGCTGTCATTTGAAATAAAAGAAGAAATGAACAGTTTCTTAGACTAACAAAAAATAAAGGAGTTCATGACCACTAAACCAGACCTACAAGAAATATTAAAGGGGACTCTGAGTGGAAAGGAAAGACCATAAGCGAGAGAATGAAAATTAGGAACCACAAAAGAAATAAAAATAAGTATTTTTGTAAAAAAAAATCAGTTGAGGGATTCACAAAATAAAAGGATGTAAAATATGAGGGGGGAAGAGTAAAGGATGGTTTTGGGGGCACATGGGTGACTCAGTTGGTTAAGTGGCTGACTCTTGATTTTGGCTTAGGTCACAATCTTGGGGTCATGAGATCAAGTCCTGTGTTGGGTTCCACACTGGATGTAGAACCTGCTTGGGATTCTCTCTCTCCCTCTCCCTCTGCCCCTCCCTACTCACTCTCTCTTCCTCTCTCTCTCTAAAAAAAAGAATAGGTTTGAACTTAAGCAATAAAAATCAACTTAATATAGACTGCTATATGGAGAAGATGTTATATACAAACATAACAGTAACCACAAATAAAAAACCAGTAAGAGATATGCAAAGACTACAGAGAAAAGAATCCAAGTATTTCACCTAAAAACATCCCCAGCAAACCATGAAAGGGAGAAAGAGAAGAAAGGATCAGAGAAAAACTGAAAACAACCATAAAACAAATAGCAAAATGGCAATAAATACATATCTATCAATAATTACTTTGAATGTAAATGGACTAAGTGGTCCAATAAAAAGACCGGGTGATGGAGTGGATAAAAAAGCAAGACCTATCTATATGCTGACTACAAGAGAATAATTTCAGACCTAAAAACACTTGCAGATTGAAAGTGGAGGGATAAAGAAATATTTATGATGCAAATGGAAGTGAAAAGAAAGCCAGAGCAGCAATACTTATGTCAGAAAAAATAGACTTTAAAACAAAGACAATAACAAGAGACAAAGAAGCACACTATATAATTATAGGGAAAAGTCCAACAAGAAGATAAAACAGTTGTAAATATTTATGCATCCAACATGGGAGCATCCAAATACAAAAAGCAGCTAATAACAAACATAAAAGATGTTTGTTAAACACATAAAAACACAATAATGGTAGGGGACTGTAACACTCCATGTACATCAATGGATAGGTCATCTAACAGAAAATCAACAAGGAAACAGTGGCTTTGAATGACACATTGGACCAGATGGATCTAACAGATATATTCAGAACATTACATCCTAAAGCAGCAGAATACACATTCTTTTCAAGTCCACAGGGAATATTCTCCAGAATAAATCACATATTAGGCCACAAAACAAGTCTCAACAAATTCAAAAAGATTGAAGTCATTCCATGCACCTGTTCTGACCACAACGTTGTGAAACTAGAAATCAATGACAAGAAAAATCTGGAAAGAACATAAATACATGGAGGTTAAATAACATGCTCCTAAACAATGAATGAGTCAAACAAGCATTCAACCAGAAAATTTAAAAAAATACATGGAGACAAATGCAAATGAAAACACAACAGTCCAAAATCTTTAGGATGCAGCAAAAGTGGTTCCAAGAGGGAAGTTTATAGCAATACAGGCCTACCTCCAGAAGCAAGAAAAATCTCAAATGAACAACCTGGTCTTACACCTAAAGGAGCTAGAAAAAGAAGAACAAACAAAACCCAAAACCAGTAGAAGGAAGGAAATGATAAAGATTAGAGCAGAAATAAGTGATACAGAATCTAAAAAATAATAGACCAGATCAATGAAACCAGGAGCTGGTTCTTTGAAAAGATCCACAGAATTGATAAACTTTTAGCCAGACTCATATCACACACACACAGAGGGGGAGAGAGGACTAAGATAAAATCACAAATGAAAGAAGAGAAATAACAACCAACACCTCAGAAATATTAACATAACATAATAAAACAAACAAAAAACCCAAATAACTGAAGAGAATATCATGAAAAACTATATGCCAACAAATTAGACAACCTAGAAGAAATGGATAAATTCCTAGAAACATAGTCTACCAAAATTAAAGCAGGAAGAAATAAAAAATTTGAGAATGATTACCAGCAAGGAGATTGAATCAGTAATAAAAAGAAAAAACCTCCCAACAAACGGAAGCCTAGGATCAGACCACTTCACAGGTGAATTCTAGCAAACATTTAAAGAAGAGTTAATATCTATTCTTCTCAAACTATTCCAAAAAACAGAAGGAGGAAAATTTCTAAGTTCATTCCAGGAGGTCATTATCACCCTGATTCCAAAACCAGATAAAGACACCACAAAAAAAGAGAACTTCAGGAAAATATCTCTCATGAACATGGATGCAAGAATCCTCAACAAAATACTAGCAAACCAAATCCAACAACTCACTAAAAAAAAAAAAAAATCACTCACCATGATCAAGTGGGATATATTCCTGGTATACAAAGGTGGCTCAATATTCGCAAATCAATCAATGTGATATGTCACATTAGTAAGAGAATGGATAAAAACCATATGATCATTTCAGTAGATTCAGAAAAACATTTGACAAAGTACAATATCCATTCATGGTAAAAACCCTCAAAAAAGTAGGTTAGAATGAACATACCTCAAAATAATAAAGGCTATCTATAAAAAGCCCACAGCAAACATCATATCTAATGGGAAAAAACTGAGATCTTTACCCTTAAGATCAGGAATAAGATAAGGATGTCCACTCTTACCACTTTTATTCAACACAGTATTGGAAGTCCTAGCCAACCAGACAACAAAAAGAAATATAAGTCATCCAAATTGCTAAGAAAGGAGTAAAACATTCAGTATTTGCAGATGACATGATATTACCTATTGAAAACCCAAAATATTCCACCCAAAAACTTCTAGAACTGATAAGTGAATTCAGTAAAGCTGTAGGATACAAAATAAATGTGCATAAATCTGTTGCATCTCTATACACTAATAATGCAGCAACAGAAAGAGAAATTAAGAAAACAATCCCATTTATAATTGCACCAAAAATATTAAGATACCTAGGAATAAACCTAACCAAAGAGGTGAAAGACCCATACTCTGAAAACCATAAAACTTGATGAAAAAAATCAAAGATGACACAAAGAAATGGAAAGGCATTCCATGAGCATGGATTGGAAAAACAAATATTGTTAAAAACTCTATACTACCCAAAATAATCTACACATTTAATGCAATCCCTATCAAAATACCAATAGCATTTTTCACAGAACTAGAAGAAACAATCCTAAAATTGGTATAGAACAACAAAGGGCCCTTAATAGCCAAAGCAATTTTTTAAAAAGAAAAGCAAAGCTGGGGTATCACAATTCCAGATTTCAAGTTATATTGCAAAGCTGTAGCAATCAAAACAGTATGGTAGTGGCACAAAAATAGACACATAGATCAACAGAACAGAATAGAAAATCCAGAAATAAACCCACAATTATATGATCAATTAATCTTTGACAAAGTAGGAAAGAATATCCAATGGGAAAAAGACAGTCTCTTCAACAAATGGTATAGGGAAAACTGGACAGCTATCTGGAAAAGAATGAAATCTGGACCACTTTCTTACACCATTCACAAAAATAAACACAAAATGGATTAAAAACCTAAATGTGGAACCTGATGCCATAAAAATCCTAGAAGGAACACAAGCAATAATGTCCTTGACATTGGCTATAGTAACATTTTTCTAGATATGTCTCCTGAGGCAAGGGAAACAAAAGCAAAAATTAACTATTGGGACAACATCAAAATTAAAAGCTTCTGCACAGCCAAGGAAACAATCAACAAAAGTAAAAGACACCTTACTGAATGGGAGAAGATATTTGTAAATGACATATCTGATAAAGGGTTAGTATCCAAAATACATAAAGAACTTCTACAATTCAACATCCCAAAAACAATCCAATTAAAAAATGGACAGAAGACATGAATAGACATTTTTCCAAAGAAAACATCCAGATGGCCAACAGACACAGGAAAAGATGCTCAACATCATTTATCATCAGGGAAATGCAAATCAAAACTACAATGAGATATTACCTCACACCTGTCGGAATGGCTAAAATCAAAAACACAGGAAACAACAAATATTGGCAAGGATGTAGAGGAAAAGGAACCCTCTTGCACTGTTGGTGGGAATGCAAACTGGTGCAGCCACTGTGGAAAACAGTATGGAGGTTCCTCAAAACAAGACAGAATTACCCTATGATTCAGCAATGATGCTACTGTGCATTTACTCAAAAAATACAAAAATACTGATTAAAAGGGATAAATGCACCCCTATGACTATAGCAGCATTATTTACAATAGCCAAATTATGGAAAGGGCCCAAGTGTTCATCGATAGATGAATGGATAAAGAAGAAGTGGTATATACATATATATACCACTGGTAAATGGTATATGTATTCCATTATATATAAAATGGAATACTATTCAGCCATAAAAAGAATGAAATCTTGCCCTTTGCTATGACATGGATAGAGCTACAGAGTATATTGCTAAACAGATTAAGTCAGAGAAAGACAAATACATATGATTCCACTCATGTGGAATTTAAGAAACAAAACACATGAGCAAAGGAAAAAAGAGAGAGAGAGATAAACCAAGAAACAGACTCTTAACTATGGAGAACACACTGTTGGTTACCAGAGGGAAGGTTGTGGGGGAATGGGTGAAATAGGTGATGGGGATTAAGGAATGCACTTGTGATGAGCACTGGTTGATGTATGTAAGTGCTGAATCAGTATGTTGCACACCTGAAACTAATATAACACTGTATGTTAACTATATTGGAATTAAAATAGAAAGAAAGGTAAAAAAATATATAGACCAGTCTGTACAGGCACAATGCATTAATTTGTTAATCATGGTTGGTCATTTGCTGTTTGATAGATACCAATAAATCCAGACAGACAGTGAGACCAGCTTCAAAATTATTGAAGAATCTGGCCAATTTTCTCCCAACAAACTATTGTAAATTGGTGAATACAGATATCTGGAGAAAGGACAGGAAATTAACATGAAAGAAAGGTATTTTTTAACTTTACATTAGACATATAAAATTAGCAATTAAGTTGAGGCTGATGAAAAACTTGGCCAAATAACAAACATTTGCATTTTTCCAGCTCTGACATAATACACTTAGAATCAATTAATTTAGAGCATAAAAAACTCTTTAAGTGGACCTTAAAAATGATCCAGCTGAGTGTTTTTCAAGTGTCCTTAAGCTGTGGAATTCTTGGTTTAAGTATCTATCAGGAAGGCCACTGTGTAACACCAGTTGCTCTGCTTGTAGGGCAAGGAAAGGAAGAAAGAGGGGATCTGGGGCTCTTGGAAGGGATACCTGACAGTTTTTAGTGAGCACAGATTAAGAACCCAGGAGCTGGTAATATACTCTTGGAATGAGGGTGAGGAGGTGGCAGTACATGGAGATGAAATACCGTTTGAGGAATTGAAACTGCCCAATAACAGAGTTGGGACTGAAGCTCAGTTCTATAAACTCTGGTTCAGCAGGATGCTGGGAATCTGGAATTATCACCCAGGTCCAAGTTACCAGCATCTCTCTTTATTACTGAAGTCAACCACTCTTGCAAAATTCCAAACTTTACAGAAATGTGTACTTTAAAAATGTGCAAGTTTCACCTTCAACCTCTACTTCCCCTCCACCTCCATCCCCAATTTGATTCTTCAGAGAAAACTAGTGGTGATAGTTTGGTATGTGTTCTTCTAGAACTACCCCCTTCTGTATATACATATATGTAAATCTTTTCTGTCCTGGTTCTTCTTAGCTGGCTCTATATTTTCTTTTATTATAGCACTTAACACTTTCTAACACCCTATTATTTATTTATCATTCTTATTATTTATTGTATGTTTTTCACTACTAGAATTATCTCTGTGAACCCAAGGATATTTGCCTGTTTTGTTCACTGACATTTCTGAAGTTCCTAGAAGGATGCTGACATGAGTAGGCATTCAGAAATATTTGTAGAATTAATGAAGAATGAATATTCAGGATGAGCAGACAGAGCAGAAAGGATTTTTAGGGCAGTGAAACTATTCTCTATGATTCTACAATGGTAGATTGGAATATGGAATATGGAAACAATGGAATATTATTTATGCAAAAAAAGAAATGAGCTATCAAACCACAAAAAGATGTAAAGGAAGCTTAAATGCAAGAAGCCAATCTGAAAAGACTACTTAGAAATCAGGAGGTTTGGGGTGCCTGGGTGGCTCAGTCCGTTAAGCATCAGACTCTTGACTGTGGCTCAGGTCATGATCTCAGGGCCATGAGATCGAGCCCCACGATGAGCCCCATGCGGAGGCCCACGCCAGCTCTGCTTGGGATTCTCTCTCTCTCCCTCTCCCTCTGCAATTCCCCCTCTTGTGCTCTCTTTCTCTCTCTCTCTAAAATATATAAACAAATCTTAAAAAAAAAGAAATTAAGAAGTTTGATATGAGAAACAGAATCATACTCAGAATTTCTGAAATGGCATTATGTTTCCCACATTTGTGGCTTGTTTTAATGGTGACATATTTTAATGGCTATTGGATAATTAATGTGAAGATTTCATATGAAAAATGATGTTTCCCATAAAGCAATTTATTTTTAAAAGTTCACTGAATCTTTTTTTAAAAAAAGAAGAAAATCTTCATTTTATAATTTCTTACTGGTCTCTAATATGGATAGGGCAAAAATGTGAACAGAAGAAACAGGAATTTGGTGTTCTTTTTGTAACTCTTTCATTCACTCCAAATGGATCTGCCAACACATGACATGAGACTCTGTCTGCTTTAGACAGACTTATCTACTGTTTGTAAACATATAACTCTATGAAAATAGACTGTAACACAAATAAATACCTTCCAAATTATCAATACCTGAACTCCTGATCGTCAATTATGTAGTTGCCTGTGTTTTTGGAAAAATAACTTTAAAATCTTACTCCATCATCTGAGGGTTTGATGGCTGTTGTGGATCCAACAAGAGAAAATTGATTTTTTTTTGCCTTTTCCTATGCTATATCAAAACTCTTTACCAGCTATATAATTTCTTTTCAGTTTCCTTGGCTACCAGCTCTTTATCATCAACAGAGCTCAGAAATACAGATTTGCTCAGTTTTTAAATGAGATTTGATGATATCCAGGGACCATTTTGTTTCCCTATAGGGCATATACTGCCAGTTTCATAATGGAAACAAGTGGAAAAATAACATTCATTCCTGAAATTTGGTTTGTAGCAAGCTGGGTTGGAATGTACTCTTGTGCTGGTGACCATCCATGGTCCAGGATCATTTCGTACAGCACTGTACGCTTTGGAGTAAAGACAACCCCCAAACAAAAATCAGGGATGATTAATAATAATCTCTAAGTATGAACTGCACTAAAAAAAAAGATTAAAAAATGCTAACTACAGATATGAGAACATAATGCCATATCTTTCTACTGTAAAAATAATACATTTAGAAGAATATATTTAAGAATATGAAATCTGCCACAGCAAACTACTTCTGCTCCTAAGCATCTCCCCTCCTCCTTCTTCTTTTAATGTGTTTGCCTTTAGGGCAGGATATGCCAAAATGAACTCCTGTGCATTTTTGCTCCATTATGTATTTGCTTTTACTTCTCTTTTTTATTAACAATGTCTCTTTAAGCCTATCCAAGATGGGCACTATATTAGGCGGACTAGATGACTCATTTGATTTATAGGCAGATAATCACTCCTGGATTTCCATACAAAATGGCCCTCATATACATGTGCTCGCCAATTTTACTTTGTACTGTTTCCTAGGTGGATGAATATACTTCTCATTCATAGATATACATCAGATAAGCCAACATGCAGATAATCAGCACACCCTTTTGTTCAATAGCATGGTTAGGGCATTTTTCTTTATCTATCTGAATGTTGAAAGAAAATCAAACTTTTTCTTTTCTTTATTTTTAGAAGTAACTTTTGAAAATATAATTAATGAGAAATAAAGTTATCTGATGTTCTCTAGTGGAACTCTGCAAACAGTTAAGGTGTGTATTTAATGTGTAACATCTTTACCAGTGACCTTGCAGTTGGGGATGAACAAGGGCAATAATCTGATGTTAACTCAATAGAAGAGTTTGGAAGGGATCTTTCCAAAAGGGTTTGTAGGTCTTCTTTTTACTTATTTAAATGTTTTCTAATTAATTGTTTTTATTTAAATGTTTCTCATGGGAAACTGAGGATGACTGGAGCCAGGATATGAGTGGCAGGATAAGGTTAAGGGGAGAACCTGGCCACTATTTTATCTATCTTCTTTTGACTAAAACCCACTCGGGAGAAATGGGAACTGGCAGATAGGTAATCCATGATAAATTCCCAAGCACCAAGAAAAATTCTCTAGAAAAGTTTTCCCTAACTAGTGTTCTTCAAACAGGAGCCCAGTGGACCATATCAATGAAATGAGGCAACAGGGAATTTGTATCTTACTATTCGCTGTTTTTTCCTCTGAAATCGTGTGGAAAAGCTTGAGGATTTGTGTCTGCTTCCAAATCTTACAATTCTCCTTAAGGAGAAATGATCCTAATCCTACAGCTAAACCAACCTATTTTAAAAAAAGGACACTTCCTCCAGAACCACTCAATGAATGAGTGTTGTATCACCCTCCAGATGAGACCAACCAAGGAGAAAGAGGTAAGGCCTGGGTTGGCTTTGCCTCCTTGGTCGTCCCGGCATGGGGTTGGACTTGACTACATGCAAAATTTCAATAAGAAAACTTTATTTGTAATTAATTATGAAACAGCACCTGTTTCTTAATATTTTAAATGAACTTTTATTTTTGTATATTCTTATATCTGTTCAAGTTGAAAAATCACCTCATGTCAGCCTGTTAGAGAAAGGACGACATTACTAGCTTTAAAATTAGCTTTCTGCAAGTTAGGCTTGCTGATATGCTCTACAGATGGGATGTATTTTCACCCAATCAGGGAATACTTCAAAGCGAACCAAAGCCGCATTGATGGGTTCTTGTAAGCTTTTATATCATCCTTTATAGAACACCAGTGATGGGTCAGGTTTTCAAGGATTTATTTCAATAGCATGTGTTTTAGGGTTTTTTTTTTTTAACCTCTAATCATTTTTGTTCACATAAAGGAATTCCAGTGATTCAGATATTTAAAATGCCCTTTAGCTGATGAACTAAATTCCTTCAGTCTTGTACATAAATACAATCAGGCAGTGATGTCAGCCCATCACTCTGAATATGAATACCTAACTTTCCATGGTTGGCTAACCTGCACCCGCACCAGAGGCCTAGAGGCCCAGGAGAGAATTACTGACCTGGGAATAACAGGCTCTTTCATACCCCAAATGACACTGCTGACCCAACCTCAATAAGACCTGCGGTTTGACAATTTTTCCAGACATGATGACAGATTTGTGCTGCTGTATTTATACTCCATTACCTGCCCCCTCTGGGATTAATATCATGTAATAATAACATGGCTGACTGAGGATAAGAATGGTAATTGTGACCTTGATTCACCTAATACTGAATTCTGCTGGACTCTGACTAGTAAGGTTCCTGTTCTTTCAACACAGTTTATTACTAAAGTATTAGGTTGAGCCTGATGAAAGCGACATTTTTGTAAGTCAAAGTAAGGGAGTCAGATATCAGTATTGGTTTTTTCCATACAATTCAAAAGGATACCAAAAGAACTTCCTTAAAGTGTTATTTCATCATTTTCTTATGGTATAGGCATTATGACATCAGTCTAAAATTAGTCCTAACCCATTGTTGTTGTTGTTCTTGTTTCCTGCTGGCTATTTTTCTTTTTAACTCTAAATGTTGTGGAAGTGATTTCTATGCTATGATTTCTATCTTCCCTTTGTTTCTTGATTACTTTGCATAATTCAACAAGAAAGGCCAAATGTGCCTTTTTTTACACCAACAACACAATAACCATAACACAGTTTCTAAGCCTAAATCTTTCTTCAAGAAATTTTTAAGGAAAGAAATGTGATACTGTTGAGCTGAGGGGTCTCATGACAGCAAGCAGAATTGTGTCAGCCAGATGACTGCTGGCCTTCTCCTGAATGGTTTACACAATCTCAGGAAGAATAACAACACGTCCCCTGCAGTCAGCACGAGTCCTTTCTCAGTGGATGTATTTACAGGGAGTCATATAAATCTTCAATCCCTCACACATATCCCTGCGCAAGGAATTTTCCAGGAACTTCCAGGAAATTACAAAAATGTGAATAAATTCCAAAATGTCAACTTAAAAAATATATATACTCAGTTCTAGGCCATTCCCGGTAGGAAACATCAAAAGAAAATACCTTTTGATTTTTGTTTGTTTTGAGTAAAGATGATGGATTCATTCAATATTTTGGAAAAAAAAACCCAAGTCACCCTCAAACTCCCAAAATAATTCAAGGCAGTAAGAAATATCATGTGTTTTTGACAACTAGATGCTTGAAGTAACTGCAGGACTTCCACGGGTTTTCACAAGGTTAAAACTCACCACATAGCACAGCTTCAATGCTTTAAGCTAAACTTAAAAAACATAACTGTTCTAGCAATTGGAAATATGTCTAACTTTACATTTGCTACAAACTTCCTCCCTTAAGCTGGGAAATTCATTTAACCTCTTTTACATTAAATTCTCCAACCTGTGCATTAAATACATAGAGTATTAATGAAATATGAAATTGTAAAGAATTTGTGTTGAGTTTTATTGATTTTAGTTATTCCCAAATCTTGTTATACTTAATTATCCAAAACTTATATTGAATATGAGCAATATCACTTTTTTTTTGTCACCATTAGAAAAAGAGTTTTAAGAATCCTAATCAATGAATTAATATAAACACCTCTGGAAATGTCAGATTCTACAGACATGCAGACAATATTTGTCATTCCCAAATGCTTGAATCCCCCTTTCCCTTTGTTAGCATGAGAATACATTCTTTTCTCTGCTTTGGAGTGGGAGAAGGGATAGTAAGTAGAGTACAGAAAATGGGACCCTCCTAGTACCATCCACTGAGGGGGATGACAGTCAGTGCATGGGTGAATGTGAATTGGATTCACTATCCTTCCACTGTTTCTTTCTGGAAGATGCGCTGTCTAGCCTGTGAAAAGCTGTCATGTCCAACAAGAGGGCTAGGACCTTCATCTTGATCTCAAGGGAATAACATGGCTGCTAACTGAGAGAGACTGCAAGAGAAACCTAATTAGCCGACAGTGCCTTCAAAACATCCGAATCTGTTCAACTCACTACCAGAAGGATGAACTTGCCCCGGCACACTTCCATTTTAGTATCTGTGCCTCAAATCTATCCTCTTTTCCAGGAACAGGGCACAAAATTTAAGAAGCATGAGAAAATTTAGTAGTCAAAATACATAATATTTTTAAAAAATCAAAATTAATACAAAAGGTTCATGATGAACAAAAATCAAAATTATAAGTGGAAACATGATCAATATTACCTCTCGCTCCTTTTGCCTCTGCTCCAATATGGCTTGGCAAGACATTTACTTAAAATTTTTTGGCACCTCCTTAAATTGTGCACCCGAGGGAAGTCCCAGTTCCTGACATCTTTTTCTTTGTTCTCTGTTTTCTGAGTAGCTCACTCTCACTGGTTCCTGACATATATCACCTCCTGACTGTGATTTCACTCGTTTCTTTCTACAATCTCCAAGAGGCCAGGAATTGTGTCTGTTTGGGTCACAGCTGAATCTCACACAAAGCTGTATTTTTTTTAGCATACTGCCTGGCACACAGTAGCTGCTTCATACATGCTGCTGAATGATTAAGAGAAAAATCTCTTGGAGCTCAATGCTGTGCATGGCTTCCTTCCATGATTATGTGGTTAGAAAAATGTCTCTGACTGGACCTCTACCCCAGAGCCTGCTTTAGGGAATATGGACCCCTTTCAGGAGCTTCCTAAACACTAGGGACAGAGAACCAGGAACAATATATTTTGAGGTTTGAAAAAAATCAGAGTCGGTGAACTTAAGTACACCTAAGTAGATTCAAATAGAAATAAAAAAGATGATTGAACTTATTAGGAGGGAAAAAGCAATTAAAATACTGTGAGGGTGTTTTCAAACGATCTGTTTTGCAAAAAAAAAAAAATCTAGGGTATAGGCAATTTTTATGATTTGAGCCTTTTTCCCCCCCAGCAATGACAGAAATTTCTCCAGTTTAGGGTGCTCAGAGCACATACCTTCAATGGTACACTGATCGGGGACCGGAATCTTCTTTCCGATTTCCACAGCGTATGCTTTTACTTTACTGAAGTTTTCCTTTAAGTGCAAGTAGAGTTTATCTTGGTATTCTACAGGACTTGCCGTTGTTTCTGGAGTTTCTTCCTGGCAGTTTGCTTTAACTGTTTCTGGCAAATACGCTGATTCTGTATGTATAATACTTGGGTGTGAAACTGAAGAACTTCCCAGCTGTGATCTGTCAGAGTTTGCCTTAAAGGGCAACTTGTCATTTCCTCGGCTAAGTGGGTCTGTTTCTGAAAGAAAGGTGCTGGCTGGCATTTCTTCACTCTCTACAACTTCCCCATCATCTGAACTCATGCTCTTTGTCAGCGTAGTGTGCAAAGCCAAACTCTTTGACCTGCAATACAAACAAAAAGCCAAGACAGATAAAGAAGCTGAGCTAGCATCCACTGAGAAGGAAAAGGAAGGATAATAACGGTGGGGAAAAATGACTTCCTCTAGAGTGTGAAACCGAAAATTGGTGCTATTAACAGATTTGACAAAAACATAGAGCAGCAACAAGTTATGTAATAAGCCAAACCTTGGAAGATCTAGGCCACCTCCAAAAACAGAGATTTAAAAATCAATTTCATGTCAAAACTAACTGGAAAATAGTAGACTTACATACTTATATTCTTTTTTTTCTACTTTTGCTTCTGCTTTTTCATCAGAAAGCAAGAGAGGCTTTTGACAGTCATTCTCAATATAGTACATCTATAGGGCACCTGGGTGGCTCAGTCGGTTAAGCATCTGCCTTCAGCTCAGGTCATGATCCCAGGTTCCTGGGATCGAGCCCCACATAGGGCTCCCTGCTCATCGGGGAGCCTGCTTCTCCCTCTCCCTGCTGCTCCCCCTGCTTGCGCTCTCTCTCTCTCTAATAAATAAATAAATAAGTAAATAATAAATAATAAATAAATAAAATCTTTAAAATATATATATAGCACATCTATATTTAAAGTATTTTTTTAAAAAAAATAAGCCATAGGTTTGTTTTCCATTTGTATTCTCCTTTTATTATGGAAAGCTTCTTTGGATAATGGAAGCAGGTGAATGCCATTTCATTCATGAAAAGATGGGGCTTTGGATGCTATAGGTGAAAGATATTTAAAAACCACCCCATAACAGTGTGATAACAAAACTAATAGCAAGCATGAAGTGCATACTTTAAAAAGACAGCCAGGCAAAATTTATACCTGTTAAATCTAATGTCTTTTCTTTCTTCCTTAGAAAATTGGCCCAAACTATATCTTCTGATAGAGCTAGGAGTATTGCTCTCGGCATTTATTTTGTCTTCAAAAGCCTGTATTTTAACTTGTAGCTTTTCATGGTCTTCATTTTCAGTCAATGTGAGCTTGATTTCTTCCAGCTTCTCAGGGATTTCAACCTCAGTGCTTGGTTTTTTCCTAAAGGAATAAAAATCATTGCATTAGATAGTGGTCACATGTACCCTCAAGACAGTGTTACTCTCTATTTAACTGCTTCTTATTCAAAACAGAAAAACTTACCTGATAAATTTTTTATTAGTCATTTAGCAAATGTTTATTGAGTAACTACAATGGACATAGGGTTTTTAATTATTTTTAAGATTTTATTTTTAAGTAATCTCTACACCCAACATGGGGCTTGAACTCATAACCCTAAGATCAAGAGCTGCATGCTCCACCCACTGAGCCAGGTGCCCCCATTTTTTTAAGAAAATTATATTTGTTCTAGTTTCTGTCATCTACATCATTTCTGTGGTAGGAAATGTGCTCATTGTAGTCCCCATCACTGGGGTCTCCCATGTACATTTTTCTGGCCTCTCTTTCTCTTTTTTTTCTCAAAGATTTTATTGATTTATTTGACACACAGAGAGAGATAGTGAGCGAGAGACAACAAGCAGGGGGAGTGGCAGGCAGGCAGAGGCAGAAGGTGAAACAGGCTCCCTGCTGAGCAAGGAGCCCATTGCGGGGCTCAATCCCAGGACCCTGGGATCATGACCTGAGCAGAAGGCAGACACTTAACTGACTGAGCCACCCAGGCGTCCTGGCCTATCTCTTCTTTACTGATGCCTGCTATTCCTCTATAAATACCCCTAAAATGATTATAGATTTACTCTATAAAAGACCATTCTAGTCAATGGGTGTATGACCTAAATCTTTGGAGAACATTTCTTTGGAGCTCCTGAGGTCATCCTACTTAGTGTGATGGCCTACAAATGTTATGTGGCCATTTGTAAGCCCTTGCATTATACAATCATCATGAACTGGCAGATGTGTGGCCTGCTAACGGGAGTGGTGTGGGTGGGAGACTTTCTTCACGCAACCACACAGATCCTCTTCAGCTTCCGATTAGCCCTAACAGCACAGATCACTCTACGTAGGATCTGAACCCTTTGCTCAATCTCGCCTGCACTGATACCCACACTCTAGGGCTCTTTGTTGCAGCCAATAGCAAATTGACCTGTGTGCTAAACTTCCTTCTCTTTTTAATTTTTTTTTATTTGAGTATAGTTGACACACATTGTTACGTTAGTTTCAGGTGAACAATGGACATAGATCTTTGAAATTGTTTCTATAGCTTCTTCTGCTAGAAGTTTATAAACATTGGTGCGTGTGTGCCAACTTTACATTCGAAGGAATTGTTGAAGAATTCAAAGAATAAAAAGCAGTTTGTATGGTTATCTACCATATTCTTATCCAGTTCTACAAAAGCAAGGCTTTCACATGAAATTCATACCAGACATTTTTTGGAAAATTGTTAAGAGGCAATTTGTTTGTGCTGAAATTGATAGAACATTTCAAATGGACTGTATAAACTCATGGTTTTCTTGATTTTATGTCAATCAGTGTGATTATTTTATATTACGAAATAAAAAAATCTTTTTGATTTTTAATATGTTGGAGGGAAGAGATTTTCCATGACTGATATTAATAGTTCCAACTATCTTTTTTATGGAATTTATAAAGCACTAGGTGAGTCATTAAAATGACCTCCTTTAAGGCAGGGGTTATATGTACAATAACTTTGGAACCCCTCTAAGGACTAACATAGTGCCTTAGATATAGTTAGAGCCTACAGATAAGCTGCAGAAATAGTTCACTTGATGCTAAGGTGCTAAATGATTACAGAGAAGTAGTGTGTATTTATCTTCCCTTACCTGCCTGAGTCAGCCTAGAGCTACTTTAATTTTTTTTAAAGATTTTATTCATTTATTTGCCAGAGAGAGAGCATAAGCAGGGGAGTGGCAGGCAGAGGGAGAAGCAGGCTTCCTGCTGAGCAGGGAGCCCAATCCCAGGACCCCAGGATCATGACCTGAGATGAAGGCAGATGCTTAACCAACTGAGCCACCCAGGGGTCCCAAATTTCTATTAAACAATCACTATCAATATAATATAGGGTTATTCTTCTTTATAAATATAAGGGTTAATAATCCCTAAAAATCCATTCATCAAGATGGCTTAATAATTCTGTTGGTTTGTCTGTGTGTATTTACCTGGCCCTCTTTACTATTTTTCATAGAGGTCGATGAAAAGGGCCTCAAATATACAAAACAGTGGCGTTTTCAAGCATATGGCTATTTTCCCCTAAGGGCCAAGGTAAACCTGGTATAGTACATAGGTGGCAATGAGAAAATACAATTCTGGTTTTTCTAATGGCACTGCTTTTTAGGGAAAACCAACACGAAAGTGCTGGTGATAGTTTTTTCAATTATATTCCACCCATTCTGGGGCCATGTGTGTGGTGGGCACTGGGAGAGGTTGGTTGGCAGGTTTCCTGGCTGGCCCAGAGAGGAGTACTGGCTTTGAGGGAGGGTTCATAGTTTTGGGGCCCTCAGTTTTTAAAATTCCCATTAGTTCAGGCCAGGGACAGATGTAAATGGTGCCACTGGGAAAGCAAGTAGATCATCACTTAAGTAACCAGGATATTGTTTATTGTCTAATAAACTATTACTGAGAAAACTTAAATACATATCTATATAATTTTTATAGGCTTCCTATAGTTTTGCATACATAATGCAAAATTTATTATCTATACCATGCTTCACTGAAATATACGAGTAGATTTGAAGAATCAGTACATGGGAATAAAGGCTAATCACAAACATGTTTCCCTTTATGATACATAAGATACTGGCTACCCACAAACAGATGGGAGGTTTTGACATCTTCCAGCCAGATAATTCTAAAACCTGAACTTTTACTCCTATTACAAATGAAACAAAGATGGTACTATCACTGGATGGTATTTTACAAACCATGATGATTATCAAGGTTACTTTTAAAAGATCCAATGGGACTTCTGGGGAAGATGGTGGAGTAGGAAGATCCTACACTCACCTTGTCCCAAGGATACAACTAGATAACACCCACATCGATGTAAATAACCCAGAAAATGACCTGAAGATTGGCAGAACAGACTCTCCATAGCTAAATGTAGAGAAAAGGCCACATTGAAGAGGGTAGGAGGGGTAGAGACATGGTGGAGGCTAAATGGACCCATGGGTCTGTCCATGGCGGAAGGGACACCATGGGTGTCAAGAGGAGAAACAAACCATCATAGCAAGTGCCCCAGGCATGGGAAATCCACACAAGTAAGATGAATCCCCATAACATTTGGCTTTGGAAATCACAGGGGACTAATTTCGTGAATTCTTACAATAGGGGCTTAACACCTGGAACTTTAAAAATCAGCAGGCTCCACTCTGGGAAAGCCAGAGGGCAAGAGGAAACAAATTCCTTGCCCTTAAGGGACAGCACAACAAACAGCTCTGTAGAGATACAGCCTAGAAGTAGCAATTTGAAAAACGTTTGGGGTATATGGGAAGATTTATTTACTAATCTCAGAGCATGTGCTGGAGGGACAGACATCCTTAGGAGATTTCCCCAGGAACAAAGGAATTTATAAGCACCATTTCCTTCCCCTGCTCCCCAGCTTAGACACATGGACACCTGTGGGAACCAGCACAGCACAAACACTCTCACCTACTTTGCTGACCATGTGCCCCACCCCTGTGTTCTCCTGTAGACACACCCCCTCTAATCCTGCTGCAGTTGTCTAAAGCAACTCAAGGTCCATTCCCACAACACTCCTGCATGAAGCATGCTAAAACCACAAGTTCCATCCCCACATTCTCCTGCAGACCTATCCCCAGGGGGCTGTGGGCAGATATCTAGTCTTAATGCAGGCCCTAGCTGCCAATAAACCATCTCAAGGGACAACACAGGGAAAGCACACTGCCGATCAGTTCTAATGCATCTCTGGTAAATTCCTGGTCTGACTCATCTCAAGACCAAGGCAGACCCAAACTGACCCAATAATAACACAGGGACCAAACACTGCCCACAACAGGCAAAGAGAGACAGGGCTGAAAGCAAAAGTGGCTCAGGCAAAATAGTAGAGGGCATTCAACACACATAGGAGATATCCCTGAAGTAACAGATTCTGGTGAACAGGCGACATTGCACTGCAGGGCACTACAGGACCTCTTCTTCATAAGGCCACTACTTTCAAGAGCAGGAAATGAAGCTGAATTTCCTAACACATAGAAAGAGCACAAAGAGGAGCACCTGGGTGGCTCAGTCAATTAAGTGTCCAATCTTGGTTTTGGGCTCAGGTCATGATCTCATAGGTCATGGGATCAAGCCCTATGTTGGGCTCCACACTCAGCTGAGAGTCTGCTTGAAAGATTCTCTCCCTCTGCCCCTCCCCCCTCTCAAATAAAGAAATCTTAAAAAAAAAAAAAAAGAAAGAAAGAAAGCACAAAGAGTTAGACAAAATGAGGAGACAGGGGAATATGTTCCCAAGGAAGAACAGGACAAAATCACAGCAAGAGAGCTAAATGAAATAGAGATGAGTAATATGCCTGATAGATAATTGAAAGTCATGCTCATAAGGAAAGAAAAGAGTAGAGGACCTCAGTGAAACCCTTAACAAAGAGATAGAAAACATAAGAAAGAACCAATCAGAGATGAAGAACTCAATAACTGAAAGTAAAAATACACTAGAGAGAATAAATAGTAAACTAGAAGAAGCAGGAGAACAGATCAGCAACCTGGAGTACAGAGTAATAGAAAGCAATCAAGCTGAAGAGGAGAGAGAAGAAATAATAAGTGAAAAAGACTTAGAACTCTGCAACACCATCAAGCACAGTAACATTTACATTATAGGGCTACCAGAAGGAGAAGAGAGAGAAAAGGGCGGGGAGGAGTCAGAAATTTTATTTGAGGAAATAATAGCTGAAAATTTCCCAATCTGGGGAAGGAAACAGAAATCCAAAACCAGTAGGCACAGAGAACTCCCAACAAAATCAATCCAAGGAGTTCCACACAAAGACACATAGTAATTTAAATGGCAAAAAGTAGTGATAAAGAGAATTTCAAAAGCAGCAAGAGAAAAGAAAACATTACATACAAGGGAGACTCTATAAGGCTAGCAGCTGATTTTTCAGCAGAAACTTGGAAGACTAGAAGAGAGTGGCATAATATGTTCAAAGTGCTGAAAAGAAAAAATCTTTAATTGAGAGTACTCTATCCAGCAAAGCTATCATTCAGAATAGAAGGAGAGATAAAGAGTTTCCCAGATAAACAAAAGTAAAAGAAATTCATGACCACTAAATCAGCCTAACAAGAAATGTTAAAGGGGACTCTGAGTGGAAAGAAAAAGACATAAGTAGGAGTGAGGAAGAAGTAAAGCATTTGCAGATGACATGATACTATATATATAAAAATGTCTAACAATGCCACCAAAAAAAAAAAACACAAAAAACAAAACAAACAAACCCTACCAGAACTAATAAATGAATTTAATAAAGGCAAAGGATACAAAATCAATATACAGAAATCAGTTGCATTTCTCTATAACAATAACGAAGTAGAAAAAAGAGAAATTAAGAAAACAATCCCATTTACAATTGCACCAAAACAATAAAATGTGTAGGAATAAACTTAACCAAGGTGAAAGACCTGTACTCTGAAAACTATGAAATATTGATGAAGGAAATTGAAGTTGACAAAAATAAATGGAAAGATATTCCATACTCATGGATTGGAAGAACACATACTGTTAAAATATCCATACTACCCAAAGCAATCTACAGATTTAATGCCATTCTTGTCAAAATATCAATAGCATTTTTCAGAGAACTAGAACAAATAATCCTGAAGTTGGTATGGAACCACAAAAGACTTGGAGCAGCCAAAGTAATCTTGAAAAAGAACAAAACTGGAGGTATCACAGTCCCAGTTTTCAAGATATATGACAAAGCTGTAGTAATCAAAACAGTATGGTACTGACACAAAAATAGACACTTACATCAAAAGAACAGAATAAAGCCCAGAAGGAAACCCACAATTATATGGTCAATTAATCTTTGACAAAGGAGGTAAGAAGATGCAATAGGAAAGTCTCTTGAACAAACTGGACAGCCACATGCAAAACAATGAAACTGGACCACTTTCTCACATCATACACAATAAACTCAAAATGGATTAAAGACTTAAAATGAGACCTAAAACCATAAAAGCCCTAGAGGAGAGGACAGACAGTATTTTCTCTGATATCTCCCATAGAAAAATTTTTCTAGATGTGTCCCCTGAGGCAAGGGAAACAAAAACAAATATAAAGTATTGGTACTACATCAAATTAAAAAGCTTCTGCACAGCCAAGGAAACAATCAACAAAACTAAAAGGCAACTTGCTGAATGGGAGAAGATATTTGCAAATGACATATCCAGTAAAGGGTTAGTATCCCAAATATATAAAGAACTTATACAACTCAACATCAAACAAATAATACAATTAAAAAATGGGCAGAAGACATGAACAGACATTTCTCCAAAGAAGACATCCAGAAGGCCAGCAGACACAAGAAAAGATGCTCAACTTCACTCATTATCAGGGAAATGCAAATCAAAACCACAATGAGATATCACCTCACACCTATCAGTATGGCTAAAATCAATAACCCCAAAACAACAAGTGTTTGACAAAGATGTGGAGGAAAAGGAACGCTTGTGAACAGTTGTAGGAATGCAAACTGGTGCAGCCACTGTGGACAAGTTTGGAGGTTTCTCAAAAAATTAAAAGCAGAACTACCATGTGATCTAGTAATTCCAGTACTGGGTATTTACCCAAAGAATAAGAAAACATGGATTCAAAAGTATAAGCACCCCTATGTTTACTGCAGCATTATTTATAATAACCATATTATAGAAGCAGTCCAAGTATCCACCCACAGATGAGTGGATAGAGAAGTGGTGTGTGTATATATATATATATATAAAATGTATGTATATATACATATACATATAATAGAATATTATTCAGTTCAAGTTTTTGAACTTTATTTCAGAAATTTCCATAGCTGGGATTATTAAAGCTTAAAAATTTTTTAAGGCGGGGCGCCTGAGTGGCTCAGTTGGTTAAGCAACTGCCTTCGGCTCAGGTCATGATCCTGGAGTCCCCGGATCGAGTCCTGCATCGGGCTCCCTGCTCGGCAGGGAGTCTGCTTCTCCCTCTGACCCTCCCCCCTCTCATGTGCTCTCTCTCTCATTCTCTCTGTCTCAAATAAATAAAATCTTTAAAAAGAAATTTTAAGGCATAAAATACACCCAATATGCATACATCAGATATTGAGCATTATGCAAATTTTAAAATCTGAAAACCTATGACTTGTTAGAAGAAGAATTTCTCACAAATTCACAATTATTTTTTCTTTCTACATAAAGCTCTGGGTTATAACAATAGTTAATAGCATTTTCTTCTAAAAACCTTCAAATTTCATATGATTATAGTAAATCTTCCTGGATAATTTTATTGGATCAGTTTCTGGCTTTTTTAAAATATATATTTTTTTTACTTACAGAGATCTTCATTTTATTTTTTGTACTTTTTATATCAATTTCCCTATTTATATAATAGGGAAGACAACTGTACTTAATTCATAGTGTTGTTGCAAAGATGAAATGACAGATCAGTGTGAAGCACTGTTCCTAACAGATAACACACTGCTCAATAGATGTTAGATTTTATTAGTATGATTGTTATTATTAATTGATATTATTATTATTCCTTTAGAAACTTCATTAGCATTGTCTTGTGTTAATATACAGAGAACACATCAGTGGTCTAGACACAGACCAATATTCCATATCCTGGAGGGAACTAATGTTCCCTGGAGAATGCCATGGCATCAGACTTTAGGAGAGGACACTCAGCTCCCTTTCCCTGACCCTGTCTCTAGTTACCAGGTGTTGGCTATGAAGCCATGGCCTGAGTCAGAACCTCTAGTAGCTGGGAGCATACCTTCTTTCATTCTTGGATTGCCTTGTAACATCCCTCGGAGTTACTTTGGGCATGAAAGAAGTTATGGGTTATCCCTACACATCCACTGACCCCAAGGGGGGCAGGTCAGGTAGGTGCCTTTAGGGTAGGGTTGCCTGATAAAATATAGGATACTCAACTAAATTTGAATTTCAGATCAACAACAAATAATTTTTTTAATATAAGTATACCCCTAGTGGGATAAACAAAAAGTGTGTTATACTATACTAAAATGATTTACTAAAAAATTATTTGTTCTTTATCTGAAATTCAACTGGGTGTCCTGTACCTCTATTTGTTAAATCTGTCTGGGGTAAATCTCTGCTACTCGGTGGGCAGGGACCTATACTGTTCATCTTTGTTCCCTTGTATCTGGCACAGTGCTTGACACACACAAGTACCTGAAGTGTTTGTGGAATAAATGAACTCAGACCACCCTGGTTTCCTAAGCCAGCCTACTCTCTGTGCCCCCAAAACCTCCTGAGTTCTACTAGATGCCCATGAGGCACTGGCCACTTCTCCTGGCCTATAGGGGGTAGAGGGCGGGGTGATATCATTTGGTAAATATAAAATGTAGAGAAGCAGGGAGCAAGAGTAGGAGTAAAATGATGGATTTGTAAATAAGAGTGAAGAAATGACAATAAAATATCTGGGCCAGAGAAGTGATCTCTACATATGAGGCTGATGAGCATTACTGATAAGTAGAATTTTCACCACAAAGACTTTCTTTTATACATGATTTTCCTTGTTTTTATGATTTGGAGATTTATTAACACAGAAGTCAGGGGACAGGGATGGTAAGGAAGAGTCACCAAGGCAGCCAGAGCCACAAGATGGACCAAAGAGAACGTTCTGTCACTGGTCATCAATCCACCTGGGTTTTGTTACAGAATTTTGCTGGCAGGGAGTTAGGACACGCTTTGGTTCCAAAAGGTTGGAAGGTCCAGGAAATGGTAGACAGAAGTCTGAGTTTATAATAAACATTCATGCTTCTTCACTTCTCCTAGTTTTTAAATTTGGTCTAAAAAGACAGGAGAGAATTCGTTCAGAACCAAAACTTTTTCTGGAGATAAACTCTGTTTTCCTTGGAGAGCAAGGAAATGCATCCCAAATGCAAAAGCACTGGTGGAGCCATTGGTCCTGTATGTGTTTACTTGTGGGGGCTGGGGGTGGGGGCCGGTGGGTTGGGCTCATGCAGGGGGTTGTTATTTCTCTTCCATTTGTCACTTTTAACTCCAGAGGTAATTTTACAGAAATCTTTGTCAGAGTTCTATAATCCCCTAAATATTAACTTGGCTTTAACTCAACATACCACATTTAAGAGGCTCAGATGATTTCCAGTCTGAACAGTTTCTGGTCTTGTTGCCAAAGTAAAGTTTTTAGAAGTACCTCTAGGGATGCTCAGGGGGAGGCCTAATGACCTCCCTCTTGTGTGAGCAGGACTCCCCTTGGAAACAAATTAGCCCTTGGGCAGCTAGCTCACTGCTCTCACTAAGCCTGAAGATGAGACTATGAAGCTGGCAGGGGTAGAGAGACTGGCAGCCTCTCTTCCTGGCTCCTTAGGTCAAAGAAAAATAATGTTAGTTAAAATTTGATGATCTTGGCTTATGATCCCATGTCCAGAATATGTACTCCTGCAAAGTTAAGTTTGTTAGAAGAGAAGTAGGAGAACATGATGGATCAAATCCTCATTGGAATCCTAAATTCTTAGGATGTTATGTTCCTTCTTCTTCAGCAATTTCTTGGCTCATCGGTCATCATGAGAATGACAGAGGATTCCCTAGCTCCACAGTGCTGTCATCTGTTTGGGGACTGTAATAAGTAAACAGTGCTAGAACAGCCACACTCAAATACTTTGGGAAAGAACAATGATAAGTCTGGGTCTTGATATTCTTGTCTGCCTCTGACCTGCTTGCTCCATGGGCAAGAGCAGGGACCAGTAGATGCCCAGTTATATGGGGACCAGTCATGCCCCTGGTACAACTTTGCCTAAAATAAAATGACTCTATGGTTTATTTCATTCACATAAGATTTTTTTTTAAAGGGTTCTCAAAAAGAGATGGTTGTGGGGAAATGAGCTGAACACAGCCTTACAGGGAAAGTTTGTGACTCTAATTTCCTGTTTATTCGTGATGTGGTAAATCTCTTGATAAATCTAAGTCTCATTTTTGTCATATAAAAATGGGATAAATGATAGAGCATCATCAGATTGCTGAAAGCATTATATAATGGATTTGACAGCATAGCCCATACAGAATGGGTATGAAAAAGTCAAATGGTTAAATCCTGGGGGGCTGCTGCCCCATGTGGACACGTGACACCAAAAGAAGGCAGCTTGTGTAGGTGATATGAAACCTGGAAGATGAGCTTCTCCTGCTCAGAGCCAGGGGAACATACAATGCTTTTACCCCTGCAGCATCCTAAAGAGTGTGGACTGAAGGATAGTGGCCCTTGCTACTGGGATATAGAAATTGTTTAAAACAACAACAACAACCACTTGGTGCTGTAAGCATAAATTCTGAGCAATTGTAGACAAGGAGAATTCCCTGCAGTTAGAATAAAATTTAAAAAGCCATGATATCTTCTGTTTTCATGAACAGACATTTTTCCAAAGAAGACATCCAAATGGCCAACAGACACATGAAAAAGTGTTCAACATCGCTCGGCATCAGGGAAATCCAAATCAAAACCTCAATGAGATACCACCTCACACCCGTCAGAATGGCTAAAATTAACAAGTCAGGAAACGACAGATGTTGGCGGGGATGCAGAGAAAGGGGAACCCTCCTACACTGTTGGTGGGAAGGCAAGCTGGTGCAGCCACTCTGGAAAACAGTATGGAGGTTCCACAAACAGTTGAAAATAGAGCTACCCTATGATCCAGCAATTGCACTACTGGGTATTTACCACAAAGATACAAATGTAGGGATCCGAAGGGGTACGTGCACCCTAATGTTTATAGCAGCAATGTCCACAATAGCCAAACTGTGGAAAGAGCCAAGATGTCCATCGACAGATGAATGGATAAAGAAGATGTGGTATATATACACAATGGAATATTATGCAGCCATCAAAAGGAATGAGATCTTGCCATTTGCAATGACGTGGATGGAACCGGAGGGTGTTATGCTGAGTGAAATAAGTCAATCAGAGAAAGACATGTATCATATGACCTCACTGATATGAGGAATTCTTAATCTCAGGAAACAAACTGAGGGTTGCTGGAGTGGTGGGGGATGGGAGGGATGGGGTGGCTGGGTGATAGACATTGGGGAGGGTATGTGCTATGGTGAGCACTGTGAATTGTACAAGACTGATGAATCATGGATCTGTACTTCTGAAACAAATAATGCAATATATGTTAAGGAAAAAAAAAGAAGAAGAAGATAGCAGGAGGGGAAGAATGAAGGGGAGTAAGTTGGAGGGGGAGATGAACCATTAGAGATGATGGACTCTGAAAAACAAACCGAGGGTTCTAGAGGGGAGGGGGGTGGGGGGATGGGTTAGCCTGGTGATGGGTATTAAAGAGGGCACATTCTGCGTGGAGCACTGGGTGTTATGCACAAACAATGAATCATGGAACACTACATCAAAAACTAATGATGTAATATATGGTGATTAACATAACAATAAAAAATTATTAAAAAAATAAAAAGCCATGATATGAGGAAGTGACTGCTCTACACAGATGCGCAGCCATTTGCTTACTTTTCATTGAGCCAGCATGAGAGAGAATGGGATATGGAAAAAGGATGAGCAAAAAGGCAAAGCCCCTGCCCTCAAAGTGGACTCACAGGGCCAGCAGTATCAGTGTCACCTTGCACGTTGTGGAGAGGCAGAAGTTCAAGATCCACAAACAAAGACATACAGAGTATAAGCCCACTGATCATTCATTTGGATGTTGCAGCAAAGTCAAATTGCTATAAAAGTTCTAAACTCTTATTTTCAATCACTGTAATAACCTTGTCACAGGCTAGTAAGAAACAGTTTGCAGACTGATGTTGGTTCATGAACTATGCTTTCAGTAGCTCTGGCATAATGGACGTGCTAAGTGAAAGCACCTCCCATAATGTCCACCTGGAACAGAGTTAATACTTACTGAGGGCTTTCTATGCATGAGCCACTCACCGTTCAAATTTGCTACATGTATTACTTCTTACATAATCCAGTGGGGCAAGTCCTATTACTGTCTCCATTTACAGATGGAGAAGCTTAGGCACAGAGAAGTTCAGTAACTTACTGAAGGTCGACAAGTAAACCCAGCATGAAGTACCTGCCTCCAGAGCACACCCGCGTCACCACGCTTTCCCACTGCCTCTCTTTAGGTGTTTGGTTCAGGTTGCATCTGAATCTAACCCAGGAGTAAGTAATACATATAATGGCATTGGTGGTAATGCAGTCACCAACAAGAGTCATTGTACCCTCATATCTCTGAGTAACATCCCATGGGAATAGACACCAGAACAGAGTTGACATATAATCATTGAACAACTTTCACAGGGATCCGAAAAATGAATTTTGGCATCCCCTTTAACCAAAACTAAAAAGGTGTTCAAAACTCAGAAAATGTCATGCGAATAGCAAACTCCGAATTCAATTATGGTTGATCCCAAAAAGGAACCGGGGAGTGTTATCTCTCCTGCAAGAGGCTATCGAGGGTCAAGTCCCTCTCACCTCTTCTTCTACAAGTGCACTTTTTCCCTTACTCCAGGCTAAAGCTTTGGTGTTTCCTGCCTTGTTTGAAATAGGAAGCCAAGCCATAGGAACTTGATGAAAAGCTCTTTTCCTTTTTGGTGTGTCTTGTGTTTTTAAACATTTCTGTGTTACAGGCCAGGAGCCTGGATCCCCTGGCTAAGCTGCAATTGCAGGGCTCACACCCCTTGGCAGGGCTGCCCTACCTCTCATCTCTACCCCTCCTTGTCCACACTCACAGAGCCAGCCCCTCTGGGGCCACACATTCCCTGGGCTTGCTTCATTGTCTCCAAAGCTGACAATGATGTCTCCCACCTAAATCTCTTGCTGATAAACGAATTCCTGAAATACCTTTACAGACCTTCACATCACCATAAATGCTGCTTTAAGGAAGGACAAGTGGTGGAGTAAATGAACAACACATGGAGCATAAATGGTACCACATGTCAGACTTAATCTCCTCAGTAAGAAGAGGGGCAAAAAAAGAACCCAAAGCCCTTCCTTATGTATGGAGTAACAACAGCCACTGTCACAAATAGCTGTTACAATTCACTTTTCATACGATGACCAGTGTAGAACTCTCTAGATTGAAAAGATATACTTGTTTGTTTGTTTGTTTGTTTTTTATTAAAACTCTGGTTACCTTGGTGGGGCGAAATTACATTCAACTTTTCCTAAGCAGGGGGCAATGCTGACCAGAATATCACATGTTTTTAATTATGATCCTAAACCTCCTCATATTCCCTGAGCCAACCGTTGCTCTCAAAGAATCAATTTCTCTTTGTATAAACATGTCTTGCCTAAAAAAGTGGGAACTCTTATAAGCATTTTTAAGACTCTATTTTTCCTTCCACAGAGCACAGGCTGTGAATATTAGCTCTCTCAAGTTTGCAGGGGAGACTAAAGGGGCCCACAGAAAGATAGCTAACACTTCAGGGCAGGACTGTGGGTGCAGAGGAGTGGAATGGCAGTATGAACTGTAGTAGCTCAGAGGAGAGAAGGTCAGAGTGAGTAGGGTTGGGTAGGGAACCCCTCTTGGGAAAGTGGTACCAAAATGGAGTCTTAGAGAAGGGAAGCCTTCAAAGGGAAAAGAGGGAGGAAGAGGGCGTTCTGGAAGATAATGATAAAGGTTAGGGAGGTATCACTTTGGGGAGGAATAGGCAAAAGTCACCCTTGATGTTCCTTTAAAATTCTTTTGAATTATCCATGAAGTACTGCGAGCACTGTAAATCTCATCCACACTGACAATTGAGATCTACTGGACTAGACCAAAGGAAGAAATGACTGGAAATTCTATGAGCCCATGTCTGGGCATTTGCCCTCTTGCCCCTGCAAGAACTACCATGGACCAAGAGGGGAGAAAGGACTGGATAGAAAATGCTCCTCTAGTCTCGCCTGCCCACAAGGTTTACTCCATTACACTTTAACGTGAAGCCTCTGTAGTCCCAATACATACTGAAAGACTTTGTTGTGAGGATTAAACAGTATAACATAGTCGAAAGCCCTTAGCACAAAATCTATCATGTGGTAGGAGCTGGTTAAAGGCATGGTCAGACCTACAGATAACAGCCTGTTTTGCAAAGTTGTAAAGAACGTGACCCCCTCCTCTCTGCAATTTCTGTTGTGGACCCAGTAAAAAGCCATCACTCTCAGCCTCTTGGGCAATGCCTTTAGGGACTGTGTAGTACATCAGGGGGAGGTTCTGATGTGATCCCCAGGATATCAAGATGGGAACTCAGGAACACAGGTGGCAAAAGGTCTCACAGTTTGAAGAGTCTTTGCAGGCCATGTTGCTTGGCTACACATTAGGGCTCTCTGTAATCCATTTCTTTGATGTTTATTGCATGAAATTTAGGATAAACCAAAACTCTGGGGCCACTCCAAGGAGGATAGATTTCCTGGAGCCATTCCTTATGAACATCATCTCCTTATTCTGTTTTCCTTTAATTCTCCCTGACACATGTTGTTTTATGGCCTTCCCTCCGTGGTGTCACCTCTTTCCATTTATACCAAAATCAGATTTATACCTACCCATTTTGTTTTGACCATAATTTACCTTTCATTCCCCCTCCCCCCACCCCCAGACTTGATTCTTAAAAACAAAGAATAAACACAAAATCTCACCACTACTGCCACCATTACCACCAAAACAACAAAAGAATGTACCACCCACTTAACCAAGCCAGAAGTTTGGGAAAGCTTTAACCACATGCTTTGTGTTAAAACTTTTCTTAAAAACAACCCCGCTCCCCCCCCCCCCCCCCCCACTCAGTGACTTGATGGCTTTGGCTAGAGTTTGAAAGTTGGATCGGAGGGAACTGTAAACCCTCTGATACACACACACACACACACACACACACACACACACACACACACACACCACGCAGGCCTGGGATGGGGGGCTGTGTGCAGGTGCCCTTCCTCCATGTCCTCTGGTTTCCCTAGGCCTTTATCCCATAGCCATCCTTTCTTCCTGTCTTTTCTCATTTCTCCTATTGACCCCCTCAACCCCTGTTTCTTTTCACAATTTCCATCTCTCGAAGTTTCCGTCCCCAACTGGGGCCTGAGCTTAACTACCTACTAAGACCACCTGTGACAAACTGCCCCCAAATCATTGGTGCCTGATTAGAGCAGTCTCCCTGGAACCACATGCATTGGGCAAAGGTGTCTTCTAGTCGAATGACCATTTGAATGCTCAGCCAGCACACAGTTGCCGGGAGCGCGCCCTCTCCTTCCCCAGATCGCCCTGGTTGGCATAAGGTCCAATGGTTAGTGGCTGCTCAGAAGGCTACTTAGGGCTCCCACGATTCTGAAAGGTATAGATCTTTTCCCTTATCTTGTCACTTCCTTTTTAACCCACAATTGCTGTTACTTCTTTTTGCTTCTCCAGAATTAGTTTCAAAATCTAAATGCTTTTCTTGACTGTCCTGTTGGTTTATTGTTTAGATATAAATGTTCTTTCTAAAACACAGGAACAAGAAAAGCACAAGTGTGTACCTGGTGCATCTAATAAAACTCACCCAATTAATTCAGAATGGCTTGGCACAAAGAAGTCTCCTGTCTGCTTCAGTTTTCATTTTCTCTAGGATGCTAATTGTTTTTCTTCTGATAATCTTGTATTTTCGGCCTGAAGTCTAAAATCTGACCTGCTGGGCTATGTGTCAGATTTGTAAATTAGATGACATCTGTTTTGAATTTTATCATCTTTAATTTTCTTTCCAACTCTCTTCACTTATTCATTTCCCCTTTAATTGTAAGGATCATAGTTTGCTGGGTGATTTAGACAAAAGTGTAGACCTTTCTTCTTCGGGGGACCCAGATTTAAAATTACTGAAGCTAAGTGGTCACAATGAAGGCTATTTAGGAAAAAGATGTTGGGAGAGAAGCCTTAGCAACCATCCCAGAGAGGATGAGCAGCTAATACAAAAGGCTGGCTGTCCACACCAGTGTTTTGAGGTTCCCACTGAATAATTACAATCAACTAGAAGGAGATTGACAGTGAGTGTTGAGCACTGGTAAAGTGAGTAATTTGAATTGAGAAAGGTTGAGGTAGTGGGGATGGTGGTGGTGGTGGTGGTGGTGGTACGTGAGGTGAGTGGTGACATTTTTATTTCTTTACATTTAATTTCTATGTGTTTTTTCCCCCAGAAAAACAGGAGGAAAACTTAAATGCATTCTCATACCTACAGATTCATACTTTAATAGTAAAATCTTTTTTCCTCCTATGTATATATCTCCTAAGTTCTTTTTTTCATGGGGAAATTGTTTATTGCTAACTGGGTTGTGCCTACTTGTTAAGGATCAATTTTCTTGTTAGAATGCCCAAGGTAACACCCTTGTATAACATGTTTTTCCTTTATGTAAATATTTTTCACATATATACTCTTGCAGATGCCAACTGGCCTCTTGCAACTTTGCATTTGTAGAGGCAACAGAGAGTGCACAGAACACTGGCCAGAACATGTGCCTAAGCTTTCACATCTGATGCACATGTCGCTCATCACTGGAAGAAGAACTAAGCAGGCTGGCTATGCACAGAATACAAAACGGCTCCCCCAAACACCTGCTGTAGAGGCTCTAAATCAAATTTCTAAAACAACATCATCATGAAAATTGGCCAAAAGTGACTTTGTGCTTGCATACAAATGACAAATCACCCCTTCATGATGCTGGCCTTGGATTTCTTGGATACTGCTGTGTTTAGGCTGTTGCTAGGCAGGTCATGGGTCTGTAAAAATACTATTTTTGAATAGAATACAGTTCTCACTGTAAGAGATTTTTTGTCTCTCAGGGGACATTTAGCAATGTCTGGATACATTTTTGGTTGCCATAACTGAGGGGGAGGACTGCTACCAGCATCTACTGGGTAGAGTCCAGATGCTCGCAAATATTCTATAAGGCACAAGACAGCCCCATAACCAAGGATTAACGGGCCTAATTTTCAATAGTACCAAAATTAGAAACCCTGGTTTGTAGGCATTTATACATTGAGCCGGCCAACAACAAATCAAAACTATGGTGTTGAGAGCAAAAGGGCACTTGCAAGCAGTCTTCTTTGGATGAATAGCTTTTGTTGACTTTGATGACCCTATTAGCCAGATAATATTCTCTGTATAGTGGACTAACAGATCCTGCTATTTGGCCCTCCTGCTCCTCTTTTCATGGTTATTAGCATCATCTTCCTACTGAGTATGCAGTCATTCCAACTATATATCTTTGGGTTTTATCCACAATCCTCCCCTTCTCCTCACCCTGCTTCGCGTTGGTAATCAGTTCCTCATAATTCTGTGCTCTCCTCATTATAATGATATTCCCTGACTTCTTAGTCTAAATACTACTGGTTTAGTTCAGGCCTCTATCACAGTTGAAAGAGCCTGTTTATTAAGTTTCCAATGATACATCCTGGTCACTCTCTTGCCATCCTGCTGCTCCAGCCAAATCCATTCAGTGTTCCACATCTTTAGCCGCTTCCTCATTTACCGGGTCCTTCAGTGAAGAAACATTTATCAAGTGCCTATCTGCTAATTACTCTGTTAGGAGCTGTGATCATTCCCTGGTTTAAAATATTTCTAAGCCTCCATATTGCTTAAGGGATGAGCCCCTCACTTCCTGACACAGCACGTAAAAGACTCTGATAATCTGCCTCTGACCTAACATTTCAGCTTACTCTCCCACCCTGCCCTGATGTACTTGCTCCAACCACAATGAATCAATCCCTTTTCCTTAGTTTGGGTCACACACTCTTAAGCCCCTATAACTTTGCACATGCTATTCTCTGTATTTGAAGTCTCCTTTTACCCTTATCTGAAGAACTCTCATTCATCTTGTACAACTTAATCTAGTACCTAGAGAAATGCCTGGCCCATGAAGCTACTCAATAAATATGGGATGAACTTAAATTTCAATTTCTCTGTAAAACATTCTATAATTTCCTGGCTGTTAGTTAATACATCTCTCATGCTCCACAGCCCGTTGTATGCACTTCTACCAAAATCCCTTCCCATACCTAACTGTGAATCCCTTGAGGGCAGGGATGGTGTCTTATGTCTCTTGGAACCTCCAGACTCTGTGCCAAATTGGACATAAAGTAGACTCTGATGATTCAATGCTCACTATTTTGTCAAGGTGACTTCTTACGTTTTTGGAATCCTTGATTCACACTGGAAATGGTAGGCATCATTTGATATTCCAAAAACTCACAAAATTTGACACTGGTCTCAAATGGGCCCTGCCCCTTCTCTAGAACTGAATACCCTCCAGTGCATGGTGTGACGATAAGGTTTGAGTCCATCCTCTATCACCTAGTCACTATTTAACTGTGGGAAGACATTTAACTCACCTCTCACCTCAAAAATAGAAGTATTTTTTCTTTTGTAAAATAGGACTAAAGATACCTGCTTTTCTTACCTTGTGGGGTGGTCATGAGGATCAAATGAGAGTACATATTGGAAACTGTTTTTTAGCTTCTAAGGGTAATAAAACTTTCCAAGTGCTTCCCTATTCAAAATAGAGGAAACTAAAATACAGCCCCTCCCTCCCTTAATCTCACATGATCTTTATTTTTTTCCACAAATTTTTTCGCAAACTTTGGCCAGGTTGATGCATTGTATCCACTCTCTCCCTTCAAACCCAAGCATTCTGTTTTCTTTCCACCCATACCACTGGTGGTTCATTCACCACATTTTCAATACTTATGGCTAATACCCATAGACACTCTTCTGTCCTTCCCTCACTGGACTTGACTTCAGTCTGCCTCTCCCTGAGACATTCTCTTCATTGGAATCAGAGTGAGCTTCCTGAAACATGGATTCTGATAATATCCTGCCATGTATAAAACCCCACAGTGATTCTTCATAGCCTACAGAGTAAAATTCAAACTCCTTAGGAAGTTGTCAAGCCCACAATCATGCAGTCCCTGCCTACCCCTTCATTGGCATTATCTAATGTTGCTCTCCTTCTAACACATACCCTGCCCATACAAAATGACTTCTGTTTCTAGAAAGTGTTGTGTTCTTTCACATGCTCCCCAAAAGACAGCCTGGAGCAATCTGGTCATCTTTTAGGGATTGGTTCAAAATATCATCTCTTCTGGGAAGCCTTCCCTGATCTAAGCTCCCTATTTCTCTTCATTCCTTGCAGAAGTAGATATACCTATTTGTGTGTCCCCAGACTCCTTGGCCACATCTTGATTAAGCATGACCTTCCTACTATTCTCTAGTTACCCACTTAAATATTTATTTCCTCTACTAGACAATGAGCTCTTTGGGTACAAGGAATTTGTTTTATCTCTCTATATATGTCTAGCTTCTAGAAGAATTCCTGGCAAGAGTAAGTAATTGCTAAATGCTTCTTGACTGAGTGATATAAGCATTATTTGTACTACATTCTTATTCCTTTGCCACGTTTTGTGCATTTTAGAAATTTTTTTGTTACATTCTGGTTTTCACAGATTTAGAAAAAATTCTGGCAAATGCCATAATTTATTCAAAAGTTGCTCTGCATTGAGACAGTGGGTTTGGTTTTCTTTGGGAAGTTGAGTGCCTACTGTCTGTGCTACACCTCCATGGGTTTATGAAATATCCCTGAGGTACACAGGAACTCCTGCTCACCTGCTGCTTCTGGCCTTGGCAGTTTCCAGTTGTTGGGTAAGGAGCTTGGCAATGGTGGTGAAGCTGTTGCTCATGCGGAAAATATCTCTGCTCTGAGGGCCCAGGATGGAGGAGAAAGCGTCAGTGATGCTCTTAATCTCCAGCAGGAGAATATGATGAAATGAATGTTCCATGTTGGCCAACTGACTCACCAGGAATGGCAGGCAGCTCCTGGCTCTCTCCTGCCGAGAACAATGAAGGACAGTGTGCACTGTTGGTGGGAACATAAACTGGTGCAGCCATAATGGAAAACAGTATGGAGGTTCCTCAAGAAATGAAAAAATATAACTACCATATGGCCAGCAATCCCACTTCTAGGTATTTATCCAAAGGAAACAAAATCATTATCCCAAAGAGATTTCTGTACTCCCATGTTCATAGTAGAATTATTCATAATAGCCAGGACATGGAAACCACCAATCTGTCCATAAAAGGATCAATGGACAAAGAAAATGTGGTATATATACACAATGGAATACTATTCATCCATAATCATGTCATTAAAAAAGAAGGAAATCCTGCCATTTGCAACAACTTGGATGAACCTGGAGGGCATTATGCTAAGTAAAATAAGCCACACAGAAAAAGACAAATACCGTGTGGTATCATCTATATGTGGAAACAAACAAACAAAAAGTTAAAGTTGAACTCATAGAAACAGGGACTGAAGGGACTGGGGTGGGTGGGAGAAATAGAGAGAAGTTGTTCAAAGCGTGCAAGCTTACTTTTAGCTATAAGTTGAATAAAGTCATGTATAACATGGTGACTATAGTTGATAACTCTGTATTGTATAATTGAGATTTGCTAAGAGAGTAGAACTTAAATGTTCTCATTTACCACCCCGGCCCAAAAACGTAAATATGTATGGTGATGGATGCATCAATTAACTCAATGTGGGGGAATCATCTCATAATGAATATGTATATCAAATCATCACATTGCACTTTTTAAATATCTTACAATTGTACCAGTCAATTATACATCAATTAAGGCTGAAGGGGAACAAAAGAACAACGAAAAACAAAAATCTGTATTTTAAAAGAAAAACAAAGTCCCCTGATCAGCAGATGACATTTCTATGGGGAGTTGAGAGAGCTAGCTAAAGCTAAATAATGTCTCATTCACAGTGCCTCTGAATTGGCTTTTTTGAGATTTTGACTTTTTTCCTGATTTTTAGGACAAACTTTTTTTTAAAATTAAAACTTTTCCCTAATTATTCCTTTCTTAAAAATACATCAGTAGTCTCATTTGCCTATCTTGTCAGGCCAAAACCTCTTGGATACCACTGAAGGTCTCACCCCACACTTCTACTCTCCTCAGCTTTGTGTCTTCAGGCCAGTCTCCATGTCTCTGACTCAATAACTCTGCCCGCAAGGGGGAGGTTGGTCAGTGGCACCCTTAATCCATCCTTCTGTCAGATGGTGCCATGGTGTGCAAGGTTTACCTCCTCTCCACAAGGTATTCTCACTCATTTGTTCATTTTAAGGATCTTTCAACATATTATGGATTCTATGTGCCTGGTCAAGTGAGCAGATCATATTATCTACCTTTAATCAAGTTAATGTTCACAAATGAGTTAAATTGGTTCCTTCAGAGAAACGAAAGATGAAAGACAATATGATTAATGCAGGCATGAGTGAGTAATAAGCAAATGTCTTAGCCAATAGGTCTCTTATATCTATCTCTTCATGAACCATAAGGCACCATGATTAATCCAACATGACTGGAAGTTAGCCAAAAAATTCAAAATTATCAAAGCATAGATGAATCGTAGATTTGTACCCAATATAAATGATGATATACAATTTATAAAGATAATTTTAAATATGGTTTATTTCATCTTTAATTTCCCCTTTAAAATCCTATTTTTAAATGTATTAAAAAACTGTTCATTATGTTAATGTAATAGAATATAAATACAATTTTAAATAAATATATGCTGGAAGTTGATATTCAAAATCCTTTTGAGTGATAGGTGTATAGGCCTAAATTACTTTTCTATCTAGATATTCCCCTCCTACCTTTTATTCTAGCACTTGAAGCCTTAATTTCTTTCTAGACGTAACTCCTACCCTATCTCCTCCACGAAGCCATTCCTAGTGACCTTTTCTGTCTGAATTTTCACTGTATTATAGACTTTTAAAAAATCTCATTAGTACTTTGCACTTGATTATTTGTGTACACATGTTTTAATTTAATCACCAGATAGGTATTGCATGCCTAAAATATGCTTGTGCTAGATTCTAGATGACAACGGTGAATAAGAGGTAGACTCTGCCTTGGAGGGACTTGCAATTCCCTCTTCCATTTATAATTCACTAATGGTTATATGCACCAGTCAGGTCTCCTAAAGGGGCTATTTCTCAACATCAATCATCAGCCTGGCACAGAATTGAGCCTGTAGCATCTACACACAGTGTATAAGTCTTGATTCACTCATTTAAACAAAACTTAAATGCCAAAATATGACTTTACAAATAAAATATGTAGTTGTAAAGGAATTTTGTGCTTTACAAGAAATACTTATTACAAAACAGATTTAAGTAATGAAGTTCCCTAGTCTTTAATACTTAATTAGGGTTTCGAAGATTTCATGTACAATTGCACTGGAACACATCTCTTGGGGATGTGGAGTACAGCTGCCAATCAATCCCTTAATAATTATCTCTTAAGAACCACTAAGTCACAGTGCTCCATCTGGGTGTATGGGAAGAGGCTCACACTTCATGAGCAGGACATCTAATGAAGAGACATTTATTCATTAAAGGATAAGAATATTAGATGACTAAAAAGTAGAGACCATTGGAACAAGTTCCTGACAGCCCATTTTATACTTTGGCTCATACAATTGCCAGGTTGCAGAATGACAGTTAAATGCTCTTGAGTCTAATAGGTTATTTTGCAAAACATAGATACTTTAATTCATGCAAGGTCTCCATATGTGAATTCACAGTATGCAATGCATCACAGGGACATTTTCCATCTCCCGTTTAAAGGCAAACCTGAATGTGGGGGTCCCTACCATGTGCCAGGCTCAGTTTCAAGAGCTAGGAGCACAATACTGAAGGAAAAGGATAAAAACCCCTGCCATCACAGTAAGGCAAGCAGACAATAAACAAAATACTTTTGTAAAATATATCATGTGTTGGACGAAGAAATATTCCTCAAAGAAAAATGAAACAGGATGGGGAGTCGCAGGGAGGGGAGTCAAGGTTAAATAGTGTAGGGCGGTCAGATCTCACAGAGAAGGTGACATTTGGATTTAACTGGGTTTTAGAATCTAAACCCAACATTCTCAGTAGCCACAGGAAACAACTACAGTAAAATTGTCCTGTTTGATACAGGGAGGCTAGGAAGATATGAGACTCGGGAGATGGGGCACTTTACTACTGAGAACGTAATTTCAAATTTCAAGCAACTTCCTTCCTCACCTTCAGAATCATATTCTTCTTCAGCATTTTTTAAAACTATGTCACAAACATTTCATTTGTTTATCCAAGAAGTGTCCCTATGGTTTTATTAAGGATTCTTCTCACTATAAAAATTAGCAAGCCCTTTACTTTTTTTTAAAGATTTTATTTATTTGTCAGAGAGAGAGGAAGAGCACAAGCAGTGGGGGAGTGGAAGGCAGGGGGAGAAGCAGACCCCCGGCTGAGAAAGGAGCCTGACACAGGCTCAATCCCAGGATCCTAGGATCATGACCAGAGCCAAAGGCAGATGCTTAACTGGCTGAGCCACCCAGGTGCCCCTAGCAAGCCCTTTCTTTAAAGCATGTGTCTTCCTAACAGTGAAAGGGACTGTGTGGGTATTTGCTGAAACCAACATAATTCTGGATGATCTTCTGACAGCCAAAGTGAGCTGAAGGGAAAATTAATCACAGTATGGGAACAAGAAAGATTATAACTGCTCTGGAACTAACATATGAAACCAAGCCAACCTCACATCGTTTGTTTTGAAATCTTGGAGAATGTCCATGTACCTTACAGGGGTAACAGATGTGATTTGGGATTAGAAAGTGTGGTGTTAGGGTAGGAAGGGGGTTAGGAGATTCTGATTTCTTTCTCAGCTCCATGATATTTTATCTCTGGGGAACCAGTGACTTCATTTTTTCTGCTTTCAGTCATTCCACTGGGGGTAAGGTCAGCAGCACCTGTATGCCTCAATTGCAGGCCTGAACTCATCCCTTCTGACAAACTATTTATTATAAAAATAATAATAGCTGACCCACAGGGTATACTTAATCTAAGTGCCAAGCCTATTTGGCACACCTTTTATGTGTTTATTCATGGAATCCTCCCAATAATACTCTGAGGTGAGTACTGTGATCACTGCCATTTTATAAGGAGGAAACTGAGGCACAAACAGAAAACTAACTTGCTCAAGGTCACGTACGCCTTCTCTGTCTCTAAGAGCTGTGTACTCACTGGTGATACACGCAGCCCCTCCCGTCAAAAAATGCCAACCCCCCCCACACACATTTATTTTTCTACTTTTTGTTTCTACATCCTTTTCATCATCAGTTATGCTGTCCTTTTCCTTTTGTTATTTTTGATTTAGTGACATAGACATCAAAAATGCACTGTGAATACAAAATAGAGCAGCAGATCTCAAAGTTTTTGGTCTCTGAACCTCCTGGTCTGTTAAAAATTATAGGAGAACCCAACGAATTTTTGTTTATCTGAGTTTTATCTATTCCTATGTGCCCTCTATTTTCACATGTATTAAGTTAAAACTGAGAAATTTAAAAAAAAAACACGTCTGGTGGCACTTTGGGTTGTCACAGCTGAGGAATGAGAGGAAAGACTGGTAGTCCGTAATGGGTGAGGTGAGAGATGGCTGATAAACATCCTACATCGCACAGGACAGCCCCCCACCACTAAGAATTATCTGGCTCAAAATGTCAATAATGCCAAAGCTAAGAAACCCTGAGTTAAGTGAAACGGGCTTTTTGTTTGCTTTTTCCTGCGAGTGTGTGCTGGTAAAGAACATAAAGCACATTCTGGTGCCCTTGTCCGGATGGGTGCTAAGGCATTAGCATTTATTAGCATTAGCATTTTATCTGCCATTGCTCTTGTCCTTCCAGCACAAATGTCAACACAGTGCAAACAGTCAATGATGTATGAGTGTTATTGTGAAAATAACTTTGACCTCACAGATCCCCTGAGGGGGTCTCAGGGGTCCAGGAACCACACTGAGAATTGATGAACTAGAATCAAGGGTCAGCAAACTTTTTCTGTAAAGGACCTGATAGTAAATATTTTTGGCTTTAGGGGCCATATGATTTCTGTCATGGGAAAACAGCTACAGACGATAAGTAAATGAATGGGTATGGTTAGATCTGGCCCACAGGCAGTCATTTGCTGACCCCTGAACTAGATTATGTGCTTACAAAATTGCCTTGGCGATACCATTCACTTTTATCAGTGTTATTCGTTTTGTTTTTAAAATAACTCTACTCCCACCTCATAAAGCTCCTCTGGTATTCTTTGTCAGGATCACAGAATGCAGCTCAGAAAGTCGCCAAAAATGAGAGTGTGGGTGCCTGTAGTGACGACGATAGTTTCTCTTTATTAAGCATCTGCCGTGTGCCAGGTACTTGGCATGTGCTTCCTCAATCCTCACAACAAATCTTGTAAAATGGTGGGCACCTGGGTGGCTCAGTTGGTTAAGCGACTGCCTTCAGCTCAGGTCATGATCCTGGAGTCCCGGGATCGAGTCCCGCGTCGGGCTCCCTGCTCGGCAGGGAGTCTGCTTCTCCCTCTGACCCTCCCCCCCCATGTGCTCTCTCTCTCTCTCTCATTCTCTCTCTCAAATAAATAAAATCTTTATAAAAAAAAAACAAATCTGATGACAAGGGGGCTAATCACTTGACCGACATTACATAGGTAAGTCATAATAGCAGAGCCAACAGAGAATCAAGAACTGCCTGATTCCAGAGTTTGAATGTTTCCACTTCACCTGGACTGAAAAAGATGGTGTGTAGTGCAGTCCTGTGTGCTGTAACCTTCCCTGTAAGCCCCTTCCACCCATGGCAGCCTCTTCCACCCATGGCAGGCACTGCCGGTTGATTATAGTGCTCTTCTCTGCTGAACGTAGAACCTTCCCAAGACCTTTTCTCAACACTGTCTTCCCTGTGAGTGCTTCTGAGCTCAGGGTGCACATTAGAGTACCTGAGAAGCTTTTAGAACAATTCCAATGTCCAGTAACACCCCACCTCACCCCCATTCTTATTTAATTTCATTGTAGTGGGTGGAGTCCAGGCACAGGATTTTTTAATCCTCCCAGATAATTCTCAGGTGTACTTAGGGTTGAGAATCACTATTCTGTATAGAGCCACAAATCTCTGAAAAGTTGAGGATTTTTTGATTTAGGAAATGTGGATTAAATCCTAAAATCCACACTTTCTCTCCTCTATCATTTATCAGTGTACAGAAAGTAATGGAAAATGATATAGTTAGCTGCCTGAATGTGCTATGGTAAGCACTGTGAATTGTGTAAGACTGATGAATCACAGACCTGTACCTCTGAAACAAATAACACATTATATGTTAAAAAAAAAAAAAAGAAGAAGAAGAAGAAGATAGCAGGAAGGGAAGAATGAAGGGGGGGAAACTGGAGGGGGAGACGAACCATGAGGGACTATGGACTCTGAGAAACAAACTGAGGGTTCTAGAGGGGAGGGGGGTGGGGGGAATGGGTTAGCCTGGTGATGGGTATTAAAGAGGGCACGTTCTGCGTGGAGCACTGGGTGTTATACACAAACAATGAATCATGGAACACTACATCAAAAACTAATGATGTAATGTATGGTGATTAACATAATAAAAAAAAGAAAATATTTAGTTTCTTGGACATCTGCTATTTTTGCTTTTTTATTGGGTCAAGGCATTGTATTTCTTCACAGCTCAACTCTGAAGTCTCTACACACCAAAGAGACACAAGGGCCATTAGAAAAGCAAATCAAATGAACTTATTGTTAATGCTTTCTCAGTAAAGTTTTGCCAGAGAGGCCTCAGGTTTTGCTCATGAACCCTTAGAAGCATGAGTGGGGCCAGGGGTGCTTAATGTCTTGGGGTATATTTATTTCATGAGTCTCTTTCCTAATGATGGTGGGGTTACTAGTTCCAGAGCCAGATGTGAAGGGTTTGTATAGGCCCCACCCCCACCCTAATTCTTTGGCTTAGAGAAATTCTAGAGTAGGGGGCTAACTCTTTCCAGTTTGCCCTGGGATTTCCCCAGGTGTAGCACTTGAAAGTCCCTCATCCTGGGAAGCCCCTCAGTCAAGGGCAAATGGGCAAATTGAGACGGTCACCTTATTCTGCAGTCTGAGAGAAGGTGGGAAATTATTTCAGCTCAGAGGATTCTGCTCCATAGACTCACATTGTTGGTGATATGATGATATATCACTGTGTATAGCTCTCTCTGTGTGTGTATCTCTGTGTGTATACACACAGTCAATTATCATTTTTCATGGTAGTTATATTCTCTAAAGTCAGTGTGAACACTGAATTAGCAAATACAGAAGCATTGTTTCTAGGGGAAATATAGCGTTAGATTCTCACAAGCCTCTGGTCATACATCTTCATCAACTGATTAGTACATAGCCTTGTTTCACGGTGTTAAAGACATCTTAATATATACTGTTAATTCATTTAAATTGAACTCACAGCCAACAGCACTGTAACTCATGCCTGGATGAAGCTTATTGTAACACATGCATTTTCCCCATAAGGCACATAACAGCCTTCTTATACATGGGAACACTAGACAGCACTTTAGCACTACACTTGTGGGACATTTTAAACAGCAAAATCACCAGCAAAAAACACAAAGATGAGAAACATGTGGCACTAAATAGACCATGAAAAGAACAGACACTTGTTTACAGTATGAGAGCTGAAACAAGAAGGCAAAACAGCACCTTATTCCACCTCAACTGGGAACCTGTGTGTCGGTGACTCAAATTTTTTTGCTGTTCTGTGCATGTCTGTGGATGACCTCAGAAGCACCTCAAGTATTGATCTGGTGTTACAAACACATTTTACAGGTGGGTGAATTCAGAAATATGAAACCGATGAGGAAGATAGAAAGATGGATGGATGGATGGAAGGAAGGGAGAGAGGGATGGAGGGAGGGAGGGAAGAAGGAAAATAGGTCAGGAGGTTGGTAGGAAGATCTATCAGTTTAACTCAGATCTTTGTGGATCTCCTATAAAAGGAAATATCTGCTTTTACCTTGGTTGGTCAGAGTTGAAAGACATTCTAAATTGTTAATGCAAGACTTTGCATAAGCCATTGCAGTCATGCCCAGAGAAATGCTAGTTCACCTTTACTAAGGTCAGATGGAGTTTAGTCTCTAGCACATCTCCCAGTTTTTCTTTCCTTGTACTTCCATCATCAGCAGATTCTCTTATTGCCTTTAAACTCATTGAAATTTTCTTTAAGTAGCAAGTTACTACACATCCAAATCTATTTGAAATGTGTTTTTCACCACATATTAATTCTTCTCCCCATTATAAGTTGTTTTATATATGTGACCCAACTCGGGTGTGCAGATTGAAGACTGGGGATAGCCATTTGCTTTTTGCTTATAACTCAGTTACTAATAGAAGAAGATGAAAATATGGGTAACATTGAAATTCCAAAATCCTTTTTTCTATCTTTCTTGGTTCTCCATATAAAAAGGAAAAAAAAAAGATGTTAGAAAAATGCCATTAAAAAAAAAAGAGATCCATTTGGTTTGGGATAGTACACTATGGAGCCCTCCCTGAATAAGAATTATAACTCATTTATGAGAAAAAAATTTAATCAGTGGGAATCACGTTGGAGCAGGAAGACGGTATATGGTTCTTTGTCCTATTATACTAGAAGATTTTTGGTATCTTCTATTCTGTTTTCTATTCGGAATTTGAGGTATTAACCTTTAAAATAAAATTCCAAATATTCTATTCACTGATGAGTTTATAATCACCCTTTTTAGAAAATCCAAAATGGTGACTGAGTCCAAGTCATAAGAGACCTGTTTGCATAGCTTTTCTGTTGGATTCAGCTGGTCTGCCTGAGCAATGTGTTAAATTTCTCCATTCCAGCCATAGCTGGAGATTTGTAGCTCTTTCTGAGATGTCTTCGAGCAACGACCTAAATTGTTTCACTGCCTAAAATCTCTTGAAAAAAGGACTCATTAAGTATTTGGCTTTCCAGAAGCTTTCTTTCCTTCATGTAAAATAGAAATGTAAGAGACTAGCAAGGCAAATAAGAAGAGTGTTGACTGTCTAAATTTGTCAATAAATGTGCAAGATTTTCTTTGGATAAATATTCACAGAGAAAGCCCCACGCTCACAGAACAGATTGGTGGCAGTACCACGTAAAGCCTGCACAGTGATACCTCATTTGTCTGAGCAGGCATGGGTGGTAGCGTGGTGGTCACAAAGTGGGCTCAGAGGCTCCTTCCTGAGTTTGAATTTTGGCACTGTGATGGCCAGTCATGGACCTCGGGCAAGTTACTTAACTCTCCATGGCTTGGTTTATAAAACATTAATAAGCAGTGCCTGCCCCATCTAGCAGCTATGAGGATTCAATCGGTTAAAAACAAAGCATTCAGAACAATGGTTGGCAGGTGGAATGCTAAATAAATGTTAGCTATTATTGCTTGAGTGACAAAAATTGTAAATGCAAATGCAGGCGTATTTTAATTATCGCAAAAACTAAAACAAGCTGTCTCAGAAGCAATATATCTCCTCAAATTTTCCTGGTTAACTTATTTTGTGAGCTGACAAAGGTTTGGAAGTTCTAGAAATGTCCAAAACCCCAATATCAGCTCAGTATCAGCAAATATGAGCCAGTGTACCAGTAACCTACAAAAAAAGTTTACCTAGAAGTGAAATACGCTCTACATTTTACTGAAAAAGTCTGTTTCCCTTTTTTAAGATGTTACATGATTAAATAAAAACACTGCACGATTAAAGATTTTCTTAGTGATTTGAGCCAAGTTTTAGCTCATCATCTATAGTTATCTAGAGCTTTTTCTCTTTGCAATTATTCGCCAGTCTTTTTCAATATCTTCCTGCATCTAACGTAAAAATATTCTACTATTTAAACATTTCCAAACCTGCAAAAAGTTACTGTTATTGCAGTAGGCAAGGCAGTAATGGTCAAGCTATCCAGTAATCTATAAATGCCAAGATAACAGTACAACTAATAAATTTTACTCTTTAAATGTTGTTACCCAGAGATATGCCCTTCTAGCTTTAAAAATTAGCATAATGCTTGCACAGTAAGTAGGCATCAAATGTCGTTAGTTCATAAATATCAAAAGCTAAAATTCAATACATTTTTTAGCAGAACATTGAGAGGGCAAGCTGCCTGAAATCTTCTTTTGTGGAACAAAGTAGAGAATAAATAAATAAAAACATTGTTAATGCTCTGTTAGGCAGATAATCCTCAATTTTGAGCTGATTTTTTAAATAGCATTCCAAAAAGAGTCACATTCTTCAATTCTTCCTTTTGTCCTCTGATCATGCCTCAATTTTTCTGTATATCAGCTTGGAGTAATTGAACATATTTTTGTTCCCATTGATAAGTAAAAACTCAATTACAATGTAAATGTATTCACATATTCTAAATGATTATTTAATCCAATGTAAATGAAATAAGTTCCCCTCTTTTTCTTCTCATTTTTGATTCAGTTTGCATTATTTCAGGAACACATAGTTTCTGTGGGCACATGGGAGAGTAATAAATCATGCCTAGTAAAAAACAATGCCATCTAGGCAAAACAATTTTAAAAAATGAATCCCCGTAATAAAAGTCAAGAAACAGCTGATGAAAACAGATGTATCCTTTGTTTTGAATGAACCTCAAATTTTGTAACATGGCAAAAATTAAGGACCAATTGGACTCAGTTCAACTGCATGCATTTGGCACAGAATGTTAAAGTAAACCCCACCCTTGTTTAAAAAAAGTATAATTTTTGTATTTATAAACCAATTATGGTTTTTATTTAAATGCGGAACTTACTATGTCTTCCTTAGAAAGACTTAGGATTTAAAATACAAATCAGAGAATGTGAAAGGTAGCTTATCTTTATGTCTTGCTTCTTGAGATAATAATGTAGCCAAATAAATTATGTTTTTAGTATGACTGATTTTTTTTAAGGGCAAAACACTGGGCACGATCTGCTGTCAGATAAAGTTTTCCAATTTAAAAATAAATTTATTTTTCCCAAAATAGCATTCAGTGTGGCCACAGTTATATTTGAAAACCCAAATCGGTCTCCATTTGTCCTGAGGGTTTATTTTCCAGCATCTTTTCTTTGCACTGACCCCCAAATACAGATGTTAAAGCTTGCAGAAGTCCTTCTAATTTGAGCTTCTAACATAGTGTTATTTTGTGGGTTGATAAAAGATTTAGAGGTTCTATAGTTTGGATTTACTCTAAAAACTGGGGGCTTGGGAACTTAGCCTCTTAAAGGTAAATCTTTTGTGTGGACTCAAGGGACCCAGAATGAATTATACTGAGCCAGGATTTCTTTTCTCACTACCCCATGGTCCCTTCATGTAAATGACCTTTCACTGATTACCCTGAACAATGGTTCCACTATTTCTTTCACTTCAATTAAGCAAACATTTTGAAAGACCACTTGGGCCTTTAACATTGAAACATTTCTAGAGAACTCAAGAAGCAGCCCATCTTTAATTACACAGTAGCTGTTTAGCAAATGTAGTGTAATCACAAAATGATAGAAAAAGTAACCACAGACCTTCTGGCCCAATCATGGAAACCATTTTGAAGAAAGATGCTTATTATGGGCCTGAAAAGAAAGGAAAAAAGAGAAGAGAAGAGAAGAGGAGAAGAAAAGGAGAAAGGGAAAGGAAAGGAAAAGAAAAAAAGAGAAATTGTGTTTGAGACTTTTGCCAGGGAAAAAAAATGCTTTTGTTCATTAGAAAAGGAACAATATGGTAAGATTTAACTCAGTTGAACTACACATCAGCTACAATTGAACTTTCCATAATTTACTCATTACATTACATAATTTATTCATTATATAATTAAACACTAGATGCCTATCTTTCTTTGCACCTACTTATTTTCATAAGAAATAGCCAAGATGTTTTATTCATGGTAGTTGAGATTAACTCCTAAAATACAGGTTAGACAGAAATATATGGGTATTATTTCATTACTTATGGCAGAGAATAAATGGAAAAATGCAGTTTGCAAAAGTGTGAATCTTGCCTGAGATTGGCCAGGAGAGTTTGATCTCATTTTTCTGGTACCCTGCTCCCCATCCTCCCAATGCTTACCTCTCAGTTATTGGATTTTGCCTTGGGTTAATTATTTTTGGTCTCATAGCAACTATGTTTTCATTGTGAACGGCCTCAACTTCTTGCTGACATAAATTTATTTAACTTAATTTATTTAAACTTAACTGGCATAAATAAACAAGTAAATAAAAATATGCAAACAAATTGAAGCAGATAGGATGGGGTTTTGAAGGTATGTCAGACCATGGTGTGCCCAAAAGTTTGAAAATCACTGGACTGAAGAAAAGGATAACTTTCCAAATTCCTTTCCACTTATTTGTGAGCTGACTTCTAGCAACAGTGGCAAAAGAGTACAACAGCCTTTTAGGATTTTTAGATGGGGTTGTGTTGAGATCTTGATGGACTCATATTTTGTCTTAATCCGTTCAGGCTGCTATAACAAAACATCACATACTGGGTGGCTTAGAAGCCACAGACATCTATTTTTCACAGTTCTGCAGGCTAGCAAGTCCAAGATCATGGTGCTGGTAGATGTGGTATTTGGTTCCATGGAGGATGGGGGCAAGAGAGCTCTCTTGGACCTCTTTTATAGGGGAACTAATCCCATTCATGAGGTCTCCATCCTTATGATCTAATCACCTTCCCAAGGCTCCACCTCCTAATACCATCACTTTGAGGGTTAGGTTTCAACATATGAATTGGGTGGGGTGGGGGCTGCACATTCAGATCATAGCATGATTTAATCTCGCCATTTCTCAACAGCAGAACAGAAAGAGTCACCTCGTATCTACTGTGTCCATTTTATCTACTAAATGAGATACTAAAATCCATGCTTCTTGCTTTCAAGGTCGTTCTCACTCTCCAAAGTGAAAGAAGGTAGAATATTTCCTTCAGAAAATCTTTGTAACTTCTACTGTTTCCTTTCATCACCCTCTTTCCCTGCCAATTGAATTTGTATCTACGAGATGGGAAGGAAAGAAGGTTTGTAACCAAGTAGTGCTTCAGGAATGTAGAACTGTCATAGAGAAGGTGGGCTCTGGGAAGATTGTGAAGGAAGAAAGGGACTTTTGAATGAGATAGGGACCCTCATCACAAAGAATTCTACCTGCAGCTGAAGGAAGTTTGCCCTCCAAGGCAGAAGTCGGTACAAGAAATAGTCTAAGAGAATGGAGAGTGCAGTAGGGGTTTAGCATAATTCTGGGATTTCTAAAATCAACCATACTTAGTAAATAAGGATTTCAGTGATGTGAGATAGTTAGGAAAATTTGTCTTCCACTTTTCTGGGTGAACTGCCAGATATTTGAACCTCTATGGGATCTACACAGCCTTGATGGTTGATCATTTCCATTTACTCATGTCCTGGGAACATTTATTTTCCAGTCATCTCAAATGCACCAGTCTTAAATTGCAACAACTATGTCTTTATATTCATGTAGATAACAAGTATCATTCTGGTTAATGCTAAGAACTCTAACATGAACATTTCAGTGTACAGTCCATCTTCAGTCAGCTGTCAGATGTATCTTTTCTCAGGTGCTTTAGCTCAGTCCATATGAACCAATATCAAGGTCCCAACTCCTAGTCGCTACAAAATAAATCCAGGCTTAAATTTTTTGATAAATAAATCTCTGGGGGATTTTACAGCAGATAAATCCAGCAGGACCTGGCTCCTTGAGACCAGTGTCTCTTAACACTTTCACGTGCGTACATATTACCTGGGGATCTAAACTGTGGATTCTGATTTCTGGGTGATGGCCAATGCTCCTAGTCTGGGGACCGTGCTTTGGCCACCACACAGGAAGCACACCGACAGATTCTGAAAACCAGTAGCCACCAGCCATGACTGGAACCCAATGCCTATAGATCTCCTGGCCCCCCTTAAACACAACCTGCCATGTCATCAGCTGCCATTTACTAGTAAAAGATACTGATGCTAAGCCAAGTTCCAGTCTAAATGAATGAAAAGCAAATGCAACCAGAAAAAAATCAAATGCTAACCTTCACATTACAGATGTGTTCAGAGCAGAGGAGATCCCGATGGCCTGGGGAGGCATGGAAATGCCTTTTCCTTGGACCGGGATCCCTGAGATGATCGAAGTGCCAATCAACTACTTGGAAACTGCAGGAGATCAGCACTGGAGTAGAAGGGAAGTACAGAAGGAAAGTAGCTCACAAAGGGTACCTGGGAATTCTGGGAAAGGAGATCTCATTTGAGGCACATACCTCAACCACTGGTTCAGCACTGCTGAGGGAGTGTTGACTCCTCACATCTCCATCCTGTCATGCATATTAGCACAGTGGCTTGTGAAGGTGAGGAAAGCCATAGGCAAAGAAATGAAGATGTGGGCAGGTGAGGTAGCCAGCTTAAGCTGAAGTGATTAAAGTCTGAGGGGAAATGGATAGGGTCAGGACTGCTGCTGCCTTCTTAAAAGAGCAGCAGGATTTGAGCTGGAATTAACAACTACTTCATCCTCTCAACCCCCCTGCTGCCAAGGCTCAGTTGTCCTTCTAGTGAACCCAGGATTCCATCACTTCTTGAGTTCAAGGCTAAAGGGAAAGTCACTGGGTGGGAGTTTTCTACTTTTCTGGGGCAAATACACTCACCTACTTCCTCACAGATATCTCTGCAAGAAAGTCAAATGTCCCCCTTGGAAGAAAGGAGATCAGATCTGTGGGGACCAGGCTGCCATTCTTGGGTTCGATCCTAAGGGGAGACTGGTCAGGCAGATGTAACTTCTAGGTATTGCTGCTGTATCATAAGGTTTGTCAAGCTGCCCAGCTCACAGAGGAACTGAGAGCCCTTTGTGGATTTGGTCAGTTGGCCTAAATTACAGTTGGTAATTACAAGACATTGTTGAAAATTGTTGCAACATGTAACTTTTGTAACCATTATTTACTACTCTGCGTTTGCAACTATTTGTGGGGACTGTTTGTCCTTTTACCAGGCTCTTTAGTTTCTTGGGAACTCCGAGGTACACAGTATTCATTTACTTGTCGGCAATATGAAGGGAAACAAAATACGGTTCCAAGGTCATCTGAGCACCAGTGATGAACAACTTTGGAGAGACAAGGTAGAAGACAGGAACTATCTGTTAATCAATGAGGAATTTTCATAATCTAGCCCCAGTCTACCGACCAGCCTCAGCTTCTCCATAATTCATTCGGTGCTCCAGGCACTCGGAATTCTTCATGGTTTCCAAGACACTCAAGGTCTTCCCCAGCTGCTTGCTATTGCATGTGCTGTGTACTCCCGTGGTTACCTTCCTCTTCCTCCCATGACATGATCCTAGCATCTGACAAACCAAGCTTATATAACACTCTCCTAGATTCCCCCATGCAGTTATTTGCTTCCTTCTTGATCCAGTTCAGAATGAAGTAGTAACACACACCAAATTAAATTCAAATCATCTGTTTGTACATCTCCCTTGGCCCACATTCACTGAGAGCCCCTCTAGGGCAAGGACCACATTTTCCTCTTCTCTGTGTCCCCGTCATCAGCACTGGGACTTGTACTCAGAAGGAATCAGCAACTCAAACCCGTACCACAGAGGGAGGGAGGATGTGGAATATCAGCACCATTATTTGAAAGCATATTTTGTATATACTCAAAGGTTGTTTTGGTTTTGTTTTCCTTACACTCGGAAGAGGTTTATTATTGATACTATTTACAATTAGCATGTCATCTTTTCACAATATAAAAAAACAATAAAGCATTTTGGGGGGAAAATGTCTTCCCCAACTGATGACAACTCTGTAGTGTTCAGCAGCAGCTTGCTGGCACCAACCAAGGCTTAAGAAAACGAATCTCCAACATTACTGAGACTACCAAAGTTTTAACTAAATTCTCCATCTTTGGGAAAAGTGTCGTTTTAAGTCACAGGTTCTTCCTCTTGTAGAGTGGCCCCCCAGATCCTTTAGTCTTGATTTGCAAGTTAAAGGAGCAAATCAACCATCCAGCTCCTATTTCCCAGGATGTTTTTCCACAGTCAGGATGAGGACAGTAATGGGGTTGTCAGTTGACTTTGTCATTCTTTCCCTTTTCCTCCTGAAAGTGTTTTTGTGGAAACCCTGCCGGATGTCACAGAAATGCGACCTGGGCAAGATGTGTGTCTCTTCTTTACTTGAAAAGGGTCCAGGACTCTGAGCCCAGAGAGGATGTAATAAACACACCGTGATGCTTGGCCAGCATATTCCAGCCAGTTAGAAAAACAAGGCAGAAGACACAGGATTTAACACCCACATGGCAGTGGCTGCACTGGGAGGGCATGCCATTTGATTCTTCACAGGTGCGGACTGTTGGTCTCGAGCTAAGGAAAACAACTGGCCATAGCATCCTTCCAAGTGCTCGATCATTTTAAAGAGCATTTTAAAGCATCCCGTCTCTGTCTCCACCACATCGGTCTGGGGCCTTGTGGCTCTGGCACGGGGACAAAAAAACATGGCTATAGAGTGTGTGCTATATACCAGCGTGTACCTTCCAATGAGGCTGGGTTCCGCATTAGGATTTGACAAGTAAACTAAAATTTTTTTCAGTTTGTTTACTTGAGCCTTAAGTAAATAGGCAGAGCACATAAATTCAATTCAGCTTCTCAAAAAAAAAAAAATCAAAGCCATTCCTAACGGAGTCTCTTTTCCATGTTGACCCACGTTAGGAAAGAGGTCTATAATAACTGCTGTACCCAACCTAGGGGGCTGAGGCCACTTGCATGGCTGACACAGTCCAATGAGTCAAGAAAATGATGGAAAAAATAAAAGCCTCTAGAATTGAAACATTCTATTTCAGTTCTCCACGGACAAAAAAAAAAAAAAAAAGTCAATCTGGCCTGGGTTTAATTTAAACCACTTCATATTTAGTTAATAAGAGCTTTTTAAAAAAAATGCTGCAAAATTATTTTCGCTGTTTTTATAGGTGAGGAGCTGGGGACGACATGCTCTTTATGAAAAGCAGTGTACTTCCAGTGCCCCCAAGAATACACGGCCTATCTTAAATTATAAAATTTTTACAAAATGCGGTTTTATTGTTTTTGCTACTCTTATTCCCCTCAGGAATAACTGTCTGCAAAATATAAAGCAGATATACATTCCGCTCAGAAAAAAATGTCTACATAGACCAGTTATTCTCTAAAAAAGAAAAAAAGATACAGTCAATTCTGCTTTGCATCTTTCAGATACATGCAGTTACCTTTGGTAACTCATTCCTTTCCTATCTGTCCTTCTTTGGACTTGTGCCATGGATACGCATCCATTCAGCTTCTTTTGTTGGAGAAGCAGGGAAGAGGCAAGCCATTTCCCTGGTTGCTGTCTTCCCTAATTTCAGTCTGTTAGGCTTAAGCTTCAGTCTATCTCCAAAAAGATGCAGTGAGAAAGACTTGAGCAACATTGAGGAAATAATAAATTAATTAGATTGCTTGTATTTATCGACTGTTCACCATTTGGCAGACACTGTTCCATACGGTATAATTCATTAAATCCACACAAAAACCTATGAGGTGAATAATATTGCTATTCCCATTTTACAGACGAGGAAACTGAACCAAGAAAGGTGATACAACTTGCTGCTGTTAATATTATTCGTTGAAATGTATCATCAAGAACTTACTATATGCCAGGCTCTGTGCTAAAGGCTTTATATGAATTATCTGGGTGTATGGTTGTAGATAGACTCTTCTTAATTTTAATTCCAGCATAGTTAACTAATACAGTGTTATATTAGCTTCAGGTATATAATATAATGATTCAATAATTCTATACACTACTCAGTGCTCATCATGATAAGTGTACTCTTTAATCCCCAAGCATAGTTATGTGCTAGGAGCAGTGCTTCACACTGATTCTGTCATTTCACCTTTACAGCAACACTATGAGTTAAGTACAGTTACTCCCCCCATTTTATAGATAGGGAAATTGATATAAAGAATACAAAAAAATAAAGGTATCTGTAAGTCAAAAAATTATTTAAAGATTCAGAAACTGATCCAATGAAACTATCTAGGAAGATAGACTGTAATCACACAAAATTTGAAGTTTTTGGAAGAACAAGCTATTACTTTGGGTTGCCTGGGTGGTTCAGTCAGTTAAGTGTCTGCCTTCAGCTCAGGTCATGATCTCGGGGTCCCGGGATTGAGTCCCGCATCGGGCTTCCCGCTCAGCAGGGAGCCTGCTTCTCCCTCTCCCTCTGCCTGCAGCTCCCTTCTGCTCATGCTCTCTCTCTCAAATAAATAAAAAATCTTTCAAAAAATGCTTTACTTTAACTATTGTTATAATGCAGAACTTTATGTACGAAGAAAAAAAAACTAGTGAAACTGTGAGAAATTATTCATCTAACAGTCATATGTTTTGAGATTTAAAAATTTGTGTAATGCTCCATGTCTGATAAATGCATATTGGGATATACTCTGTGCCTTACATATTTTTAAATTTCAATAATCCCAGCTATAGAAATTTCTGAAATAAAGTTCAAAAGTAAAGGCATCTTTCATTTTTGAAATGTGATTAGGTTCCAGGGTATCAGAGAAATATTTGTTTGGTGACTATACATGGACTAACATGGATAGAAAATAAACACCTACCCGCAAGATTTCTCATCTTGAGAGGGTTAACTGGACCTTTTATTTATTTTTACACAGAAAAAAAAATATTTTTTAATTTTATTCTTAAATTTTAATTCCAGTATAGTTAACATACAGTGTTATATTAGTTTCAGGTGTACAATATAGTGATCCAACGATTCCATATATTACTGGCTGCTCATCAAGATAAGTGTACTCTTTAATCCCCATCACTTATTTCACCCATCCCCCCACCCACCTCCCCTCTGGGAACCAGCAGTTTCTTCTCTATAGTTAAGAGTCTGTTTCGTGGTTTGTCTCCTTCTTCTTTCTTCATTGGCTTTATTTCTTAAATTCATGATATAAGTGAAATCATACAGTATTTGTCTTTCTCTGACTTATTTCACTGAGCATTATACTTTTTAGATCCATCCGTGTTGCTGCAAATCACAAGTTTTCATTCTTTTTTATGGTGGAGTAATATTCTATTATATTTTTATATCCTATTTCTTCTCTATCCACTCATCTATGAATGGGTACTTGGCTGCTTCTATAATACGGTTATTATAAATAATGCTGCAATAAACATAGGGGTGCACATATCTTTGCATCTATATTTTCTTATTCTTTGGTTAAATACCCAGTAGTAGAATTACTGGATCACGGGGTAGTTCTGTTTTTAAATTTTTGAGAAACCTCCAAACTATTGTCCACAGTGGCTGCACCAGTTTGCATTCCTACAACAGTACACAAGGGTTCCTTTTCCTCCACATCTTTGCCAACACCTGTTGTTTTTGGGTTATTGATTTTAGCCATACTGATAGGTGTGAGGTGGTATCTCATTGTGGTTTTGATTTGCATTTCCCTGATGAGTGATGTTGAGCATCTTTTCTTGTGTCTGTTGGCCTTCTGGATGTCTTCTTTGGAGAAATGTCTGCTCATGTCTTCTGCCCATTTTTTTATTGGATTATTTGGTTTTGGGGTGTTGAGTTGTACAAGTTCTTTATATATTTTGGATACTAACTTTTTATCAAATACGTCATTTGCAAATATCTTCTCCCATTCAGTAGGTTGCCTTTTAGTTTCATTCATGGTTTCCTTGGCCATGCAGAAGCTTTTATTTTGATGTAGTCCCAATAGTTTATTTTTGCTTTTATTTCCCTTGCCTCAGGAAACATACCTAGAAAACTGTTGCTACAGCCAATTTCAGAGAAATTACTGCCTGTGCTCTCTTCTAGGATTTTTATGATTTCAGGTCTCATGTTTAGGTCCTTAATACATTTTGAATTTATTTTTGTGTATGGTGTAAGAAAATGGTCCAGTTTCATTCTTTTCCATGTAGATGTCCAGTTTTCCCAACACCATTTATCGATGAGACTGTCTTTTTCCCATGGCATCTTCTTGCTTCCTTTGTCAAAGATTAATTGACCATATAGGGGCACCTGGGTGGCTCAGTCGTTAAGTGTCTGCCTTCGGCTCAGGTCATGATCCCAGGGTCCTGGGATCGAGCCCCACATCGGGCTCCCTGCTTAGCAGAAAGCCTGCTTCTCCCTCTCCCACTCCTCCTGCTTGTGTTCCCTCTCTCACTGTGTCTCTCTCTGTCAAATAAACAAAATCTTTAAAAGAAAAGATTAATTGACCATATAAATGTAGGTTTCTATCTGGGTTCTGTATTCTGTTCTATTGATCTATGTGTCCATTTTTTGTGCCAGTACCATACTGTTTTGATTACTATAGTTTGGTAGTGTATCTTGAAGCCTGGGATTATGATACCTCCAGTTTTGTTCTTCTTTTTGAAGACTGCTTTGTCTATTCAGGGTCTTTTGTGGTTCCACACCAATTTTAGGATTATTTGTCCTAGTTCTGTGGAAAATGCTATTGATATTTTGATAGGGATGGCATTAAATCTGTAGACTGCTTTGGGTAGTATGGTCTTTTTAACAATATTTGTTCTTCTAATCCATGAGTATGAAATATCTTTCCATGTCTTTGTGTCATCTTCAATTTGTTTCATCAGTGTTTCATAGTTTTCAGACTACAGGTCTTTTACCGCCTTCGTTAAGTTTATTCCCAGGTATTTTATTATTTTTCAAGCAACTGTATATGGGATTGTTTTTTGCAATTTCTCTTTCTACAACTTCGTTATTAGTGTACAGAAATGCAACAGATTTCTGCACACTGATTTTGTATCTTACAACATTATTGAATTCATTTATGAGTTCTAGTATTTTTTTGCTGGAGTCTTTATGGCTTTTTATATATAGTATCATGTCAACTGCAATAGTGACAGTTTTATTTCTTTTTTACCAAATTGGATGTCTTTTATTTCTTTTCCTTTTTTAAAAAGATTTATTTATTTATTTATTTTGGGGGGAGGGGCATAAGGAGAGGGAGAGAGAGAATCTCAAGCAGACTCCCCACTAAGCATGGAGCCTGATGCAGGGCTTGATCTCACAACCCCGAGAACATGACCTGAGCTGAAACTAAAAGTCAAATGCTCAACCAAATGAGCCACCCAGGTGCCCCATTTTATTTCTTTTCTTTGTCTGATTGCTGTAGCTATGATATCCAGTACCATGTTGAATAAAGGTGGTGGGAGTGGAAATTCTTGTCTTGTTCCTGACCTTAGGGGAAAAGCTTTCAGTGTTTCACCACTGAGTATGATGTTTGCTGTGGACTTTTCATACATGGATTTTATTATGTTAAGGTATGTTCCCTCTAAACCTACTTGATTGAAAGTTTTTATCATGAATGGATGTTATACTTTGTCAAATGTTTCTTCTGCATCTGTTGAAATGATCATATAGTTTTTATTCTTTCTCTTGATGATGTACCTCTTCGATTGATTTATGAATACTGAACCACCCTTGCATCCCAGGAATAAATCCCACTTGATGGTGGTGCATTATTTTTTTAATGTACTGCTGGATTCAGTTTGCTAGTATTTTCTTGAGGATTTTACCTATATTCATCAGAGATATTGGCCTGTTATTCTCTTTTTTATGTAGTGTCTTTCTCTGGGTTTGGTACTAGGGTAATGCAGGCCTCAAAAAATGAATTTGGAAGCTTTTCATTGAAAGCCACTGTTACCTTGTTGATTTTCTGTTTGGATGATCTGTTCATTGATGTAAGTGGGGTGTTAAAGTCCCCTACTATTATTGTGTTATTATCTATTATTTCCTTCATGTTTGTTAATAGCTGCTTTAGGTATTTGGGTCCTCACAAGTTGAATGCATAAATATTTGTAATTGTTATATCTTCTTGTTGAAATGTTCCATTTATGATTTTACAGTGTCTTTCTTCATCTTTTGTTATAATCTTTGTCTTAAGGTCTATTTTTTCCAATATAAGTATTGCTACCCTGGCTGTTTTTAAACCCCCTTTTGCATGATAAATGCTTTTCCATCCCTTCCTTTTCAATCTGCTTGTGTCTCTAGTTCTGAAATGAGTCTCTTGTAGGCAGCATTTAGATGAGTCTTGCTTTTTTAACACATCCCATCACCCCATGTCTTTTGATTGGAGGATTTAGTCCATTTATACTCAAAGTAATTATTGATAAGTATGTATTTACTGCCATTTTGTTACTTGCTTTATGGTTGTTTTTGTAGTTCTTCTCTGTTCCTTTCTCCTCTTGCTCTCTTCTCTCATGGTTTGCTGGTTTTCTTTAGTGATATATTTGGGTTCCTTGACCTTTATTTTTTGCACATCTATTACTGGTTTTTGATTTGTGGTTACCATTAGGTTTGTATATAACATCTTCTGCATATAGCAGTGTATATTAACTTGATGGTTGCTTAAGTTTGAACTCATTCTTTACTCCTCTCCCCCTCTCCAATGTTTTAGGTATCTGGTATCATACTGTACATCCTTTTATTTTATGAATCCCTTGACTGATTTTTATAGATATACTTAATTTTACTGCTTTTGTGTTTTCTACTTTTCTTTCTCCTGCTTATGGTCTTTCCATTCCACTCAAAGAGTGCCTTTTAACATTTCCTGTAGGGCTGGTTTAGTGGTCATGAATTCCTTTAACCTTGCTTGTCTGGGAAACTCTTTATCTCTTCCTGAATGACAGCCTTGCTGAATAAAGTATTCTTGGCTGCAGATTTTTCCCATTCAGCACTTTGAATATATCATGCCACTCCCTTCTGGCCTGCAGAGTTTCTGCTAAACTATATCCACTGATAGCCTTATGGGGTTTCCCTTGTATGTAACTGCTTTATTTTCTCTTGTTACTTTTAAGATTCTCTCTTTATCACTACTTTTTACCATTTTAATTACTTATTATGTGTCTTGGTCTGGGCCTCCTTGTGTTGATTTTGTCAGGGGCTCTCTGTGCCTCTTGGATCTGGATTCTTTTCCCTAGATTCAGGAATTTGTCAGCTATTATTTTTTTAAATAAATATTCTGCCCCCTTTTCCCTCTCTTCTCCTTCTGGGATCTTTATAATGTGACTGTTATTATGCCTGATGCTGACACTGAGTTCCCTAAGTCTATTTTCATTCTGTATTATTTTTTTCCTCTCTCCTATTCAGCCTGATTGCTTTCCATTACTCTGTCCTCCAGGTCGCTGATCTGTTCTTCTGCTTCCTCTAGTCTACTATTTATTTCCTCTTGTATTTTTAAACATTTCAGTTATTGAGTTCTTCGTTTAAATTTGGGTGGAAAAAAAAAGAGAGAGATCCCTGAGGTAATTTGGGAGAAAGAATAAGGCTCTATAGTGTTTTAGTTTTTGGTTTGTATACACCACTCTCCTCTGCTCTGTGCAAAGTAGATGGAAACACTGTGATACTGATCTCAAGCTGCTGAAAACACTGTGCCCACCCACATGGACCCTGATATGAAAGACAGGCACATCTGGTCTGGTTCCCTGTAGCCAGGCCTTGCAGTTCTCACACCTGGCCTCATGCAAGCACAGAAGCTGAGGCATAAGGTAATTAATAATTCATGCAATTGATCCCAGGCTAGATTTACTCCAACGTTATCCCTGGCAGGATGACTGCATACTCCCAGGAGACTCACCTTTTCCTCTTAAGGATCTAACAATTCAGTTTTCTGGAGGCCAGGCAACAAGGGAGGGATGGAACAGTAGGCTCCAACCAGTCACAGATTGTGCATTTCAAAAGTTGGAGCAAGATTCTCAAAGTTGGATTGGCTTTTCTGCATTTCTAAAATCATTTAAATCCTAGCAGTGTCATCATCTGATACTTGAAAACCCTGAATATATCCAAAAATCTTACTTGGTGCAAAGAGAAAAATTTCTAAATGAAGTCAATTTTTAGACAGGACAGGATGAGAGAGAATCCTAGGGCCTGAGGCCATGAGGTACCATGGCTGTCTTATCATTAATACCCTAAATATTTCCATGTCATATATTACCATGTCTCTTTATCTCCATAGACCAAGTTCTCCACACAGAAAATGGTGGGTTTTTTTCGGGACAAAGTTCCTGTTGCTCCCTCTTTACTGCAATTCCCTCTGCCATAAGTGTCCAGGACCCTAACTTCTGCCCTCAGACCCACCTGGCAATGTACTTCAGTAACTTCATGTTTCCTTTTAGAACGAGGCTGGGTAGAAATACACACACATATATATCTTCCCTGCTGGTTTTGGTCTTTGGGAATGTGATTCCATAAGATTTTTAGGAATTTGAACAGGCTCACTCAAATGAATCTGTTAAGAGCTGCTTAGACGACTACACTTATTCTTGGAACATCTGAACTTTATCGTTCTTCAAAGCTAAAAGAAAGATTTTCTAATGGTGGTATTTTAGGTGTTAGAAACAAATAAAAGGAGCATTATTTCTCAGTAAAGGAGGCTGACTGATGTTTATAGGTGATATGGTCAGGCTGATCTTAAATGGAATAGAATAATGAAATTAAGAATATCAGAGCAGAAGGGAGGTAAACCTGTGCAAGGATGTTCTTGTTGAAGACAGAAAAGAGACCGAGAGAAATGAAATGACTTGCCAAGCTTCAACAGAGGCATTATTTGCCCTCCATTATTATTTCTGCCCTTTTCTCTTGCTATGTAACCAGCTGAATCCAGACTACATGCTCCAGCCTCCCTTGCAGCTAGGTATGGTCATATGCAGTTTGGTTCTATGTAGCCAAACAGATATGAAAAGTAGGTTGTGTTTGACTATCTGGAAGAGTTCTTCTTTCCTTTCACCTTCCTGCTGGTTGAAATACTGACTTGATGGGTAGAGATAAGTAGCCACCTTGGACCATGACACACAAGTTACATGTTCTCTGGTGTGCTCAAGGATGGGTCCCTGAAACGTAGATTTCTAGACTGACTGCTTCTTAGACTTCTTTAAGTGTGAGAGAAAGAAATGACAGTCTTTGTTTAAGCCACTATTGTGTTGAATTTTTGTGTTACTCTCAACCATACCTAATGTAAACTGCTAGATCAGTAGTCTGGAAAAGTTTTAATTGATTCACATGACTTGGTGGAGGAAGGCAGCAAGAGTGATGGACAAGACCTGATTCTAAGTCTAAGACAGAAAATGCTTTAAATACTTTACATCAAGGGATCTTAAATACTAATCCACCAACAGCTACATCAGAATTACCTGGCACAGTGGGGCGCCTGGGCGGCTCAGTCGATTAAATGTCTGCCTTCGGCTCAGGTCATGATCCCAGGGTCCTGGGATCGAGCCCTGCATCAGGCTCCCTGCTCCGCAGGAAGCCTGCTTCTCCCTCCCCCATTCCCCCTGCTTGTGTTCCCTCTCTCGCTGTCTCTCTCTCTCTCTCTGTAAAATAAATAAATAAAAAAATAAATCAAAAAAAAAAAAAAAAAAGAATTACCTGGCAAAGGGTCCTATAAATCCAGATTCCTGTGTCCCTTTCCTGGAGATTCTAATTTAACAGATTTTCTATGACTCTCATGAACTTATATTATTTAAAAAATCTCCCCATGTAATCCTGACATCCAGGTACATTTGGAAGACATCTGATCTAGAATTGTTCTTTACTAGGGAGGTGAGTCAGAACCACCAGAGAAAATGTTTCCCCCTCAAACACAGATGCCTTCATGGACACATGAAAATGAGAGACTGGGGGGAGAGTGAGGTGCAAATATTTTGATACTCTGAATTCTGAAATAAGTGATTCCTTAGGCTCTTTGGATCCCCTCTCCTTCTCCCTGCACCCAACCAGAGTCATGCAAATGTCACCCTAACAGGCCACTCTCTATCAGGTTAAACTTAGTTCAGGTAAACTTCAATGATATAATTGTATGTGTCTGGTGTTTTGCTGTTTTTTTTTTTTTTAACAGATTACATTTTCTGTGGGAAGTTTATTCACTTCCAGTGTGCATTACAACACATTACTGAATCATAAGTGTATTTGTGATTAAAAGAACTATTATTAACATGCAGGAAGAGTTCACTTTTGCAAGATTCCAGGGCCTCACACATCAGAGGTTGAATTTTTGGTACCTACAAAATGCAAGGTCAGCAGATTCAGTCAAACAGCTGTCAGCTGAAGTTGTTCTAAAAGCACTTGGGCACACCAGCAGGTTCTCCTGGCAATAAAGGTGACAGGCATGGCAAAGTGTTACCAGAAGGCAGATCGTGGCAGGTGTGAGACATTCTCAACAGCAGTGGCTAGAACGGATTATATTAAGCAGCATGTCCACACCAAAGTAATCCTTTTACAAGATTCCGCCCCTCCCCCCATGTTGACAGTTACAGGCTGCTTAGCAGCTCTGGCCTCCCACCTTCTGGGAAGCTAGAGAAACGCCTTCCACCAGAAGGAAGCCTCCATTCACCAGGCCATTGGCAAATCTCAGCAGAAATAAAATAAAACAGAACCAAAGATCTATTCTAAGACAAATTTGCAAAGAGTGCCAAGAAGAGCAAAGACCTAACTCCAGCTAGGTCACCAACTAACCCAGTCTCAGTCTGGGTAAGCCACTCAACTTTTCTAGTTTTTAGAATCAAGGGGTTGAACTTGATGACCTGTGAACTCCCTTTTAAGAGCTGTACAATTTTATATTTATCTTATAGGAAACTGCATTATACGTAAGTGTGTGAAAGTAAAAGCTTCCTTCTATCAATTTTATATTTGCTTTTATTTTGAAAAGATAAAAATCCTAAATCCCAATGTAAAATCATCAGACACATGCACACATGCACACCCTTTAGAACCTGAATTTCTGGAAATGGTTTCTTGGTTGCCTAACCCCCACAAACTGATGGCATTCTGCTGTTCCTGCCAAAAGATTCTATTATGCAAATATTTAGGCTAGACCTTTTAAGCATGCATGAACGTTTATTTCACTCTTCCAAGTAACATCATCCAGGGGGCTCAAATGATACTGAATCTAGGCATTTATTGACAGCATAGCTATGATCTTATTAATAGGTATGTCTAAGACCTAACCCTATGCTTCCTGATGGTTTCCTCAGTTGAGCAAAACTGCAACCAGAAATGAGACACAACGTTTTTATTGGTTATTGTTATTACAAAGTGGTCTTGAATCTGCCATAGTGCTCCCTCCATTTTAATCCTTCCCCTTCCTCAGGTGACACTTGGCCAGCAATGAGATCCTTACTTCCTGAACCTTCCACCTAGCCCTGCTATAATGCACCCTTGATCCAAAGGCCACTGTCCATGCAAAAGTTTTTAAAAGAGAAAATGGGAACTCTCAGAAGTTCCAGGACAAATTTGGAGGTCAGAGAGCCCCAGTGGATGAAGCACCAATGGAATTTAGGGAAATGGACAGAAAAAAAGTCAAACTTACTTCATCCACATGCCCCACAGCTCCATAGATTCTTGCCATTTGCCCGATGAGGTAGGGGAATCTCTCACCAATCTCTTTCAGCATTGGAAGAAAACTGTTCAAAGCCACAGGTTCATAGCCTGCTATCTCTGTGAGGATGTTTAGGATGACATCATTATGGGTTGAGTCTTTCAGATGCCCGATTAGGAAAGGAATACACTTTTGAGCCACCTACAAAAAGAAAAGAGAGGAGAAGAGAAGAAAGAGAAACAAGGAGGAAAATTAATCAAATCAGAATCAGTCTAATATTTTTTGCATGAAATCTAAAGTCAACACATTCTGGGATTATTGCCCTTGCTGGAACTCAAGCATATTCCCCAAGTCTGGAATTTAAAATTTATAATAAAGTTTCAGAGGATTCAGTTTCTTTTCATCTGTGCTCTGCTATTGAAGAGTAAAGTTTACAAAAATTTACTAATTTAGATTTATATAAATACAATAAAAAATTTATATAAATATAGTAAATACAGATTTACTAATCATAAATCAAGTTTTGATGTGTTATGTCCTCACCAGGAATATTACATTTCCTCTAACCCACCATGAGAGCTGTAATTTAAAGGGCAATATGATACAAGTATGTCAAAGATCCTTGATGACTTTTAATGAAAGCCTTCAAGTTGGAGAAGTATGCCTTGGAAATATTTAATAATAAAAATAAGAAAGCAAGAAAGAGCTTTTACATTTTCTTCAATTTTCCATTTTGATCACAAAAATGTACTAAGATAAAAAAAATTACCAAAGTAAAACAATTTCTACCATAGTCCTGATACCCTAATGTTGCTTTCTTGACTTGGAATGCTTTTGTGAATACAAAGATGCAATAATTCATATTAAAGAAAATGTGACCTTTTGTGGAATAAAATCACTATGTTAATACATAGACACGTTGCACGCTGACAATTTAATGAATTGTTTTGTCTGCTAAAATAAAATAATTAGAAAGGATGACCCGTGGAAAACTGAAGAATAAAGTAAAAACAATTTGCCCATCCATATTTCTACTCTGCTGATTTCTTTTTGATGTTGGTTTCCTCTTTTAGTTTGTTACTTTTTTTGGTAAGGTCGACCTGAAATGTAGCTTCCAGTATTAAAAGAGAATCTGATACTCAGCTCAACCTGCTAAATTTATAATCCACCCCCTGCCAAAAACCTACTTCTCCCACTTCCCTTTCTAGCCTTAAGTATCCCTTTTCTCCATAAATGGCACCATTATCTGCCTGGCTACTCAAGCCAGAAATCTGGGAGTTACTCTTGACTGCTGTCTCTCCCTTTTCAGCAGCCTCATCCAAGCAACCACCAAGTCTTACTGATTCCACCTCTCAAGTATCCCACAGATCTCTCCACTTCCCTTCGTGTTCATTCATTTCTCCGAGAACTCATCCATTCACAAATATTTATCAAGTCCTCCCTATTAGCAAGGGAGTGTTCTGGTGCCAATGTTACAGCTGCTAATAAATCTGACAGGTTGCTGCCTATGTGGAATACTTCAGTGTCTAGTAAAGGAGACATTTGGTAAAACAAATAATTACAAAGGAAAAGTATAATCATAAATTCTAATAAATGCCATACCGGGGAAATACAAGGTAACTGTGAGAGAATGTCCTGGGGCCCTAGTTTAGGCTGGGGTCAGGGAAGTACTCTCTCAGCAGGCACATCTAAGCTGAGACCACTGATCCCATCATCCCAAACTTGCATTATTCCAACAGCTTTCTAATTATTCTCTGCCTTCAATCTCATCCACTCAATTCCTTTTCTGCTTTGTGGCCACGATGGCGACCCTTCCTCTGCTTAACGTACTTCACTAATTTGCCATTGCTCTCCAGATAGAGGTTTAACATACCTTTTCTGAATGGACTCCTATCCAGCCTTTCTAGACTTATTTATTCTACCCTCCCCATCCAGATTCTATCACATATCATATTCAACCTTGTTGATTTAAAAAAAAAATTGTGGACCTGCTAAGTTTTCTCTTGCATCTAGTATTTTACTCATGTGATCCACTCCGCCTACAATTCTTACTGCCCCTATTTTGCTGGACACTCCTCATTCTTGAGGCCTCAGATTAGCTGCTGTTTCCTTTAAAAGCCTTCCTCTACTCCCTTCTCTCCCCACTCAGTCCAATGTCCTGGCTGAGGCCCCTATCATACCCTAAATGGTTCCCAGCAAACCCTTCTCACACTTTCTTCATATTGCTGGTCTAGATGTCTGTTTTGCAGGCTGGATTAAAAACTCTACAAGGTCAAGACTCAATTCTAATTTGTACTCTATTGTATACCCAAAGCCTAGCACAGAGCCTGGCCAGAAGATGAGTCAATAAATATTTGAGGAACAAATCAAAGGAAGACAAGTCTAGATGATTTTATAGGGTAGCATTTGAATAACCTCCACACTCCTCCCCATAGTGTTGAATAGTTATACATAATGTTTAAACGTACATATTGTCACATGTCATATACAAGATAACTAATAGGGACATAAAAAAGACATTTTGAGATGACTAAAATTATCCTACATATAAATTTAAACTTGATATTCATATCCAGTACTTGGAAGGGCCGTGGCTAGTTTCCGGTATATGGCACATATGAATGAACAGTTCCATAAATGCTTCCTGTGCATTTGGGAGTGGTTGTATGTCCTTCAGGAGAACCCACAAGAGATCCCTGGCACATAAAGCAGAAGTGTCAGCCAGCTGCTCCAGGTCAGGGCAGCATACCTAACCTGAGTCTTTTAGGAATGGAAAATGCTTACACATTTCCTGCCCCATTCTATAAAATTCTATTTCCTAGTCCTTACTCTTCATGTCCTATTCCTGGAACATGAAGGTCTCTGTGACATGTGCTTCCAGTCATGCCAATTTTATTTAAACTCCAGCCATACATCCCAAGCCATGCAAGAGAATATTGTATCCATGTCCCATAAAGGAAAAGACAAAAGAAAAAACAAGCAAGCAAGCAAGCAAGCAAGCTAGCTGGCACAAGGTGAATATATATGCTTAGGCAGAGTTGAATCCACAGAAGCAAAGAGAAGCCTTGAATAGTATAAACAAAGTAATTTTCCCAATTAAACAAAAGTTGATTATTTTGCAATTTCCTGATAGCCCAAAGCTTATTATGATGGTGATAGAAAGGATAGATATTTCTTGCAGTTTATCACACACATGAAAGGCAAGTGGTGCTTTGGGCTTTAGATAGATTATTCTTGGATAAGAAGGAATTTTATTTTCTAAACCCAGGACATTTCCTTAGGCTGCTCTCTTTCATGCTGCTTCATTGGGAGCTGCTTCATCTCTCAGAGGAAGCCGTGTCATCACTGAGACCAGAGTAGCCACTAAGACAGCACCCATGGCTGGTGGAGAGCAAGCCGACATGGCCTTTATTCAGGCCGTAAGCCTCATGGCACAGACCTCTGAAAGAGCTTCCCAACTGGCCTCCTGGTCTCAAGTCTCTCTTCCTTTTATTCTGCTGTCATTGTCCTAAAACCCCATTATAATCACGTCAAGACTTCAAAGATTTCTCATGGCCTATGGCTGGAGTCCCAGTGCCATGGCATTCATTGACGGCCATATCTGCTGCCTCTTCCACCATGAACTCTGACCCAGAGACATGCCACCGATCACCCACAGTTGGCTTGAACAGAGAGAATGCTCATCCTTTCAAAGCCCATCTCAAATGGCTCTACTTCTGGGAGGCCTTCCTCATACCCCAATCTAACACATGCAGGACCAGGAGCTTGATGACAAATAAAGGTCACCACACTACACACTCAAATACTCAGTAGCTATGCCTCTGCCTGACACATATACCTTTATAACAATCTAGGAGGTCTGATTTGAATTTGGAATTTTTGGCCTGTATAGAGGGAACAGAGAGAAATGACCCCTAGACCCCATTTCTTGCCCCTCTTTTCTCTTTCTACTCCTGGCTTTGCCCTGCAAGGAGTCTCTCATGCATGTATGTGAATACCCCAGCCCACATATGCAAGCTCATCTGGGATACCCCTCAGGCCTGTGGGGTCACACTGTCGGCATGGCCTGTCCTTCGGAGAACAGATCCAGGGACCAGGCCTGTTGAAGCCCTGGGGGCAGGAAGGAGATACATAGGAAAAGATTCCAAGGTCCCACTTACCTGGACTACATTTAGTAGGTGAAGGAATGCATGGAAACTGGGAGAACACGGAGATGGGGGCCAGACCAGGATCCTCTAAAGTAAGTAGCCCAGGGAAGCCACCTATCTCTGGCTCCTCCACTCCTTCCAGAGCAGGATTAATCACTGCCTTTTTTGTGATCCCAAAGCAGTATGCTGACAGGTTTAGCATCTTGTCATTGACCTGAAGTTTTGTCGATGCATCTCATCACCCCAGGCCATGGGGACCTTGAGGGTAGGGCCATCTGAACAAATAGCACCATAACTTAATTGGCAGTAAATGACACTTCAATTCTTATGCATAGAATAAAAGGTAGAGCTTTTGTGTGTGTGCACACGTGTGTACATGTGTGGTTATGTATGTACTCCCTCTTAAATTAGTCCTCAGGCTCAATTTTCTCTTCTAATTAATTTGGCCAGCATTAACAATCTATTAATCTCCAAAATTCTGTAGTAACTGTCACTCTTCATTTGCTAAGTACTCCTACCATACTGACAAAATATATATTCTTTTTAAAAATTTTTTTTATTTATTCATTCAAGACACAGAGATACAGAGAGAGAGAGAGAATATGAGCAGGGGGAGAAGCAGAGTAAGGGGGAGAAGCAGGCCCCCCGCTGAGCAGGGACCCCCCCCCCCGATGAGGGGCTTAATACCAGGACCCTGGGATCATGACCTGAGCCGAAGGCAGACGCTTAACCATCTGAGCCACCACAGCGCCCCCAAAATATATATTCTTAAAGCCATGCATCTGCTCCAAAGACCACCGTGGAACAGTCTATATATTCTACCACTCCATCTTCTTAATGTTCTGCAAATGGCTTCTTATTTTAAATAAATACCAAAAGTGACCTCTGAGTATTGTCAGCCAGATGATGCTGGGTTAGGTGCTGTAGGATTAGGTATGTGAATAAGAATGGTCTAAGCTGTTGAGAGAAAATCCAAGAAAATGACTCTCTCCTCTAGGGACCAGACCACAAAAGCAGTTCCTCTGGGTTTGGACATTAACAGAGGGCTGACACTGCTATTTTCTGCCACTCATCCCTGTATGGTTGGGGCTAGAGGCCCAAGTCCTGGGGATAATAACAGATGGGCTCTTATGCGTTACTAAATTCTGTTTCTTTTGTTGGCTAGATTACAGCATGGTTTATGGCAGCCAAGAATACAGACTTAGCCCCAAAAGGCCACTTGGAAAATTGACCACCCAGCCTTTTCCTATAAATGGACCCTGAGGATTCTCTGGAGGTTCCAGCCTGAATCACTAGCCAGGAACTGCCTCCCTCCAGCTAGGAAGGATGGTTTCCTGAAAGAGGGATACCCAGAGGGCAGTGATGGAGGAAGGGGACCCACCTGCCTGGTCAGCCACAACATCCACCCCCACCCCTGCCCTGCTTCCTTTTTGCCCACTGCCTAATTAAGGAACATGAGAGAGAGGAGGTGAATCCAGCATTTCTCTGGCTCACTGCCTGCACACTTCAGTAATCAAGTGTGAGCTTACAAAGAGCTGCGTGATAAGCCATAGGAGGCAGGTGGGGCCTGCTTTAACATGATGAGGAGCGCTGATGGGAAACAAAGGTTTGGGTCGTTCCCCTGCTATAACTTCTTCCCCCACTAGGGCCCTGGCACAGGTAGGGTCCATTCACATCACCATGGCTATTTCCTAAACCCTTACTTCTTCATTCTGGGACCCACACTCAGCACCCATAATTCTTTCACTCTCTCCTCCTCATTCAGTCCCCCCCATTCCTACTTCTCCTATCTAGCTCACCTTTCTGACTGCCATTGTCCATTGTGCCCTCTGGAACTCCCAACTGCTTCACAAACCACAGCCTTACAGCCTCAATTTTTCAGGGTGTTGAGGCCAGAAGTCTCAATGGCTAGAATTAGACTGGGTTTGTGATGTAGCCCAGCCTTATCTGTATGACTTTAGGAAAGTTACCTAACCACTGACAGCCCCAGATTTTCTGTAAGTGGCAGTCTTAGGGAGGGCAATGTGGCTGTAATGACCTGTGAGAGACACAGACATTGCCCATATGAAAATTGGAGGGGCTGGTAAAGACGAAGAGGGTGTGAAAAGCCACTTCACTGTCACTCCTTTGTACCACCACAGTTGTTACCCCTCCAAACTTTGACTGTTCTGTTTACCAAAGGAAAGACTGTTGTGGGGAATAAGTGAGATAATGTTGTAAAACACCTACACAGTGTCCGGAACTTGACATTAGTTCAACCACTATTAGTGCCCCTTGTTTACCCTCCTCTGCTTCCTGTAACCAGCTGGGAACACTACAGGAGTAACTTGGAGAGGTTCCAGACCACCACAATGAAGTGAACAGCACAATAAAGAGATTCAAATGGTTTTTTTTGGTTTCCCAGTACATATAAAAGTTATGTTTATACTCTAGTCTATTAAGTGTGCAATAGCATTATGTCTAAAAAATGTATATACCTTAGCTAAAATACATTATTGTTAAAAAATGCTAACCATCATCTGAGCTTTCAATGAGTTGTAATCTTTTTGCTGGCAGAGGGTCTTGTCTTTATGTTAATGGCTACTGACTGATCAGGGTGATGGATGCTGAAGGTTGGGGTCCTGTGGCAATTTCTTAAAATAAGACAGCAATGAAATTTGCCACATTGATGGACTCTTCCTTTAACAAATGAGTTCTCTGTAGCATGCAATACTATTTGATAGCATTTTACCCACAGTAGAACTGCTTTCAAAATTGGAGTCAATCCTCTCCAACCCTGCTGCTGCTTTATCAACTAAGTTTATGTAAGATTCTAAATCCTTTGTTATCATTTCAACAATTTCCACAACGTCTTCACTGGGAGTAGATTCCAGCTCAAGAAACCACTTTTTTACTCCTCCAAAAGAAGTAAGTCTTCATACCTTAAAGTTTTATCATGAAGTTGTAGCAATTCAGTCCCATCTTCAGGTTCCACTTTTAATTCTAGTTCTCATGCTATTTCTGCCTTATCTGCAGTTACTTCCTCCAGTGAAGTTGTGGACCCCTCAAAGTCATCCACAAAGGTTGGAATTAACTTCTTCCAAACTCGTTCATGTTGATATTTTGACCTCTCCCTATGAACCATGAATGTTCTTACTGATATCTAGAATGGTAACTCCTTTCCAGAAGGTTTTCAGTTTACTTTGCCCAGATCCATCAGAGGAATCACTATCTCTGGCAGCTACAGTCTTATGAAATGTATTTCTTAAATAATACTTCAAAGTTCAAATCACTCATTGATCCACAGGCTGCAGGATGGATATTGTGTTAGCAGGCATGAAAACATTAATTTCATTGTACATGTCCATTGGAGCTCTTGAGTGACCAGGTGAATTGTCAATGAGCTGTCATATTTTAAAAGGAATCTCTCTCTCTCTCTCTCCTGCTCTCTCTCACTTTTTCTGAGCTGTAAGTCTCAACAGTGGGCTTAAAATATTTAGTAAACCATGTTGTGAACAGATGTGCTGTCAACCAGGCTTTGTTGTTCCATTTCTAGAACACAGGCAGAGTGGATTCAGCGTAATTCCTAAGGGCTCTAGGATTTTCAAAATGGTCAGTGAGCACTGGTTAAAGCATTGGCTTTAACTTAAAGTCATCGGTTGCATCAACCCCTAACAAAAGAGAAGCCTGTCCTTTGAAGTTTTAAAGCCAAGCATTGATTTCTCTTCTCCAGCGATGAAATTCCTAGATGGCATCTTCTTCTAAGAGAAAGCTGCTTTATTAACATTGAAAATCTGTTGTTTAGTGTAGTCACCTTCATGAATTTTCTTATCTTGATCTTCTGCATAACTTGCTACAGCTTCAACATCAAACTTTTCTTCTGCAGCTTCCTCACCTCTCTCATCTTTTGAAGAACTGAAGAGAGTTTAGAGCCTTGATCTGGATTAGGGTTTGGCTTAAGAAAATGTCAGGCTGGTTTGATCATTTATCCAGACCACTCACACTTTCTCCACAACAGTAATAAGGCTGTTTTGCTTTCTTATCACTCATGTGTTCAATGGAGTAGCACTTTTAATTTTCTTCAAGAACTTTTCCTTTACATTTATAACTTAGCTAAGAGGCCAATATTTGGCACAAGAGGCCTAATTTTTGACCTATCTTGGATTTTGACATGCTTTCCTCACTAAGCTTAATCAATCTAGTTTTTTATTTAAAGTGAGAGAGCTACTTTTCCTCCTTTCACTTGAACACTTAGAGGTTTTTCTAGGGTTCTTAGGTGGCCTAATGTCAATTGTGTTGTGTCTCAGGGAATAGGGGGGCCCTGGGAAAGGGAGATAAATGGGGAATGGAGGATCAATGGGGCAGCCAAAACACACACACTTACCTATTAAGTTTGCCATGGGTACAGTTTGGGGTACCCCAAAACAATTACAATAGTATCATTAAAGATCACTGATCATGGATCACCATAACAAATATAGTAATAATGAAAATGTTTGAATTACTGTGAGAATTATGAAAATGTGACACAGAGACACAAAGTAAGCAAATGCTATTGGGAAAATAATGCCCATAGCATTGCTTGATGCAGGTTGGCCACAAACCTTTAATTTGTAAAAAGTACAATATCTGCAAAGTGCAGTGAAGTGAAGCACAATAAAACAAGGTATGCCTGGCTGCTTGCTTATTTCCCCAGGCCGAGGAGAGAGAAAGGGGTTGGGAGTCAGAGTCCTGGACTTGTCCCCTACTTCTTACTACCTGTGTGATAGGGGCAAGTTAACCTCCCAGAATACCCATTTTGAGTGGTGAAAAACAGAGAAAAAAATAACGCATCTTAGAGTTACTGGTAGGAGTAAATTAAATTGGTAGGATTAGATGCTAAAAAAAAAGAAGTCCTTTATGAATGAGAAAGTCCTCTGCAAAATTAGGCACTAATACTAAGAAATATTCATGAAGTGACTTCTGTGTGCCAGATATTATGCAAGGCATCAGGGACACGGTGGTGAACAAGGTGGTCTTCACATCTCCAGCATTTGCATCACAGCCAAGGTAGCCCAGAGAGAGAGAAGAATAGAGACAGATTCATTACAATGTGAAATTCGCTATGGCAGAGATGGCGGGGAAGGAAGGAGTCAGAGAAGATTCCTGGCAAGAAACTGATATCTAAGTAGTTGTCTAAGGACTAGGAATAGTCAGTGCAGGAAGAGTGGTAGTGGTGAGGGAAGAACATTCTAGGTGAAGAACATAGAATATATGTATAAAAACTCAGTGCACTGAGAGAAGAGTGTCCATCTATGGTGTTTAGGACTGTATAATTGTTCAAGGTGTTGGGAGTTAAAGAGACCCTATGAGAACAGACAGGGGTCAGGGACCTGATTATGAATGTCCTTTCCTGAGTCTCTCAGCCACAGAGGGACTGTAACTAGGTGTCTAATGGGACCTCTTTGAATGCCACACGTGGTGTCACCCTCACTCTTGGACTCCATCTTTTTAGGTGGGGAGACCCCCAAGTCTTTTCTCTCCCCCTTCCTATAAGTGAGCCTCCGGCTGGTTTCATTTACCTTTATGTCCAGCCTTAGCCCATGGGAAATTAATTGAATTAATTTACTCTCACTAGATCCCCCTTGAATTTTTATTGAACCTGCCTTTCCAAAAACTATGTTTTGCTCTTGCTTGTAGGCTGCAGATAAAATGGCATGCCAGTTGCCTCCTTTATGAAACCAAGTTTGGCCTTTTGGTCACCCCTCCCTATCCCCCATATCGTCTGGTCCCCAGGCTCTATTTGTGGTAGGCAGAATAATGACTCCCCAAAGATGTATATATATCCTAATCCCCAGAACCCATGATGATGTTGCCTTGCATGGCAAAAGGGACTTTGCAGGTATAATTAAGTTAAGGTCTTGAGATAGAGAGAGAATCCTGGATCATCTGGGTGACACCAAGGTGATTACATGGACCCTTGGGCGGGGGAGGCTCAGAGTCAGAGATGTGATGAGAAAAGCAGAAGTGAGAGGGAGGCAGGACAGGAGCTGAGCAGGGCAGCCAGCCTCCAGAAGCTGGACAAGGGCAAGGAAACAGATTTCTCCCCAGTGCCTCCAGAAGGAGTGCACCCCTGCTGGCCCATTTGGGACTTCTGATCTCAAGAACTGGAGGATAATAAATTTGTGCTGTCTTAAACCAAGTTTATGGTCAGTTGTTTCAGCGGGGATGGGAAACAAGTACCTCACCCCTTCTGTGTCCTTCACTCCAAGCCTCTGCTTGAGTGATCCAGTGATCCCTCAACTCTACTCCTTGCCCAAACTCTATTATGATCTTGCTCTAACTTTCTGTCCTTAATTCTTTCCCAAATGGATTCCTCCACTTATGCTCTGGTATTCATTCTCTAACTTCCTCTAGCTCCTGGTTCCAGCTAGTACTTTGTTCCACATCTTCAATCTCTTCATTGTTCCTGAGTTTTATTTTATTTTATTTTTAATTTTTAGGCATAGATTGGTTTATTTTAACATGATTTAGACATCACAAAATCTTTGCAAGGCCTATCAGGAAGGTGATTATTCTTATATTATGGATGAAGAAAATGAGAAATATGGAGATTCAAGAGCTAGGAATTTAAATTAAAAAATTCAGAACAAGCTAAAATGGCTAAAAGCAAAACTGTCCTCCTTGAAACCTTGACAATCTCCAACCCTAGCCAGGAGTCCAGTGCATCTTGGTACCTTGACCAACATTCACTGAGCGCCTAGGATCTGGCAGTTCCTACTATATGCTTTTGCTTCCCCTCCTTTATGAATATATTGGGATTTTGAGCACAGTTAAATAAAAAGACCCAAAATGCCCTACTAGTGAAAAGGGTCAATAGTTGTGAGGTTCAATTTGTATGTGTTTAGCAGAAGTAATTGGGACAGATCAAGGCATTCCAAAGGATTTATTTTAGTTCTCCTTATTTCCTCTAAACTTCTACAGTCATGCAGTCAGTTCCCAACATTCCCTCCACACACAATCCATAATAGATGACCACCACTCCTCACCCCACCCACCCAGGCAATGCTCTGAGGAGTACCCAGTTGCCAAATCTAAGTTCAGTTCCCCTCTCCAGGCTCCTTTACTTCTCTAGATCTTGATCCTGTTGAGCCACTTTATACCCTTTGGAGACTGCAACATCTTTCCCCTGGTTCTCCATGGTCTCCAATCTGGTCTCTTTTGGTCATTTATTCATTTCTGAATTCAACAACTTTTTATTGAAATCCTACTGTGTGTGCAGCCCTATGCTAGGGAGTGCATGTAAATATGCAGACACAGGTCCCTCAAGGAGTTTAGAGTGCACTGGGAAAGACAGTCATGCAAAAATAATGACAATATATTGTTCTAAGGGCAAAAGCAAAAATGCACACCAGGTAACATAGATGTCCCTGGTCCTCAGCCCAGCCTCCCACCTAGCTACTCAAAGTGCGGTCTGAAGCATCAGGAAAAGCATCACCTGAGAACTTGGAAAAGGGCAGAATCCAGGTCTCCTTCCCAGACCTACTGAATTAGAAGTCTCTAGGGATAGGGCCCAAGTCCACACTCCAGTGTCCAGGACTCCCAGCCCTGTCCCCATCTCCTCAAGGCCATTTGCCCCTCTGTTCCACCTGGACCAAAACTCCCATTCTTCAAGGTTAGCCTTGATGCCACTCCCATTGTGAATCTTCATGTTACCTATTTCTCCCTAAGGCAGAAATCATTGCCCCTCCTTCTGTTTATACCATCTGCAGAATATTTATCACCCTGTTTTATTCTGTTTGGTTTTGTGAATGTTTACTGAGTGCTATCAGATACTATGCCAAGGTCTGGGATACAGAAGAAAAGAAGAAATCATTCCTTACCACCAGGCATTTGTAGCCTATTGTGGTTAGTCATGCATATGACCATTCTTGCCTGCTTTCCTTTGAACAATTTGAGCGTTGACTTCAAATGTTCCATTATTTACCTTAATGTTCACTCAGGAAATGAAACAGAGTTGCAACCATAACTGATAAAACCTTGGGTTGACCTTTAATCTTCACTTGTGCACATGTTTGGGTACCTTCCATAATCCATTTCTACTTTCTTAGGGGTTCAGCAGAAGCACCAGGGGTACACTGTGTGTCCTAAACAGAGAATATCAGGACTTTTGTTTGGATGTTGGTGGGGTGGGGAGAGGAGGTAGAAGCATGGTGCCTAGAGAGCCCCTTGGACCTCTATGGAACCCACAAGGAGAAAGCCTGCTGGAAATGGAAGCCAAAAATCAGAAATCAAATCTGAGAAATAGAGAAAAGGAAAATTGTTCTGTTTGTATTATTTGACTCCTGGATCAACCACCTCATCAGAAGGTATTTTTCCCCATTCCATTAGCTAATAAATTCCTTTTATCATTTAAACCAGCATGGGTTGGGTATTCTGTGACTGATCCTCACAATCATCCTAATTATTACAATTTTGTATTTGATTCCAAAAAACCAACAACTAACTTGCTATCTAGAAAATGAGCCTTTGCTCTCACTCCAGGCTGACTTTCCCACGTGCAGGTCATTTCCTTGGCCCTCTCTGAGAAACCAGATTCCTGGGACTGCATGGCCACACTCAACTTCAATTCAAGCTTTTCTGCCATAGTGACAGGTTTTACCTTTGTTCTGTTTTTGTGCCTGTTATGGTTAATTTTATGTGTCAGCTTCACTGGGTCATTGAGTGCCCACACATTTGCTTGAACATTATCCTGTGTGTGTTTGTGAGAGTGTTTCCAGATGAGACTGGCATTTAAATTGGTAGAATGAGTAAAGCAGATTGCCCTTCCCAGTATGGATGGGCTTCCTTGAAACTGCTGAGGGCCTGAATATGAGGGGTTGAGCTGGGACATTTGTCCTCTCCTGCCCTTGGGCTGTGACTTACACCATCAGCCATTTGGTTCTGAAGCTTTCAGACTTGGCCCAATGCTCACACCATTGATTCTCCCACTCCTCAGGCCTTTGGACGCAGACTGGAACTACACCACTCGTTCTCTTGTGTCCTCAGCTTACAAATGGTGTACGGCAGGACTCCTCAGTCTCATAGTCGCATAAGCCAATTCCAGTTGCTCACGATATATGTGTCCTATTGGTTCTGTTTCTCTGGGGAACCATAACACAGTACCCAACCTCTGCCGTCACCTCCTCACTTTCACGGTTCTAGAAAAAGTGAATGAGGGCTTTCGTTTAAAGATGGGTGTGTTTGGGTGCAGGAGGGAGGAAATCTGGAGCACACATCCTGTCCTCATACCCAGAAACATGCCTGGTTGTGTGGACCATCAAATATGTGATGTGCTTTTGCTTTTTTACCTCTGGTTGCTTTCTCTTCACGGCTACATGCAAAAGCCGGAGAAGATGGTACTGTTCTGGTTGTTCTAGCTGAGACATCAAGGCCAGGAGTTCTGTCAGGTGTCTGTTGATTGGCTGAGGCTGCTTTTCATACACAGCGGGCAACACCCTCAACAACATGGTATTGCCTGTTGAAGGAACAATACCGGGAATGATGAGTATTAGCTCACAGGCAGTAGAAACACATTTATTGTCAACGCAATAATCTTTGTGCTTATTCATTAAATAGTGTGGAGTGATGGCCAAGTCCTCCGCTAAAAATAACACAGCATCTTATTCTGGAAAATCACTAAAGTATGACTTAAATGGATTCCATAAAAGGGAATATTTTATTTATTTATTATCTAATGAAAAAGTTTTCCTGAGTAATGCACCATGGGGAAAAAGGAAAATTTGACAGTAACCAGACCACACCCTTAAGAAGGAAACAATTCTGATAAAGAATTCCTGACGAGAAACAACATTTGGATGCTGTTTAAATGAAAACTAAGCAGTGCCATAAGGATGAACCTGAACTGAAAAAAAGTGCAGAGGAATGTATTCACGTTCCTGAGAGATACAGAGGCATGGTTTAGACAACTGACATATGGCAACGCTGCCTTATTTTTATGAATAGTTAGAAAAGTAGCAATGCAAATTTAAATCCCCAATTTCTGTACTATTTCAACAGAAGTTTAGACTCAGCTTGTTTGTCACACATGATTTGCCTCAAAGACACGTATGGACAACTTGATTTAAAACGGCAAAATCTCAAGAAAAGATATTGCCTAAGCTATAGGGACTTATCTGTGAACAACATATGGGAAACATCTGCTTATCACTTTAGTATGGATTTTTTCTCAAAATCCTCTCAAGTACTTAAATGTCCCAGGAGAATTGTTTTCCAGGAATTTCTTGAAGAAATTTTTTTTGGTGTCTATTTACTTTAAATTTGGCTTTGTATATAGAAGAAAGACACAGAAGGAATCAAATAAGCAGCAGTGATTACACATATATAGACCTTTCTCAAACAGAAGGGACATGTCCATATATAAAGGACATTTAGATATGAGAATAGGACAAAAGGCTATCATTTTCAGAATATCAGTGACTAAAATTAATAGAAGGGTGATTCTGGATCAAATTAAATGTATATGGATGATGATAAATAATGAGAATTGCTTTTCCCACATGCGGTTCATAGAATTAGTCTCCAGCAGATTTCGGTCATATGCCCACAGAGTGCAAAGTATTAGAAATACTCAGGGTTTTTTTTAAAAAATGTTGTGTCCATACACAACACATTGCTTTATTTTGTTTGTTTTCTGTCTCTTTTAACCAAGAGCTTTTCCTTAAAAGATCAGGAATTTTAAATGTAATGCCCAGCCAGTCTGTACAGGGTACAACAGGTCCTAGAACTTAACTATGCAGACATACTGATCAATCTCTCAAGAATTTCATGATAAATAACATTCTCTTTGGAACTGAAGACAGGAAACTGGTGTAAGGCTTTTGGTATAATACTCATTAAACACCCTGAAAGCCTTGAAGGGAAAAACTCCAGATTAGTCATTTTTTTAGCTGACTTGAATTTCGATCAAATGATGCAAAAATAAATGCATAAAAATTTTTTTCTGAGTTAGAAACTGATGAAGACACTCTGATGTAGAAATCCTATAAATTCAGAGAAAAAAAGAGAAATCCTATAAATTCCATTTATAAACTAACATTTTTTTTAATTATGGAATATTTGAAGCCATTAGACAAATGAGGCAATAATATAAAGAATAGAGTTGTGCCCACCAGCCAGCTTTGTCAAAACAACCTTGTGCCAAAATCGCTTCCTATCCCACTCATTCATTTGCTTTTCTCCCCAAGGGCAATCACCATCCTAAAGTTGGTTATTCATCATCTTCAGGAATGTTTTTACATTTTACTTGCATGTGTATCTACCAACAAACATTTTATAGTGTTGTTTTGCATGCTTTAAAATTTTATATCACTAGTTTTCATACGGTACAAATCTCTTTGCAACATTTAATTTTTTTACATTCAACATTGTGTTGAAGTTTTAGCTCTAAGAAGCTATCTCCTTCACTTATTCTCACAGCTGTATGTGTTCTATTGTATAAATAGGCAACAATTTATTCATATACTCTATGGTTGAAAGACATTACCATGATGATGATGAAGATCATGATGATGATGATTTTACCAATAGTGCTGCAATTTTTATACTTATTTCTTTGTTCATAAGTGGGAGATCTTCCCTAGGGTACTGCCTCTGAGCTTAGTGTGCTTAGAAATTACCCGGGTATCTTGTTAAACCATAGATATTGATTCAGCAGGGCTTGAGAATCTGAATTTCTAACAAGCTCTCAGGTGATGCTAATGGTCCCTGGACCACATAATTAAGTAGCAAAGCAGAGGCTATGTCCCTGGGAGTTAAGTTTCTAGATCTTCCAAAATTTCTTTGCAGTGTGGTTATATTAGTTTTCTATAGCTGCTGTAAGAAATTACCAAAAACTTAGTGGCCCAAAATAACACAATTTCTTATCTTATATTTTTATAGTTCAGAAGTCTGCTGTGAGTCTCACTGGGCTAAAATCCAGGCATTGGAAGGGCTCAGTTCCTTCTGGGAGGTTGCAGAAGGGAATTGGTTTCCTTGACTTTTCTAGTTTCTAGAGACCACCAGCATTCCTTGGAGTTCCCTTCTTCCATCTTCAAAGTCAGCAACAGAGCGAGCACCTCTCTGACTCTGCTGCTATCATCATATCTCTTCCTCTGATTCTCCCTTGGGCCTCTCTCTTCCACTTTTAAAGAATGCTTGTGAATACACTGGGCCCATGTGTATCATCTAGGATTATCTCCATATTATATGTAGAAACCTTAATTGTATTTTCAATGCAATGAAACATAACATGTCCACGGGTTGTGGGGATGAAGACACGAACATTTGGGGGGCATTATTCTGCCTACCATCATGATTATAATGATCTACACACCCACCAGCAGCATAAGTGTTTCTGTTGCTCCTATCTTTGCCAATATTTGGTCTTGACAGACATCGGTTACTGCCAGTCTGGTAGAGTGTGACATGGTATCTCATTTTTTTGTTGTTGTTTTCATCTTTATTTCCTTAACTGCTTGTGCAGTTAAGCACCCTTTTAATATGTTTACAGGTCATTTCCCCTTCCACGATTTGACCATTTGTATCCTTTGCCTATTTTCAATTGGGATGTTTGTGTTTTCTTCTTGATTTGTAAAAGCTATTTATTTATTCTAGACACTAGTTTTTTTAATCACGTCTAAAGTTGCAATGTCAATGTCAATTTTTAAAATTTCTTTATAGCTTATAATTTTTTGTTATTGAGATAGCTTTCTCTACCCTAGGTTCACAAAAATTTTCTTCTAAAAGCATTATGGTTTTGTTTTTCCTATTTGTCTTTAATCCATCTGGAATTTACTTTTGTACATGAGGAATGGATATTTTTGTGTGTATATAAACAATTGTCCTAGCATTTATCAAGTTGTCAGTTGCTTCCCTTCTGCTTGTTTAATACCTTTTTCACATACCAGGTTTCTCATATGTCTGGGTCTGTTTCTGGATATTTATCATACCTTTACCAATTATACATTTTATTAATTATAATAACTTTATAATAAATCATTATATCCCATGGGGCAAATTATCTTCTACTTCAAATTCCTCTTGGTTCCTTTATATAAATTTTACCACTAGTTTGTCAACTTCCTTGAAAAACGAGGTTATTTTCCGCCCCCACTGGAGGTACAGACTAATTTGGGATAATTGACATCTTTATGAAATTGAGTCTTTCCATTCAAAAACATATGTCCTTCCATCTATGCAGGGTTTTAAAAAATGTTCTTCAATAACGTTTTGTGATATTAGCTGTGTCTTTTTTTTCAGTTAATCCTATTTTTTATTTTATTATGTTATGTTAATCACCATACATTACATCATTAGTTTTTGATGTAGTGTTCCATGATTCATTGTTTGCATATAACACCCAGTGCTCCATTCAATATGTGCCCTCTTTAATACCCATCACCAGGCTAGCCCATCCCCCACCTCCTCCCCTCTAGAACCCTCAGTTTGTTTCTGAGTCCATAGTCTCTCATGGTTCGTCTCCCCCTCCAATTTCCCCCCCTTCATTCTTCCCTTCCTGCTATCTTCTTTTTTTAAACATATAATGAATTATTTGTTTCAGAGGTACAGGTCTGTGATTCAACAATCTTACACAATTCACAGCACTCACCATAGCACATACCCTCCCCAATGTCTATCACCCAGCCGCCCATGCCTCCCACCCTCCACCACTCCAGCAACCCTCAGTTTGTTTCCTGAGATTAAGAATTCCTCATATCAGTGAGATCATATGATACATGTCTTTCTCTGATTGACTTATCTAGCTCAGCATAATACCCTCCAGTTCCATCGACGTCGTTGCAAATGGCAAGATTTCATTCCTTTTGATGGTTGTATAATATTCCATTGTATATATATACCACATCTTCTTTATCCATAGAGCTACCATATGACCCAGCAATTGCACTACTGGGTATTTACCCCAAAAATACAAATGTAGGGATCCGAAGGGGTACGTGCACCCCGATGTTTATAACAGCAATGTCCACAATAGCCAAACTATGGAAGAGCCAAGATGTCCATCGATATTAGCTGTGTCTTATGTATCTCTTAATTAAATTGATTCCTAGGTATCTCATTTTTGTTGTTGCTATTGTAAATAGAAACTATAAAAATGTATTATCAATTGTCTGCTGGTATTAAGAAAGCAACTGATGTTTATGTTGATCTTTCCGCCAGCAAAACTTGCTCAATTCTCTTATTAACAATCTGTCTTCAGAGTCTCTTAGATTTTCTGTATATAGGTAATCAACTCATAATAATTGATGATAGCTTTGTTTTTTTTTTCTGTTCTTATATCTTATGCTTTTTTTTGTCCTACTTTACTAGCTAGAACATCCAATACTTCAATGAACAGAACCAGTGTCCAAGGTATCCTTTTGTTTTTCCTATTTTTAAGAAGTTTCTAAGGACTCATCATTATGTATATATATATTTCTTTCAATTTTGGTATTTCTGTTTATTAGCTTAAGTTTCTGTTTCCTAGTTTGGACATAAGTGTTGCATTTTATTAAATGATTTTCTGCATTCGTTGACATGATTATGATTTCTCCTTTAAATTGTTAATGTAATAAGTTAATAGATAATTCTAATGTTTAACCAATCTTGCAGTCTTGGAATAAACTCAACTTTGTTATAATGTATTTTTATGCATATGTTACTAAGTTTGTTTGGCTAATATTTTATTTAGAGCTCTTGCATCTATGTTCTTGAGTGAGGTTGGCCTTCTTTTCTTGTACTGTCCTTGTCTCTTTTTAGTATCATAGTTACTACACATATAGAAAGTATTTAGCACATTCCTGCACACTTTACTCTCAGAAGCAGTTTGTATAAGATGAGATTTAGGGGCGCCTGGGTGGTTCAGTCATTAAGCGTCTGCCTTCGGCTCAGGTCATGGTCCCAGGGTCCTGGGATCAAGCCCACATCGGGCTCCCTGCTCAACAGGAAGCCTGCTTCTCCCTCCCCCGCTCCCCTTGCTTGTGTTCCCTCTCTCGCTGTGTCTCTCTCTGTGAAATAAATAAATAAAATCTTAAAAAAAAAAAAAGGTGAGGTTTATATGTTCCTTGAATGTTTGGTAGAACTTGCTTATCAAACTTTCTGGACAATGCACTATATATTTCATTATTTCAAACTTTATGTAGTTTAAGTTTTTGTATCCTTCAGCAGTTTTTTTTGGAATTTGAAACTATGTTACTAAATAATTCTAAATAAAGTGTTTATATTTTATCCTCTTTTCCCTTAAAGTTATTTCCAATTGATACAACTATAGCTATCCTAGCTTTTTTGAATTGCACTTGTTTGGTATATTCTCTCCCTGCTCCTTTAGACATTTCTAGATTTTTATGTTTTATGTGTGGCTCTTCTAAGTGACCTATAGCCGGGATTTTAAAAATATTCCTACTTGACGTCTTAATTCTCTTAACTGGAAAGTTTCTTTTATTAATAGTTATGATGATTATTGGTATATTTGGATTTATCTTTATATTGTGTTGTTTTTTGTTCATCTTACTTTGTCTATGTTTGTTTCCCCTTTTTTACTGCTTTCTATTGAAAAAGGTTTGTTTAATTCTATTTCTTCTATTTGAACATTCTATTTCCTTTTGGTTTCCATGGCTGTCTTTAAAAAGATAAACATTCTGGAACTAACAAAGCAAAATTAATTTCTCTATCAACTTCCTGAACAATGAAAGGACTTGAGAATACTTCACTGGACTTAAAGAGTACATTTTGGATGATTTTCTCAGGTCCTTCTTCCAGTTCTTTAATATTCTCTTCAGCTTTGCCTATTTGCCATTTAACCCATTCCTTGAGGTTTTAAAAATTTCAATTAATTTTTATTTATTTGTAGAAGTTACATATGTTCCTTTAAAAAATCTGCCTAGTCTTTTTCTTTTGACAATGTCTTTTTCTTTGTTCATGTTTCCAACTCCTTGTGGGTCTAAAATAATTTTAAACACACTTATTTTCTAGTTCCTAGCTGGTATTTTAAATAAATGAAGTTCTCGGGAGAAGGGTACCTAATCCTTTTTTTGTATCTGCCGATTCTCATCTGTAGTGGGTTGTTTCCTCATACGTTTAAATATTTTTATTGTGAATTTGTTTTTACTGTGGCAGAAAGTATACATTTGAATCTTGTACATGCGTGTGAGGGCGGACTCATCATCACAAACTCTTAGGGACCCTGCAGGGTTCAGTCAAAGAGAGACATGCTTACTTCTCACTTACTTGTGTTAAGACAGAGGGTGGGGCTATATCCACTGAAATGCAATAAGTAACTCTCTGAGGGTCTGGCTTTAGGTGAGGCTCTTACTTCCAACTCCTAATCCAGCCTAAGCTTTGCTCCCACATGGTCATTAACACTTGGTTGCTACAGAACTGGTAACCCTTACTTCCCTCTATGTCCCTCCAGGGGAGCCCTAGCATCAGCTCTCAGGCTTACAAGTTTGGTTTTGGTTCCCCCCTGTAGTTGGCCCCTGATACTTCCCTACTTTATTGGTAGTTCATTTGTACATTTAAGGTTATTATTATAATGTATGCATTTCTAAGTGTTTTGTGCAGGAGAGATGTGAAGGAAGCAAAAATGCCTAAATTTACTTTAAAAACATGATCTTTGACTCTACACCTAGTGAAATAATGCAATTTCCACATAATACCAGTTTATGAAAAGAAACATTCCTCAAATCAGCTTATTCCTCTCCCCTAGCAATTTCTTAATTTAGACTTACCAGTTTTGCTTTGTTGTCTGTCATTTTAAAAGTGTGTTCATAAAAGTATAGTTGCAACTCCAGAAGGATTAAAGATGGAATAACTAGGAATGGACTTGACTTCTAGAGCAATCAAAATTCTTACTCTCAGTTGGTTTATCTTGGAATCAGGGGAGTAACTTTCATAACTTAGACCTCTGAAACTGTGTACAAAGGAAAAGTGGGGCAAGTTTTCTATACATAAAGGACCGTGGAACTGTAAAGGCACCACAAAAAATGCTGCAACCATGATCTTGCTTCCATGCCTCTCCGCCCGCTGACTTATTTCTCCCCCTACCTCCCCTGCCTCCCTTTCATCCCTCAGTGCTACCAATTCAAGTTACAACCGCTAATCCTCAGGGGGACAGTCTTAGCCCAGTTTCCCCACCTCTTTCCCCTCTGACCCTCCTCCAATTAATCTGACTGCAGCGTAAAACTTTGCGGTCTATTATTGTGCAACGTTCACGTTTCCCTCGCCCTCCCACCCAGCCCCCTCCCCTCCAAATTTAGGGGAGCTCCCGTTACCGCAGTGCCACCGGCATTACTCATTCATCTCCATTCAGGCTTCCCCCAGCATTTATTAAGGGCTCTGGGCTCTTGCCTTTCACTCACTCTCCTCTGCTCAAACACCGCTCACTTGAGCGCTTCTCGCCTCGTCCCCTACGGCCAGCTGTGGGAAGTGGCAGAAGAGAGAACTTTGTCTCTCTCCAGCAATGCATCTCCCTGTGATTCTGTTTTGCGCTCTCTGGTCTGCGGTGTCGGCGGAGACCTCAGATGATTATGAACTCATGTATGTGAATTTGGACAATGAAATAGACAATGGACTCCAGCCCACGGAGGACCGTAAGTTTTTAACTGTTTCTCTGCTAACCCTAACTACATATCCACCTCTTTGGGTCTAAATATTATACATATACTTTGTAGCCAAGAAAATCTGCTAAACAGCATAGTTTGTTTTGCAAAAGAAAGAAGCACTTTAGGAAAGGGGGAGGTTTCAAAAAGTTATTTCTGTCACAGATACATAATGGCTTGAACCGCATGAAATCGCCGATATTTGCCTGTTTTGAGCCGCACGGACGGCAATTTTACAAAGTTCCACGTAATATATACCTGCATGAACGGGTCCTGTCATTGTCGAGATACTCACACGCTGTTTTTCCGAGGTGTCCTTAAAGGGAAGGGGGTGCTGGGGATGGGCAGGAACTTGGGACCACCGAGGGAGGTCACCTTTGTACAAAGTGCACCCAAGGAAGGCCTGGGCGGATCGGTAACGTGTGTGTCCCTCGCTCTAGCCACGCCGTGTGACTGCCGTCGGGAGCACACCGAGTGGGACAAGCTCTTCATCATGCTGGAGGACTCGCAGATGAGAGAGGGCATGCTGCTGCAGGCCACCGACGACGTCCTCCGGGGCGAGCTGCAGAGGCTGCGGACGGAGCTGGGTCGCCTGGCCGGCAGCCTGGGGAGGCCGTGCGCGCCGCCGGGCCCCGCGGAGGCCCGGCTGGCCCGGGCGCTGGACGAGCTGCTGCAGGCTAGCCGCGACGCAGGCCGCAGGCTGGCGCGCTTGGAGAGCGCCGGGACGCCGCGCCCGGAGGAGGCGGGGCGCGCCCTGGGCGCCGTGCTCGAGGAGCTGCGGCGGATGCGAGCCGACCTCCGCGCTGTGCAGGGCTGGGCTGCTGGGCGCTGGCTGCCCGCAGGTAAGGACGCCGCGCGGAGCGGCCCTCGCCCCCCACTATCCCCCCCCGCCCCCACACACCCTGCGTCTTTGTCCTCGGAACGCGCGTGGCGGGAAGCCTGGCGGCAGCCCTCTAGCCCTCTAGGCAGCTCCCTCTAGGAGCTGCTTCAGTGGAGACACACACACCTCTGTTTCTCCATGGACGCTAACAGGGCTCAGACACACACCATACAAGGCGCAAAAACTGGCTTTAAAAAGGTATTCTCCAGCCTCGAGGAGCCCAGAAGAGAGCTATAGACATAAACATCACAGTCTTGAAAATAGACATCAGGGGCCTCTGACTGACACCTGATCCGACCAGGCGGGGCAGGAGCTCTATTGGCCAGTTATAACCGTGACCTCTCTAGCTGCCCGGCTTCCCTCCGTTAGGGATTTCCACTTCTTCTAATTTTAGCCTGTCTCTCTCTTTAGGGGAGCTCTGGTTCCCCGCGCTATTTCAGGGCCCAGCCTAATTTTTAGGGACACGTTCCTATCCCTGGGCCGGCCCCTCATCTCCGCTGGTTCTGGCTGGAGACTTGAGATTGAACTTCATCTCCTGAAGGATTAGTGGAATTCCTGAGGGGTCCCCCAAGCCCTGGGGTCTGTGGAATTAGCCCGCTAGAGGGGACCTCTGAGTATGTGAGGTTTGGGATAAACCTGCTGGGCGGGATCCATAGTGAAATGGTCTGACGTAGAAGCAAATTGGTAACCCTCCTCCCCAGGGATTTGGGGGGGGGGGGTCAGGACCAAACAGGAGAGAGGCGGTTCAAACCAGATACAACTTGTTGAAGTCCCCTGTGACATGAATGAATCTCCAAACACACATGGGCCCGAAATAATACATTTGAAAGAATACATTTGAATAATACATTTGAAAGACAGTTAAACGAAATGAGACGATTTGGAGCCAAATAACCCTCCTTTATAAATCAAAATTTCTAAGAGGTAGTAGTGCAAAAATCTTTTGTGGGTTATATTAGAAAATCAGTGACTTAGTTAGAAAATATAACTTACACTGTTCCTGAGAATCTCATGAACAGAAAACATTACAGACAGTGCCATCCCTCTTTATATTCACAATAAAGCAAATCATCTGGTGGGGTAGGAGGAAGAATCATAAGCATGTGTGAGAGCATGTTTCATTTAAAATTACAGAAACCATACCGGAGTATCAGCATTTCCTAAATATTTGAGGACTGTTTATCAGTGCTGAGCATATTTTCTTGAATATTCACTACAGTTTCAGAGACTGAAAAAGCATAAAATCAAATATACAATAGATCCTCAATGTAAGTGACAAAGAGACAAATTATAATTCTGTGGCTATTTTAATGGATGAAATTGTCTTTGGCAAACCATTAGAAATGATTGTACATATAGTGTACCCCCAAAAATGAAGGATTAACACTAATTTTCACTCTCACCTCTGTATACTGGTTAGAGCAGAGAGGGATGTATTTCTGAGTTCTAAAATGTTAATTTCTTATTACATATATATTTTACCCACATGGTTTGATTTCTCCTTTCTTGGTTTCCTGCCAGCTTGGTTCCTAAGGGATTCCTAATTATTCTGTTGTCAGCCTCCTAAGAACCTGGTTTTAATTTTGTTTGGTCTTTGATAATATAATCAGAAAAACCTATTAGCTAAAAGCCATTTCATGAGAGAGTTTCTGACATTTCTGACATTTTAAAGAGGTATCAAGAGCCTCAATCACTGGTCCCCACCAAAAAAGCAACAAAAAACCTGTGAACACGAAAATTCCAACTCCATGAACTCACATAGCCAGTGTAGCCTGCAGGGGAAGCTGGGTCTCTGAGAGGCAATCAAAGAATGCTTCGGAATGCAGTCCTGACTGCCTGGGTTTATTTAAACAGGAAGTCAGTTCATTGAACTGCAGTAGGCCCCCTCTTGAACACTACTGGGACATTCAGAGACTATCTCAAATGGTCGTGCATATGGTGATCTTTTGTTCCGTGATCTTTGTTTGATTTAATTAACACAACTAGGAAAAAAAAATGTATCTACCAATTTCATTTGAAACAAGAATGCCTCATTAAGAATGAATCTTAAAAGTCTTCAAATTCAAATGATTCAGTGAAAAAGCAAATACCAAAATGTGACAGGACCAATTTGTGCTTTAGTATTGCAGTTAGTTTTATACGATTTTCTGAATCTCAGTATTTCCTTGACTATTTCTAGGTCCACATCTGTTTAATTTTTTAGGACAGAGCCTAGTCCTCAAATCACTTGCAGGCATTTAGCGTAGTTTAACACACCGCATGGATGCTTGGTGCCTGCATGTTCCTATATTCACCAGTTAGTCCTTAAAGGCTCTGGAAGCTTGCTTGTCAGAGCTATTTTATGATAAATCTTTAATTTGTTATAAAGTGAATACCTAGCCCTCATTTAGATTTTTTTTTTAAATTCTTTTTCTGGTCTCTTATAAACATATGAGGTTATCACAAAGCAGAGCTCACCTATGAAAGGTTTTAGCACATTTCCCAGCACACCTAGAAGGCCTTCACTTCAGCATCTCTAGCTCCCTGACCAAACATATGACCTGGAGATGAACTGAGGTAGGAGTTTACTATGCGCCCACCCCGGTGTCTGAACGTCTCCTTCTAAGTGCTCTTTAGCAGAAATATGTTCTCCACCAGGCCCGTTGGAAGAGTTCACTCTTCCTTAAAGATTTTCTATTGCTGCCTAAATAGTAATTATAAGCATGTGGACAGAATAAGAGTTTTTGAGAATAGCCTTGGTCTACACAGTTCTTCTGGAGTACTACATACTTCCTGCTTACACACTCATAGAATATTAGAAGGAGAATGGAAGGGGCTTTATAGATACCAGGAAAGCCTGGAGAAATTATGGGGCTCATCAAAAACTGCATGCTTGCTAATAGTAAAACAAACTGAATTCTATCTCTCCTAGCCAAATCGAGGGGTTCTTTTCCCATTAAGAGGCAATGCAGTGTTTTAGTTAAGGGTGTGGCCTCTGCAGCCACAGTGCCCAAGTTCAAACCCCCAGTTTTACCACTTAACCAGCTAGTAAAGCAGAACCAAGTTACTTGGTGCTCTATGCCTCAGTTCTCTCATTTGTAGAATGGGAATATTAAGACCATCTCTTAGGGTTGGTAAGTAGGATTAAAATGATACAGAGTGATGAGAACAATATCTGGTACACAGTGAATACCCAATAAGAGTGAGTCATCATTATTATACATTGTTGCCTTTCAAAGGTAGTTTTCTACAAACTTTGCAAAGTTTACAAATATATGGTGGGTTTATTTAAACAGGAAATCTGTTCATTTAAAATTACAGAAACCGTACCAGAGTATCAGTCTTTCCTAAATATTTGAGGACTGTTTATCAGTGCTGAGCATATTTTCTTGAATATTCACTACGGCTTCAGAGACTGAAAAAGCATAAAATCAAATATACAATAGATCCTCAATGTGAGTGACAGACAAATTATAATTCTGTGGACAGCAACAATATGTCCTAGCGTTTCATTTAAAAACGTATGTTGATGATGGGTAAATGGGTGAGCTAGGTCCATTGAATTTCATAGGTTTGTTTGTTTTTTATTCTGGAAGTTTGGTGAAGTCAAGAAGAGGGAAACAAGTCTGGCTCTAAGTTCTTGGAAATTAACAGCGTCATTGTTTGAAGTTAACGCATAGTGACTCAACATTTTTATATATAAAAAAAGTAGTAACAGAAAATAAACTACTTGTGAGGGAAAGTAGTGGTTAAAATATGGTTTCCATTATTTTCTGAGTTTGGACAATTTGGCTACTCTGCATGCCTCCTTCACTTAGATGCTTCATTGAGTAAGCCTGACAATTGACTTTCTTTATTCCCATTTTCTTTGTGCTACCGAGATCACACTTGAAGCTCCTCAAGTCATAATGTGATACAGCATATAATTTTCAGTTGTGATCGTTAAAAGTGCCTATGGTAAAATACCTAAACGTTGGAATCATCTCTGAATGAATTTATATTTTCTCTCATATCCTTCTCACTTTCTTGCTCCTCTAGGTTGTGAAATAGCAATTTTATTCCCAATGCGTTCCAAGAAGATTTTTGGGAGCGTACATCCAGTGACACCAATGAAGCTTGAGTCTTTTAGTGCCTGCGTTTGGGTCAAAGCCACAGATGTATTAAACAAAACCATCCTGTTTTCCTATGGCACAAAGCGAAATCCATATGAGATCCAGCTGTACTTTAGCTATCAGTCCATAGTGTTTGTGGTGGGTGGAGTGGAGAACAAACTGATTGCCAATACTGTGATTTCCCTGGGAAAGTGGACCCATCTGTGCAGCACCTGGAATTCTGAGAAAGGACGCACGTCCTTATGGGTAAACGGTGAGCTGATGGCTACCACAGTCGAGATGGCCACAGGTCACATTGTTCCCGAGGGAGGAATCCTGCAGATTGGCCAAGAAAAGAATGGCTGCTGTGTGGGTGGTGGCTTTGATGAAACCCTAGCCTTTTCTGGAAGACTCACAGGCTTCAATATCTGGGATCGCGTTCTCAGCAATGAAGAGATAAGAGAGACCAGCGGAGCAGAGTCTTGTCACATCCGGGGAAATATTGTTGGGTGGGGAGTCACAGAGATTCAGCCACACGGAGGAGCTCAGTATGTTTCATAAGTGTTGTGAAACTCTACTTGAAGCCAAAGAAAGAAACTCACATTTTAAACATATGCCAGTTGGGACAGTCTAAAAACAGTGCATATTAAGAACACTTGAGACTAATGAAGGGGAGAGTTGAGATCAATCTTTATTTATCTTGGCAAAATACCGAATAAACAGTTGAAGAGAAAACAGTGGAGAATGCTTTTCCAGATATTGTTACTAGATTTTATGCCATGGTGCTCTGAGATTAATGCTGTGTCTTTGTCAGATAGACTCTCAAATAATTAAAAAGGACTGTATTGTTGAACAGAAGGACAATTGTTTTACTTTTCTTTGGTTAATTTTGTTTTGGCCAGAGATGACTTTTACATTGGAAGAAAAATAAAATAACACTTGCTGTCCATTGTTCATTGTTATTGGTATGTACCTTATTAAAAAATGATAAAACATATTTATACTACAATGTGACTTAACAAATGCAAATGTAGTTTATGTGTTATAATCGAGTGTCACTTTTTTGAGAAGATAGTTATATAAGTTATATTGTAAAATGGTTTTGTATTAATTTTATTAAGACTATTTTTTTAAAGCTCTACTGTAAATAAAATATTTTATAAAATTACCCCATGTCATCTAATTATAAATTTAAAAGATGTTTTGGAGCAAATCTACACTCTTAAGTTAGGAACTAGTTTTCAGATACTAATCTATTGTGTAAATAGTAATAGTTAATATTGTTAGAAATAAACTGTAGAGTTGTTTTAAACTTTGACTTCCTATAAATCATGAGCAAGAAATTTGATCTTGGCTAAGTCAATTCATCTCTGGGTTTTAGTTTTCTCAACTGAGAAATCAAGGAATTGAGGAAATATTGATCTCTAAGTCCCAATTTGATGTTTCTATGATCATATACAATGTTCTGTCATATGTAACAGAATCAAACTATCAGAGTTCCCCAAATATACATGACGAGGACTGTTCCTTAGGGAGATCTAAGATTCTGGAAAAACAGTGACTCCTGCCCTTAAAACATACCCCATTCTCTTATCCATGCCTGAAGGAGAGGGCAGTTAAGGTCCTTCACCCTGCAGATGGGGAGGTACCTCTCAACCACACTAGTGTTCTCCTCCTGTAAAGGCTATGCAGGGCTAATAGACCATCCACAAAGCTGCTTCTGAATGTCAGCAGCAAATGCGGTAGAGCCACAGGGATAATGTGTCCACCTAAAGATAGGGCCTGGACAACCATGGGTCATCTCTGGTTTGTGAGGTTTGGAGAATAGGGCCAGGAGTAGTTACCAAACTACATTTTATAACTAGTCGAGTGTCCTTAGACAAGTTACTTAACTTCTCTGGGTCTTCTCAGTAAAAGAAGGGACTTGGTCTCTCAGTGCCTTTAGCAATAAAATCTCAAGAATCTAGGAATCTTTGATCGTGGCATCAGTATAGCTTCATCCCATTTGTGAGATCCACAAAATCAGGCTAATTCTTAGAGAAAAAGAGTGTTCACTGTTATGAGGTCATAGGCCAGTCGCAGACCCTTGGAGATTACATGACTCAAGGTTGCGGGCACAGTGGCCATATGTAAGTCTTTTATCCATTATCTCTATGACCTGAATGCTTAACTGGAAGATGAAATACTGGATCCAACTGTAAGCAGAGAGTAAGGCATGCTTTCAATTTCTACATCTCAGCATGAACTAGATCTGTTCAAAAGATCCAACACGATGCAGGACAAAATACATGCAAACTCATAGATGCTGACAGAGTTAAACAGAAGGGTCTTTTTAATTTCTCTATGGGAATTACACATTGAGGGTAAATAAGAAGAAAATAGAAGAAAAACAAGTAATTCTTAGGTTACAAAAGTAGAAATTTCATCTGCTACAGCAATAAATCCAGATAAGTGTTTCAAGGGACTTCTGATTGTTTCCTCATACCTATTTTCCCTCTTTTCCAAAGGAACAGCATTCCGGTTTCAATGGTAGGTATGCCCACTCAGAGCGCAGTCTACATTTTCCAGCATCAGTTGCAGCTGTGTGTGGCCAGATGACTAAGCCCTAACTGATGTTGAAATACTGAACGTGATTCTCTTTCCCTTCCTCCTTCCACTTGATTGGAATATGGTTGTGATGGCAGGAGTTTCAGCAACCACCTCAGATCATGAAATTCGGTGTAGCAATATAGAAGCAGCTTGAGTCTCCCGTGCTCTGAAGCTGCCTTGCCAGTCCTGGGCTGCCTGTTCCTGCACTTCTCTAACATGAAGAAAACCACACTTCTGTCATTTTAAATCCACTACTGTTTGACCACCTAATCTGATCCAGTAGAACAATTTTTTTAAAAAATTGAAAAGACCACACACACTTTATTTCCTCAAAACATTCATAGGCTATACTTAGAAAATATATTTTAGTTTTCCAAATTCTCAGGAAGTTGGCTCTCTGGCTTTTTTTTTTCCTAATAGCATTTAATGAGTCTCAGAATACATAGTGTCAGCAAAAGGAAGAAGTAAGAAATGTGTAAAACTGAAATAAAATATCTAAAAATATATCAGCATGCTGGCTTAGTCTGGCACATTGGCAAAGAGTTTCATTCACCACAATGGCCATTAAAGGCATCACTATAGCGTGGCATTATAAAATAATTGTGCAAGATGACTCAATTTATTAGGAGGAAAAAATGCATTATATATATATAAAGTATAAAATATTAGGTATGTGTGTGCTAGAGTGACCAACTGTTCTGGTTTGCCTGGGATTGTCCTAGCTTTAGCACTGAGAGTGCGAAGAATCTTCATTTCTAGGCAAAGTGACAGTTTGTCACTTTGTCACTCTAGTACATACGTACAATATTTTTGCAGAGGTATATATGATATGAACAAAATAGTTGATATATTTTCCTTGTCTATTACAAAATAACTTGGTTTTTAGTGAAATGTTAATGTCTTTAAAATATATTGAGAACGTTTTACTACTAAGTATATATTGTAGAATTTGAGAGTTTGGTATTTACAATTACTTAGTTAACTTCATTTTAACAGTTACATTTGCAAACAGAAGAAATCATTGATTTTTACTTTTTTATTAAATTTTATGTTAGGAAGCTCTTCTTTGAGAAGCTTACTGAGGCCAAAAGTTTCCAGAACTCTCTTTTAGCCACTTAATAAATAGCATTCACAAAGTTAAAAATCTTGGTCAAAGTAATTATAAACATTCACATCTATATTCATGGATTCAATGAACTGGAAAACTGAGATTACTGAGGCTTGCATTCCGTTTTATAAATCTGGACTGTGTAAGAAAACGTGCTGGTCTTGGGCTCAGAAATTCACCATAGGAACCCTAGAGCACCATCACCTACCAACTACAAGAAGTTGGGCCTGCCAACTAATCTTTATGGGTCTCACATTAGCCAGGAAATTAGAGATAACAGGACTTGCCTCCCTTGCTGAAGGATTATTATGACAATGACAAAAAACTGATAATGTATCTAAATGTACTTTCTAAAGCATAAAATAATATTTGAAACAAAAGTTGTCTTAAAAAAAGTTTTTCCAAGTTGTTCCCAGTGCATTAAGTAAAAAAGAAGCAAACATGCAAAAATACAAACGAATAAGCGAATATAACGATTCCTTTATATTGTGGTAAGCCATTCTCAGAGGCCAGCCCGGGGATGTTCCTCTCTGTGCAGGCCTTATTTTACTTCACAGCAACATCTGCTGGTGGAGTCAAGAAGGTGCAAACTCAGGAGTACAACTGATCCCAGACTTAGTTAACAATTCAGAAGAGGTCCTCTTTTGTTTCAAGATGTGTCTCTTTTTCTTGATCCACATTTGCGTTGGTTTTTTAGAATATCATTTTTAATATTTCCCTAGGTGTATTATTATTCAGTTTGAATATTCTTAATAAGATTGCTTAGTAGCCTGTTTCCTAGAAATTGGATTAATAAATTCTTTCTCAACAACCTGTAATACAGTAAACTTAAAACTTTGTTCTTAAGAATAATTGTATCATGAATTTTTAATGGCTAAGTATCTCCCTAGGGAGTATAAAACTCCACAGATGAATCTGGTTCTGCCTTTAATATTTTAATATGGGTCTGGTACATGGCAGATGCTCAATTAGGGATGACAATGACAATGATGTTGATTATGATCGTGACGATAAGAAGAATCATCATAAGCATTGACGAACTACGTGCCTGGCATTGTGCAAAGTATAACTGCTTTATCTACTTAAGCCTCACCTCACCCTATGTGGTACATATTATTACTACCATAATAAATGAGAGGTTAATTTTCTCTCTCTATTTTCTGAGACAGCTCACCCATCAGTGGTTTGAATTTTGTCTCACATAGAGAAAGAAATGAAGTGAATTTATCATAATTAACTAGACAGTCTCTTCTAGACTATTGCCAATAATTCAGAAAGGAATTTGGACTCTTGCTGAGACAATATTACATTTTCTTTCCAAAGACTTTTGACTTAAGTTTCCAATCATTTGAGGTCATCTTGTGATCTGTACCAGAGGGCCATATAAAAGGCATACTGACAGAGAGGCATATTTCCTTACCATGACCACTGATTCAGAAACGTAAGGGAAGAGACATCACTGCTTTGAGTTTTGATAGCAGTGATGTGCATTGCATCACAGAGTTCCAAACCAAAATTTGGAAAGGGTTTCCCTATAAGTCCTCAAATAATCCCTTACAGTTGGAGATAGCCTCATTTTCAGGATCTCCAATAACATTGCCAGCTTCCTGGGTAAAAGATGTGCTACGTTATGCTGTAGTAAGCACTGGTTGTGCTTTTGTATGCCAACACTGGGCAGGTTTTACAAGCATCTACATGGCAAAAAACAAGTTTGGAGAACTATTCAGGAATACTGAAAAATGACTCCCACTCTGAAAAGGTGGTGATGTCACAAAATATTAAATTACTTCTGTTATTATTTAAGCAGAAAACAAATTTATTACATAAGTGATATCTTTGTCTTATTTTTTAATTCAAAGGGAAGAAGTTAATATTTCCAATTAAGTATGATTTTAGTTGTAGGTTTTTGTAGATATCCTTAATTAGATTAAGGAGGTTCCCTTCTATTGCTAGTTTGTGGAGAGATTTTTTCTTTTTTTTGGTCATGAACAGACTTGGAATTTTACAAAAGAAGAGGATATACATATGTATATAGGTGTATATATATATTATATTCTCTTAATTATATGTAATAATTTTATAGACACACATATATACATACACAATATCCCCTTAATCAGTTTCAGGAAGTTCCCCAAAATTCCTAGTTCTCAAAAAACTTTTTTCTTTTTAAAGATTTTATTTATTTGAGAGAGGGACAGAGAGAATAGAGTGAGAGAGAGAGCTGGGGGGAGGGACAGAGGGAGAGGGAGAAGCAGACTCCCCGCTGAGCAGGAAGCCCCATGTGGGCTCGATCCCAGCGTCCCAGGATCATGACCTGAGCCAAAGGCAGATGCTTAACTGACTAAGCCACCCAGGTGCCCCATCAAAAAACTTTTTTTTCATGTATGGGTACTGAATTTATGTAATGCTCTTACTGATCAGATGACTTTTTGACCTTTTAGTCTTTTACTGGGGGGGGAATTACATTTTGAATATTAAGACATGCTTGCAGGGCACCTGGGTGGCTAGTCCCTGTCAGCCTTTGGCTCAGGTCATGGTCCCAGGGTCCTGGGATCGAGCCCCTGCTCAGCAGGAAGCCTGCTTCTCGAACTCTCCCACTGCCCCTGCTTGTGTTCCCTCTCTCACTGTGTCTCTCTCTGTGAAATAAATAAAGAAAATCTTAAAAAAATAAATAAATAAAAATAAAAAGAATGAATTGATAAGCTGGACTTCATTAGAATTAAAAACTTCTGCTTTGTGAAACACAGTGACAAGAGAATGAGAAGACAAGCCACAGACTGAGAGAAAATATTTGTAAAAGGCACAACTGAGGGGCGCCTGGGTGGCTCAGCCATTAAGCATCTGCCTTCGGCTCAGGTCATGATCCTGGGGTCCTGGGATCGAGCCCCGCATCGGGCTCCCTGCTCCACGGGAAGCCTACTTCTCCCTCTCCCGCTCCGCCTGCTTGTGTTCCCTCTCTCACTGTGTCTCTCTCTGTCAAATAAATAAATCTTAAAAAAAAAAAAAGACAAGCTTGCATTCCTAGCATAAACTCAACTGAATCATTATGAATTTTATAAAATGGGAATAACAATAGTTCTTCCCTCATAAGATACTGGGACAATTACATGACTTAAAAGACCAGAAAATGGTACACAGGAAGTGCTCAGCAAATATGAACTATTATTTCCCTTAAGCATTGCTGCAGTCATTTTGATTCATGATTTGTGATTTGTGCATCAATGTTCATAATTAAGATGGGCCTTATTTTCCTTTCTTATGTTGTCCTGTTCTTGTTTTGATATCACATATATACTAGCCTCACAGAATTGGTTGGAGAATGTTTTTTAATTATCTGAAAAAGTATAGTCAAGCCTGTAATTACTACTTGCATATAAAACTAAATTGGACACTTTTTTTTTTCTTTTGTGGGGGTGGGGGTGATTTAAAAATACTGATATAATTGTCTTATTTGTTATAGGTATATTCAGGTTTTCTAACCCCTTGGCTCCGAAGTATGCACCAAGGCAATATTGCCCGTGCCTTTAATCTTTTCTCCAAATGGAAGGACTTTTCACAGTTCCCTTCTCACTGGAAGAATTTGGAGAATACAAAACAGACAAATGGAGCCTAAGCAATTTAAATAAAATCAATTTCTATTTACATTTGATGTAAAAGTCAACATTATTACTTATATATAATTATTAGTAATGAAAAGTAGTAAAAATTGGCTTGGAATTACTGAAATATTTGCCTTCAAGGATAGATACATAAGCTCATTTAACAGTCTCTCATGACTGACTTACAAGCATAAAGGAGGCATTTCGTTTGCAATCAGGGACAGACATCTGAATAAAACGACTGAAAAATATAATCAATGGAGTAATATCAATCAAGTATAAGGAGGAGTCACCACTGGCATACAAGTCTTGCCTGGCCCCATCTGATCTACTTTCTCATTAGTGTTTTAAAATGAAGGGAGAGTGGTTCTATTCCTAAAATTTACAGATGCCAAGAACCTGGGAAGAACTGCAGATACACTGAGATGGAAGAATCGTTATTCAATAAGGTCTTGTTATGCCAAAGCAATGGGCTGAATCTCTAAAATAGAAAGTATAAAAGGATAAAAGTAAATACATAAAGCTGTTTGTTGATACCCAGTATTCATTTTAGCCATTCCTGGCAATAGCCCTGGATTTGGTTGGGGGGTGATCTGCACCCCATTCATGTGGTTCTACTGCAGTTGACCCCCATCTCCTGCTTTGATGGTGGTTCATTATCCAAGCCTGGTCAACTGAAATACTGTATTCCTTGACAACGATGATGGATTGCTTCAGAATTGGGCATGTGACCCATGTCAGGTCAAAGAGAGACAACGAGACTGAATATGTTTCTTTTGCTTAATTGGTATTCATGATGATGTGAGTTGGAAGCTGCAGAGAGCCATAACATGGAGCATGAAAATCCAACCCAAAGGAAGCAGAGCTGAGTAATGACTTTTGCGACTGCCATTGAGCCCTGAGTCAAACTATATGGGAAGCCTGATATACTTATGCACTTATCAGTCCTGTGTTCTGGTAAGAAGTTCTCCCTCCTTCCCCTCCTCTTCCTCCTACCCCCCTTTCCCCCTCCTCTTTTTTCTTTTCTTCCTCATCTTCATTATCACCATCATTGTCATCATCATCAAGTTGTTTTTACCTGGGTTTTCTATTGCTTAAAATACTACTAATGGGTAACATGGGATAATAACAGGATTTTTGTTATGGAATTCTTGTGAGGATTAAATGATATAATCCTATAATCTGTATAAAGTGCTTAATACAGTATTTGACATAAAAGAGCATGAAATAAGTTTTAGCCATTGTAGTCGTAATTGTTATTATAATCATTATTGTTATCATTGAGAGGATGACCATTAGGTGGGGATTTAAGCATTGCCTGGATACTTGAGCTAAACCATGTTTAATGTCCCAACATAAGATTCTACAATTTTTTAATTCTAGTCTTGTAAAAAAAAATCAAATCAAGAAACTGCAATACTTTAGCATTTTTTGTAGAAGTAGAAAAATGGGAGAATGCAGATTAAGGTAATATAAATCAAGGAGGAAGATCTAAAGGGGAGAAAACTATAGGTAAAGAAAAAAAGAAATCCTAATGATAGCTTCTAAAGCTGATTGCAGGGAATATATGACAAAGATTTGCAGAGCAGAAAACTTACTGAGAGACAGTAAGATCCCCTGTACTTTGCAGGTCTAACGTTGATGGGCTCATGTGAACGGTTGTAGTTTTACAGACACATTAGTCTAAATCTAAGCCCTGAAATATGTAGTCCCAACTTCTTTTAGTCAAATTATCATTTTTATGGTAATTTTTAGAGCGCCAGATCAAATAAACCAAATCATTTGTTTATTTAAAATGTTTGCAGTGAATTCAGAAAGTGCATTTTGTGTTTCAAAAGATTTCTTTGTCATTGAAAGTGCATTTCAAAAAAAGAAAAAAAAATACATGAACTAAGTTCTTGGCAGCCGCGAAGAAACACTTCATTTTTGTGTTTTGTTTTGTTTTGTTTTCAATATATCTGTTACTTGCAAGTCTAACTATCATGGTTTTAAAATGTGTGGTGTGTATACGTGTTTGTAATATCATATAAAATCTGTTCCAAATATGTAGTCAAGGTGGTGAAAAATGTATAACTGCTTTTCTGGACTTTTAGAAAATTTTGTTTCATGATTAAAAGTTAAATTAGCAATTCAATCCTGTAGCCAAAGAAAATGAGAAATGAATGATACTGACTAGTAATATCAATGACAGATCTTTAGAAGGGAACACAGGTAGAGTGATGAAGTTCCACTGTCATGGCTGGGGTTCAGACATATCTGGGCATCTGGTAGACCACTGGGGTGGCTGGTCAGATGTTCTGGAGAGAACTCTGCCAAGAACTCTTCTTGGGAATGTCTGGTACAATGAAACAAACCTTAGTCCTTGGTGGGCCATAGTCATTTTGAGAACTAGATGACTGATTTCTTGCTAGCCTCACTCTTAGCTGGATAGATGAGCCCAGGAAAGAGAGAGACCATTTTAGGACAGATGGATACGTTTTCCTGCAAACTTGGGAACAGGTTGGTATTGGGAGCTAAGCAACTCCACTCTGGGGCCTCTCTACCAAAGTGTAACACCAAGGAGAAAGACAGGTGTTTCTCCCCGCTTCCCCATCCTGCCACAGGCTGCCACATGAAATTAATGTACCCCGACTGAAGCTTCGGGGGTAGCAGCACAAAGGAACAGAGGTTGCCATCCCTGGCAAGACAGTGTGCAGTAAAATCCATTCCTGAGCCCTCCAGGGTAACAGCCACAGAGTTTGCTGGGCTTAGTGTGGTGGAAGTGGACACCACCACAGCATGCTGTGCCAGGAAGCATGGAGACAATAACAGCATGGGTTTATGGACTGGTCTGGATACCAAGAAAGAGAACATTTGTGGGGACCCTTGGGGACTTTAAGAAATACTTGGTCTGGGAGGGTTGATGTTCAACTTGAGCACATGGGGTATGTGACAGTAAAATGTGGGCCAAGATACTCATGGACCTCATACATTTTTATTAATGAGAACTGGGGACATTGGGTGCATATCACATAATACCATATACTGTTCTCTGATCCCAAATTAAAAAACAAAAATAAAATGGTTTCTGATAGATCTAAAGCCAAAGGAAAAAACTTAAGACAAAGTGAATATTTTGATTGGACTAACCTGATCTCTTTCATGCAAACGTGAAACAGTTAACAGAGATGTCCTAATTTGATTTTTTATGGTGGTATTTAACACAATTACAAATTAGTCCCAACATGTTAACATTTAAGAAGTCTTCATGTGTTCTCTGGCATGTTTTATCTAACATTCCTTGCTTTTGGAAACCAAAGGCAGAAAAGGTTTTCCCCCTGCCACTGAGAACAGTGGGACATGTTCTACTCAGTGCAGACAGATACGTTCTTCACAATTGGTAGCTGGACAAGGTAACCAGAAGCATGGAAAAGACCATTCTCCAAATTGAGAGACGTATAGTTAGAAGAGAGAGAGCTTACAACTCCCCTGTGAATCCAAATAATTCATCTGCCCAGTGAAGAGACATAGACTCAGCCCGCCCAAGAAACCTCACCTCTGTTCACCAGCCAACTAATGGCAAAGCAGAGAATCTAACATACTTCTCAATACTCCAGGTCTCCCTTTCCACAAACCATAAAAATGGTTCATGAAAATACTTTAAAACCACTCCTAAAAAAACATCCCCAAGCTCAGCCATTGCACCATACCTTGGAGTATGCTCTTTACTATAACGTCTGTGTGATCAGCCAGGAGATCTGCCTTGGTGATTGCAGCCAGGGACAGGTAGTTGGACATATTCCTGCACAGTTCCTTGTTGCTTCTGTGGAGGAATTTCACTGCTATGGGGATGGCTAATGCCATCACAGGGGGTCGGTTGTAATTCTGAGGAAACATAAGAAAGTGACAAATAATAAGTGGCTCATTATTCATTCATCCAAAAAATATTTATTGAGCTAATTTCCAGAGTACAGCTGTGAAAACACAGGCCCCACCCCGTTTTCATTGTATTTGGGCCTCTGGGAATTCTTGCCCTTGTTGGGGAGCCTTGGAGGGAAACAGGCAGCAAACAGCCCAGGCTGATGAGGGCACGGACAGGCAAAGTGCAGGTTGCTGAGGGAACAAAGGAGGAACACCTAACCCAGTCCTGGAGGGTGTCAAGAAAAGACTTTCTGGAGGGAGTGATGTCTTAGCTGGACCTGGTGAATGAACAGGAGATGGTTGCGTGATGGCAAGGAAAGGGATGGACAGCAGGAAAAGCATGTGTGGAGGTACAGAGGTGATGATGAGCGTGCACCATTGGAACTGTGACTAGTTCAGCACAGTGGGAGTGTGGTACATATGGGAACGTTAGGGTAGGGAGGTGAGCATAGGGACAGGAGAAGTAAAAGAGGCGTGATTATGAAAGGTCTAGTATTCCGTGCCAAGGAGTTTGGAATTGATCTTTAGGGTGATCAGGAGTCAGTGATGACAAAAATAACTCATCAGATTTATACTTGAGTTGACAACCCAAGAAATGTTGAACAAGGTGCTTTCTGACTATATCTTTATTATGTTATGTTAATCACCATACATTACATCATTAGTTTTTAATGTAGTGTTCCATGATTCATTGTTTGCATATAACACCCAGTGCTCCATTCAGTATGTGCCCTCTTTAATACCCATCACCAGGCTAACCCATCCCCCCACCCCCCTCCCCTCTAGAACCCTCAGTTTGTTTCTCAGAGTCCATCATCTCTCATGGTTCATCTCCCCCTCCGATTTCCCCCCCTTCATTTTTCCCTTCCTGCTATCGTCTTCTTCTTTTTTTTTTTTTAACATATAATGTATTATTTGTTTCAGAGGTACAGGTCTGTGATTCAACAGTCTTACACAATTCATAGCACTCACCATAGCACATACCCTCCCCAATGTCTATCACCCAGCCACCCCATCCCTCTCACCCCCCACCACTCCAGCAACCCTCAGTTTGTTTCCTGAGATTAAAAATTCTTCATATCAGTGAGATCATATGATACTTGTCTTTCTCTGATTGACTTATTTCATTCAGCATAATACCCTCCAGTTCCATCGACGTCATTGCAAATGGCAAGATTTCATTCCTTTTGATGGCTGAGTAATATTCCATTGTATATACATGCCACATCTTCTTTATCCATTCATCTATCTATGGACATCTTGGCTCTTTCCATAGTTTGGCTGTTGTGGACATTGCTGCTATAAACATCAGGGTGCACGTACCCCTTCAGATCTCTACATTTGTATCTTTGGGGTAAATACCCAGTAGTGCAATTGCTGGGTCATAGGGTAGCTCTATTTTCAAATGTTTGAGGAACCTCTATACTGTTTTTCAGAGTGGCTGCACCAGCTTGCATTCCCACCAACAGTGTAGGAGGGTTCCCCTCCT
>NW_027397063.1:96568171-96700376 GCF_003265705.2 Callorhinus ursinus | reverse complement strand
ATTGAGGTTTTGATTTGGATTTCCCTGATGCCGAGCGATGTTGAGCACTTTTTCATGTGTCTGTGGGCCATTTGGATGTCTTCTTTGCAGAAATATCTGTTCATGTCTTCTGCCCATTTCTTGATTGGATCATTTGTTCTTTGGGTGTTGAGTTTGATAAGTTCTTTATAGATTTTGGATACTAGCCCTTTATCTGATATGTCATTTGCAAATATTTTCTCCCATTCTGTCGGTTGTCTTTTGGTTTTGTTGACTGTTGCTTTCTGACTATATCTTAAAAGCTAAAGTTTCAGCCAGTGAGATTCAGAAGAAAAAAGTGAATGAACATAAGACTAAAAACTAAAGAAATTCTGGGTCCTAAAATAATTCTCTTTTTGATTTACTTTGTGATTGGTCATCAATATCCTTATACATAAAATAGTGCCATCAACATTTAATTGACCAATTAGGGAATAGTTAAAAATACAAATTATTTTCTTAAAAACAAATGGTTTGGGATGCCTGGGTGGCTCAATGGGTTGAGTGTCTGCCTTCGACTCAAGTCATGATCTCAGGGCCCTGGGATCGAGTCCTGCATCAGGCTCCTTGCTCAGCAGGGAGCCTGCTTCTCCCTCTGTTTGCTGCTACCCCTGCTTGTGCTCTCTCTCTCTCTCTCTCTGACAATTAAATAAATAAAATCTTAAAAAAAAAAGAATCATTTGTCTTCACTACCATCAACTATTCTGACCATCAACCCCATCCTTTAGTCTAACTATAAGGCAAAGGTTGCACACTGCACACTATGTGTGACTTAATATTATTATATCAGAAATAAAAGGTAGTTGTTTTTCTGTAACCATCCATGTGAAAAGTGCTTATATCTTTCCACCTGTGGATTATTCCCTCTAATACTTCCCACAATTCTGGGTTTGGGGTAGATGTTCAATAAACATCTGAGAACTGGATAACTAATGAAGAAAATGTAAATCTACTGTGATAGTTGTCATCAGGAACATAATGTGATGGGAAGGGAGGCACGGAGGTGGGGGCCTCATTTGCTCCCATGTCTCTCGCTCATGTTGCTGCTAGCGATGGCTGAGTATGGGTCTGAACCTCCAATGCCATCCATTTTCAGTCCTAGTTGATTGGGCAGGTGAGTTGTTACACACTCGTTAGCAGATTCATACTTCTATGGCCAAGGTGCCATGATACTTCTTTCTAATGAGGGTATTTGCACCCTTGGCTTCAGGAGTCATCAAATGACTCAGACATTGACCAATCAGAGGATCACATTTCTTTGGTCCAAATGGTAGGTTCAAGAATGGGCAAGTTACCCATTTACAGTTAAGGAATCATTAAAAGTCTCTGTGAAAGAGATTCTCTCTTCTACTGAATCCAAAGTGTTGAGAATGGAAGACCAAGAGTAGCTGCTGCCAGGTTGTGTCCTCAGTAGGAGAGAATCTGTATGAGAGTCAAGGCAACATGCATCTATTTGAGAGACAAGTTGAGAGAAAATAGGTCCTGGTGACATCATTTGTGCCCCATGCATTAGGCTGTGCCTGAGGCCAATATTAGCCTCCAATTTTTCCCAGTGAGTCAATTAACTCTTTTGTGCTTAAACTTTTTTCCCCTCCCAGTCCTTAGAAACAAAAATAGACCTATAAAGCCTTAATCCATTTTTGTAGTTCCACCCGTTTTCTAGATTCAAGGGTCAATCTGACTCCTGAGCAGAGAAAGTAAGTATTCAAAAACCTAACCTGATATCCCATATTTAAGTCAGCCATCTTGCAAGTTCTGACTCTATCCCTTTGTGACAAATCTGTGCTTCTCTGGCAGTTCCACTCACTACGTTTCTATCCTATCCTTCTTAGAGTTCCTAACATGGTTCCTATTGGGACAATGGCTTGCAGCCAGACTTCTCTGATACCAGGCTTGGACTTTATCTAGAGTATTTCCTCTCCTGGTGAATTTAATTAGGCCTGATTGGACTGGGCCATTACTGATGTGATGAGCTGTGAGGCCTCCCTGGGAGGCTGGCTGCTCCCTGCCTTTCAGATTTAGAAGTCTGAGTGTGTACTTAGTCAGGCCAGACAGAATTGTTTGGATCCACTGATGCTAACTCACACCAAGGGCTTTCCAAAAGCTCGGTGCATAATCAGGCATGCCAGTTTACTCATCTACAGTGAGGGTCTTTCCTAGGTCAGACTCTTTCACATTATCAGGGTATCAGGAACCAGATGACTAACCAGAATGTTCACTGATGGGCACAAAATCAGATAAGAGCAGGGAGAGATCCTGAGGGTTATGTCATTCAGGCCATGGTGAAACCCGACTAAAATCACAATCCTACCCCATAACCAAATCCCCATCTCTAGTGACTGACTGGAACTTTCCTGTCCATCAGATTCAGTCTCTACCCATTATGCCCTCCCCCCACCAACACACACACAAAACAGCGCTGGGTAATTTTGCTAATTGTGCCATAATAATGACCCCCTACTGAGCAGCCTCCTTTTTGTTGACATATTCTTTAGAGTATGTTTAGGAAGTGGTGTTATTTACCAAGGCCAATTCATTTGTCCTTTTTCTCTATTATAATCTTATTTTATCCCTGCTCCCTTGAGGTAATAGTTAAGTTACTTCAATTATAGCATTTGGATATTTCCCAAATCCCTCAGTCTCACCTATACAATTTTTTAGGTTGCCCCTACAGACAGCCAATCTTTCCATTATGCATAGATTTTTGCTAGTTTAACTTTTAGATGACACATCTTTATCCCTGTCAGCGCTGATCAAAGCCCTAGTTTTGAGAGTGGAGCACAATCACACAATTCTCAGAGCTTTCCAACAAAGAACTTTGTGCCCAGGTTTACTTTTTCTACTCTGAGTCTTTAGCCAAGAACAACTTGCAGCTAGAGAAGTACCCATCTTCCATTAGAGGAATACATCCCCAAGCACATTTACCTGTAATTTGCTTAGAAACCACAGATGGTAGCATTGGGAAAATACAACTCATGTTCCTACTAATTGTGAACACAGACAGCGAAAGATCAATGAAAATTGGTATTCCCAGCAACTGATATTTTTTAAACCTTGGGGGTGAGATAATGTTTGCCAACAACCATGAAAGAACAGGCTGTCCTAACCAATTCCATCACATTCTGCTTATAACAATTCTAGATGTTCTAGAAAAAAATAGTAGGCAGCTATTAAAGTCTTTGAAGTGTGATTCTAAGTGAAATGTGTGAAGTTTTTTTAAAAGTATGTAATTGTTTTTTAATAATGACAGTATACTTTTAAAAATGCAGAAGAATGAAACTGGACCATTTTCTTACACCATACACAAAGATAAACTCAAAATGGATGAAAGACCTAAATGTGAGACAGGAATCCATCAAAATCCTAGAGGAGAACACAGGCAGTAACCTCTTCAACCTCAGACTTGGTAACTTCTTGCTAGACACATCTCCAAAGGCAAGGGAAACAAAGGCAAAAATCAACTATTGGGCCTTCATCAAGATAAAAAGCTTCTGCACAGCAAAGGAAACAGACAAGAAAACTAAAAGGCAACCTACAGAATGGGAGAAGATATATGCAAATGTTTTATCAGATAAAGGGCTTGTATCCAAAATCTATAAAGTCCTTATCAAACTCAACACCCAAACAACAAAAAATCCAGTCAAGAAATGGGCAGAAGACATGAACGAACATTTCTCCAAAGAAGACATCAAAACCACAATGAGATACCACCTCACACCTATCAGAATGGCTAAAATGACCTCAGGAAACAACGGATGTTGGTGAGGATGCAGAGAAAGGGGAACCCTCTTACAGTGTTGGTGGGAATGCAAACTGGTGAAGTCACTCTGGAAAACAGTATGGAGGTTCCTCAAAAAGTTAAAAATGGAGCTACCCTCTAACCCAGCAATTGTTCTACTAGGCATTTATACAAAGGATACAAACATAGTGATTTGAAGGAGCACCTGCATCCTGATGTTTATGGCAGCAATGTCCACAACAGCCAAAATATGGAAAAAGCCCAGATGTCCACTGCCAGATGAATGGATAAAGAAGAAATGGATAAAATGCAATATTACTCATCCATCAAAAAGAATGAAATCTTACCATTTACAATGATGTGGATGGAACTGGAGGGTATCATGCTAAGCAAAATAAGGCAGTCAGAGAAAGACAAATACTGTATGATTTCACTCGTATGTGGAATTTAAGAAACAAAACAGATGAACATAGGGGAAGGGAAGGAAAAGTAAAATAAGATGAAAATAGGGAGTCAAACCATAAGAGATGGTGAACTCTAGGAAACTGAAGGTTGCTGGAGGGGAGGTGGGTGGGGGGATGGGGTAATTGGATGATGGGCATTAAGGAGGGCACTTGACGTAATGAGCATTGGGTGTTATATGCAACTGATGAATCACTAAATCCAACCTCTGAAACTAATAAAACTAAATAAATAATAAAATAAACTCAAATATAAAAAAAGTATAATGTCATTATTAAAAAACAAAACAAAACTTTAACACACTCAACTTTTCTATTTTCCTCCCACATATGTCATTTGGATATCTCTCAAATGACAGCAGGAGTAAAACATTAAGCAAAGAGCAAATTGTTTGTATAAACACCATGGAATTACTGCCAAAGGCTTTCAATCTGTAACTAGTGTCTAGACCATTTCTAGTGTACCAAGAAGCCATGGGCACTAATGACAGAAACAGGATATGAGTGAGGGCCTGGGAGGCCAAGAAGAGGCTAGAAACACACAGGTCCAATGGACCTAACAGGTACCATACAACCTCCTTCTGATGGCTGAACTTCACTCTCAAGTGAAGAAGGAGTTGCTAACACAGTAGATCTCAGGCCCATTAATTTATGTTATCTTTAGGATTATTTAGATCACAGGAATGCTGATGGTACCCACACAGAGAAAGCCTGATGATCACTTGTACAAATAAACCACATTAATAGCAGCTGTTAATGCTGGAGCTTATGATGGTCCTTGCCTCTTGGTGCAGATGTGAGCATGTTGGTACACGTATCATCTCACACACAATTCAGTGCCCAGTACTCAGGGAACACATTCAGTGAGGTACAGGATAGATTAAAAAAAAAAAAAAAAAACTTGCTCATGGGGACAGTTATTTTTAGCTATAGAAGCAGAACAAAAGATCTTTGTTCTAGCCAAGAATTATATTTCTTAACTAGATTAGCACCAATTTGAGCTTTTGGTGCAGGTTTTCCTTTTGAAAACATGTGCTTTGGGAACATTTCCCATAGTTTTGAAATTGAAAAGTATAAAGCGAAGTAAAAGATATCTATCTGAGATGATAGCAACTAAAAAGCTCTTTGGCTCTTGGGCTTTGAATTCAACTAAAAGCCCTAGAAGAGTAATCTCAGAAATATTAAGTGTCATTTATTAAAATCACTGTTTTATGGCTTTTCACCCTGCATCACTGATCAGATAATCAAACAAGCAAATTTTGGATTTATATATAAAATGCTTGGTTCTTAGCAGCATGGGTATACATATAATATAAATGGCACATACACCTAAATTTTCCCACTGTGTTTTCAGACAGGTAATAAGGGAGTGGGTCTCAGTAACCTGGGAGGTTATGTCCCAGTCTCCTCCCATTTTTTTGCCATTGTCTTGTGTGGCATTAACTGACGAATAAGTACTGAGACCCACTCTAGAGAGAAACATAGCTGTTCTGCAAAATCCAGAGGGCAGCCACATCTCCTGATCTATTCAATCCTTCATTCATTCATTCATTCATTCATTCAATAAATATTATTTTGAGTACTTACTATGTGCCATTCACTATTCTAGATGCTGGGACTACATCAATAAAACAGAGCTTCTATTCTGGGGAGGGGGAGACAAGCAATGAACAATGGCTAAAATAAATAATGAAATGAATAGCTTGTTAGAAAGCACTGAGTGCTATTTTAGAGTTTTCTACAGATGATGATAATGCCAACCAGAATTAATACTCATGCAGCATTTCCTGTGTCCCAAATATTTTACGTCTATTATCTAATGACTATGTAATCCTCACAACAAACTCATGAGACAGCTGCAGCATTTTACAGATGAGGAAATCAAGGCACAGAAAGATAAAATTGCCCAAGATCACACTGCAAGTAAATGGTAGAGCTGGGATTGCCTACTGAATAAACTTCTGGATCAAGATAACCAATTCTGCCTCTAAGAGCTACAAAGGAAATGCTCTCAAAAATGCCCAAGTCACTTCGCATTCAAGGCCAGCCAGGGACAGACTTTGAATCTTATATAGCATTAACTGAAGAGGAAATAAGAAAATTGAAGTGTAGAATCAAGGTGAATGGACAGTTGGTCCATCTACAAAAAAGAAAAATAATTAATTTCTGATAACTTGCCAAGCTCTCATTTATATAAGACCAAGAGCATTTGACTGGAAGGCCCTCAAGCTCCAAAGCTCTTTGCTAATCTACCTCTCAGCATCTCCTACAAGACTCGGAATTTTAGACCGGAAGGTGAGCTCAGAGATCATCTGTTCATCCTCTGTTTTATAAAGGACAGGTTATGAGACTTGTTTAAGGACATGGGGTAGGTTTGTAAAAACATGTCACCCAAGGCAAAAGAAACCAGAACTCAAAATGCATGTGAGTACTGGTACTGATTTTGGACTGAGGAATGTATGGAAGGTGAATACTGGAATTTTAAAAACTACTTTAAGGTGAATGTGGCAAGTTCATAAATGTAGGGGTCAAGAAAAGAAATAATTAAATATATAATTACTAATTAAAAGTGGAAAAGGAAGGAGTCACCTGAAGTAGGTTTGGAATGTAGGTTAAAAAAGCAATGTGGGGGAAAAAAGACAGAAGGTTTCTATGTGTGTGAAAATATTTAGCTTGAAATGATAGTGAAATGGCCAGAAAAAAAAAATTGAGTTAAAATGGCCAAGGATGTGGGAAGAACTGGTAGGTCTGCACCTGATAGTGTGATTCTGGCATCGCTTATCTGGGGATGTAGATGGGCGGAGAAGGAATCATTCTTTCTTTGTTGTTTTGTTGTTTTTTGGGTTTTGTGCAAGCTCAAATGCTAAGCGGTTGGCTTTAAAGTTGATCTACTGTTTTATTTGACTGAAAAACTAGAACCGAATATGAGCCATCTGGATTTCTACATGGTTCTCACAAGATCCTAAATTACATGTACTACAACATCGTGTTTTTGATATTTACCACAGGCCAAAAATTTTCCCTTAAAATTTGATCAAAGCTACACAGCAAAGCTGCAACCACAGCCTTGCCTTTGGTTCCTGGGGCTGACTTTCTGGAACCACATCCCCAGGGGTGGCCTGCACAGACCACTGAACTTTGCCAAAAAGCAAGTTTGCCTTTAGGGCTCCCTGCCTTCCATTTTAATAACTTCTGCCTCCTCCGAGGGCGCACAGTTGAACAGCCTGTGTCCACACTGGCCCTTCAGGCTGGAGTCGCTCCCCACCTTCTTTTTAAGATTTTATTTATTTATTTGACAGAGAGAGACACAGCAAGAGAGGGAACACAAGCAGGGGGAGTGGGAGAGAGGGAAGCAGTCTTCCTGCCGATGTGGGGCTCAATGCGGGGCTCGATGCGGGGCTCGATGCGGGGCTCAGTGCGGGGCTTGATCCCAGGACCCTGGGATCATGACCTGAACCAAAGGCAGAGGCTTAACAACTGAGCCACCCCGGCACCCCTGGAGTTGCCCCTTTATGTGACTTACTTGTCCTTCTCAACCAAGAGGCTTATCCTGTAGACCCGTTCTCTGTCCCTTCCCAAAATATCAATGCCTGTGCTTAGGGCCCTGCTCTCAATAGTCTTACACATTCATTTCCTTGGAGTCACTGGTCAGCATTAAGTTTAGTGTTTTATTTGCTCCCCACCTCCAACCCCCGCCCCTTTTTAAAAATTTATTTTATTGTTATGTTAGTCACTGTACAGTAGTACTTCATTAGTTTTTTTGTTTTTTTGTTTTTTAAAGATTTTTATTTATTTATTTGACAGAAAGAGAGAGAGAGACAGCGAAAGCAGGAACACAAGCAGGGTGAGTGGGAGAGGGAGAAGCAGGCCTCCCACTGAGCAGGGAGCCCGATGCGGGGCTCCATCCCAGGACCCTGGGATCATGACCTGAGCCGAAGGCAGACGCTTAACGACTGAGCCACCCAGGCGCCCCTATTTCATTAGTTTTTGATGTAGTGTTTCATGACTCATTATTTGCGGATAACACCCAGTGCTCCAACCCCCTTTTTAAGTAGGAGATCTAATGCCTTCACCCAGAATGAAACATCCCCTTTATGTTTAAATTTGGGGAAGTTTGAAGGGCAGCCTACTTAAAATTCTTTGACCTTGATCTCAGTTCACAAATTTGTACTTTTGCACAAGTTTGGAATGTTCTGTCTGCTTGAAATGTCCTCCTTTCCTACCTGGTGAAATTGCCATTCATTGCTCATAACCATTTCAAATGTGGTCTCCATCCAGGAAGACTTCCTGACTCTCTAAAACTCTGCTGACACAGCAGCCACGACGCATGGGAAGCAACTGAGCCCTGAAACGTGACCACTCTGAAGTAACGTGCTAAAACACACACCAGATTTATAGGAGTTGGTATACAACAGAAGTAAAATATCTCATTAATTTTTTATATTGATTACGTGTTGAAATAATATTTTGGATATACTGGGTTAAGGAAAATATGTTATCAAATGAATTTCATCTGTTCCTTTTTTCTTCTCTTTAATGTGGCTACTAGAAAATTTGAAATTACATATGTGGCTTCTGTTTGTAGCTTATTGTCCGTTTCTATTGGATAGTGCCACTCTAGAGTCCAGACTCAAAAATGGTTTTGAAATCACAGTGGGAGCTAGAGAGTATGGATGATTTGTGAATTTCTGTCTGAATGTCTGTGGAATGGCACTTTGGAGTAAGATAATCTGTGTTAGATAATCAGTGAAGAACGGGTATATTAGGTCTTTGCTTTGTATCTCCATGCAGCATGCATCTTTCACTAATTTTTCTGAAATCCCCATTTCCTCCCCTCCTATCTCTAACCCTGGGGACAAAGGAAAAACAGTGTGACAGGGTGTGTAGAGTCTTTTGTTCAGTAGAGCAGTGTCTGGTCTAGACAGACAAAATGGAATATGGTCCACTTAAGTATAGACAACTGTGAAAAGGAGGGGGAGGGAGGGGGGAGGGAGAGGTGAACAAGGTGGAGGAGAGGGAAGAAGAAAGGAGGCTAATATTAGACGACCCAGTGCAACACTCCCACATAACCAGAATTTCCTGAACTGTGCTCAGAAACCATAGTTCTGAGAGGTATTCATAATACTGTTTTGGGGGTAGGGAGGGGAAAAGAAGTTTCATGGGCACATCAGAATCAAAAGTACTGTACTAAACAAAATTAACCAGCTTTCTTAATTGCAGGACTTTTCAGAGCCTTTAATATGCTATGAAACATATGATAGTCCAAAAGGGAAAAAATGAGTTCAGTATTTCCAAACTTATTTGATCACAGAATTCTCCTTTGAGAAACACCTATCAATATCACCAACATTTATTGGTTGGTAAAATTTGTCCTAAACAATGTCATTTCATCTGTATTTTATAGGCAAGAAACTGTGGCTTGGGAAGTTAAGTGACTTCCCTAGCATTTCAATCTTACATGATTGGTTTGTGGCTGAGCCCAAATTCCAAATTCATGTTTACACCAGAAGAAGGAATTTTTTTTTTGAAGTAGGCCTCACGCCCAACATAGGGCTCAAACTCACGACCCTGAGATCAAGAGTCGCATGTTCTACTGACTGAGCCAGCCAGGCAGTTAGAATAGGCAAATATTATTATCATGGCAAATTCACAATGCATATAGAAGTACATGTAAAAATGACTTAGTCACTTCTCTCCACGTATTCCAAGCTCATGGGTCACTCAGTTCAGACTCCACCCCCTCTTTGGTCTCCTTGGATAAAAGAAGTCTTTTTTTCTGAATTTTCCAGTATTCATCATTTGGATCTTGGCATACATTAATGTTAGGTTTTGATATGCACATGTCTTATCTTTCTAAATAGATTGAAACTTGCTGCGGTATGACTCTGAATTCCCCACAGTGTGTCTTGCAGACAGCTGAGGCTCTCTAGAGCCTGGTGGGGCTCAGCTATTGATGGTTTGTGGTGTCTTTTTACAGGATCTAAAGGCTAGAGAAACATTAGCTCTTGGTTCAGAGATACCATGTTCACTGAAGTTGCAAAGCCAGTATCAAATAGCATGATGATGAACAATGACATACCTGTAAAATGCAACTCATGATATCAGAAGCAATTTTTGCATGGGGAGTGTCTTCATCTTTCCCAGAGGGTCTCAGGTTGTGCTCCAGGCAGGAATCCCAGAGCCCCACAAGGGCCTTGGCATGTTTTTCAATTGATTCTGTCTCTCTGATGGCTGTCGTGATTCGAGTGATACAGATTTCAACCACTGCTTGGTCATTGTTATTGGTCTGGTAATCCTAGTTGAAAGAAAACCTTCATGTTAAATAACATTCTGGAAAGTTATCTTTCAAAGAACCGACAACATACCAACTTATTCACTTAGCAAATGGGTATGCCATACCGTGCCCTAAGGGGTGAGGTTGAAAGCCCCAATACGATGAGGGCCTTCTTCCTTGGAGATGAGAATCTGGTGGACAAGGTGATATGCAAATGTGCTGAAACAGCAGGTTCCTGCTGTCACAGATCCACATCCAGGGAGCAGGGATAGTCCAAAGAAGCTTAATTATTCACTTGCCAAGTGGGTTTAATTTTCAGGCCGTTTCGGTTTCTAAGTCCATTACAGGTCAGGGTTGACTTTTTTTCCTCTGACGTTTCAGTGATTTTTGTAAAATGTTTCAAATCATCCTCCAATTTCGCCTCATAAACATTCCTTCTCTTTCTCTACACAACAGAACACATCATCTCAGCTCTCTCTTTTCGGTTCAAATAACTACCAAATCCACGTTAGCTTTCCCCAACCAAATTTCCCTTCATTCAACTATTTAATTCTCCCTCAAATATCTAATCATCTTTATTGGGAGGTAATATGACCCTCCAAAACATCTAAATGTGAAAAATAGGCCCATCACTCTAATTTGGAAAATTGGTCGGTCCGTGGTCTGGCAGACTGACAAAAATGAAAATATAATCAAGCAGTGAAGCAATCTGATCCTTACACCATCATGTACTGTTGTTCGAGATGGGAAGTGATGGGGCTTCTCTGCCCTACTGAAAGCTCCAGCCTAACAATCTGGTTTAGCTATTGTATCTAATTCTGCAGTAAACATCTTATGCATGAAGCCCTCTCCATACTTAGATTTTTTATGGTCTAGATTTTCAGGAAGTGGAAATTTCTGAGACCAAGGACAGGAACATTTTTAGGGCTCATGATACATACTGCCAAACTATTTTCCAGAAAGGTCTTACTGATGTATATATATTCCCATCAGCTGGGTGAAAACATGCCTTCCCCATTGCCTTTGCAAGCACAGAGTATTGTTAATTTGTGCTAATTTGATCAGTGAAAAACAGTTATCTCATTGCTGTTTTACTTGGAATTTCCTTGATCCGAAGTGAGGTTGAGTATTTTCACATGCTTATTGGCCATTTGTATTTCTTCCTTTGGGAATTGCCCACTGTATCCTGTGTCAGTTTTTCTTGAGATGACTTCAAGTTTTGGGCTCCTCCTTTGATATCTTTTTCTACGAAGGATATTAAGTTAACACTTGGCATATTAATTGTGACTATGTCTCCATGTTTCATTATTTTTAGTTTCTTTGCTGTTATCTATTGATGTGCTAAGTTTTTAAAGAGCCAAATCTGTCAACCTTTTGGGATTTCATTGTTTGTTCTTTTTTAAACTGGAAATTTGAGTTGTTTATTTTTTTGAAAAAGTAATACATGAACACAGTACAAAAAAACAAAAGATATAAAAGAAGGTTCACAGTGAAAAGTTAGTCTCCCTCTCACCCCTGTTCCCTGCCCTGGGAAAACCATGTTCACAGTTTCTATGTATTTGGCATAGAGACTCTAAGCATGCAAATAACCCCCTATATGTACTCCTTGCTTTCCTGTGATTCATTTAATGGCTTTGTTTTTTAACTTCAAACTTTCCTCATCCAAAGGTTTAATAAAAACTCTCTTGCATTTTTTCTAGATTAGAAAAAAACTTAAAACATTTAACATATGGTCCTTTAGAAATTAATCTTTTAACTATTCATTTAGCTCTTAAATCTATCTGCTGTGTATAGAAGTAAAGATGAACATTTTCTACTAAATAGCTAATCAATTTTCCCACCATCATTTATTGAATAATTCCATTCCGAGTTACTGTTTCATACACATCAGTTTGTATTTCAGAGTTGTCTTTTCTGTTTGCTTGTCCCATTTTCCAATTCTTTTACAATACTAATTTTGCCATTTTCTTCATATAAACCCCACAAAGTTTTAAAGATGTTTCCCAGTGTACTTTATGTCTCTGTTGTGGATGTTAACAAAATCTGTATTTTTTCTTCATTAGAACTTTTAGTTATTGCTGATTAAGTCAAACTGCATTTTTTTTTATTCATTTTGTACCCAGCTGTGTTCTTGACTGTGATATTTTTTCAGATCATTTTCTTGGATGTTCCAGTAATATCTCTGTATTGGATCCATATCTTTTATATATTCCATGGCTTATTATGTTGGCTAGAATTTCCTAAGCTATTTTACATAAAAGTGATAAAAGCAAGAATACTGGTTTAGTTCTTGACTTTTGATTTAAAATTTTATGGTCAAAAGCTAGAAAATGCTGTAAATATTTTAAAATCATATAGGATGCATCACTTTCTTCCTATTTTCAAAGTTTATATATTTGTTTTAATTTTTAACTGTCTTATTAGCGTCTATGGAGATAACCAAGCATGTTTTCTTAGCCAGCATACATATGTGAGTGTTATGTAAACGTATAGTTTGAAATTTCCAGATATTAATCCATCCCCCACATTCCTTGAATGAACACCACTTGGTTTGGCAGACTGTTTTAGAATATTCTCTTTTACCTTCCTCCTTTGTTTGTGACTGTATAATTTATTTTACTGCAGCAGAATTATTACTTACGCCAGAACAGAATCCTGCTATGCAGTAAATAGGTTCTTATGGAGCCAAGTCATAGAGACAAAACAGAATATGAATGTGCAAAAAAATGGTTCTAACTTTTCAAAAAAAAAAAAATCTCTGCAGCAATAGAAAAGCCAAAGCCATTCTCAGGGTGAAAAATAACAGAGAATACTCTTGGGCTAAAATCACTTATCTTTGGTCACAATTGCCCTTGTAAATAGAAGTTATTTTAATGGCATTATCTTCAAATATCAAGCAGCATCATGTGTAATAAAGAGTATTTTATGTAATAAAGAGAATACATACATAAGGATAGATAGAAAAGAGAACCAATGCCATTGACAAAAGGAAGTCTATATTCCAAGTGACATGAGCCAAGGCTTTATTATAACCACTCTAAGGTGATCCAATAGGTGAACAAACGGAATAATCTTGGTGTGAGGAACAAGAGCTATGCATTACCCAACAGCATAAGCTCCCATTCACCAAGGTGATCTTATTAATATTGCTATTACCTAAACATGCAACTTGCTAGCAACAGAGGTCAATGCTGAGCCCCAACAATGGCACTATCCCTCAAGAACACCAATCAATCATTTGGTGCAAGTTATTTACCTAAGACCTTTTCCACCTTGGAAGGGACATCAATTACACTCAGTGGAATTTACATGTGATCCAGGTTTGGGTTTGACTTTCTTGCCCACAGGACCTAAGCCTGAGCCACTATTTGAAGGATCACAGAGTATTTAGCGTGCTGACACAAGATCCCACATAACATTGCCTCAGACTACAGAACCACTTTATAGCAAAGGAGATAGAGCAGTGGGCATCTGATCAGGGATGTATTAGTCCTATCACATATGATAACATCTCTTTCCCCTGCCCTGAAACTGCTGGACTAATAGTTCGATGGAACAGGTCTTCAAAGAAGCAACTCAGCCTAATATCTTATGAGGATGAGGAACAATCCTCTAAAAGGCAATATACGTACTAAAACAATGACTATTACATGGTGTTGAATTCCCTATGGGTAGAATACTGAACCTGTGAACTCAGTCACTTTGAGCTCCTGTATCAAAAGACCAGCAAAAAAAAAAAAAAAAAAAAAAAAAAAAATAGGTGGTAGAGGAGAGACACTGTATTAGCTTTCTTGTTGCTGCTCTAATTTATTATCACATGCTTAGCGGCTCAAGAATTTGTGTTAATAAATTTATTTACCTACAGTTCCAGAGGTAAAAAGTTGAAACTTAGTCTCACTGGGCAAAACTCAAGGTGTCAGCAGGGCTGGTTCCTCTGGAGGCTCTGAGGGGAGAATACATTTCCACATCTTTTTAGCTTCTAGAGGTTCCCTGCTTTCCTTGGCTCATGACCTCCATGAACCTCCATCTTCAAAGTGCATCACTCAAATCTCTGCTTCCATCAGCCCACCTCCTTCTTCTTCAAAGAAGGCCCTTGACCTTCTTGCTCCCCTATAATTATATTGGGCCCACCCAGATAATAGAGGATAATCTCCCCATCTCAAGATCCTTCACTGTATGCAAAATAAAATTTACAGGTGGATGTCTTGGGGGGGGGGCATTATCCAGCCTACCACAGAGTACCAGTTGCAGCCTTGATAGCAATTGGTATGGTAGAGATGATAGATCCTCGCACTAACCTTCTTGTAAATTTTGTTAGGAAAAGCATTTCAGAGAAGCTGTTTCCATACAGAATGAAATTATTATACAAACCAGGTAGATCTGAATGGTGAGAGGAGTAGGCTGTAGTAGATACTATGGTACATTGCCCATAGACCCCTTTAGGAGAAAGGCACTCATTTTCTCCGCTGTCAGTCCAGACCCAAGTCTGCCTGCAGAAACTGTTCTTTGTCAAAGGGAATGGCCCCTCTCAGGGGTTTGTCCCTCCCTTGGAACAGCCATTTTGAAATCTGCTTTTCTGGGAACCCAATTACAACAGAGTTTATATAGATGACTTTGGGAAATATAGTAAACCATATCTAAACAACAGTTTAACAATAAATAGCAAAGGGATTTCCATTTGGATGAAATAAGCCTCAGTAAAAGTGGAAGGTGCAACTCAGTGAAAAGTACATGACATACATAAGTGTCTTTGTTCATGAACACCAAGATTCCAGTTTCCTGCTAAAAAGAGAACTGCTTTGTTGGAGAATTCAGACAGGAGCACTCTGGAATGAAGCTGGAGTATACAGAGAGATTAGTGTGTCAGCAAGATTGTTTAACAAAAGGCATATATCCTGATTCTAAGATTTCTAACTAGAAGAGTTAAGCAGCTGTCCATAAGGATAAATCAGTGTACACTGGTCACAATTTTAGTGAACATATTAATATATTAGGCATAGGTGCATCAGTTATGAATTTTGATATTACTGTGAATCTCTTGCAGATAAGTTTCCTATGACATGCCCTCACTTTACTAAGAAGAAAAGATTTTTTAACTTGAAAAAAATTATAAATTTAAATTCCTACATATGACATGAAGAAAAGCATTCTCCAAAAAGGAGGTTTCCTCAAAAAAAGGTTGGGCACCTGGGTGGCTCCGTTGTTAAGCGTCTGCCTTCGGCTCAGGTCATGATCCCAGGGTCCTGGGATCGAGCCCCGCATCGGGCTCCCCGCTCTGCGGGAAGCCTGCTTCTCCCTCTCCCACTCCCCCTGCTTGTGTTCCCTCTCTCGCTGTGTCTCTCACTGTCGGATGAATAAAATCTTTAAAAAAAAAATGTCGAAAACCCAAAAAGCTGTTAATTGCTTCCTTCAACAAATATTCAAAAGACAAAAGAAATTTTTTAAAAAAATTAATCATGTAATTGAATAGCCTAAAGCTTTCTGGCATGGGATCAGCTTTGCAATTAGGGTTTTCCTGACTCACATTCCACCCTGTTCTTAGGAAATATATATGTGTGCATGCATATGTGTTTATGTTTGAGTTGAACATTGAATCAGTACCTGTGGTATTAAAATCAGCAACTTCTGAGAACCAGATCTATTTAGTATCAAACCCATCAAACTGGGTTTAGAGGTTCATTCTCACAGTAACTTGGTCATTGTTAATTTTTAAGTAATTTACCCTAAAGCGGTAGGGAGGTCAAATTATAAGGGTGGGACAATGAAAAATCGACACATTGTGCTGCTCCAAGTCTAGTTACCAGGATGGGTCACCCCTACCCAGCTACAGACACCACACCTCCACATCAACATCCATAAACCATAAACCAATCAGACTTCTTTATACTGTAAACAGTCTTCAGGGGATGACCTGCTGGCTAAAGGTTATGTGGAACATCTGAAATAAAGTATTTAGTGGTGGGAATGGCATAAGAGTAGAAGTTGGAAGAGAAGAGGAAAACGTCTTGAGGATCATTTCTCCCTCCCTTCCTTGAGAGACAGCATATCATAGCAGTTGGGAAATCGGAGGGGGAGACGAACCATGAGAGATATGGACTCCGAGAAACAAAGTGAGAGTTCTGGGGGGGGGGGGATGGGTTAGCCCGGTGATGGGTATTAAGGAGGGCGCGTACTGAATGGAGCACTGGGTGTTATACGCAAACAATGAATCATGGAACACTACATCAAAAACTAATGATGTAATGTATGGTAATTAACATAACATAATAAAATAAAATTTTAAAAAAAGTATAGACTCTTGAGTCAGACTGTCTGTGCTCAAAGTCATATTCTGCTCTTACCAGCTCTGCAATCTTGAGCAATCACTTATCTCTCTGTACCTCAGTTGCCTAATCCTTAAAATCAGGATATTATTAATATCTATCTCTTACTACTATTGTGAGGATTAAATTAGTTAATGTAGGGAAAGGATTTACAACAGTATCTGGCACATAGTAAGTGCAGATAGATGTTATGACATACAGTGAGTTACAAATATTTCCTTATGTGTACAATTTTTTATACATTCATTTCACAACCACTTCATAATGTACAGCACAAAAAGACCACATATTTACTCTCCTCTTACTGTCACATTCTACATGGCATCCATACTAATGATATATTTATATATGTATCATTTTTTGTGCTTTCAAGAGCACGCATGTATACATACCTTACTTATTCTATCTTTCTAAGAATCTCCAAGGTGGAGGCACTAACACCACCACCAGCGGAACCAATGATCCCAGAGCTGATATTGTCACTGGGGCTCCCCGCAGAAACAAACATAAAACTACTTTGAGGGGTGAACACTCAGATAAAACCATCCAGTACTCACATGAATAAAATTCTATTTAAACCAAAATCAAAAATCCAAACTTATAAAACATTGGAACGAAGACAATATGAGCACATGTCAGCATGTACAACTTGGGGCATATTAGACAGTCAAAAACCAGATAATGGAATTACTGACCTCAAATTATGCACTTAGATGTTCAAAATGATTCAATGTATCAAGGAAAATTCTTCTTATAAACAAAAACCAAGTCTTTTTTAAGAGGAACAGAAAGATATTAAAAATAAACAAATGAAACTTCTAGAAATGAAAAACTCAGTGAATGAATGAAATAGTGGATCAGATCCAGCTGAAAAGAAGACTCAGTGGATTGGAATATAGAGCTGAGGAAATGAAAACATAATGTATCTCATAGAGATGGAAAATACAAGAGGTCAAAAGGCATGGAGGATAAATTCAGAGAATATGAAGGATGTGAGGGTAGTGGTTTTTGTCTGCTTTGTTTATGATTATATTCCCAATGTCTAGAAGATAATAGGTACTCAAAAATACTTGGGGAATGCATAAATGAGTGAGTAGAATTTCCAGAAGGAAAAATGAGATGGAAAGGAGTATTTGATATAAGATTTTTTTTAATTTCCAAAAATGACAAAAACATGAACCTCAAACTCACAAAATGCAATGAGAACTGAGTATGGATATACAAATAAAACCACATCTGGACACATAATGGTGAAACCATAGAATACACCAAAGACAGAGAAAATATTAAAGCATAGAAAAGTAGATTAGGCATAAAGAATGACAAACTAACAGAGGATTTTATAACAGCAATGGTAGGAGTTACTGAGAAATAAAAAGACGACCCAGCTAGAAATCCATGCCCAGGTAATCATCATTCAAAGTTAAGGGCAAACAAGGAACTTTTCGGAAAAGACAAACATTGAGAGGGTTTATCACTAGTAGATCTTCGCTGAAGGGATATTTAATATGTATACTTCAGAAAGTGGAAACTTGGATGCAGAAAAAAAAAGAGAGGAAGACAATGGGGAAAAAAGAATAGTAAGGAAAAAATGGGGAAATATTAGGTGCTTGAAACAAACATTGGGTGAATTTTTTTAAACATCAGTAATTTTAAAGAATAGTTTCAAGGGTATTAAGGTGAAATAAAAAGAGCTGCTTAACACTAATATATAAGAGGGGCATGAAAGTATTCCAAGGTCCTGATGCCAATAGGAGAAGAGAGCTATTGAATAACTTTAGACATCATTGTAATCCATCAAATGTAAAATGGTGTCAATTATAAGATCTTCCATTATGAAGAAAGAGAGAAGACTGCCAATTAAATTGTGGGTTATATCAGGTCTTAAAGAGAATTCTATGCAAGACATAAATTGATAGTTTTGGCTAGCCTCTTATTTCTTTGAAATTTCTTTCATGTCTTCCAAGAGAATTGCCTGTTTTTCCTGCTTTCAATTGCATTACTTATTGTGGTATAATAGAAAATATTTTACAAATATCTCAGTAACAAAAAAAAGTACATCCTTTTTTAGGTTCTATAAAGCTCCCGGTTATTATTATGCAAGAAAACATGGAATTCCTATCGTTCCTGCAATGATGAATATTTTGTTCACTAATATAAAATGTATACTCTAGTGCTTCCTTCTATGCCTCCCTGCATACTCAACAAGTGTTTGTTTCAGTACCACATTATAGTCTAGAAGCTTTGGAGGCATCCTAAGTGGACATTTAACCCAGTGCTGGTAGTAACAATAATGTACCTAATTCAGTCGGAATGTTAATATGAAAAGCTACGGAAAATTTATGCACATGTAAGCATTGGCAACTTTATTATGCTTAATACCTGGCCAACAGGGATTGTAAGATTGTAACCAATTATAAAATATATACTTGCTTCAGAGTTATAAATAGGTGAAAACTGTCTTGGAATTGATAATACATGGCCACTATATTTGCTAAAATTTTATTTTATTTATTTTTTTAAAGATTTTATTTATTTATTTGAGAGAGAGAGAATGAGAGATAGAGAGCACGAGAGGGAAGAGGGTCAGAGGGAGAAGCAGACTCCCTGCTGAGCAGGGAGCCCGATGTGGGACTCGATCCCGGGACTCCAGGATCATGACCTGAGCCGAAGGCAGTCGCTTAACCAACTGAGCCACCCAGGTGCCCTTGCTAAAATTTTAAAGGTAACTACTAAAAAAGATAGAAATAGAATGTAACTTTCAAACCAACAGAGCCAATAGAGGTAGAAAATGAAAGGATAAATTTTCACTCAATTAAAAAAATGCAGAAAAGAAGATAAAGAGAAATTCAGAAAATCAGGAACTATAAAATGGAGAAATATATCCAAATATATAATTTATCACGATAAATGTAAATTAAGTAAATTTACCAATAAAAGACAGATTTTCAATTTGAATTATTTAAAAAATTTACTTATATGGTGCTTACAAATTATATTTAAGTCATAAGGACATGAGAAGGTAAAAAATAAAAGGATAGAAAAAGAGAAAATAGGCAACTACTCCAAAGAAAATAGGCAAAACTTATCAGAATAAAGTTGCACAGTACATAATAATAAGAGGAAAAGTTCTGCAAGGAATAAATCACAATCCTAAACTTATTAATACATAATACACACGCACACACGCACACGCACACACGCACGCACACACGCACACGCACACACACACACGCACATGGAGGAATACTACTCAGCAATAAAGAAGAATGAGATCTTGCCATTTGAGACAACATGGATGGATTAAGTGAAATAAACCAGAGAAAGACAAATACCATATGATTTCACTCACGTAAAATCTAAAAAACTGAACAAATGAACACAAACAAAAAACCAATCTGAAGTATTGAGAACGGGTGGTTGCTAGAGAGGAGCTGGGTGGGAGGATGGGTAAAATAAGAGGATTTAAGAGGTACAAACTTCCAGTTATAAAATAAATGTCACAGAGATGAAAAGTGCAACATAGGGCATGTAGTTACAGTATTGTAATAACTTTGTATGCTGACAAATGGTGACTTCACTTACTGTAGGGAGCACTGAGTAATGTACAAAATTATTGAATCAGTATGTTGTACACTGAACCTAATGTAACACTGTATGTTAATTATACTTCAATTTTTAAAAAAAGCTCCCAAATTTATAAAGGATTCTTGACAAAATTACAAGGAGAAATCAACAAACCCAAAATTATAGTGGGAAATTTTCAAACACCTCCCTTAGCGTTTGGCTGTCTAAGCAAACACAGATTTATTGAGAATATAGAGAACATAGACAATACAATCAAAAAGAGTTCTTTCATCAACTTACTTAATACCTTATACTCACTAATTCGAGAATACACATTCCTCTCAGACACAAACAGTACATCTAAAGAGTCAGGACAGTGCGGTGGCTTAGAGGTTTCTGAATCCAAATTCTCTGGGCTTGATTCTTGGCGCAGTTACTCACTAGCTAGATACTCTTGGACAAGTTGGATTATTAACCTCTCTGTGCTGCAGCTTCCTTGCCTACAGAATGGAGATGATATTATACACTTATCTCTGAAATTTATTGAAAGGACTAAATATATTAACATGTGATAAGCTCTTAGGAGAATTCCTAGAACATAGTAAGTGCTACATTATTAGTTACACAGATTAGGCACAAACTGTGCTACAAAGCAAGTCTGGACCACTCCTAAACAAGCGGTATCATGCCATTCATGTTGTCCAACTACAATGCAGCTAAATTTTAACTTAACAACAAAAAGATTACAAAAATTCTTCAGGAAATTAAAGCACAAACTTCTAAGTTATTATGAGTCAAAGAGGAAATCACAATCAAAATATGAATTTAGAATTCGTAATGAAAATACTATATCTCAAAAACTTGTGGGATGATATTAAGTGGTACTTAGCAAGAAATTTAGGGTCTCAAATGCTTATACCAGAAAATAAGAAAGTAAAACAAACAACAATGACAATAAACAATAAGCTAATCATATAACTGAGGGGATTAGAAAAAGAATAGAAAACTACCAGAAAAAGATCAAAGAGGAAAACAAGTGAACATTTAAAAAGAAATTAATGAGATAGAATAAAAGACCCTATACAAATGATTAATAAACTAAAAGCCTTTTAAAAAGACAAAGCTCTGAATATATTAATGAAAAAAATCAGTGAAAAAGAGAACTTAAATACAGATACAGCAGAACACACAAAAAAATAAAAAAAAGTTTTATGCCAATACATTTGAAAACTGGGATAAAATATACAATTTCCTAGAAAAGATATTTTACCAAAAGTGACTAAAGCAAGCCCCCCCAATTTTCTTCAAAGAAATGAAATCAGTAATTTAAAAATTGACCAGCACCACCCCCCCCAAAAAAACCCTGCATGGTGCCAAGAGGGTTTTATAGTTTTCTATGAAATTAAGGAATAGATTGCCACAATCTTATAAAAGTCTTATAGATAACAGAAATGTGGAAACTTTTCCCAGCTCATTTTATGACCAAGTACATATAACTTGATACCATAGCCAAGGAAATACAGTGGAAGAAAGGACAATTGTAGGCCAATCTCATGGTTCCAAAGCTTCTTTAAAAATATCAAACCAAATCAGGAAATGTACTAAAATTAATGTCAAACTTCACTTTATCCCAGAATGTTACGATGGTTTTATATTTTAAAAATTGATTATTATAGGGCGCCTGGGTGGCTCAGTTGGTTAAGCGACTGCCTTCGGCTCAGGTCATGATCCTGGAGTCCCAGGATCGAGTCCCGCATCGGGCTCCCTGCTCAGCAGGGAGTCTGCTTCTCCCTCTGACCCTACCCCCTCCCATGTGCTCTCTCTCACTCACTCTCTCTGTCAAATAAATAAATAAAATATTTAAAAAAAAAAATTGATTATTATAATGCACCACATTAACAAGATTAAAAGGGAAAATAGGATTACTTCAAAAGAGCAGAAAAAGCAGTTGATAAAAATCAATCAATTCCTAGAAAAACAGGAATAAAAGGGAACAGAGATTTCTCTATTTTTCTTACTCTTGTATCCCCAGCATCTCGTACAGTATCTGGCATATAGTAAGTGCCTAATAAGTATTGCTGAATAAGTGCGGAAAAATAAGACATTAGGATTAATAAGAGCATTGAGTAAGTTTACTGGATATATGATCATGATGCAAGTATCATTTCTGTTTTAATCATCTGAAAAACATAATTGGAAAATAATTTTCTAAAGGATGCATTTATAATCTCAGCAAAAAAAATCTAAAATACTTATATATTTTAAAAAGGACTTAGGTGTTATATGCAACTGATGAATTATTGAACACTGCCTCTGAAACTAATGATGTACTATATGTTGGCTAATTGTGTATAAATAAAATAAAAAAGGGGAGAAGGACTTATAAGACTTTTAAGATCTTTAAGAAAAAAATCGTAAACTTTATTGAAAGATATTTAAGAAAATCTAAGTAAATATATTGATATACAATAACTACAGATAAGAAGACAGTAACATAAAGATGTTAATTTTCTTCAAATAAATTCATAGATATAGTAAAATTTCTATAAAGATAGTGACAGAATCATTCATCAAAATTGAGAAGCTAATATTTTAAAGAAGCTTGGGGATATTTGTCCTACCAGATACCAGGACTTATTACAGTAAAAGGTATAAGACAAGCTACATTAGGAATAGGAGACATGCAACATGCATACATGACAGGGTCTGTACAAGAATATAGAAAACCTCCTTCAGATTAATAAGAAAAGTCTTTTTAAAAACCTCAATGGAAAAATGGAAAGAAAAAAAACTTAAATCGTATAAACAGGTACTATACTGAAGAGGAAGCCCAAATGACAAATAGCAAATAAACACGAAAGAATGATCTGTTGCCCTTCCCAATCATGAGGGGAGTGCAAATTTAAAGAACAATTAGATATGGTTCACTTAAATTGACAAAAACGTAAAAAAATCTGATAACAGCAAGCATTGGTGAAGATGTAAAGCCACTGGGAGCCTCAAGCATGGCTGATGGGAGTGTAAGTAGGTACAGCTATAGCGGAGAGAAATTTGGTGGCATATCAGAAACCGGAAGTATATAAAACCCCCAAAACGTTGTTTCACTCCTAGTTGTCTTTGCTAGAAATACTAGCACATTTGCCGAAAACGCTGATTATAAGGATGTTTGGTCACTATAACACTGTTTAAGTAGTAAATGGCCATCAAAAGAAGAATGGATAACCAAACTGAGGCATAGTCATTGAGTGGAACACTCCCATCCCTCAAAAAAGAAATGAATTGGGAATACCTGTACCCTCATAAACCTCAGAAACATTATATTGAAACTTATGATACCATTTATATAAAATTTAAAAACATGGACTACAATGCTACAAATAATGTTTGAGATATGCACGTGTAGCAAAGAAATAAAACATTCATGGATAAATACCATAGTCAGGATATTGGTTACTCAGGGAGGAAAGGGAGGAGATTTGAAGCAGAGAGAAACATTCAGGTGATTTCAATTCTAATTTTTAAAACTGGGCAATTGGTGCATGCCTACCATTTTTTATTGGTTTTTAAAAAACAGTAAAGAGAACCGGAGGTGGGTGTATGGGTTAGGCAAAGGGAACGTGGTGGGGAAGGAGTGGGAAAAGAGAATGAGCAGATAGGGATGAAGTAGTCTGGGAGGAGAGCCAAGGTAGTAGAAGAAATGGGTAGGAGATGAAAGTAGTCCAGAAAGGACTTGACATGAAAAGACAAAACTTAAAGGCACATTGGGGAACTTGGAGAGAATTTTGAGTGAGCAGTCGCATTTTCAAAGCAAAGCATAAGGACAAACTATCTCCCAGCAGTGTTTTGGACTAACTAGTTGAAAAGAGGGCATGGACTGTAGAATGGAATCTAGGAAGGTTCAGTGATTGTGGGAGTGACTTCGGGAAAAGGATTGAAGACTTGCTTGCTAAATTTTCAGATTCTACAAAGATGGGAATGAGAACTAATATATTGGACAGAATCACAATTTTTAAAAGGTATGAATATCCTGGAATGAGGGCCTGAAGACAAGAATATTATTACACTGGTTTAAAATGTGACACGATACACATACAATTTATTTTTCAAGTTCTCTAATTACAAGTCTTGATTCAAACTGAGGGTTCTGGTACACGGCAGGATAAATGTGACCAATTCTGTGATGTTACTGTCGAAAAGGAATTTTAGAAACAGAGTATCTGACTATTATCAGCAATTGTTCCAAGCAGCTGGTTTCAGTACTTGGCCTTGATAAATTACAATAATGAATTAGGAAGATTCCAGGGGAAAGAAACCAGAATGTTGAGAGTGTAGGCAGTACTTGGGAGCTACAATGGGACGTCCTCCAAGAATATGGAAACAAGATTGCCGTTTGAGGATTAAGTGAAAAAACATCCACTGGCATGAGTGGGATTAGCCAGCTACTGGGCTAACCCAGCATGCTATCTGTACACGCAGGACTACAGGTGAGTTAAATATAGGGAGATAGGGCTGGATGTGATTTTAATAGAGGAGGAAACCTAATCAATGATAGTATCCATTGTCTAGAGAAAGACTGGGTAAATAGACTTGGTGAGGACCAGAGGGAAGCACACAAATTCTGACTGACTTGAATTATAATTTGCATTGTAAATAGATAAACCAGCTCTCAGTCTTGCATTTGGATAGCATCACGAGGATAGCATTTGTCATGTACTGACAAAATTGAGCTTCCAGACCTAAGTCTGGAAAAGTGAGGTAGTATAACCTTTCTCTGCCATAGGCTCCTTCTTTGTCATGGAAAAGCGTGCAGCCACTAGGACCCTGAGGATGTGTAGCTGAGAAGAGAGAAGCTAGAGGCGATCCCTGATACCCATTTTCATATGTTTAAAGTTCTTATAGGAATAGAGTTACCCTCTTTTGATCGTTGGGGCAATGAACAGACCAAAGAACAATGTATAGAAAATACAAAGAGTAAGATTTCATTTGGCTGAAAGGAGGAGCACACTAACAATTTTAAAATTCTGACAGTGCAGCAATGGTCTCTTTGTAGGTTAGGATTGGTGATAAGCAACAGAAAACGTTGGGATACCCTAACCGTAACAAAGGACTATCTCTTTGGAGCACCATCGCCATGACAACCCTCTGCTGCCTTTTTTCTAGAACTACCAGGAAAGAAGGTCTGATTGGCATAGTCAGGTGCCCCCACTTTTTCCCTCTCTGCTCTCCTGGCAAGGACAAGGTAGAAAACTGACTGAAGGGTCCATCGAGGCTTCATGAAATGGCAAGGGGAAATTTATAAAAGGAAAATTGAGGAGCAGGAAAAAAAAATATCAGAAACTTACTATGTTCTCATCATTGCAAGAGTAGAAAGAGAGGTCACCTGTTTGTCAGGAATCCTAAAGGAGGGATTTCTGTGCTGGAAAGAAGTTGGAAATGATGATTTAGAAGATCCCTTCCAGTTCTTTGTTTGTAAAGAGGAATTGAGAAGTAGAATTGATTACTGAGATCCAGGGCAATTGAGAAGTAGAATTGATTACTGAGATCCAGGGTCATTAGGAAAGCCCTAATAAGGGAAAGATGGGATACAGATAACAGGGAAGTGAGCCATAGAGTAGACATGGCCGTGCAGTGGACTAATCACTGGCCTTGGTCATTTGAATGTCATGGGCATTGAAGCTTCATGGAAAGGTTTTGAACAATGGGGTACATGCAATAAAATCTTTGGGAAGTTTAGTCAGGTAACTGTTAGTACATTGACTCAGAGAACAGTAAGACCAAAGGCAAGAGGATCAAAACTGTTTTGATGGCCTGAGCCAGGGGGATGGCAGCAGGACGGGAAAAGGAGCCGGTGAAGAGGCATTTCTCAGGCAGTGTCCACAGAACAACAGCGAGTGAGAGGAGTGAGAGAGTGAGTGAGAAAAGGTCAAGAGTGACTCCAGGTTGCAAACCTGGGGATCTAAGAACGTGACATTACAGCTGGAAGAGAGATGGTAACTTCCGATTCAGACAGATTCAGTTTTGAGATCATGGATATCAACTTGAGGCTTGAGGTGCGGGCTTGAGGCTGAGGGAGAGATCGAAGGCTGAAAACACAGATCTGGGATTCCCTAGTGTAGAAGTTGCCCTGGAGGAGGTCATATGAATGGATGACTTTCTATAAGAACAGAGTGTAATGCCAAAGGACAACTATGTATTTTTAGGAAGAAGTAATCACTAAGAACTAGAATCACTAGAAGCCATTTCAGGAATAATGAAACTTGAACTGGCTTTAAAAGGAATGGAGCGGCAGAAGGAATTCCATCCTGAGACATACTTATAACTAGGATTGAGTAACAAACAGAAAAATGGACTGATCTGCCTAATCCCTCTAAAAACGAATTCTTTTTATTCTGCCACCCACCTGCTCATGCCCCTGTTACAGGTGGAGAAATGGAAGAAGTGAGAGGTGACTGAAGTTGGCAGGTGAAGACCACAGGAGAACTACTAGCTCTCCAGCCCTGCTGGTCTGGTGGGACACTGATCGGAGGCCTTAAAGGACAGACAGTGCTCCTGGGGACAAGGGATCTGCCTGCCTGAATGGTTAAGAGTGGGGATATATAACAAAACTTACCGGTCCTAAAATTCTGAATTTGACATCTGTTAAAATAAGCAATTGATGAAGAAAACTAAAGAAATCACTGACAGTAGTGACCTCTAGTGGAAATAGGCTTCAGGGAGCTTATATATATATATATATTTTTTTTTTTTCTATTAGATAAGATGAAAATCAGTGGCATATTCAGCCAATTCGTTTCCACAAGAGTGTGAAGGATGGGGCTGCTGGAAATAGCACACAGATCCTGCCCGGAAAGTGGAAATGTACCAGGAATACTTTGTGTTTTGAGTCAGACTAAGCTGATTAACATTCTGGGGAAAAAAAAAATGTGGACACATAATTGCTGTCAAAGACATTAGCTGCGAAAAGAGTGTTTGGGCAATGACTTCATTGGCCACACGGGGGGCATGGTGTGTTCATGGCAGCCAATAAGTGAGCAGGCTGACTGTCTTGGGGAGGAAGCTGCGCTGGTTGCTGGTATGCCTTTTAAACACCTCTTCATTAAAACATGGAAGAAAGCTGTGATCTGTGAAATGTGCACACATTTGGTAATTCAGTATTTTATGGTTCAAGTCCCGTCTCTTTCCTCTGCCCGGCGGGCTGTTGGTGCCAAGTGTTAGCAAACGCTATTGAGCTGGGAGGACGCAAGAGATGCCCAGGAGAGTTGGCCTTTGAAATGGGACTAATGGCATGTAGGGTCCGAGCACAATGAAGAAGGGCAAAAACAAACCACACTGGGCATGCTCATCCACCCGTTTTGGCAAGTGCTTTCAGAATATATAATCTTGACATTGAGGAGAAACAAAGGAATGGGAGGGTTGATGGGGATTTTAAATTTGTCTGATCACACTGGGGGCTAATGATGGGTGAGTTGAATTAAATAGGTGGGTATAGAAAAAGGAGTAAATGAGAGATTTTTTTTTTTTTAATGGCGATTATACAGAAATACATAGAATCAGTGTTATCAAGCCCTGGGCAACTGTCACTTCTGGCAACAGAGTGATCCTTGTCTCCTATTACCTGTATGTCAGGAGGTGTCACCCTGCCTTCTTGCATTATTCACCCTCCTCCACACACCCTGCTTTGTTTACTGATGCTGTTGTATAGCCTGGCCCATCTGCTTTTCCCAGGATTTGCTCCCTCTCCTCTCCGTGTCATTTCAAGGATAGAAAAACAGCCCTTAGATAAGCCTTTTGTGATAATTCCACTCTGGTCTGAAATTTCCAGAGTTCTGGTCTCCAGGAGTGGGCGGGAGCAGCCTCGCTGCCCTCCTAAGTCAATGATTGCCCTTGTGTTATTTCTTAGATGCCAAACTAAACAACAGAGCTGGGTTAAAAGGAACCAGTATTAAGTGGTCCTTCCTCTTTCCCCATGCAAAGATCCTTTCCCCCAACATATGTACAGTCATTCAGCTCTGGAATAAGTCATTTCGGGTGTCTAGTTTGAAAACTGGTTTACTTACTGAAGATGAGCTAATTATTTTAATTTGCTCCAAAGCTTCTGTCAGGCTGTCTTCAATCTCGGAGTCATCTAAGGAGAAGAGGTCCCCGGCTCGTGAAAGATCTTTTTGTCCTAAGACCAGTCTGAACAGTTGGTGCATGATGAGGAGTCTGATAATCAATGGACTTTCTGCAGGCCCAGGACCATATGTTTCAGTCATCAGGAGTTAGTAAGACAAAAAACATGCGGCAGGAAGTATACTTTGTATTCCTTGAAAGGTCATTTTTCTCCAGAATTTGAGGTCTTCTTTGACTCTCCCTGGAAAAGAAACAAATGATAGGATAAAACTGCTAGTAGAATGGCATGAGCTCAGAATATGAACTTGATGCCCAGCAGAGAGGGGGGGAAAAGACATTTGGAAATGTGCATAGAGTAACAGATCCTGACTTGATGACCTTCAAATGAGCTCTTCCCTTGTTTTTTTTTTTTTTTTTCGAAAGGTCTTGTAAAAAATTATTAGGTTTCTCTAGAATTTACTATGAACCTTAAAAAGCTGCTTAACCCTCACACTTACTTTTCTCCTTTCTATATCCATCCCCTTCTCTCCATGCCACAAGGAAACAAGGGGACAAGCAACTGATATGCCCAACACTCACCAGATTTCCCCCAGATTCCCATGGAACCAAACAGAAAAGGACAATGAAAGGAAAGAGGGAACACAGAAAACATCTCTTAGAACTACTGCCTGGTTTTCTCTTTTTTCCTGGATAGGGAAACCAGTGCTTGCCTCCTTGGCTGGATTTCTTTCCTATACTGACAACAGAAGCTCTCCCAACCCTACGTTCAATACTTGCTTTATTCATATATACTCTCTAAAGAAAGGATTCTGCCTGGGAGTATGAGGCTACATAGATCTCTGCTGAATGTGAGTGTGAATTTGAGCTTTAACACTGAACTTGAAAGTGATAGCACTGCAATGCAGGCTAAAGAGGGAAGGCATTGGGATCAGGCAGTCTTCCCTCTATTCCCACAATTGAAATAATAAAGTCCCACTATACTTCTTACTCAATTAACAGTCCACAGAGAGAAGGGCAATGGCACAAATTAAATATCTGATTTTTCTCATCAGCTCCCTTATGGGCCTAATAAAATCACAGACCATTTGCACTGGTAGAGACCTTAGCCATCATTTATTTAATGACTTCCCAAAGGCTCCATGGTAACTACAGCAGTGCTGTTCTCTTGATTTCAGGCCAGTGGGCTTCCTCCCTGGTTTACAATGAAGTGGAGTCAGCTCATGTAACTTACAAATGCAGACACATGTTCAGAGAGTGAGAGCTGAGGATGACTTATTTAATATAAGCATCTAAGCACTAGGCAATTCTGCCCAGCATTTCACTTGGAATGTGTTCTCCAGGATGAGTGTGAAAGGCAGAGGGGAGTCGTCTGCTGCTCCCTTAGGTGATGTCAGACCTCCCCTCTGAGCTGTCACTGTGCAGGCACCTCTGCGTGCTGAATGCAATGTTAAAGCTTAAAGATACATACTCCCCACGCAATGTGGTCTCTAAACACAAGCCATTTGGGCGCCTGGAGGGCTCCGTTGGTTAAGCGACTGCCTTCAGCTCAGGTCATGATCCTGGAGTCCTAGGGTCCAGTCCCGCATCGGGCTCCCCACGGCGGGGAGTCTGCTTCTCCCTCTGACTCTCCCCCCACTCATGCTCTCTCTGTCTCATTCTTTCTCTCTCAGATAAATAAAATCTTTAAAAAAAAACCACACACACAACAAGCCAAATCCTTCACCAGGCGCTCAGTTAAATAAGCGGTATCAGTGCATTTTGTAGCCGTTGAAGTTGTGTCAAGGGTAATATTACCTACATGAAACTTTTGTGCTAACCACCAGCTCTAGAAAAATGACACTCAATACTTGCATATGCTTGCCTTTGTTCCAGGTTCTGTCCTAGGTGCTTTGCAAACACTAACTCACTTAACCTTCATGATAACTATATGAGGATATTTCATCCCCATTTTACTGGTGAGGAACCAAGGCATTAATACCTTGCCCCAGCCACACAGCTAGCAAACTGGAGAGCTGGGACTTGGACCCAGAGATTCCAGGATTAGGCTCCAGGTTCATAACCACTATGCTATGTTGATTCCATGTAGGGCTCCGCGTGCAGCTACTGTTAGGAGTAAAAGCCCTCAGAGCATTATTAACATTTGAAGATGAAGATATGGGTAGGGTGATAAAGCATGAAAAGGAATTTCTCTTCCCTCTGACACTGAGGGAAGGAGGGACCCTGCATTCTTGCCCATCTATGCCCTGGGATTAAGGCCAACAAGACAGCAGGAAAGTCACAAGGAAGAGAAGCTTAGAGGAAAAGAAAAGCAGGAGAGTTGGCTGGGGATAGGGTGGGGGGGTAGTTTTGGGGGGTGGAGAGAGAGCAGAGTGAGAGTCCTACAAAGTAGAACGCACCCTTGCAAATGCGGAAGGGTGGAATACAGTATCTACAGGAAAGATAGGACAATGTTTTCCTGAATTTTCCCTGAACACATTTCCCCCCCGCCCCAGCCTCCGACATTTGCAGTGACAGGGTCTCAGTGAAATAATATTCAGGAAAATAAGACATTGGTTGGACATTGGAAATGATTTCACCTTGACCAGCCAGCTCGTTGGTCAATATCTCGTCATTCCTGAAGCAGAGTCAGCTGCCCCAGACATAGTGCGGCTGGAGCTCCAAGAATGAGCAGAAATACGTGCTGGTGGAGAGGAGCACCCCAGACTTTCCGTGGGCTCCTTCTTTGCTCTCCACACTTACAGTGACCCCTGGTACGGAGTCTCCATTCATGCTGTTACATTCATGCTGTTACTCTTGAGTGTCCATCATTACAAAACAGTATTGTTCAAAACACCGCTGTCCGTGAGAATTTTCACACCTCAAAGGGTGGGGTAGGGAGAGCTGAGACTTACACCAAACATCCTACAATACAAGGATGACCCAGAGAAAATCTCCTCTGTCCTATAAAAGGAAGTTTGGGGAAGTACAAGGGAAAGAAAGATCTCTCCTAGGGGAAGATGCTAAGGAATACCTTTGTTAAGGAAATGGTGTTCGGGCCAGACACTTTAGGATTAGGTTTCATTCAGTGCACATATTCTGCAGATATATTAAGTCAGCTGCTGGTCTGCAGACTGATGTTCAAGGCCTAGCCTGGCCACTCAATGGCTGTTGGACCTTTTGGTTCATGCTTTTCCCTTCTCTGAACCTCAGTTTCTTTACTTGCAAAATGGGGCTAATGCATGCCTCGTCTACCTCACCAGGTTGTTTTGAAGATCAAAGCTAATAACACATAAAAGAGCCCTTTGTCAAATAATGACACCAACAACTAATGTTTAGCAGGTGTTTCCCATGTGGCAGGCACTACTATGAGTGCTTCCTGAGCACTGAGTCACTTAATTCTCACGACAATTCCATGTGATGAGAAACTGATGTTCGGAGGAGAGGAAAGTAACCAGCCCAGGAACACCCAGAGAGTAAGCTGCAGAGTCAGAACTGAAGGCAGTTGGTCTCCCAGAACAAAGCCCTGTCAGTTGCATACATAACCATGGGTGATAATTACTGAGCTGCCTTGCTTCCATCGGTCTTCATGTAAAGAGCACCCCACATGGTACATAATACCTCCCCTTCCTGGATAAGGATCAGCAAGGCATGTTATTTATTTTTCAGCAGCCCTGGTCAATGTTTTGCTCAGGTGTCTGGCTTCCCAGGCTGATCTCTCTGCAACAGCAGAGAAGTTCGGAGACAGATCAAGTTCAACCTCATCCTCTGCGAAACTCCCTACCCTTACGAATGCCATAATCCTGTGGCCTATATCCAAATATACAGATGCACCCACCGAATACACACAAGCACACACGAATACACATATGTGTGCATCTCAGATGCTTTCTATGCACGAAGCTCTTTGCTAGATACTTTCTTCTCTGTTCTCCCAACAACCTGGCAGGTAGATATTATTACCAGAGAGGAAACAGGACTGGTGAGGCATCGCGTCAAAGGTTACACACAGAGCCAAAATTCACATCCAGGTAGGTCAGCCTCAAAGCTCATACTTTTGGAATTACAAAAACTGGCTTATAAAATTCCTTCTTACTGCCAGCTTTTGCTCTCCTAATTTCTCTCCCTAATCCTTAAGGGACCTTAATCTGAAGCCCACTTTCTCCTTATTTAATATAAGTATCTATTTTTTAAGCAGGTATTGGTTGACAAGTCAAGTTTCTGCAAGGAGAAGCAGACACCACACACAAAAATGATTATGCGCCACGCCTGACACACTTCAGGGAGTCCCAGCTGTCCCCACAAACCGGCTTTACCTGCGTGCTACTCTTCAAAGGCAGGCAGCTTGCTGTTAATCAGCTGTATGTTTTGAGACTGGGCGGGAGATTCGAGCAGCGGACTCCATCCAAGGGCACAGCGAGTGGAATCCACTCAGCTCAGTGAACCTGAAGTTGCTCATTGCTGTGCTGCTGGTGCCGGGTGGAAGAATTCAAGGAATGCAGTCCAATGCCACCGGCAGCTCCAGAACTGGTCAGGTGACAGGCTGCACCTCACCCAGTGGAGAGTTGCCTCAGAGAAATGCTCTTGTTTCCGGGGGTGAAACAGAAAGCCTGCCCTGGTAAAGTAAAGTTGTTTTTAACAGAAAACACAAAACCCCCTGTGTTCGTGAAAATCTATACTTTCCCTGGGAAGAATGGGGTGGGGGGTGGGGTCGAAAAAGCCACACAAGAAACAGTTTCAACAGAACCTCCAGCAGGTGAATGGAATGGCTATTGGGAGCCATTTCACAAAGCCTGGGGAAGAGAGGACTGCAGCTTCATGAACGCTTCCCTCCCTCTCAAGATTTCACACCCAGAGTTTGAAACACTGAGCGTTTGTCCTGTGAGTCACAGCTTCTAAAGCAGTGATCCTCTTGCTCTGCCTCTAGATTAATATTGTTGTAAATTTAAGGATGCAGGAAGTTGCTACTAATACGAACAAATCACTAAACCAAAATGCATACCTTCTTCTTTTCCACTCTATTTTCTGGGAGGTTCTTCATAAAAATCCACTTGGATTTGCACTTTAAGTCAGATACGTTAAATATTGCAGTGACACTCAGAGAAAATGTTTGTCTTGCTTCATCTTACTGACACTCTAGAGAAGGAAAAGATCCTGAAACTCTCAACACTTAAAGATGTCAACGATTAATGGTGCATCAAGAAAACATGTTTATAGAGGCGCCTGGGGGGTGCAGTTGGTTAAGCGTTGGACTCTTGGTTTCATCTCGGGTTGTGATCTCGCTTGTAGGGCTCCGTGCTCGGCGTGGAGTCTGCTTGAGATGCTCTCTGCCCCTTGCACCTGCATTGTCTTAAATAAATCTTAAAGAAAACATGTTCTTCAATTGTATTACTCTCTTCCTCTAATTTGTCCTTATAAAGGGTCTATTGCCCATCAAACGACCTATCTGCTGGCAAAATGTACAGGAAGCTGAGCTGCAGACAAATTCATCTGTGTGATCACGACGATATGAATCCCAATAGTGCTACCCTGCAAAGGCCTGTGGTCCAAGTGACGACACACCTGCCATTGAACAAGGTCCTATGCTCCAGGGGAATGACCTTCCCAGACATTTGATGATCGATCACATTTTTATGCCATCCACATATGCAGAATTCCTTTGAAGAGTTTGCTTTATAAAAATGGGGCATCCAGTCATCCATGAGTAGGTGTAGCCTTTCATTGGTAATTTTCTGGCTTACAGATGGTGATGCAGTTTCCTCTTTTAAAGGAACAGACTCTATTTCTTTAGGTTTCCCTCTTCTTCATTCTCTATTCATTATTAATGGTTCTTATTGCTCGATTTTATCCAATATTCTTACATTTTTAAAGGAGTACAGGGTCCAGACCTGGACATTTTCTAGGAACCCAGTAAGAAGAGCAGAGTGGTGAGAGGTGGGAACCCAGACACAACTGGGCTCAGCTATGCCATTACCTGCAGTGTAAATCAGGACCGATTAATTAACCTCCTTGAGCCTCAGGTTCCTTATTTGTACCTGAGGATTGTGATGAGGGCTGTTGGGAGATTTAATGAGATTATATAAAGCCTTCAACATAGAACCTAGCATATAGCAATCACTCAAGAGTTAACAGCAATCATATCCCTAATGATGTCATTATTCTTGTAGATCATTTTCCTGTTACCATGTCCTTAGGCCATCCCGTTCAGGAGCTAATACACACCGCTACCTTCTGCCTAACGCTGCGTTCTCATGTTAAAGATGCATGGGTCTTTTCTGTCTGGGTCATATTTATACCCTAGCTGTACTCCCTGCCAAAACTTAAATCTGGGTAGTTTATGCACTATCTTGAAAGGGTCCCTATTGATTTTTTGGCAAACTTGTTCCCTGGAGAGAGCCTTACCCCCACCCATGGCTAAACAGTAACTGGATTTTTTTTTTTTTTTTTTTAGGGTGGAAATGGTTTGAAATACAATGCATCTCAGACTTTTTGTGGCTGGATAATCCAAATACCTGAGTTTTCTGTGTAAGTGTAGTGCTCACTCCCACATTTATTAGTGAGAATGGAGTGTATAATTCCCTCCAGGGCACCAGAGGGAAAAGTTCTTTATGACTTTTCAAGGCGACCTGCACTCAATGGGCACTAATAAAACATTGCTGGTTTACTCTATTATTCATCAGTAGATCTATGAAATAAAAATACACATGAACCAGTGGACTTAATTGCCCCACTATTAGGATACCACCTGTGGAAAAAGTTGAAACTCTTTGGGGGAATTTCAATAAACATAATTAAGTCAGAAAGCCAACTTATTCTGAGAAAATTAGCCTCTAGCTTCCAACGTGGGGTTAGGGTATTCTCAGGTTTCTTCACTTTAGAAAATTCCAGAACAGCAACATTTATTTACGTTATGTTTTGGACAACACTTGCACATCAAAATCTTATTTTATTCACCTGTATTATAAATACCCACTGACTAACTTAGACCCGTTTGGGTTCTAGAAACTTTCAATAAAGTTCTCAGATTTTCCCCTGAAAGAAAGGATTAAAGATTCTTTTCAAGGAGCATCTTTTTCACACAGTGTGAAAGAGCTACAGGCGTTCCCATGGGAATTGGCTGCACACATTTCAGCCCTTCCCACAAGATGTCTATTGTTCCCTGTGCGTCTCTCAGTTTCCTCTGCCGTGACATGTTGCTTCATTCACTTCTCCTGAAAGCCTCCGAGGCTGCGTTATTTCAAATGACGCAAAAGGACTCAGCCCTTGGTCTTTTTCTAGAATTCATACAATCTAAATTTGTAGCAGGTTAATTATCATAAGCACATACAAAAAATAGGTTTGGTGACCTGTTTAGGCAAGAGCTCAAGAAACATTTAATTTTGAATACCTATTGCGATTTATTGAAATACAGACAGGAAATATTTTCTTTCTTTGGGAATGAGGGAAATATCTTCAAGTCTAACAAACTTTCTTAACCGAGAATTTGTGATCTGTAATAATGATTTCACAGTGTATCCATTTTCACAAAGTTTGACTTTGCAGGTCATATTTTTCTTAATTGATATAAATCTTGGTATACACTGACTAAATCTTATGTCAATATAAATATTAATAATCAACATAAATCTTGCTAAATTTTTTTAACTCAAATTTTGTAGGTTTCTTTTTCCAGAAAACATACCCAAACTCTCAAATTACAAAGAAAATTCAATGTTTAACATGTCTGTATTTACATTTAAATTCCATATATTAAGCACCTGCATTGACCAGTTCAAATGATGCCTTAGGCATTTTTTCTGTTCCTTAAATTGAAAACCTCCACATTTCAGTTTACAATGTCATGGAATCCAATAGTTGATTACTATAGCAACTTACATATATATTTGAAAGAGCAAAAAAATAGTTCGATTCAACTACGATTTGTAAGATAACTAAACTATCAAAAGGAAAAATGAGAGCAACAATAAACAGTAATGGCGCCTCCTCAACCCACTGCCTGGAATGATGCTGTTGCATTTTCTTTGAAAATCATAGGCAAGGCCAGTCCAGTCTCGTTGCAGGTTGCAAGATATTTCTTGAGGTAAACAAAAGTGTGAAACAGAAATGAGTCCAGACAGTTTTGGAGTAAAACAAAAATGCACATACTATGAATCTAGAAGCACAATTTTCTGCTCCTGAGGCCTAGAGACATGTTTTAATAACCCAGAGAGAGGTGGCTTTTTTACCCTAAGAACCAAAAAGCCTGCATACGGGGCTAGACACACAACTCCCCAATGTGCTTCATCTGCATAATCAGCCAGCCCCTGGAAGTTTCTCTGCCCCACTCCCACAGCCCACTCCTTCATCACTGCAGCTTCTGACATTCACTTTAATTAGCTTTTGTTTTTGCTGAACAAAAGGACAGGGAAAAAGATAGCCATACCTCTTAGCACAGGAAACTCTGGCCATCATAAGAAATAGAAGGCAAAATGCTTGACTTTAGAGTAATTCGGCTGGCACCCATGATGGAGCTCAGAGGCAGGCAGCCGGGTAGCCCCTGCCCCTTCCTGCCCCGTCCGGTCCTGTTGGCAGGTTCTCGTCAAGCCAGCTGGCTGTACACTTGATTCCCTCCGCTGGACTCGCCGTGTGCGGTCGGGCAAACAACTAACTGCTCCTCTCTCCCCCAACCTTCTGCTTAGCGCGAACAACTGGCACAAAGCTTCACTTATTTCTACAGTAGATTTAGAGAAGCTTCCCTGAGCAGATCAGTGGTTTGCAAGAATTAGAAGATTTGCCTAACAGCCGGTAACTTAGTTTCTGTTAATGAATAACTCACTTTGAGGGATCAAGGAAGTTTTAGGTTAATATCAGATGTGGAGCCTTTTATCAGGCAGGCATCAGTGAAAGGCTCGGTGAGGAATGGAAAGATGGAAGCAGTGGAAGGAGATAATACTTAAAGCAAACACACAGAAGAAAACACTGGGAGAGAAACAAAATGGCTAGTGTAAAGGAGCAAAGTCTAACTATGCTATTGGTATTGTTACTGACTAACACTGAACGACTGAATGAAGCATCCCTACTAGCACTGGGGATTTCTCCAAGCCAGCACTGTTCTTTCTTATGCCAATCCAAATTGCTAATTCACTTCCTTTTACCATCCAAATATAGAACTCCTCCTCTCAGGCCTAATACGCTGGGGATCCCTTATGAGCCGTCTTAACATCTCGCTCTCTTTTAAGGAGAATGCTCTCCAAACCTCTAATGCATAAATTAATTGGTGGTACCCAGTGGATTGTTATATATCTGGAGGCTCTCCTCTCCCCTTTTATGTGTATGACATGGGTTTTCTCCCCTTATTGATTTGAGGTTTCGCCTACACATAAAGCAATAGGATATTTCTGAGACTCTTCTAACTAGCTTTCAGTCAAACTAAGTATGAGAGTGTGGGGCAGTGCAGCGGGGAAGAGTAAGGTATAAGGTATACATATCAGTATTTCTATGTCGTTAGGCAATCGTGCTGCCATGTAAATAAATTGCTGGCTCAGTTAAAAGGCATTCTCCTGGGATGAAGGGGACTTTCTCCTGTATTTACTACCCAACATCCACTTATCCCACTTCTGGTAAAAACTGTACCCAAATTTCTCTTTGGAGGCGATGTTCTTTGGGCAGAGCTCACTCACATAAACACATTAGGTCTCAGCCAATCAGAAAGACTGCATTCTCCTGACCATGGTGATTGATTTAGACAATGAGCAATGACCCCTTCCAGGCCAGTGAGAGTCATGAGAACGATGAATGTTTGGCTTTGAGAGGACAGAGTCTTTCCTGTTAGACTTGATGACAAGATGTTATAAGGTATGGCTGCCCTTGCCACATTGCCACCAAGAAACCAAACCTTAGTGACTTTGTTTGAGCCACTTAAAACCAGCTGTCCCTGAAGTTGACAAGACCCACCCTTTCTCGTAAGCCAATTCCTTAATAGCTTAAGTGATTTTATGCTGGGTTTTCTGCCATTTGCCATTGAAAAAGTTCTGTTTGGCTAAATTAGCCGAATCCCCATTTGTGAGAGGGCTCTTCTGGGTCCCCCCAGTGCAGCTCCTTGCAAAGGAAGTGGACTAGGAGGTGCATTAGGGACCAACTATGACAAATGAGTCCCTTTAATGACAACCACAGGCTTTCACGGACAGCCAGTAAAGGCAGGAAAGGCCTGGGAAAGACCGTAGTCATTCAGTGTAACTGAAAGTGTGACTTTCCAAATTGATTCTCTTAACCAACATGTTCACTTCCCCAAATACTTCCACTTTACCCACCAAGACTTGTCTGGTAGTTCCTAGCCACATTCTGTTTGACCTCAATGAACCTGATCACGGAATCCATCCATCCATGCAGAATTTTCATAAATTCCTTTGGGTAATTAGTTGCACAGAATATAGCTTTACCTTTATTTTTTTTCCCCTTCTGTTTCTGCACAACTCCCATCACTACCCTCCCCAGTCCTCTTTGATAAACTTGAAATAAAGAGCATTCTCTCTAACCACAAAGTTGGACTAAGATGCTTCCTTTATAGAAAATACATAAATTTTAAAGCAATTTTAAATGGGTAAATTACATATAAGCACCGAATTTTTAGATGATTTCATTTTCTATAATGGTTTTTCTACCTGAAACCAGTGACACTCCTTCAGGTACACCATTTCTGTGTTCAGCCTTCCAGCTTTGCAAAAATTCATTATAGGCACAGAAATACCTAGGCATATCCAGGAACTCCCTTTTAGCTCAGCAAAATAGCAAACAGCTTGGACTGTGAGAATCAAGTGTTGTTTGTTTTGTTGTTGTTGTTGTCATTGTTTAAGAACAGGGAAATAGAGAACTGTGGCTAAGATTTATTCAGTTTGATTCATTATAATAAAGAATTTGATTAAAAAATATGATAGTAAAAGTAATATCTTTTACTCGCAAATTTGAGAGAACTCATTATTTTCCTAAATTAGCTCCTCCTTCTGTTTCTTATCTTGGTGAAGGGCCCTCACCATCCACCAAGCACACAAACTAGAAAGTTGCACATCATCCTCTATTTCTCTCCTTTCTTTTCCCACTCATGTCCAATGATTCCATCACATCTTAGATCCTGTCCGTTCTGTGTCCTCAGCATTATTCATGATCTACAGTGGATAGATCTTAAGGTGATCCTCAAGGATCCATTTTCTGGTATTTATACCTTGGGGTTTTCTCCCCCTTAATGTGGGTGGGACTTGTGACTTGTTTCTAACCAATAGAATATGACAAAGATGATGGACTGCTACTCCTGTGATCACCTTATGCTATATAAGATGCCATCTTGCTGACAGATGCCCTCTAGAGATTCTCCTTGCTGGTTCAATGAAATAACTGGTCATGTTGAGAAAGCCCACATGACAAAGAACTAGGGGCGGCCTGTAAGAGCTGAAGGTGGCCTCCAGCCAACAACCAGCATGAAGCCAAGGTCCTCAGTCCTACAAACACAAGGAAAGGAATCCTTCAAACAAACTGAATGAAGTTGGAAGAGGATTCTTTCCCCAGTTAAGCCTCCAGATGGGAACACAGCCCAACTAATACCTTGATTGCAAACTTGGGACACCCTGAGCAGAGGACCCATCTAGGCCTACCTGGACTCCAGACCCACAGAAAATGTGAAATAATAAATGTGTGTCATTTTAAGCCACTAAGCTCATGATAATTTGTCACACAGCAATAGAAAACTGATACATGACTCTTCCCCTCTCTCCACTGGGATAGCTAGATAGCTATTTTTTCCATTAACTTCTTCATTCTCTCTTGTCTGGATTTTGACAGGACTCTCTTAGCAGGTCTCACTGCCTCCAACACAGCCCCTTCAACTCGGCCATCAAATCAGCTTTCTAAAATAAAATATGATATGTAACTCTTTTACTTAAAATTAATAAGTGGCAACACATTGCCTGAGGATGTCATAAAAAACTCTTGGCTTGGCATACAAAGGATTTTGTAATGTGGCCCCCAGCCCTCTCCAGCTCTGCTTCCACCACTCATGTACACACAACCCTGTGCAGCTGGGCCAATACCTTCAGAACATATCTAGGAGCCCATCACCTTTCACTATCTTTGCTACCACTACTACTGTGATCAAAACACCATCATCTCATGTCTCACTTAGATAATTGCAATAGCTCCTTGGATTTTGCCCTTGCCTTCTTAAGATACAGTCTCAGCAGAACATCCAGATAATCCTATGAAAATACAAGTCAGAACTTACTCCCTTCTGCCCAATTCTCTGCAATGGAGGACTCTCCATCTCACTTGAGTCAGAGCCAAAGTTCTTTCAAGATCAGCAAAGCCCTGTATAAGATAACTTCTCCCTTCTCCCTCCATGGCATCAACTTCATCTCCTACCGCTCTTGCTTTTGGTCGCCCTGCTCCAGCCACACTGGAGCTACAAAGGGACAAGGTTTTAATTCATCTGAGGAACTCCAGCACTAGGCTATGAGGCTATTGTCTGGCACAAAGGAGGAATTCAATCAAAATTTCATGAATGAAGCTTTTCTTTATAAAAGCATCAATAAAATAATAATTATACAATGGAAAAGCATCAATAAAATAAAAATTATACAATTGAAAAGAATTCAGAAATAAAGAGATAGATGGCAAAGAAATCCACTTGGCTGAGATATAATTATTTTCTTTTTAAGTTGGTAACAATTTTTTTTTAATTTCCCAGTACTAGTAAAGAAGAAAGGGACATATCCTTTTGCTGAAAAACTCTAACAAGACTGATTAGAAAAACAGAGAGAAGACACAAATTACCAATATCACAAATAAAAGAGTTGACATTACTATAGATTCTACAGCTATAATAAAAGCAGAAGAAGGAAATATTGTGGAAATTTTATGTCAATAAATTTGGTGACTTAAATGAAATGAATAAATTCCTTGAAGGACCACCACTTCTTGAATGTCACTACTCATTCAAGAAAACATAGATCATCAGAATAGTCCTATATTTACTTACTTAAAAATTGGAATTATAGAGTGAAACTGGACCACTTTCTTACACCACACACAAAAATAAACTCAAAATGGACTAAAGACCTAAACATGAGACTGGACACCATAAAATTCCTAGAAGAAAACAAATTGCAGTAATTTTTTTGACATCAGCCACAGAAACACTTTTCTAGATATCTCTCCTCTGGCGAGGGAAGCAAAAGCAAAATTAAACTATTGTGACTACACCAAAATTAAAAACTTCTGCATGGTAAGGGAAACCATAAACAAAATAAAATGGTGACCTATTGAATGGGGCAAATGATACATCCAATAAGGGGTTAATATCCAAAATGTATACAGAACTTACACAACTCAAGACCAAAAAAAACCCAAATAATCCAATTAAAACATGGGCAGACCTAAAAAATAGACATTTTTTTCCAACATACAGACAGAATATAGATATACAGATGGCCCAGAAACATGTGAAGAAATGCTCAACATCATTAATTATCAGGGAAACACAAATTAAAGCCATAGTGAGATACCATTTTACATCTGTCAGAATGCTTAAAATAAAAAAACACAAGAAATAGCAAGTGTTAGTGAAGATGTAGAGAAAAGGAACCTATTGGTTCCTTTTCCCACTGTTGGTGAGAATGCAAACTGGGGCAGCCACTGTAGAAAACAGTACGGAGTTTCCTCAAAAGAATTAAAAATAGAATTATCATATGATCTGGTAATTCCACTACTGGATATTTACCCAAAGAATACAAAACACTAATTCGAAAAGATATGTGCACCCCTATGTTTATACAGCATTATTTATAACAGCCAAGATATGAAAGCACCTCAAGTGTCTATCAATGAATGGGTAAAGAAGATGTGATATCTATACATATATATATTATATATATATAACCTATATACTATGGAATATCACTCAGCCATAAAAAAGAATGAAATATTGCCAATTGCAACAATGTGGATGCAGCTAGAGAGTATAATGCTAAGTGAAATAAGTCAGTCAGGGAAAGACAAACACCACATAATTTTACTCATATGTGGAATTTAAGAAACAAAACAAATGAACAAGGGAAAAAAAAGAGACAAGCAGAAAAACAGGCTCTTAAATACAGAGAACAAACATGGCTGTCAGGGGGAGGGGGCAAGAAGAATATGTAAAATAAAGGGAATTAAGAGTATGCTTACCTCAATGAGCACTGAGAAATGTATAGAATTGTTGAGTCATTATGTTGTATACCTGAAACTAATATAATACTGTATGTTAATTATACTTGGATAAAAGTCAATAAATTTTTTAAAATCAAAATTGGAATCATAGTTAAAAACATTCACATGATGAAAATTCAAGGTCCAGATAGTTTCACTGGTACATTATACGAAGCACTTAAGAAGTAAATAATAATGGAGCACCTGGGTGGCTCAGTTAAGCATCTGACGATTTTGGCTCAGGTCATGATCTCAGGATCCACACTCAGTGTGGAGCCTGCTTAAAAGATTCTCTCCTTCCCTCTCCCTTTGCCACTCCCCACCACTGTGCGCAGCACTCTCTCTCTCTCTCTCTCTCAAAAAGAAAAAGTAAAGAATACGAACCGTATACAAATTTTTACAGAAATTTTATCTTATTTCACAATAAGATGCTTTGAAGCTGTTTGTATATATATTATCTATAGGTATATAAACATACAGATATGTATCCTTTTTGTGGCTGGTAACATTTTATCCAACAAATATAGCATTTTCTGTTAATCCATTCTCTTGTTGATGAAATTGTCAGTGCTGAGCATGAATTTACTGAGAGACTGTTGGGTTGGGGTTGAAAGAACACACTGGAGCTAGGCTGCCTGGGTTCACATACAGTCCTAGCACTTACTAGCCACGTGACTTCAGGTGACAATTTTAACCTTTTTATGAACAGGCTTTTTTCTTTTTTTTCCTAATCTATAAGGGTATTAATTGTACCTACATCCTAGAGTTGTTATGAGGATTATCTGAGGTAATATTTGTAAAGTGCTTAGAAACATGCCTGGAATGTAGTAAGTGCTACATGAGTGTTTGTTAAATACACACAAAAGGAACATCCTTGAAAGTGCTTCCTGGTGCATAGTTGCAGGGATTTGCCTAGGATATATACCAGAAATGAAATTTCTGGGTCAGAAGTTAGGCTCTATCTCTTTTAATTTCAACCTCTCTTTATCCTTATGTTTTGGATATGTCTTTTTTTTTTAAATCACATGGCTTTTTTCCTCCTCAGTCTGATCACCTTTGTCCTTTAATAGGAACATGTACACCATTTTCATTTCATCTAATTATATATTTGAGTTTAAAATTATCATCTTAGTATTTGTTTTCTATTTGTTCTATTTGTTTTATGATTCTTTCTCTTTTCTTGCTCTTATTTTGATGGGACATATTTTATTCCTCTTTTCTCCTCAGTAAGCTTGGAAATTATATACTCACATACTATTTTTTACTCTTCCTTAAAGAGTATAATAAGTATAGGTGTGTACTATTATATATATATATATATTTAAAAATGCCTCTGTGTGTGTGTGTGTGTGTGCGCATATGCATGTGTGTACCTCCACATCTTGGCTCACACCTTGATTCTTTATTATCTTAGTGTCTTTTCAATGCCTTGAAACACTTTTTTTTCCAAATACCTAAAAATATATATTTTGTCCAGATTTTATTGTTCTCAGCAGATGGACTGATCAGATTTACCTAGACCAAGAAAGTGGAAGCCTAAAACAGTTATGTTTTTATCTCTAAAATGTGTTTTTTTTTCATAAGATTAGAAAATTAGTCTACATACACTGAGATTGTACTAAAATGGCATTCACTGATATTTTTGTATCATTTCTACAACCTTAGTTTTAAAGGTTCAGGAGTTTATATTGTGAAGACACTGAATAAAGCAATAACTTGCCTTGAAAAATGTCTGAACTGCAATTATGACTTACCAGCATACATAATTTGGTTCTTTATAAACCATGGTTTCACAGTTGCCAGGGACACATCTTACCTAGCTCCTTTGTCCTTGAGCCCTCATAATAGATTTCCACCTACATTTTCAAGGACAAAACAATGGCTAACTTTCTTAACTGAAGGGGATTTCAGAAAACAACTAGTAAGGCTGATATGAAACATATGCTAAGAAGGTAAGACCATGAAATTAAACATTTTTTTTATGTCAGTACTATTGTCCATTTCTTTACTACCCCATAAAGAATGGTTTGTAGGTTGGATACAACCCCCATCCCTAATGGGCTTCATTATTAAAACAACACTTAATTAAATGGTGAACAAAGCCAGAAATATGCCATGGTTTAGAGAAATCTCTTAGGTTATTTTCAGATGTTTCTAGTTTGGCAAAAGCCAATGCATATTTTGTTGAGCACATTTTATTCCTATGTGTATTAGAAGGGAAATTTAACCCATGTGTTTTATTTCATTAATATTTTTCCAAGTTAAATGGTTCTTTTGCAAGATATATTTAATGTTGAGTTATTTTTATGAGGCTTTTTCCCTTGGATTATGAATTCATATGTCACCTAAAGTAAGTATACTTTGATCCAAATATCTTGTAGTTATGAAGTCAGAAACCCACAAAACTTGGGTGATTTCCCAACAATGCCAAATATAATATTTCATTTCTACCACTAACATCATGATTTTTTCCTCATATTTGTCAATCAGCACTTTATTGAGAAAACAACGGAGTTGTTCTCCTTTTTAAGCCCTGCTTTTTGACAAATGTCCAAATGAGGCCATGGCTCAATTCAAAATGGGCCACTAACTTCAAATCATGGGCATAGATCTAAGTGTATTATTTGGATACTGACTGAATCACATCTGCAGTTACTTAAAGGTATGATATAAGTTGGCACATCAGAGAGCTTGATGAATACTAATCCATAGAGTGGCAAAAATGACAGGTGAAGATAAGAGGCAATAAGAATTTTTAATGTTGGTGGGAGTGCAAATTAACCAACTGCTCTAGAAAGCAATGATTATCTAGTAAAGTTGCAGATGTGCATGCCCTCTAACCCAGTAATTCCAGTCCTAGGTATAGTCACAAAGAAATTTGCACATGTAAAACAGGGGACATACACGAGAAAGTTCCTGGTGTCATAATAACAGTTCCAAGAAACTGGAAACAACTTAAGTCTGAATCAATAGGAAAAATGAGTATGTATGTTGTGATATCCATACAGTGTGATTGTAAAGAGCAATGGAAATGAGTAAAGTATAGGCATGTTATGTTATTAATATGGACAAGTCTCAAAAACAGAGTGTTGAACGATGAAGAACCAAGTCATAGTAGAAAAAAATGCAGCTTTATTGTATTTATGTGAAGATTAAAAGACTGTAAAAACAAAGAAGTTAGTGGTTAAGAATATATACAAATATGTAACAGGATAAACAAAAGCCATGCAATAATATAAATAAAATTCAGGATAGTCATTATTTCCCATGGGGTGCTGGAAAGTGGAAGGGATAAGACATGGGAAGAACCTCTAAAGACTGCATCAGGGCCAAATTTTTTAAAGCTGTGTGGTGTGTCCACAAATTTTTGTTTTTTTATCATGATTGTTATAGTTTAAAACTGTTATGAATATTATTTTGTATTTATTCAACCTTTAAAAATTAATTTTTAAAATGCAGATTTAAGCGTGCAGTCAACATCCTGAATTATTTACCTACTGCCCCAATTCTCATGAAACTAAAGCAAAAGCTACGGTCTGTCAGAGTTTAGTTATGTGTTTAATGCTTCTCTTCCTGCCCTGACGTTCCAAAAAAAAAAAAAAAAAATCCCTTTGGGTTCTTTCTACGTCTTACATAGCTGGGCTATTTCTTATATTTTCGGATTAGATTAAATACTATCAGGCAACTTCTGTCATTGCGCATAAGTAGTAGTGATTACTTCATCAGAAAAAAATCTATAACAACATGGCATAGTAGTTAATGTTTGACAAGCAAGTCTCAACGGTGTACTATAGCTGTCAGTACAGCCATTAGGAACATGAAGACACGACGGGCTGAATTCTGCAAGAGAAGAGCGTTCTCTCTCCATCAAGACAAGGCTGAACTCTTGCCAAACAACAGGAAATCTACTCATTGTATAGAATCAATTATTCACAAATCCAAGGTGGCCAGCCCTCTTCCTTCCCCACCCCTTCCCTTCCTTTTCTCCTCCTGCCCTCTTCTCTCTCTCCCTTCTCCTTTCCTTCCTTTCTTTCTTTCACCAACTGTATTAAATATCCGTTACGTGCCAGGTGCCCAATATTCATGTATGTACTAGTGTCCTGAAAGAATTAATGGAACCATGCTATGGTGAGCGCTGTGAATTGTGTAAGACGGTTGAATCCCAGACCTCTACCTCTGAAACAAATAATACATTATGTTAAAAAAAAAAAAAAAAGAAGAAGATAGTAGGAAGGGAAAAATGAAGGGGGGGAAATCGGAGGGGGAGATGAACCAGGAGAGACTATGGACTCTGAGAAACAAACAGGGTTTTAGAGGGGAGGGTGGCGGGGGGGTGTGTTAGCCCAGTGATGGGTATTAAAGAGGGCACGTTCTGCATGGAGCACTGGGTGTTATACGCAAACAATCAATCATGGAACACTACATCAAAAACTAATGATGTGGTGTATGGTGATTAACATAACAATAACAAATAAAAAAACTAATGATGTAATGTGTGGTGATTAACATAACAACAAAATAATAAACATAACATAAACAATAAAATAAAATTAATTTTAAAAAAAGAATTAATGGGACCTTCGGCATGGCATGCACTGCAGTCATACCCCCCTTCTCTCCCTGCACAGAATGTGATCGATCAAATGATATCTCACAACTTTCACCATATATAGAATTCTTTTGTCTTCTTTAAATTGTGAGTTTTACGATACATCCAAAAGAGTAAGAAAAAAATGTATATTTTTTAAAAATGCAATTTAAGGGATGATAATAAAATCAACACTCAGGTGCTCACCATCCAGCTTAAGAAATAAACAGTAACCGAAGTGAACATGTGTGCCCCTCCCCAATATTCCCTCCTTTTCTCCATCTAGAAATAATGCACTATTTGAATTGTACATCATCATCATTCTCCTGCTTTTCTGTAGAGTGGTATCACCTATGTGTTTAACTAAATACTTCACGTTTTTGAAACATTCACTGGATAATATATATTCTTCTGTAACTCAGTGTTTTTACTCAACATTCTATTTTTGTGATTCAGCCATGGAGCTGTGGTCGATTATGTTTGCATAGTATTCCACTTCATGCCTTTGTCTCGACTGATTCAACCTCTCTTTGCTGATGGCTGTCTAACTTGTTCTGTTTTTGCTATGACAGAGGGTCGGCTTCGGGCATCTTTTTGCATGTCTCCCCATGCAAATGTGCAAGTGTTTCTCTTGGGTATATATCTAACGGTGGAGTTGTTAGGTCATAGGATATGTGACTCTCCCATTGTCCTGGAAAATGTCTATTTTCCAAAATCTTGATGTACATTCCTACCTACGATGGGTGAGAGTTCTTAGTGCTACATCATCACCAACAGATAATAATACTGCTTGACTTTGTAATTTTTGCCAGTCTGATGAGTGTGAAATTGTATCTCACCCTGGTCTTACATTTCAATTCTTTGGTTACCAAGGAGTCTGAGCATCTATTAATATTTATCAAGCATCTATATTTTTCTTTTGTGAACTGCCTATTTATGTTTTTCCTGATTTTATTATTTGGCCATTTATCTTTTTAAAAATTATTCAGAAGAATTCTTTATATGTATTTTTGATATGAGTTCTTTTATATATATGTGTATCACAAATATGCCCTCCCAGTTTGTGGTTTGGATTTCACCCCCTTTATGATATTTTCAAATGTCTTTTGAGATCCTGTTTTTAATATAGTCAAAATTATGTCTTTTTGTTTATGCTTTGTGCTTTTTTTAAATTTAATTATGTTATGTTAATCACCATACATCATTTGTTTTTGATGTAGTGTTCCATGATTCATTGTTTGCATATAACACCCAGTGCTCTATTCAGTATGTGCCCTCTTTAACACCCATCACTGGGCTAACCCATCCCCCACCCCCTCCTCTCTAGAATCCTCAGTTTGTTTCTCAGAATCCGTAGTCTCTCATGGTTCGTCTCCCCCTCCGATTTCCCCCCCTTCATTTTACCCTTCCTAATATCTTCTTTTTTTTAACATATAATGTATTATTTGTTTCAGAGGTACAGGTCTGTGATTCAACAGTCTCACACAATTCACAGTGCTCACCATAGCATATACCCTCCCCAATGTCCATCACCAGCCACCCCATCCCTCCCACCCCTCACCACTCCAGCAACCCTCAGTTTGTTTCCTGAGATTAAGAATTCCTCAAATCAGTGAGATCATATGATACATGTCTTTCTCTGATTGACTTATTTCGTTCAGCATAATACCCTCCAGTTCCATCCACGTCATTGCAAATGGCAAGATTTCATTCGTTTTGATGGCTGCATAATATTCCATTATATATATATATATGTATATATATATACACACACACACCACATCTTCTTTATCCATTCATCCATCGATGGACGTCTTGGCTCTTTCCACAGTTTGGCTATTGTGGACATTGCTGCTATAAATATTGGGGTGCATGTACCCCTTCGGATTGCTGCATTTGTATCTTTGAATACCCAGTAGTGCAATTGCTGGGTCATATGGTAGCTCTATTTTCAACTTTTTGAGGAACCTCCATACTGTTTTCCAGAGTGGCTGCACCAGCTTGCATTCCCACCAACAGTGTAGGAGGCTTCCCCTTTCTCCGCAACCCCGCCAACATCTGTCTTTTCCTGACTTGATTTTAGCCATTCTGACTGGTGTGAGGTGGTATCTCATTGAGGTTTTGATTTGGATTTCCCTGATGCCGAGTGATGTTGAACACTTTTTCATGTGTCTGTGGGCCATTTGGATGTCTTCTTTGGAAAAATGTCTGTTCATGTCTTCTGCCCATTTCTTGATTGGATCATTTGTTCTTTGGGTGTTGAGTTTGATAAGTTCTTTATAGATTTTGGATTCTAGCCCTTTATCTGATATGTCATTTGCAAATATCTTCTCCCATTCTGTCGGTTGTCTTTTGGTTTTGTTGACTATTTCTTTTGCTGTGCAAAAGCTTTTTATCTTGATGAAGTCCCAATAGTTGATTTTTGCCCTTGCTTCCCTTGCCTTTGGCAATGTTTCTAGGAAGAAATTGCTGCTTTGCTTTGTGCTTTTTGTTTCTTACAGAAATCCGTCCCTACACAGAGATCATAAATATATTCTCTTTTACTGTCTCCTAAAAGCTGTAAAAGTTTTACATTTCTCATTTAAGCCCTTAATCTACAAGGAATTGATTATTGTGTGTATGTAAGGATCTGTTTTATCTCATCATATAGTCAACCAAGAGCCAGAGTACCGTTCACAGGAGTTCATCCCTTCTTCAGTAATCCACACTGCCATAGCAATCTATACCATTTCCTTCTAGGGAAGGTCCTGTTTCTGGGTTGTGTGTTTTGTTCCTTTATGTACAGTCTATCTTTACACCAATACCACATTGTCTTAATTACTGTATTTGATAGAGCAACTTGCCTCAACTCTTTCTTTTTCAAAATTCTACTGGCTATTCTTGGCCCTTGGAATTTCCACATAAATTTGAAAATCGGATTGTAACTTCCATGTAAAACACTATTTAGATTTTGATTGGAATCGCATGAAATTTACAGTTAATTTGAGAATCAATACTTATACAATATTGAATTTTCCCATCCATAGCATATGATAACTTCAAAGTTATATCTTCTTCAATGTTTTCCAATAAATTCCTTTTTTCATATACAAGTTGTACATTTTTAAACATGTTAAACAACTTTATTTTTTTTTAAGATTTGACAGAGAGAGAGAGAAAGAGCACACAAACAGGGGGAGGAGCAGAGGGAGAAGCAGACTCCCTGATGAGCAGGGACCCCAATGTGGGGCTCGATCCCAGGACCCTGGGACCATGACCGGAGTAGAAGGCAGACGCTCAACTGACTGAGCCACCTAGGTGCCCCTGTTAAACACTTCAGTATTAATATATAATTGATGTACAAAAACTGCACCTGTTTAATGTATATGATTTGAGGAGCTTGGACATACACATACACCCTTTCATGAAACTGTCACCACAGGCAAGCTATAGACGTAACCATCACCTCTAAAAGTTTTCTTGTACCCCTTTGTTTTTGGTTTAGCTTTTTTGGTAAGAATACTTAATATGAGATCTTCCTTATGAACAATTGTTTTTAGTGCACAATACAATATTGTGAATTAGAGGGACTATGTTGTACAGCAGATCTCTAGAACTTACTCATCTTGCGTTGCTGAAACTTTATACCCATTGAAAAATAACTCCCCATTCCCTCCTGCCCCCAGCTCTTGGCAACTACCATTCTATACTTTCCTTCTGTGAGTTGGACTATTTTAGATACCCCATATAAATGGAATCATGCAGTATTGGTCTTTCTATGACTGGTTTATTTCCCTTAGTATAGAATCCTTTGAATTTATTCATGTGGTCACATATGGCAAGATTATCTCCTTTTTTAGGGCTTGATAATATTCCATTGTATATGCCACAAGTTCTTTATCCATTAATTCAACAATGGACATTTTGATTGCTTCCATATTTTAGCTTGGTAAATGATGCTGCAATGAATATAGGAGCACAGGTATCTCTTTGCAATCCTGATTTCAATTTCTTTGGCTATTTACCCAGAAGTGATGTTGCCAGATTATATGGTTGTTCTTTTTTTAATTTTTTGAGGACTCTCCATACTGTTTTCATAGTGGCTGCACCATTTTACATTCCCACCAACAGTGCACAAGGGTTCCGATTTCTCCACATGCTTGTCAACTTTTGCCATCTTTTGGGTTTTTTGATAATACAGATCCTAACAGGTGGGGGTAAAATTTCATTGTGGTTTTGGTTTGTGTTTCCCTAATTATTAGTGATGCTAAACACCTTTGTATGTACCTGGTGGCCATTTGTATGTCTTTTTGGAGAAATGTCTATTCAAAACTTTTGCCCATTTTTTAATTGGGTTATTTGTTTTGTTGTTGCTGTTGTTTTGCTATTAAGTAGTTAGAGTTTCTTATGTACTTTGGACATTAACTCCTTATCAGATATATGGTTTGCAAATATTTTCTCTCATTCTATACATTGCTTTTTCATTCTGTTGCTTATTTCCTTTGCTCTTCAGAAGCTTTTTAATTCCTTATTATTTTTGCTTTTGTTGCCCGAACTTTTGGTGTCATTTCCAAGAAATCATTGCTAAGACCAATGTCAGGAAGATCGTTCCCTATATTTTCTTCAAAGAGTTTTGTAGTTCAGGTATTATATTTAGGTTTTAACAATTTGAGTTAATTTTTGTGTATTTAGTAAGATAAAGGTCCAGTGACTTTATTTTTGTTGCTATTGGAAGTAGTGGGAGTATAAACTGATAGACTGTTTTGGAAAACAACGTGACATTACCTGTGACCTAGCAATTCCAGCCCTAAGTGCATCCCCAAGAGATGGGTCATGGAGACCTATGAAAGCAGCATTGTTCATGATATTAAAAAGTTCAAATGTCCATGATAAGTATGGTGAATAAGTTATTGTGGTATATTCACTGAAATAGTACATAGGAGTGAAAATATATAAACTAAATCTACGCCTATTAACGTGGGTCAATGCTAAAATCGTAACATTGAGTGAAAAAAGCAAGCTACAAAGAACCCATGCAGTGTGATGCCTTTACTATAAAACTGAAGTTCAGGAAATTGAGATAATATATTGTTTGGGGTACATGCACACACAGTAAGATTATAAAGGTAAAGGAGTGATCACCATGAAACTCAGTAAAGTGGGTATCTGGAACGGGGAGTGTTGAACAGGGTTGCTGCTGTGAAGACATACTGCAGTTTCAAAATACTAGTTATTTTCTATTTCTTAAGCTGGCTGGGTGGTATTCACATGTCCTATTATTTTTAAAATATACATAAATATGTCTGTGTATAACTACATGTACCATACATACATAGATAGTATACATACCTTTGATTCATGTTATAATTTGTTTAAAAATCTTCATAAAAATTTAATTTAAACTTTTAACAGGTGAAAATTATTTTTTGGTACTCCAAAGAATATTTTCATGGTTTTATGACAGCTCAAGAGTGTGTTCTGGGTCTGAGCTTCTTGGTATCTCTGTATACGGTGAGGTAATTACTAACCCCAGCGATGGGCTTTAAGATCTTTTCGCCTGTGTATTGTAAATTTTTGAAATTAACATTTTCTGATTGCTCTAACGAAGAGATTCACAGAGGCTTGCAAGGTCCTCAGGCAGACCTGGGTCTGGCCTCCATGGAAGCACTGATCAGCGTACACTGTGTGTCATTGAAACACAGTGTGGAAAAATAAATCTGTTGGGCTTTAACTTTTTTCTCCTCCCAGGCTTCTGGCTGGAGAACTTCCCTTAGCCCATCTGACAAATGAAAATGGGATAAGTGACAAATTTTAAAATCTTCCTTTTATTCCCATGATTTATTCTTATCCTCTATTCTTCCTCTTCTGCTTAAAATCATTTTAAACAGCAACCTACATCTTTTCAACACATACACGGAACTGTCTGATAGGACGAATTGCATGAAAACTTCTTACCCAAGGAACATGTTCTAGCCTGAATTTTCCTAAACTTCAGCCATTTGAAAATCCCTTTATGATTTTTGAGATAATCATTTATCCCATGTCCTATGATATAAGTCGTACTTTCCTTTCAATTTGACTCCCTTTTGCTATCTTTACCTCACTCTAAAAAATGATCTTAGACAAATCATGAAGTTGATGTGCTATTTCTATTTTATCTAATGTTCACCAAAAAGAATCATAACTATTACTATTTTTAAAAGTTTGTCCATACAACACACTTGACCAAAACGCATTCTAGGTACATCCGTGTGCTACATTTTGGGAAAATATAATGAAGTTTAAAAAGACAAAAAAAAAAAAAAAGTCTGCCTCTCTCCCACCTCCTCTGCCCCCAAGATACACATTCTACAGAAGGGCAACTGGCAGCCAGCTCCAGTCTCAGCATTTGCCAGACTGCCAGTCTTCTCCTTTGTCTGCTGCATGTTTCCCATTTGGATTTGCTTTCTGTCTTTTATTTGGGACTGCCATCTTTCCCTTGCCCAGCTCATTATAGAAGGGGGTAAATTTATGCCCTGGGAAACCGACACTGCCGCAGCTGCAGTGTCAGCCGGTCGGCCAAGATAAAGTAGCAGAGCAGGATTAGCAGACTGGTGCTCAAGTTCCCGTTCATATGTGGGCCAAGTCACTGGGGGCATGTGTGGCTGCCTTAAAAGTGCGTTGTCCATGTCCCCATCCGCAGCCTGCCAATAGCAGGGTGACAGAAGCCCCCATAGTCCTCTGTGACAATCCAATTCACATGTTTCCTCAGTGATCATCCACCACTTGGGCTTCATTTACTCAAATTCTTCACCAAATTTCTAGCCGGGGCATTTCTGGCTTATTAAGCTCTGCTTCTTTCTTCATGGCATGGTGCAGCTCTGACCTAGTTCAATTAAAGAGCTTTTTTTTTTTCTCTCTTCTTTTTTGCTGTTCTTCAAGGTCAGATGGTTTAGATATTTCCAGAAGGCTGCCACTGCCTCTTAGTCCCACACATGTGTATCTGATGCCATTGGCAGGGGCTTCCAGGCGCATGGCTGGGTCCATTAAGATTTAGTGAAGCCTGAAAAGGAGAATCAATGTTTCATTTACATCAGAAGGCTCAACATCTCATCACATCCTGGTGGACACAGGCTGTACAACATCTTAATACTAATCAGCTCTCTCTGACATTGAATTCTAAGGATTGGTATTTTGAAAACCAACAGTATTAGCTCTGGCCCTCCCCTCTCCTTTCAGACAATCATCTGCCCCTTGCTGGGCTGTACAATTTGACACTCTTGTTCAGCAACTTCTCACTCATTAAACTGATCAAGATACAAAACTTGTTAGTTAATTTTTCATGCACTTGGGGGATCTAGTTGCATATTTTAATGATCTGCTCTCAGAACGTGCTGATCAAACTGCATATTTTGTTGATTTGCTGTGACATATCCTTAACCACGGTGTTGCTCACACAGGGTCTTCGGTGATGTGAGCTGCATCCAAGAAGTGTAGAGTGGATGCTGTGTGTGCTAATTGAGCCGTGCGGCTCTGCCGAGACATTAATGTGCTCTTTCCTGATTGATCTGAATAATAACCATTTGAAATTTTAATATTCTGTACCCTAGGGCTCAGATGGTATCAAAACCAATATTTACTAGAGTCGCATTTGTCCTGCTTAGACCTTAAGGCACTTTCCTCATTTGCTTAAGGTTTGGTCATGAAAACTGGGACTCCACACCACCACCACCACCACACACCCGCACACACATACCCCCACACACCCACACACACACATACACACACACACACACACACAACCACGCATAAATGAGATAAACAAAGAAATCAGGGAATAAGTCAGAATGATAACAGAAAATAAAGGAAAACAGAAAGATCACAATAATCTTTAGCTAGACTCTCCAGATCCTGTGAACGTTGAGGGCTCAGAATTGACTCCATGCATTTGGAAAATAAATAGTCCAACTGGGCTTCTCTGTCCCAAATCAGGGACTCCAAACTGAGTCCCTGAGGAAGAGTGGGTGCTCTGGGAGCCCTGCTGATGAGGAGGCAGAGCTGAGCTGCCCGGGCCTCTGCCAGCACCTCTTGTCCAGACCTCCACTTGGCTATTCATATGACTCTTAGGAAATAAATCAAGGTCTCCAGACCTCATTTCCCAATTTTTTTTTTTTTTGAAAAAAGATGGGAGAGGCAACAGGCATCTTTGATTTCTAAATTCTGTATAGTAGGAGGAGCCAGGTCATGGGTTTTGAAAAACATCTCCACCAAGGGAAAATATTTCATATTATAGACAGATAGATTTTGCCTTAATACACTATCAAAACAAATCAAAAATTAAAAATGGAAAATTAAAAATTAAAATGCGGTTTGAGAATGTGAGGTTGTCTTCTCAGGATGTCCACAATAAGAGAGCATAAATAAACATGATTTTCAGCATGCCCCAAATGCCCTATATAGGGCCAAATAGCAAATAGTTCCAGCTTTGTGGGCGATGTAGTCTCTGTCACAACGACCCAAATCTCTTGTGGTGGGAAAGCAGCCATTGAAGATGCATAAACAAGTGGGTGTGGCCATATACCAATTAAAGTGTACATACAAAATCAGGCAGCTGGCCAGATCTGACCCAAGGGCTGTAGTTCATTAACCATCGGTCTAGAACAGTATTCTATCATCCTCAGTTTACTCCTCCGTAAAATGAAAACATATTAGTACCTGCCTTGTAAGAATGTCAGGAGAATTATATGAGTTAAATAGTACTGGAGTCCTTGGAACTATGACTCACACATACTAAGCTCTATGAAAATGTTGGCTACTTTTGTTACTATTAGTTATTATTTGGATTATATAATTCCTTTAATTCATTGTCTTGATGATTCAACTAATACTTACTAAGCCTCTACTCTTTGTCATTCCCTGTGCTGCATCTGGGTCTTCAGGAGTGACCCAACCAACCAGAACCTTCTTGTCACAGAGCCCACAGAATGGTGGGAGTGAGAGATGAGGACAGAGATCATTATAGGTCATGACTACCTCTATAGACAGGCAGGCTCAGGAGCACAGAGACATCTGATGGAGACATGGGATATCAGATGAGGCTTCTATGAGGAAGTGGTGGCTGAACTGAAATATGAAAAGCTAGTAGGACTTAGTGAGTTATGGGGATCATAACAGGTGAAGGCCACACTGGGAAAGATAGGGGAGAGTGTTTAATCAGAGGAAACAGGCTGAGAAGAGTTCAAGATAACAGGATTAGGGAGTGGAAGGAAGTAATGAGGAGAGAGACTAAAGAGGTGGCAGACCCTCATGAACCATCATGAAGATTCGGGGTTGATCCTAAAATAAGGTTTGGTTGATTCAAGCTGAAGAATAGCATGTGCTCTAGATGGAATGCCTAGCAGCACACGGAGAATGAAGAGGGGGGAAATCGGACGGGGAGACAAACCATGAGAGACGATGGACTCTGAAAAACAAACTGAAGGTTCTAGAGGGGAGGGAGGTGGGCGGATGGGTTAGCCTGGTGATGGGTACTAAAGAGGGCATGCCCTGCGTGGAGCACTAGGTGTTATACAAAAACAATGAATCATGGAACACTACATCAAAAACTAATGATGTAATGTATGGTGATTAACATAACAATAAAAATTTTTTAGGGCACCTGGGTGGCTCAGATGGTTAAGCGTCTGCCTTCGGCTCAGGTCATGATCCCAGGGTCCTGGGATCGAGTCCCGCATCAGGCTCCCTGCTCCTTGGGAGCCTGCTTCTCCCTCTGCTTCTCTCTCTCTCTCTCCCTCTCTCTCTCTCCTCCTCTGTCTCTCATGAATAAATAAATAAAATCTTAAATTTTTTTTTTTGAAAAGGAGAAAGAAAACACTAAGAGGGGTGCCTGGGTGGGTCAGTCGTTAAGCGTCTGCCTTTGGCTCAGGTCATGATTCCAGGGTCCTGGGATCAAGCCCCGCATCGGGCTCCCTGCTCAGCGGGAAGCCTGCTTTCCCTCTCCCACTCCCCTTGCTTGTGTCCCCTCTCTTGCTCTCTCTCACTCTCTCTGCCAAATAAATAAATAAAATATTTAAAAAAGGAAGAAAGAAAACACTAAGAGAAGGCAAAAGCATGTGACCAGGGAGGAGAGAGTATCAAGACAGGATGGAACCTTCTAGAGAGGATAAGAAAGATAAGGTCTGTAAAGGATACATGAAAAGATGTTAAACATCGCTCATCATCAGGGAAATACAAATCAAAACTATAATGAGATATCACCTCACACCTGTCAGAATGCCTAAATTTAACGACAGAGGAAACAACAGGTGTTGGCGAGGATGCGGAAAAAGTGGAGTCCCCTAACACTGTTGGTGGGAATGTAAACTAGTGCAGCTACTCTGGAAAGATGTATGGATTTCCTCAAAATGTTAAAAATAGAGCTACCCTGTGACCCAGCAACTGCTTTACTAGGTATTTACCCAAAGGAAACAAAAGTACTGGTTCAAAGGGGCACATGCACCCCGATGTTTATAGCAACATTATTAACAATAGCCATATTATGGAAAGAGCCCAAATGTCCATCAACTGATGAATGGGTAAAGAAGCGGTATATATGTATATACAATGGAATATCACTCAGCCATCAAAAAGAATGAAATCTTGCCATTTGCAACAACGTGGATGGAACTAGAGTGTATTATGCTAAGAGAAATAAGTCAGTCAGAGAAAGACAAATACCATATCACTTTACTCATAGGTGAATTTCACTCATAAGTGGAATTTAAGAGACAAAGGGGAAGGGAGAAAGAAAGAGAGAGGGAATCAAACCATAAGAGACTCTTAACTATAGAGGAAAACCCAAGGGCTGGTTGCTGGAGGGGTAGTGGGTGGAGGATGGGCTATCTTGTTATGATGAGTGCTGGGTGTTATGTACAAGTGATGAATCACTAAATTCTACTCCTGAAACCAATGTTACACTATATGTTAACAAACTGGAATTTAAATAAAAACTTGAAACATAAAAAACAATAAAAAACGAAAGATGAGTTCTGAAGACAAGTCATCAATGGCCCCCAAGAAAGCATCATAATAGAGAGATAAGGGCCAGCCTAGGTAATAAGGACCATGGCCGCTAGGAATATGCACAGAGATCTATTTCAAGAAGTTTGAAAGAGAAATAGAAATTGAATGGTAAGTAAGTATAGTTGGGATGGATTAGACCGAGAAGAAAGTATATAGGAAGCTACTGACAAAGGGACCGAAAGGGGATAATTGATGGAAGAGGGCACTGAGGAGGTCCCCAGAGAATGAGATCCAGAGCAGAAAGTAAGATCAGCCTTGGCAGAAAGGAAGGGCCACATCCCCCTGAGACACAGAAGAAAGCATCTACAATGACAACAAAAATTTAGTTCGCTGGATAAAGAAGGGGCAAGAAAAATTACCCTCGATCTCCGTCAAAAGTAAAGGACTGAAAATGATTACTGCGAGTGAGAAGTGGCAGCGTCGGGGCTGGGAACCCAAGGGCAGAGGACCAGGTCTGACTCAGACACTGTGGGGACTGGCAGGGAACAAGAGGAACGAAGAAACAATTTGAGAGAGGCCTCAAGCTCCCTGGTCAGACTTTGGGAGCACAAAACCATGATGGACTCTAATAGCACTGGTTAGGGATATGTTTCCCCCAAGTAATACTCGTCAGCCCAGATCAAGAAAAGGCAAAAAGGAAAGTGTGAGTTACCTGGAGGTGTGAATTGGCAAGTGGGACTCGCAGAAAGCCATTGAGAAGGACTGTAGGTGCCAGTGAGAGTGTTTCGGGGACAGTAAACATATGACCCTGGCCAAGGAGACAGCCAAGTCAAGCCAGCAGGACGGTGTGAATGCAGGGAAGGTGGTAGACACCCAACTTCAACATTAGAATCATTAAGCTGGTTTTGTTTCATTTCCTAACATTTACTAGAATGAATTTCCAAAGCTCACTGAACTATCATTTTGTGATATGAAAAAACAGGAGAAACTTATCCCTTATAGTGATTAAAAAGAGGCAAAAGGCTTCCAAATGTTAGTTAATTCAAATGGAGTTTCCCGTTTGAGAACTCTTTCACAGAAGTTGCGTTTAAAATCCAGATTGTGAAAAAATAAATAAAATAAAATAAAATCCAGGTTATGGACTTCTTCACCGAATGAGAGGTGGAGAGCCATCCATCAGCAGGCCTCCCTGAGGCCTCCCAGTAAAGGAGAGCCTTCAGCCTGGTGCACCGTCCTCAGACCCCAGGCACACACCACCCAACCTCTCTTCCCTGCTTAAGAGTCTTAGTTGCATCAGTGCCTCTTGACATTTTCAAATACTTGCATTTTTGGCAGCGCACTTGAGGGAATTAAAAGACAAACACTTTTGTTGTTTGTTTAAAGCAAGTTTCAGAAAACGTCTTAAAATTATCCTGCTATTCTTTCATTTGCTCGTTGGCAGCATGCTGACACTTGAGAGGAAATGGTTACTGCCCCGAGAGTGTTCTTTTTGTCCTCCTGGGGTACAACTCTTCCAGGTTCCAGCCAATCTGTGCCCTTCTTGTGGCTCTGGCTTGATTTCCTGTGGATGCCTGCACCTGTCATTCACTGCAATTTGACCCCAGCCCCAGCCACCCACCCAAAGAGCCCTGACTGACCCACCTCAACTGTAGTAAAAACAAATTGGCCACACTGATCCAAATGTGTCTGGACACCTTGGACAAAACACATGCACACACACACACACACACACACACACACACACACAGAGCCGGTGAGCAAGTGGAACCTGATTCGCCGTAGCTGGTGTACCTCTCAGAGAGGTTCAAACACCTTCAGTCTCACAACTTTCACAGAGCCACAGAGCTTCCCTCTGTAGTTGACAAATGTCTGTAACTGGAAGCCATCTCTGAAAACAGATCCCCGCGTGTCTTTCTCCGACTTTAAATGCTCACGTTGGCAGGTGTGGTAGGGATGGCTACTTTTGTATCGCAGTCACTGAGCTAACCACACTTTCTATACCTTATTTCATTCATTTGCTCCTCACAACAACCCGGATCTACAGCAACAGCCACCACCTAACAGGGCACCCTGATTATTCTGCTTTCCAGACGGGTGACAGAAGCTTAGAGGACAGCTAAATGACTCCCCAAAATCACGCAGCTACCACCAGCGCCAAGATTTGCATCCGGTCAGGGGGAGCCCAGACACAAGGACCTCCTCCACCACTTTACAATTCATTCAGTGGCTTTTCCATTTACTCTTCATCATAAATGATTCAAGTTTTCTAGAACCCGAGACTGCAAGCTTAATTGCCCCAGGCTCTCCATTCCATCCGGCTACACTCGTTTGCTTATGTGATGAAGTGCCTTCCTCCTTACACAGCTCTTTACAAAATGTGGTCAACTTGCATTTTATTCATTGCCTCCTTAGGTCTCTCCCCACCTCAGTTCTCAGAAGAGCTTGGGAGCAATGCTATTTCCTCTCCACCCATCCTTACTCACATCTTCCACAAGGGGGCACATTCTGACCACAAAGCTGTGGATGTCCCCGCTGGTCAGCTGAAATACAACCAGTGTCACCCTAATGCCTTCATTCTGCCACAAGAAATGGCTTTATTCAAACTACACTCCTCATTGTTATTTCATGGCGAGGGAGCAACAGTAAAAAGGAAACCATATAATTTTTGTAGACTGTTTCTCCATAATTCATTCACTGGGTTTCTATGTTATATTGTATGGAATCCATTAAGCAGGATATTGAAGCTTATGAATGGAGACCTAGTAATTCTTCTTTAATAAACATGAGTTACTTTTATTTCTTAAACTTTATTAGGCACTTACCCAAAACATTACTCAAAACTGCTTGTTAATAATATGAATGATGATTTTGATTCCGTTTGCATTATTAGTATTTCTAAAGGCCTAAAATACAAAGTCTGGACTATTCATAAAGACCTGAGAAAATGGCTGGCATCTGAATGTAAATCTTTGTGCCTGAGTTTAATTCCATCTTGACACTTCTCACCAAACCATGTAAGAAGGTAGTGGCTGCTACCACAGGGGCCTTTTTGTGTCTCTCAGGAAACGAGTACCTGAGGGGACTTACTTGGAGCCTGAGGAGGGAGTCCTATAGGAGGAAGAGGCCTCCTTTGCTTGGTCCCCTGTATGCTGCATTACTCACCAAGCAAGAGCTATCATAACGTGACATAATAAAAAAATTATTTAAAAAAGAGTAAAGAAATGTAAATAACACTTCTCACTTTGAAGCAAAGCTGTCTGTGCCCTCTCTTCTTCTCCATCACGTTTTCTCCTTAATAGATCTTGTCCATTTTCATGACTTTGAAGGCCATCTGTAGAGTGATGAGTTTCAAACATCTATCTCCCCAGACCTCCCCTCTGAACCCAACTCACATCTAAATACCTTCCTGACAACTGACAACTCCATGTGGACAGCTTCTTGCCACGTCAAACTGAACAAGTCCTAACGGAACAGTTGATTTCCCACCACAACCCCAAAAAAGGCATCACTTTTTCCCCAAGTTCAAGAAATGGCCCTAGGACCCACCTGGTTTCTAAAACCAGATCCTGGGTGGAGTCATCCTGACATCCACCTTTGCCTTTCCTCAAACTCAAATGCATCAGCCATTCCTCTTGATTCTACGTTGAAAAGATATCTTACATATTTCTACTGTTTTCTTTCCAATTCATTTTCCACTTCAGTTCAAGATTCTGTTGACTCTGGCCTGGACCACTGTAGGAACCTCTCACTGGACCCCCACTCCATTCTTGTCCCTCTTCCTGACAATCCAGCCCACTTATTTTTTTAAGGTTTTATTTATTTATTTGACAGAGAGAGTGAGAGAGCACAAGTAGGGGTAACAGTAGAGGGAGAGGGAGAAGCGGGCTTCTTGGGAGCCCGATGCGGGGCTCGATCCCAGAGCCCTGGGATCATGACCTGAGCTGAAGGCAGACGCTTAACCATCTGAGCTACCCGGGCACCCCTGCAGCCTATAATTATTTTATTAATTTATTTGCTTGCTTATTTATTATCTCTCTCTCCAACTATGTAATTCCCCAAACTGGTTCAGTCGATAAAAATCACTGTCCATAATATAGGTGTATAAAAATAGGACTATCTAAATATTTCACTTTTGTTTACAAATTCCCATTCTACCAAGATAGATAGACAAATTTAATGTAAATCTAAGTGGACCCCCATCCACTTCACTAGGGTGTACCCAAGTTGTAGAGGAATTATATGGGTGCCCCTCAAGATCTCCATGTTCTCTGTCCATACTAACATCTGGCCGCACACATGTTGTCCTTCCAGGCCCCAGTTGGTGTTTCACAAAGGCCACCAGAGAGGCCTCCTTTTCCTAAACACAAGGCCCTTCCATCCAGTGGTTTTCACTACTGCTTTCTTTAGGTGCAAACGAGTCATTCTACAGTTCTGACACCGTGCTGGGTCCTGGGCAGTCTGCTGCTGGCTGAAGCTTGGTCTGTCTCAATCTGGCCCTGAAATCATTCCTGCTTGGGGATGGGCACAAGGCCCCTTTTCCAGGACCCACCAATGTCTGCACTATTACCTTCCTCCAACTCCTCTATTGTCTCAGTTCAGAGAAACTTTTCCTAGAAGGAACAAGAGATGGGTAGATAGAAGCCTTGCCCTTATTTTTGAGTCCCTTTCTCAAACATTTTTTTTCTATATGGGGTCCTATGTGTTGCTCTAAGGGCCTAATCTTTTGAAACTCAAAGCAGACAAAATTTTTTTTTTCCATATCATTTTCCTAAATCTATGAACCCAGAAAAATCTAACTGGTTGATTCAGGGAAAGAGCTGATAAAAGAGGAGGGGAAAAGCATTTTTTTAATAGATAATGGTTCAAAAATATTTCTCCATCACACTACTATACTGTGCCTGGCACATTGTTGGGGTAGAATAGGTATTTGTAAATTTAAAAGTTAATAATGAGTGAATGACTGAATAAATATGTGCTCAATGTCAGAAAGCTGCAGTTGAGTAAATAAGAGAGGCCAGAACACAAATTAGGAGGTCCAAGTCCTACACCCTACCCTCCTGCTGAGCATTTGATCCCTTCCCAGCTCATTTAATTATACTATTCTAAGCCTTCCAAATAGAGACAGAATTATGGCTGATGTGGTTGACAGATACTGATAACCACTTTGCAGTTTTTTGAGCTCCTTATAATAAAATATAAGAATATAACGGCTTGGATTCTTTACAGAAATCAGTTTATTATAATATCTTCTCCATGAGCAAAGTATTTGTCAGGATTCTTCCATTAAATTGTTTTATAACCTCTCTTACAAGACAATGCAAACTATGAGGTTGCATTCATAGATTTACTTCAAGATTTACCCAGAATTTAGTGTCTTCCAAAAGTAGTTCAAATTGAAAAAGAGAGGAGAGGGATTTCACATTAAGTGATCCCTTGTCACTGGCACATAGGAAAAAGCCAAAAAACTTATAGAGAAATAACATAGCACTAATTATGAAAATATAAAACATATTTGTCTCCATGAGGTTGCATCTATGCCTTTATGTATCAGTTTGCTCATCTATAAAATGGGATTAATAGTAAGTAATCCTTACTACAAGGGCTCATTTTGAAGACTGCATGAGAAAGTATTGTAAATTACTTACCTGCTGCCAGGCCCAATAAATGTTAGCTTTTATTATTATTTCATAATAAAACAACAAGCTTCTTTGCCATTTAACTATTGCTGCATAACAAACCATCCAAAATTAGTGGCTTAAAACAACAAACGTTCTAATATGCTCAGAGATTCTGTGAGCCAGGAACAGAAAAAGGACTGCTTTTCCAACATGTGACAAATGCTGTGACATGTGCACATTATTCTTGCTATTTGTCATTCTTGAGCAAAACTGTTTTGGTAAATAGGAATAAGCATGATTTATAAAGTTAAAGGACTTTCTGTCCATGGAACTCCAGTCATCATCATCATCTAGCAGAAGAGAAGAAATAAAAGAACCTATAGAGTCTACCAAACTAATCATAGTGTGAACTCTGTAAGAGTTCACCACCCACAGCACATGACTAAAAATAGTATCACACCTGGCACAACTGCTATAAACAGATGCCCTGATCAAGACTATGCTCAGCATTGGTAGTTAACAATATTACAACTACAGAGGTAAGGTTACACTCTCTCCTATGTCACTGCTCCATGCAGTTGGCCTGAGGAGAAAAGGAAGTGGCCCTCCATTTGGGGCCCTGTATGCTCCCTAAGTCAGGGCAGTGCAGGAAACAGATTTGGGGAAAAAGTAGACAGGCATCTGAGAGGAAGCCTGGGTAGTATCCCAGGTGGGTTGCTGTGGTAATGGTCTATCCAGGGCAGTTCCTCTTCCAGGAAAAGAAATTTGATTCCAAGACTTTCGAAATCCTAGGAGAGCGAAAAACAAAACAAAATCAAAACAACAACAAAAATGAAGGAAAACAAATATACAACTACCAACTTTTAAATTTTTACTAAGTTAGAACATTTTTAACAAAAAAAAAAAGTGGGGGGAGCACCTGGGTGTCTCTGTAGGGTTAAGGGTCCAACTCTTGATTTCAGCTCAGGTCGTGATCTCAGGGTTGTGGGATTGAGCCCTACATGGGGTAAGCGCTCAGCGGTAAATCTGCTTGAGATTCTCCTTCTCCCTCTGCCAGTCCAACACCCCTCTAAAAAGAAATTTTGAAGATCTTTTAAAAAAAGAAAGCCATAAGTAAAAAATCTCTATCTACTTTCCCCAACATTTCATAGAAGAAATGGTGTTTCACACAATCTCTGCACCTCTACTCCCACCCCATCTCCACCAAGAAATGGGGGATACTTTGGTAGATCATTATCTCCGAATATGAGCCAGTTTTTTAAACTGAGTAAGTGTAGTTTTATGAACAACTTCCTGTGTGGTCCATATCTTTCTCACTTCGATTTGGACCAGTGAAAATTCTATTATGCCCCTTTATGGGAACAGCAGTTGGTATTTGGGAGCCATTGATTTTGGGATTCCAACTCCCCTTGAAGCAATTTGACATACAGCAGCAGACTCCCTGCTGGAAAGAGTTGTTGATACTCGCTGTTTCTTCTCCCTCACCTTCCCTTCATCCTTCATGGTTAGGGTCCTCCCTCTCCCATCACTTCAACGAAAATGGTGTGGATAGGATCACCAATGACTCCCTACTGAGCCCATCAAACAGACGCTTCTCAGACATCTTTCTTCATCTCACTGATACAAGCACCTGTTGATCACTCTCTCCATTCTTTTCTTTGTTTCTCCAATATTATTAGTAGACTTTACACCAGAGAATTAGGTACTGCTTTTGCTGACTTTTCATACACAACTGAGCCAGACAAGATTTTAGCTAGAAAATATCAACAATAATAAGAGAGATGTATGTTTTGCACAGGGAAATGTTAAAATAAGTCTTTTTTCCCCTATGTGATAACATGTATGTAACATTGCCAAGTACAAATGATTTAGGAAAATGAATATTGACTTCTTTTTACGATAGTCAGAAGAGGGTACAATCATGTTTTATTTCTACTTACAAGGAGAAAAATATACTGAAAAATATACTGAAAAATACTTGGCTTTATCCAAGCCCTAGAAGATTATGTTTTTCTTGCAACTTACTGAATTGGATTTAACTCCAAAATTACAAAAAAAGTTCCAAAGGTACTAAAAGCGATTACTTATGGGCAGTATTTTTTGTCTCTACTTCTCTGAAGATAGTACTGTACTTTTTGTATCTCCACTCTATTTCTTAAATTTGTGTCAAAAATGTATTTTTTCTTCCCAACTCAATATTTCCCATACTACTGACATATAAGATGTCTTTCTTCTTTTTGTAGTACACATTTTAGAGTTTAGCACTATCGTGGGGAGACAATTGATCTTTTTCCCTTTTTAAAACCTTGGGGCTTTAAAAGCTGAATCATTAAATAAAGTACCGAACACAAATTGATTCTTACTACTAGCCTAAGAGTTTATTCACTTAATTTTTAGAAAGATTTCTAAGATTTAAATAACCTCTTTATATAGGCCTCCCTAATTCTTGCACAGAGTAGGTATTCAATATTTATTTATGGAGTTGAAACCTTCAAGGAGATGATGCAACATCTAAACTATTGATCTGTATCTTTCATTTGCTCCTGTTCAGCCTGCTCTGTATTAAAGTTATTTGAATTTATGTCCTATCACTAATGAACCAGTCAGTTTCCTGGGGTGGAAATCAGGTCCTGTATATCTTTGTCCTCTTTGTAGCCCCTAGCACAGCTCCTTTCATGTTGCAACTGTTTGGTAGATATTAAAGCTGAGAGGGAAATAAACTCCCAATACAAACTTTACAAAAACCTATAGCAAACCTCAAGCTAGTGAAATGTTAAAAAAGAGTTCCTTTTGAAATTGGGAACAAGACAAGAAGACCTGCTACCTCCACTTGTATTCAGGGTTGATCACTGAAGTGGATATTTAAGTCAGTGCAATGTGATCAAGAAGGCAGGGGGTCAGAGGGGAGGGGGGAATCACTAAAAAGGAAGGAAGGGTGGGAGGGAAGGAAGGAAGGAGGGAGGGAGGGAGGGAGGGAGGGAGGGAAGAAAGGAAGGAAGGAAAGGGGAGAAATAAAAGAGAGAAAAAATATGAGATTGGAAAGAAGGAGAAAACTATTTACACAGATGACACAATTATCTACATAGAAAATCCAAAAGACTCTGGATATAATTCAAAAGAGAATTTAGCAAGTTGCTAGATTTTAAGAACAATATATATGTCAACTGTATTCCAAAACATTAACTACAAAAATACAGAATTACATTTTTTAAAAATAATTAAAATAGCTCTTATAATAGTAGAGATAGATAAAAGGTATTAAGAATAAATGTAACAAAAACATGCAAGACTTTAATGGATAAAATTATAAAAATTTGTTTATAAATCTTTAGAAGTTGAAAGATGTACCATGTTTGTAATGAAGTTACTTGTATGTATTTCAAATCACTAATAAGAAGACTCAGTATCACAATAGTGTCATTTGTATCGATTCATTGTCATTCCAATCAAAATCCTAACTAGTGTTTTCATGGATGTTGACAAAAATGGAAATTGATCAGATTGTTGTTTCTAGTCAGGCTGGTCTAACAAGGACCAGATTCATCCTATACCTACAAAAACAAAAAAAAAATGGACAAAATATATGAAAAAATGGTTTTCATGACATTGAAGACCAGGCAATGAAGGACAATAACTCTTGAAATATGGAAAACAAATTAGATGAACCTTTTGCTTGCCCCAGATTATTGCCTTGAGAGAGTTTCCATACCATGTTGCAGAGATGAAAACCCAAGGGGAGTCAGGTGGACTCTCTGAGTTCAGGAGATGGAGCTTATAGTTCAGAGAGGCCAAGGTGGCTAGAACATGCCAACTGAGTACCCGAGGGGTGGGGGCTGTGGTGATCCCCTCTCTAGGACCTGTGAGTATGATAAACTCTGCGTTTCTGAGGCTCTCCTATGTCTCCTGGCTGCACCTGACTGACCATCACTTAGAAGAACAGAGAACACAGAAGAACACCGATTCTTTCATTCTGTTTCACTGCTTCATTTGTCTAACACTCTGTTCATACCATGCTAGCTTCATGGTGAAGGCTGTGCTAATTAAGACAGTGTCTTCTTGACTGTGATAGACAAGCAAACTGGTAAACAAAATGAAAGAGCCAAAAGAAGTCCTATCAGTATTTGGAAAAAATGTATTTCATACCTGGCATTGCTGACCAATGAAGGAAATAAGAACTATTTAATAAGTCATGTTGGGACTAATGATTAGTCAGATAACAAAAGCAAACTTGGAAGTTCAGCTCACATCACAAAAAAAATTTATGTTTCAGGAGATTAAAGATTAAAATGTGAAAAAAAACTTTAAAAATTTTTAGAAGAGATTAGAGAAAGATTTTGAATTGTGGTAGAAAATATTTCTTAAAAGAAAAAACATAAACTATAAATAAATTTGATAAATTCAAGTATATTGCAGTTTAAAACTTGTGTTAATCAAAAGATACCATAGAGTCAGTGAAAGGAAAAATCCCAACTGGGAAAAATATATTCTCAACACATATATCTGGCAAAGGATTAATAGCCAGGACATATAAATAATGAAAAAGAAAAAAGCAAACAACCCAGTTTTTGAAAAATGGGCAAAAAAGTTGGATTGTTTATAGAAGATAAAACATGGATGGCCAATAAACACAACAAAGATGCTCACCTACACTAATAACAAAAGAAAATGCAAGGGAAAAAAAAACCACAATGGAAAGCTATTTTACACTCATCAAAAATCTGAAAATTCTCAAACTACCAAATGTTGCTGAGGAAGTGGAATGCAAGGGACCCCACTGACTGCTAGTAGAGCATAAAACGGTGTTATCCCTTTTGAGAAAAATTCAGTAATATCTTGTCAAGTTGAACAGGTAAATACCCCTGACCTAGCAATTCCACTCCCCAGTAGGAGCCGTAGAGAAATACTTATATATACGAACCAGGAGACATAGAAGAGCGTTCACAGCATTACTTCCATATACCTTTCTTTTCACCATCCCAAAAAGAGAGAGGAAAAAAAGCATAAACAGGAGCCTGGATAAATAAGTTGTAGGATATTCACAAAATGAAATAATATACAGCAGTGAAAATGAATGAGCTAGAGTATAACATTCAACGTGGATGAATCTCAACAAATGCAACTAAGCCAAAAAAAGCATATACAGACCACTGACTTTTGCAGAAACTACAATTGCATAAGCCGTTCTCTACTTCTTTCTGTGTAGTAGAACACCGATATTACTTGGCCAATAGTTTCTCGGAATAAAGGGGACCCTGCAGCTTGGTGTGGTCATGTGATTTAGTTCTGGCCAATGAGTTGTAATTGGAAATGATGATCATGACTTCCAGGAACTTCTTAAAGGAGTTGTATTCAGCTGTTAATGACCCTTTCTTGCCTTTCTGCCTTTTCCCTTTCTTCTAGCCAGCAATGTGAACATACTGGCTGAAATTCCAGAAGCTAATTTTAGACTAGAAGGTGACATTGAAAATGGAAGGCATGAACTGGGATGAAACAGATTCCCAGGTACCACTGTATCAGTCCTGGATAGCCTCCTCCAGATTTCTTTTACATGAAAGAGGAATAAACTTGTATTTTTTTTAAGCAGCTTTCTTTTTTTATTTTTTTGTCTGTTACACCCATTTGTTTTTTTTTTAATTAACATATAATGTATTATTTGTTTCAGGGGTGCAGGTCTGTGATTCATCAGTCTTATATAATATCCAGTGCTCATTACAACACATACCCTCCCCAATGTCCATCACCCAGTTACTCCATGCCCCCAACCCTTCCCCTCCAGCAACCCTCAGTTTGTTTCCTATGATGAAGAGTCTCTTATGGTTTGTCTTCCTCTCTGGTTTCATCTTGTTCCATTTTTTCCTCTCCTCTCCTATGATCCTCTGCACCCATTTGTTTCTATTACATCTGATACAGATGTAAATAAGATTTATAAACTCGCAAAGCAATTAACATGTAGCAAAGGTGTGGAAAAGTGTGCAGTGGTAAACAACAAATTCAGGACTGTGATTACTTTTGGGGTGGGATGCAGGGGGAGGAGACGGGAGACGCATATAAACATGTATTGACTTTGTTTTGCCTTATTCTTTATACATTTTTGTGTGTCTTAAACACCGGCATAGTGCTATTTAAGACTTTGGAGACTCTGGAGCATAAAGCATACAGAGTTAGTTATTATGGACCCTGGATTTGATCCGCTTCCCTTGGTTCTACTTTCCCTTTGCTAACCCGAGTTGGACAAACAGAAATCAACCTGCTGGTTTTCTTGACTCCCTGGAAGGGCAAAGCAGTCACGCTCTCTGCTTCCCCTCCTCTCCTCTGCACTTGCTCCTCACAGATACTCAGAGAAGCCTTCCTTCAGCCAAAGTCTTTCTGGTCTTGGAACCTTTTCATACTTCCTCTCCAAGTGTCACTTCAGCCTGGAATCTTGGAAAGGGAGAAGCAGGAGGAGAGGAGAGAGGGCATCTACCATCTCTGCATCTTGGGGTGGAGTTTGGTTGCACTTCACATTATGCGTTCCTTTTCTCAGATGGCAATCATTCCAAAGAGCTGAAGAAGAAGAGGCTTTGCGGCAGGGCCAGCTGTTGCTTAGTGCTTGGCCCATCAGGCCACTGTCTCCCTACCATGCTAAGACAATGTCAAATCTGTTGGGCATTTAGGAGCATGCCAAGAACAGAACAGCTTCTACAATGACAGTGTAACAGTTTCCCACTGGAACACTTCACAAATGGGTTGATGGGATTAGACAGCATGCCTTTCTTAGAAGACTTTATAGACACGACCGTTTATACAAAGATGAAAGTGGTGTTTTGGGGAAAATGCCAAGTTGCAAATCTGAGGTGGAGAAGATATTCCATTAACCTTGTATCTACTAGGCTGTCTATTAATTTCAAATGATAAAGGGATGTCAGATAAAGCCAATTAGCATAAAACACTCTGAGTCAGCTTTGCAAACCTTCAACAAATAGAAACAAGAATGAAAGACATTTGGGGATGGAGCTTTTCCAAGGGACTATTAAAAGTGATTGTGTCTTCACTTTCTTTCATCTTGTATATTCTATGTGCAAGTCCTAAGGCAACTACTAAGTGATTTCCTAAATCCACTCTCCCTGTCTTTTTTCCCCTTTGTGACTTAATGCCCTGGATCTCTATGCAGAGAAGAGACAAATGGTGACACATTTTTCTGGAGAAGGAAATACATGATTACAGGTGAAATCTAGAATGACTGGGAGTCCTTTGACCTCCTGGGAACCTGCCATTTTTAAATTCTTGGTGCAGCGGTGCCACCTTGGGGTATATCAGTGCTTGAGAGTGATTATTGAGGTACAATAATGGATGAACACTGTACAAATCAAGTTTATGTGGTGGTGATTCTTTGTTTTCCAAATGGGTATACCATTGCAGGTAAATTTTGTAAAGCAATTTGTTATTCCCATTTCATTGATAAGAAAACCTAGATTTATAGTGATTAAATAACTTGCTCAATATCTATCACGAAGTTGGATGAGGATTTTTTTTCATGGATCAGAAGATTCAATATTCTTTTTTCCCCAGTTTTACTGAGATATAATTGACATACATCACTGTTTAATTTTAAGGTGTACAGCATAATGGTTTGACTTATATTGTGAAGTGATTACTGCAATAAGTTTAGTTGCTGTCATCATCTCATGTAGATACCATAGAAAGAGAAAGAAAAAAAAAAAGAAAAAATGTATTGTTTCCCTTGTCATGAGAACTCTTAGGATTTACTCTTAACATTTCTATATATCATACAGCCGTGTTAATTATAGTTGCCATGCTGTACATTGTAGCCCTAGTATTTATTTATCTTCTAACTGGAAGCTTATACCTTTTGACCACCTTCCTCCAATTCCCCCCCTCCCCACCATCCCAGGGGACATGATGAGCATGAGCAAAGGTCCAGAGGTAAATGTGATAAAGGATATTTGCAAGATGAGTAAAATAGTCTTGTGTTAGAAGTATAAAGCGTCCTTTTGGGGAAATAGTAATGTTAATAACAACTAACACTTTTCTAAACACTTTACATCTATTAAATCATTTAATCCTCACAATAATCCTAGGAGGCCTTTCTTAAAATCCCCATTTTATAGATGAGGAAACTGAGACAGAGAAAAGTTAAGTAACTTGTCCAAGGTCACTTAGATTATAAATGGCAGAACCAGAATTGAATTTGTTATGGACTGAAGGTTTATGCCCACCCTCCCACCCCACGATCCATATGTTGAAGCCCTAACACCCAATGTGATGGTATTTGGAGTTGAAGCCTTTGGGAGATTATTAGGTTTAGTTGAGGTCATGAGGATGGGGTCTTTATGATGGAATTAGTGCCCTGATAAGAAGAGACACAAAAGAAACCCCTCTTTCTCTTTTTCTGCCCCCCATCTCTCTCTCTCTGCTGCATCACAGAGGAAAGGCTATGTGAAGGCATAGCAAGAAGTAGCCATCTGCAGGCAAGAAAGTGAGTCCTCACCAGAAATTGAGTGCTATTGGAAACTTGATCTTGGACTTCCCAGCCTCTAGAAAAATGAGAAGTAAATTTCTGTTGTTTAAGCCACCCAGTCTGTGGTATGTTATGAGCTAAGAATTCATGTAACCTGGCTCCACAGTCCATGTTATTAAGCAGTAGGGGATAGGAGATTGCTACCCGGATTAAAACAAAATGCATACCCCATCAAGGTTTAGCCCTAGAAGATGGGAAGAGGTGGTTGGTGAAACAGTTCTGACCTTTCCCATGGTGTTCCCCCTTCCCCTTGGAGTTCCCTTATGTAGGTTACCATTGTCTTCCAGCCAGAAAATCCTCCACTAATTCAAAATGCTAGCCCAAGTGTAGACAAAACTTGTTTTAATGCATCAAGATCAACTGAAATTCACAGAAATAATTGACAAAGTATGAAATGTAGACAAAAATAAAAGGAAATGCAATCAAAGAGGTAAATAAATGTGGGCCTATAAAGTATGGATCCCATTCTTTTCAGTTTCAAGCTTTACACCATTCTGAGATTACACCTGCTGTAGACCCAGAGGGCAGGGACACGTAGCCTCCTGAGCCCCCAGCCAGAGCCCCAGGCCTGTGTCTCATATCAGCCTTCGAGTCTCTGCCAGCCACTTAGAGATGTCCACGTGCACTGGTCCTGGCCCAGAAGGTGGCTCTATCTGTTGTCTACCCCTGACCATTCCACAGGTGGCAGAGTGGTTATGATGACAGAAAAATGAATGTTCTCATTCAGATGAAACCAGCTGCCTTTATCAAACCACTATACCAAACCTTACAGGCTCAACAGAAAATATATCATTCCTATCCATAAACTCATGAGGGGAAGTAGGGTGGAAACTGGTTACAGAGGGCCTAGATAGGGTGGCCAACTCATCCTCACTTTTCACACTGGAAGTTCTGCATCTCAGGAAACACCTCAGTCCCAGGTAAGCCAGGGCAGTTGGTCACCCTCAACCTAGTAAACCAATTTAGTTCCATAAACAACATTTTTGAGCACTTACTATACATCACTGTGCTGGGTACTGGAGGTACCAGGATGATTAGCACCTCCTTGACCTTGAAAAGTTCTCCATTCAACCAAAAAAGCCAATGGGATTTTTTTAATAAGGGAGAGATATTAAGAAAGTGTTGTTTGAAGAAGCTAACTGTGGTAGACTTTGTTGATTGCTCTGTCCCCTACTTATTCTTTCAAGCTGTCCTAGTTTAGTTCCCCTGGAAGTAAATTCTATGACAACGGCTTTAGTATAACTTTGGTATAAGTATTATTTGGGAGGTTATTCCACAAAACATAGATATGGAATTGGGGAAGACAAGGAAGGGAAAATTGTTAATAATGAGTTTGTTATTTAGCAAGATTACTACCATGGGGGACTACAGTTTAATCCCACTGGAACAGAGGTAGTCATGTACCTCAGAGTTATCTCCTCAAAGGTGAGGGGGAGTTGGGTATTTACACACCCAACCCCCATCAGCCATTAATTGAGGACTGCTCCTGGAGTGTTAACCTCTCACACTTCATCCTATTGAAAGTTTGAGTAAAGCAGGCTCTGGACACCAGAGAAAGCCCCCAAAATGTAGGCATTAGGAGTTAGAAGTCAAGCTAGCATGCTCTAAATTGGTAAGGGCAAGAGGAGGGCACCTACAACATCTGTTATAGAGTCTCGATTTATCTTGAATTCTTACCCTCCCATATGCTCAGGGAAGGTGACCAATGATGATGGTTTCATTAGTGACTAGTTTTGTCATGGGGAGGTAAGCCAATCCTGGGGAAGGAGTTTGGGGTCTTCTGGAAAAAGGTCTTTACTAATTAGAAGGAAATTTTCTTCACTGAGCATTTCTCTGCCTGCATGTAATCCCCAAAACTATGGCAGTCACCTGACATCCATGAGGATAGACAACATCACACACCAGGATGATAGGGAAAAAGACAGACAACAGGGTCTGTGACAATATCGTCCAGTCAACCCTGAAACCACCGACCCAGAATTTACAAAAAGAGATATTATGTGCTATGATCATTTAAGCCATTTTCAGGGTGAGTTTTCTGTTGCATCCAAAAGCATCCTACACACTTAATTCCCTCAATCAGTGGAGGAGACTTTAGTACCTCCAGACCCACTAAATAATATAGGGAGACAACAATAATAATTATAATAACTACAGCTAGCTTTTATTGAATGTTTACTAAATACCAGGAGCTTTCTTTAGTGCTTTACATTATTTAATCTACCACAAACTTTTCAAGGTCAAGGGGGTGCTAATCATTCTGGTACCCCCCCATAACAGGGTATTTGCATTAGTTAAGGCGATGTTACCTGCTCTAACAAATCCCAAATGTACTATGGCTCAAGCACAATAGAAGCTTCTTTGTCCATTCAAGTCCAGTATGAGTATTCCTGATTGGCAGGCAGTTATCCTCTAAATGAAGATGCAGGGGGCCCAGGCTCTTTCCACATTGTTGCTCCTTCATTTCCAAGGTGTGGCTTCCTAGGATGTTCTGGATGCTGACATCTAGCTGGCAAATGAGGAAACAGGTGCAAAGGTACACCTATTTCCAAAGCACATTGACAACACACATCACTTCCCATTTTATTGAATAACCACATCACTTCTCACATTTTATTGAGTAACCTCACAGTCCCACCTCAATACAATAGGGGCCACAGGAAGTCACTCCCCAGAACAATTCTACACTATGGAAGGGGGACTAGAATTGTGTGTCCTTGAGATGTTCTTATCATGTCCATTTGGGAGCAGAGGAAACTGATGCATAGAGAAATTAGCAACTTGCCTGAGATCACTGTGGTGGAGCACATTGTACTCCTTGGAAACGTTCTGTTTTAAAAATTACTGCATATTCTGGCATATTTGTTTATAATTATGCATACCTATTGTTAAATAAGGAGCTATTAAATGTAATGGGGAAAATATGAAGGCCAAATTCATTGAAAAATTTGAACTAAATGAGGACTGTTCCACCCACATGGCCTCACCTCCCCACTCCTGTTTGGAAATGTGTGGTCAGTTTTGATTGTCACAAATCCTGGGGTACCACACAAATTAAATGATTAAGGCCAGGGTTGCTAGATGTTCTACAATGCCCAAGTCAGCCTGACCGCCATGAAGAATTGTCCCATTCAAAAATCCAGTGGTGTCCCTGTGCGGCACTAGACTAAGGCTGTCCCTTCTATTTGGGCTTACATGTCAGTGTGGAGAAAAGACGTGTGTGCTAAGAATGAGCGATTAGAGTAGTTTCGATGGAGCATAAATTCTGGATTTGGAAGGTTTCTGCCTGAGTACTGTTCTGCCACTTACAAGCCAGGCTAGCGCAAGTTCAGTTATGAAAACTGCTCAAGTCCAAGATGGAATAACCACTTGTGGAGAGAAGAGGAAGTCCCCTCAGGAGAGATGTAGCTCTGTGCAGATATAGGCTGGGCTTATGATAAGGGATGAACATGAAGCTTATTCGGCAGAGAGAGCCACTCATAGTCAATCACAGACCCTGCTCGCCAGATGTTTCAGTCTTAAACGGAAGCATGTGTAGCATTGCTGGCGGGAAAGGCGCAAAGTGACTGGGACTTAAGGAAAGCGGAGAGAACAGTTATTGTGTTCTGAGGGTAAGAAGCCTCTTTGGGCTTTTTTCATTACTGTTGCTTTTAGATTCTCTCTTCATAGGTGCTGGCGTGAACTCCCATTAAACTGAGGCTGGGGGTTTGGACTCTGATAATGATGACTGTAACATCTGTATGCCAGACAGGCATGGTTCCAAGAGCTTTTGTTATGCCCTGTACCTTCATTCAGCAGTCTCACTTAACCCCGCCCCCAGAGCAGTGCCTAGCACAAGGCAGAAAGTGGCTGGTTAGTTGGGAAGGAAAGCAAGAATGCATGTATGAGTGAGTCCTCACAATACCCAGCTCCTTCGGTAGGCATTCCTGTCCAGGTTTTCAGGATGAGGACACTGAGACTGCCAAAGGTTCCATAACTTGGCTAAAGTGAAAGAACTATTATAAATGGCATGATCCTGATTTCGACTCCAGAGTTTCCAGGATGCAGAACTGCAGGTGGGAGGTATGAATAAGAGTACTCTTTTCCAATGACTTTTGTAACGAATAGCCACTTGGTGGCTTCAAACAATACAGATGTATTCTTTCACAGTTCTTTAGGCCAGAAGTCAGAAATCCGTTTCACCGGGCTGAAATCTAGGTGTCTGCCAGGTAGCACTCCCTCTCCCAGGCTCTGCTGCTTCCTCACTTTGTCAGCTTCTGGTGACTGCTAGCATTCCTTGGATATGACCACATCACCAACTTTGCCTCCTGTTCACATTGCCTTCTCCTCTTCTAACGTTCAATCTCCCTTTGCTTCCCTCATATAAGAATACATGTGATTGCATTTAGGGCTCACTTGATGATTCAGAATAATCTCCCCATCTCAAGAACCTGAATTTAGTCACTCACAAAATCCTCTTTTGCCATAAAAGGTAACATTCACAGGTTCCAAGAACCTGGATATCTTGGGGGGTGGGGATGGGTAGGCATTAAATCAGTCTACCCCACTGAAGACCTAGTTTTTTACTTTGTGCAGTAAAAAGTGTGTTGGCGTGCAAGTGTGTGTTACATGTTAGCATATGTGTGTGCTTGCCATGTGTTTGTGTGTGGACATAGGTGTGGGTGTAAGAAAGTGCCCGTGTGTGCCCCCATGTGCGTGAAAGAACGTATGAGTGCACATCTGTACATGTGACTGAGTTTGTGCGTGTGGCTGTGTGCGTTTGAGTGTCATTTCTGTGTGAGTTCAGTGTACACGCGGCCGTGCGTGTGTGTGCCCCTGTGGAAGTGCATGTGCCTATATTTGGTGTGAGCCTGGAGTGCACCCCAGCGCGCAGCACCTTACACTAGCGAGGGCCGGGAGACTGGCTGTCGGCCAGGGTTGTGGTCCTGCCGCCTGCAGTGGTCACTGTCCAGGCCGAGCGTAGCACCACCCTGTACTCCCTAGCCCTCTGGGGGCCATTTGATCTGTGGGCCTAGGAGCAGCTTCCCCCAGCCCCGGTGGGTGGGAGGGAGCCAGCGGCCACACTGTCCAGGTGCGGAGTGGAGGAGCCATGGCCTTGGGCGGGGATCACAGATAGGCTGGGATTACTGCGGGGCTGCGGAGCGCTCACTGGGTTTTCTGGCTGGGTTCAGGGAGCTAGCCCAGGAGGGAAAAAAAAAAAAAAAAAGGGCTGGACAATCCCTTAAATCCGGCTCCACTCGGTGGCAGCCATTGCCCAGATTTCATCCACCAACGATGGGCTGGAAAAAAAAATGCGGCATGTACCAGGGGCTTGGAAGAGGCCTTGAAGGTCTCTGTGGGTACTTTGAGGGGATGGGGGTGTGCGGAAAATAGGTGATTGTGTGTGGATCTATTTGGGAGGAAGGCTTTCCAGTACCAAAGAGGCGGTGTGGTTGGTTCTCTGTATCATAAACTGCTTAAGTAGAGTTTCTCAACCAGCACTTCTCAAACTTCCTTCCCTCCAAATAGGAGGAGCTACACCGGGCAATACCTGACTGCCTAAATGGGCTAGGCACGGTTTTCATCCAAATCACAGGGGGAAAATTTAACAAAATGGTCTTATCTTTAAGTATTTCCTCATATGCATTTTCTAAAGCTTTGGTGGCTGTTACAGCTTGTTGGCTTGTGAGTGTGAGCAGAAGGCAAAGTAAGTGATCTGGGAGCAGATGAATATTAATGGCAAAATTCAGAAGCAGCTAACTGCAGAGTGTGACAGCTTGCTTCCCCCCATCCCTTGCTCTAGCTTGTGATTTTTATATTGCAAACACATAATTTAGACCTATATCCTGCTAGTAGAGGTGCTTCTCATTCATGTGATAAAATTATACGTCTGATATTTCAAAGTGTTTTTCGGAGTGATTACCATAACTTTCAGGCCCTGCCTCCGAAACACATTTGAAAGCCTCAGCTATAGAATTGAGGAGATAAAGTCCTGTTGGAGAGATGCCCCCCAAATCCTTCTTGACTTGTCTTTCTTAGGAAAAACACTCAAACTCTCTGAGCTTCAGTTTGAGCATATATACATTAATAATTCCTACTTTTGTGAAGATTCGAGAATATCAGTATCTCTCACAGTAGCCTGGCACATAAAAAGTGCTCGACAAACATCCTCAACAGAGATAATAAAGTGCCCAATTGACAAGTATGTGAGCTACCGGCAGTGCTTCTCACACTTTAATGTGCACAGGAATCATCTGGAATCTTGTTAAGATGCAGCTTCCAAATCTGTAGGTGTGGGTGGGAGCCTGAGATTCTGCATATCTAAGAAGCCCCCAGGTGATGCTGATGTTGCTCATTCCACCAACAATGAATGTCTCAGAGGTAGGTAGTATTATAGCTTCGAGGCAAAAGAGAGAAATTAGAGCAGGAAAGGTATCTGCAGCCATTTAACAAACGGCTTTAACGAACTGAGGAGCAAAAAGTTCAAAAATGCTAAATGCTCCTCAAGCAAGTAGCAGAGATATTTTTTTTTTAAGCGAGTAAACACGAGGAACAGGAGACCAGAGAGTCATAATGGACCAGTTTTACTCAGACACACACAAAACCATGCCACCCATTCAGAAAGTAACACAGCATTCATGCTGTAGAATCTGGGAGCATGCTTTAAAAGTTGTGGGGAGCTGTAAAGTCAGAGTTGCAAACTCAAATGCCAACAGCTGCATAGGGTGCTTGTCCTGTCTTAGAAGGTGAAGCCGCCCCTCAGCTCAGCCCACTGTCATGGAGAAAGCTGCTCCTGTTGCCAAATTTTCTTATTTCTAAGAAAGGCTCAAATTCTCTACTTTTATATGAAATCTTTTTGTTTTTAAATGTTGGCATCAACTTAAACAAATTTTACGTCTAGAGCCCAAACAATTCTCCTGCTCCAGGCTACATTTGGCCACAGGTCTCTGGTATCATGCCCTCAAAATAGATCTTAGAAGATGGATAAGGAATTGAAGCTGGTAGAAGAGGTTCAAGAAGGACGAGGCTGAGGGCTGGACCTTAGGGATATGGCCTGGGATTTCTGGGGCCACCAGTGCTTGTTTCTCAGTTGTCAGGGACATTTTGCCCCAGATCCTGGTCTGCAAGCACCCCTTCTACCCAACGTGGGCCCCAAGGCAACCATCCCACTTGTGTGACATTAGAAGAGGCCCTGTAGCAACAAGCCAGCCGACAGTCCTCTCAGGCACATGTGCTATCTTTATATCCCTTTCAAGACCCAAAATCACTAGCCTGGAAGCTTGTGTGGTGGTCGTGAGGCACGTACCAAGGCACCTGGGAATGAGAAAAAAATGGCATCTGTCCGGATGAGTCCCTCATGCTAGTCTGTGGCCCTATACGTGGCATCACTAACTGCTGGAGGAGGAACATTACGACGCCAGCCCCACATTGTTGGGCCATGACGACTGTTTGCTTGGCAGTTGGTACGTGGGAATCAGACACCACCAGGTCTCAAGCCTGTACCCTATTTTTAACTTCAGACACTGTGAGAGAAAAGGGTGTGATAAAGTATTTGACTGGCATAGAGCAGATGAAGAACAGAGTGTGAAATATTTGCTTTGGAAATTCTTTACCTGAGACTTCTAATTGTCTTAATAGGTATCTTCCATTCAAAAGAGTCTAGTTCACTGTGCTTATCTGGTCTGAGGAAATTGTGAAAGTGTGTTCTTCAAGTGGGTAAAAGGATCAGTGCAGAATTTCCAGTGAATAATACTTTCTAGACGTTTGGATAGCTTTGATCACTCATATAATGATTGCAATCTGCCAAGATTGGGTTTTGTTTAAAACCTCTGGGCAAATACTGATGTCACAGCTCGACATTACTGTGGAGAGAGTGTTAGGATATTTACAGAAACCTCTTCACACTTGAACTGCCAGCAGTTTGTTTGTTTGTTCTTTTATATAGATTATATTAAGTATCCATAACAACAACAAAATCTGTTGGGCCACCCTACCTGACAGCTGCCTAGTTTATAGTTTAGTGCTGGTCAGTCAGAAAGCTGGACTGACCTAAATACAGGTATATATTCTTTGATGCATAATTTCCATCTTGGATTTATTTCTGAGCACAGGAGAATGATGTTAGAGCCACACATTTGAAATATTAGTAAGAGCCTACTAATGACATACTGGGTGGTATTTGCCACATGTGACTAAGCTTTACCGGCTGTGATAGATCGATAGCCATGTGCAGCTCTGTGAGGTGTGTGAGCTTTCTCCTTTTGTACTTTTCTTAGAGGACAAATTAGAATAGTTTGCAAAGATTACACTGAAGACTCCCATTTTCAAACAGTTTTGTTTTTACAGTAGAAGATTACTGAGAAGCGGAAAATGGAGAGCAGGGGAGGGGGTGCGGGTACGTATCTCAAAGCTAAATGTGATCTCAAAAGAAAACATAGCTGTTGATGATTAGCTTCAAATGAAGTCCTATGGGATTTTATAGATAGGATCTGAATTTTTATACTAATAAAGTTGGTAGCATCTCTAAGGTGATTAGTGGCTTATTGTTGCATTTTGTGTGTGGGAGAGTAAATTTAATGAGAAATACAATGATGAAACATGTAAACCTTTTTTTTTCCTTCTTTTTGAGAGAGAGGGAATGAGAAAGAGAGTAGGTTCAGAGGGACATGGAGAAGCAGACTCTCTGCTGAGCAGAGAGAGCCCGACACGGGGCTCGATCCTGGGACTCCGGGATCGTGACCTGAGTGGAAGGCAGCCACTTAACCGACTGAGCCACCCAGGCACCCCGGTGTAAACATTTTTTAAAAAATTGTTTTTGAAAAAAAAACAATTTTTTTTCCTACCTACTCTATATTCTTCTTTAATGTATATGTTAAAGAAGTGGCATGTTTGGGAATGGCCAAAAAGAAGGGGTTTAAAACTCCAAATTCTAAGAGAAGGTTTGCGAGATACTTATACATGAATTGTTTTTCCCACCCTCATTTCATTGATTTTGAAACACGGGTAGGCTTTACCTTTAAGCTTTTTTTGGATCACATTCATTTTCAAAAAACACATTCTTCAGGATCTAAGCATGTAGAGCTTTAATAAATAAGATAGACCTCTGTATCATTTCAGATTTCAAAATAATTATGTTCTAGGCTGTTGAGGATCAGGAAGTGGGAAGAAGCAGTGAACAGTAGGATAAGCTGCTTGTATGATTTTTTTTTTCTTAGTATTAGCATGCAGAAGCTAACCATTACCCAAAAAGCCACTAAATAAGACATCAAATAAATACATAAGGTTTGCCAAATACATCACCTTCCCTAAACCAGCAGTTCTTCAAAAGGGGAAAATTGTTTCCAGGCCTTTTTCTCAATTTGGGAGAGATCTGTGAAATACATTTGCTTTTTAGGAATTTAATGCCAAATTCTATTGTAACCCTTCAAAGAAACCCTCCCAAGAGTCCTTAATTAAAATTGATTTCTCTGTCATCGATATCCTTCATAGCATTAAAAATATATATATATTATATTAGAGAATAGAAAAACAACAGAGGGAGTCAGTGAACCAAAAGTTAGTTCTTTGGAAAAACAAAACTGACAAAACATTAGCTAGATTTACTGAGAAAAAAAAAGATGCAAATAACTAAAATCAGAAATGAAAGTAGGTTGTTACCACCAACCTTACAGAAAATAAAATGGATTAAAAGAAAATAGTATGAACAATTTTAGGCCAACAAATGAGATAGCCTCGATGAGATGGGCAAATTCCTAGAAATACCCAAAACTGACTCAGGAAAAATTAAAATCTGAACAGATCTATAACAAGAGATTGACTCAATAATCAAACCTCCCAAGAAAGAAAAGTCTAGGGCCAGATGACTTTGCTGATAAGTTCTACTAAGCAATTAAAGAAGAATTAACACCAATTCTACTCAGACTCTTCTAAAAAATTGAAGAGGCGGGAAGACTTCCAAATTCATTCTGTGAGGCCAGTACTACTCACTCTGAAACCAAGATCAGATAAAGTCTCCACAAGAAAGCTACAGGTGATAACCCTTATGAATAAAGGTGTAAAAACCACCAACACAACACTAGTAAACTGAATCCAACAGCACATTAAAAGGATTATACACATGACCAAGTGGGATTTATGTCAAGAATGCAAGAGTGGGTCAACATGAGAAAATCAATCAATGTAACACATCACATTAATAGAGTGAAAGAAAAAGCACATCATCTCAATTGACACAGAAAACATGTTGGACAAAATCCAACACCCTTTCATAATGAAATACTCAGAAAACTAGGAACTGAAAGAGCTTCCTCAATGGGAAAAAGGGCATTTATGAGAAACCTACAACAAACATCAATTCACAGCTAACATTTCACTCAATGGTAAAAGACTATAAGCTTCCTTCCTAAAATGAGGAACAACACAGTGGTGCCCGCTTTCGCCACTAGTATTTGTAATTGTACTGGAAGCTCTAGCCAGAGCAATCAGGTGAAACAAATGGATTAAAGACATCCAAATTGGAAAGGAAGAAGTAAAACTATCTCTAGGCATAGATGACATATTACTATATAGGGATAATCCCAAAGGGTCCAAAAACAAAACAAAACAAAAAAAAACAAAATGTGACAGCAACAACAAGAACAAACCATTAAAGCTAATAAATGAATTCAGCAAAGTTGCAGGGGACAGGATTAATACATAAAAATCTGTTGTGTTTCTTTTTTTTTTTATCTGTTGTGTTTCTTATATACCAGCAATGTACCATCCAAAAAGGAAATTAAGAAAACAATTGCATTTACAAAGCACCTAAAGACTAAAATAACTAGGAATAAATTTAACCAAGGAGGTGAAAGACGTGTACATTGAACACTATGAAACACTGCTGAGAGAATTTAAAGAAGACCTAAATAAATATATTGAAAAATACCCATTTTCCTAGACTGGAAGACCTAATATTGTTAAGATGACATACTATCCAAAGAAATCTACATACACAGTCAATGAAATCCTTATCAAAATTCCAACAGCCGTTTTTTGCAGAAATGGAAAAGATGATCCTCAAATTCGTATGGACTTGCCAGGGGCCCTGAATGGCCAAGACAATATTGAAAAAGAACAAAGTTAGAGAACTCACACTTCCTAATTTCAAAATTTCTGACAAAGCCACAGTAATCAAAAGAGTGTGGTACTGGCTGGCATAAGGATAGACATATAAATTAATGGAATAGAATTGAAAAGCCATAAATAAACCCATACATTTTGGGCAATTGATTTTTTTACAAGGGTGCCAAGATCATTTAATAGGGAAAGAGTAATCTTTTCAACAATTGGTTCTGGGACAACTAGATATCTACATGCAAAAGGTGAAGTTGGACCCTCACCTCACACATATACAAAAATTAACTCAAAATGGATCAATAACCTGTGTATAAGAATGAAAACTGTTAAACTCTTGCAGGAAAGCATAAAGTTAAATCTTTATGACCTCGGATTTGGAAATGACTTTGTAGATATGACACCAACAACATGAGCAACAAAACCAAAATAGATAAATTGGGTTTCATCAAAATTAAAAACATTTGTGCATCAAAGGACTCTGTAAAAAAGTAAAAAGATAACTCATAGAATGGAAGAAAGTATTTGCAAATCATATACTACCCAGTAAGGGTCTAGTATCCAGACGATATTAAGAATCCTTTCAACTCAATAACAAAAAGACAAACAATCCAATTTAAAAAATGGGCAAAGGACTTGCATAGACATTTCTCCAAAGCAGATGTAGATATGAAAACAAGCATATGAAAAGACACTCGACACAATTAGTCATTAGAGGACTGCAGAAAAAACCATAATGAGATACCATTTCACACCTACTAGGATGGTTATAATTAAAAAAAAAGGAAAATAAGTGTTAGAGAGGATATGGAAAAATTGGAACCCTCACGCATTAGGGGTGGCAATGTAAAATGGTCCAAGTTGCTTTGGAAAACAGCTTGTCGTTTCCTCAAAAAAACAAATGTGGAATTACCACATAACACAGAAATTCCACTTCTAGGTATAAACCCCAAATAATTGAAAACATGTGTTCAAACACATACATACGCATGTTCATAGTAACACTGTTCACAAGAGCCCAAAGGTGGAAACAACCAAAATGTCCATCAGCAGATGAATGGACAAACAAATTGTGGTATACACCTACAATGGAATATTAATCAGCTATAAAAAGGAATGAAATACGGATGAACCCTGAGAACATATGCTAAGGGAAAGAAGCCAAATACAAAAGGTCACATATTGTATGATTTCATTGATATGAAATATCCAGAATAGGTAAATCCATAGAGACAGAAAGCAGATTGGTGGTTGTCAGTGGCCAAGAGGAGGGAGCAGTGGGGAGTAACTATTTAACAGGCATGAGGATTTCTTCTGGGGTGATGAAAATGTTTTGGAACTAGATAGAGGTGGTGGTTGCTTAACATTGTGAATGTGCTGGAAGCCACTGCGTTTTACACTTTAAAATAGCTCATATATAATATAAGGCATATCAGACAGGAGGAGGAGGGTGGGGGATGGGTGAAATAGGTGAAGGGGATTAAGAGTCCACTTATCATGATAAGCACTGAGTAAGGATGTATGGAATTGTTGACTCACTCTATTGTACACCTGAAACTAATATAACACTGTATGTTAACTGTACTGGAATTAAAATTGAAAAATTTAATAAAAAATAAATAAAAGTATTTTAAAAGGGAAAAATAAAATAAAATAGTTAATATAAAATTAATTATGTGAATTTTACCTCAATTAAAGACACTTCTATTGAGGTACAATATCCATGCAATAAAATGCACTCAATTTAAGTGGATATGTTTATGAATGTTTACATAGCACAGCCATTTTGTTAGTGTATCAGTAATTCATTCTTTCTAAATCCTGAGTAGGTTTCATTGTACAACTAAGTCACAAATTTTTAATGCAGTCATCCGTTGATAGACATTTGGGCTGTTTCCAGATTTTGGAAATCATGAATAAACGCTCCCATAAACATTTTTGTACAGCTCTTTGTGTGGTCATGTTTTCATCACTCTTGGGTAAATACCTACCAGCAGAATTGCCGGGTCATGAAGTAAATGTGTATTTAAGTTTATTAAAAAAAAAAAAAAAAAAGCCAAACCTTTTCTCGAGTGCTTGAAACATCTCACACTCCCATCAGCAATGTATGAGAATCAGTTACTCCACAACCTCACTGAAACTTGGTATAGTCAAACTTTTAAATTTTAGACATCCTCTAAGGCAAGGTACCCCTACTTCCAAGGCATGGCCTTCTGGGATCTCTACTGAATGTTCCTGGTATTCAACAAGGTCTCTCTGCCCTGCCTAGGCAGACCTCAAATGTCTTCTAGTCCTGCGTGAGCTCCAGGAGTTTTGCTTTCCCCAGTAGTTATTCTTTGCCTGGCCTCCCAGAGCCTTGCTCTACTTTGAATCAATAATCAACCAAAGACTCAAGGTGACCCCTATGCAGATTTATGGAGCTCTCATTCTCTACATTGTTCCCTCTTCTCTGGAACTCTAAGCTGTGATCACTGTTCCTCACTCCCATATTATTTTATTTGTGTCTCTTTAAGAGGCTTGACCATTGCCTATTCTTCATTAAACTTAATTTATAATTCAATTTATGTAGACAGTTTGTATCCGTATCACTCACTGGGCTTAGCACAGAGTTCTGTCCATAGTAGAAGCTTAGATATTTCTGCAGTTACACTCAACTTGTTAAAGTTGTGTGTTTTGGATACAGAACCTGCAGAGCCTTTTCTAAGTACCATATCACCCTGCATATACATCTCCCTCCCACACCGTCTCACTCCCTGGGCCCAGAGCGGGTAAACTGCTCACACTGAGTTCTCCCACAGCATTCTTTCCTAGCTCCTTTCTACCTTCCCAGCAAGTTCTGTGGAGGCAAGACATCATTCTGAAATTAAAATTGCATTTTCTAGAAGACAGAACCATCAATTATCCATGCTTTAATGATGGAATTTCTAGGACACTTGCTTGCTGCCAGCATCTCTTCAGCAGAGAACAGGAAGGGTTGTATGAATGTCAAATCGTTGATTTGACATCTCCTATTGGAATGTGTGTCCAATTCCTGGGAATACTGGAGCACATTTATAGGACTGGTTTCCATTGTCTGTTTTCTGTTTGCTACTCTACCATGAGTTAAGAATCTTGGATTTCAGGTTCATAAGTTAATACTCTTGTCCATATTTGTACATATTTTCAAATATTTAAGTGTTCTTATTCAAAATATTCCTATTGGGCTTGCTATTGAACAAAGGTTCTATATTTGTATAGTATACTTTGAATGTACTAGAGAAACATTATCCTAAAACATTTTGAAAGGCACTGACTGCCTTTTTTCTTTTTTCTTTTTTTTTTAAGATTTTATTTATTTATTTGAGAGAGAGAACAAGAGGATGGGAGAAACAGAGGGAGAGGGAAAAGCAGGCTCCCCGCTGAGCAGGGAGCCCAACTCAGGACTTGATCCCAGAGATCTGGGGTCATGACCTGAGCCAAAGGCAGACGCTTAACTGACTGAGCCACCCAGGCACCCCTGACTGCCTTTATCTTGATTCAGAAGTACCAACCTTTTATATTTAGTAAAAAAAAAAATGACAATAAAGTGTATGTACTTTATCTCTTCACTATTCTATATTGAATTCCTTTTAAATGTCTTCTTTGATGAGAGCAAAATTTAAATCACCTTTGGTCAGATATTGCATTGTGCTATTCTCTTGTAGTGGACAAGGGAGTACTTTTCTTTTTTTCTTTTTTTTTTAAGATTTTATTCATTTATTTCAGAGAGAGAGTGAGCGAGCATGAACAGGAGGGAGGGGCAGAGAGGGAAGCAGGCTCCCGGCTGAGCAGAGAGCCTGACACGGGGCTTCATACCAGGACCCTGGGAGGATCAGGGATCATGACCTGAGCTGAAGGTAGACGATTAACCGACTGAGCCACCTGGGCACCCCAAGGGAGTACTTTTCAAGAAGAGTCTGAGAAGGATAGCTCTGCAGAACAAAGTTGCCCATCTTATTTATAATTACAAGTCAAACACCAACCATATCTACTATAGAAAAAACCTCTAATAAGTGAGAGCTGCTTCTAGGGAAGCTGTAAAATGTTACACATACCTAGGTAGGTCATCTGTTTATAAAATATTGTAGAAAAGTACACAATAGAGTCAGTCCTCAGATGCATTGGAAATACAAAACAGAAGGAAGTGCATTTTGAAAATCACGTCGGTATCCCATGCACCAGCGCTCAGTGGAGGCATGACTCAGCATTGAGGTGTATGGTCTCAGATCCGTGTGCTGGGAATGTTCACTGCTAGGTCATTCGTTTCTGTCGTACTGGAAGATTCACTGGGAGCCGGGAGATAGGGTGATGCCCAGTTCTACCATTGGCTTATGATCGTCATCATTTAACCTCACTGTATAGACACAGAAACTGAGCTTCTGAGACGTTAAGTAGATGTCTGGTTTCCCAAAGGTGACAAGTCATGGCTTCAGGTCTTTTGGACCCCAGAACCTAAGCTTTTTTTTTTTTTTTTTTTTTTTTACTATTCTACACAAGAGTCAACTAGATCTTCACATTCATTTCCCTACTTATACTAGTGCACATGAGCAATTTGATTAAAAGTGATTTTATTTTGTAAAAAAGATGTTGGTTTAAAATCTAACCACTGATAGAAATTTTGAAACTGTGCTCTTATTTATGTTTTAGGGACATGTCTAGTCTCTCTAATCCCCTGCCTTCATGAATTCCCCCATTACGAGGCCAAGAAAGCCCAGCATGTGCTTAAGACATGTGTATGAACTTCCATATAAATGGTCAAAGAAAAGGCAGAGAGAAGAGGCAGATTAATTTTTTAGGACTGCCACTGGATTTCTTTTAGCTCTTAAATGTATTTGCTCCTCGCCATAAAGGAAGAGAAGTTAGAGAACAGTCCAGGAGCCTTGACCAGGGAGTAAATGACATGTTTCATGGCTGTTATACCATCAGTTTTGTTTGTAATTGGTACTAAGTTGCCTCATTTAAGTCTTGTTATCTGGGTTTTTGTCAATTGTCACTTTGCAGCCACCTCTGCATGGCCTCCAGAACTAGAACAGGGGTTGAAGCACTTTCTCCAGACTTCCTGATGTGCTGGACAGGTGGGGACCTGGCAAATTTCATAGACTGCTCCCTGACTAACCAACTGCCTAGGATTATCTTCAAAGAGGGAAGGAGGGCTCTGTGTTATATGTACATGGGGGACTTCATGTGCAGGGTTGCCAGATTTAGCAAACAAAAATGCAGGACACCCAGGTAAGTGTGGTTTTCAAATAAACGATGATTAAATGATTAGTACGGGCATGCCTTAACAACTGCATGAAAATCCTGTATTTTATCCAGTGTCTGTATTCATGTTGAAACTGGTAAAGAGTGGAACAGAGGTCAGTCTGTTTTCAGATATTCTTTTTTTTTTTTAAATCTACATCCAGTTTTAATTTCTTGTCTTCATCCGGTTTTTAATATTTTCTTGCCTCAAGGTAGCTGAACACGATATGTTGCCATTGGAGGATATCTTATTCTTTTCTATACTAAGGTTGAAGAATGATCCACAGATGCTGACAGATAGTCCACAATGAGAGTAATCATTAAGAACAGAGTCAGTGGCCACAGGCAAACATCTCTGTGACAGTATTCAAGTGGGAAAAAAAAATTAAAGTGGGAGATTTGTAAGCTTTAAAATATCATGTTAATGTATTTAAACATGTAAATGACTCGGTCATCTTCATACATCACATTATAATGTTGGATGATGGTGGCTTTGGATTTTATATTCATGGATGTCCATCCTCATTTACCATTCTAGATCTTTACATAAATGTGGATATAAGCATGCTCTCATAATTCATATACTACAAGTTAAAGAATCAGAAGAAAAATGTGAGGTTGGTAATCATTTATTCTAATAGACTTCTATTTGTAATTGACGTGTTCTCATTTAAAAACCAACAGAACATTTTCGCGTTATTTTCAGTGAGATAAGGCATATTTTGATAAGACCTAACATTTCTCTTACTCATCCCAATGAGTCTTTTGGGAAATTTTGATTGTGGCACGTTCAGATGCCATGTTATTACCTTTTATTTCAATTGGTCTGGTGGTTGAAAAGTGAACAGAAAGTATAATTATAAACTTTTGGTCCCTCTATGTGAGGGAGAGATTGGCAAGGAAAGTGAAATATCCTAGGTGATAAACAGTTCCACTTTTCCTCTCCTGGCTGCTCTAAAAACACCTCCTCCCCAAATTAATCACTGCCAATAGTTCCAATGTGTACTGTGTGTCAGTACTAGCCTTTAATCCCTGCACCACTCCAGAGGGTAGGTCTTATTTTTATCCTCGGAGGCTGGCACAGAATAGGCCCTCACCATAGATTTATTGAATAACTGAGTATCATTCTTTTTACTTGTGCTCTGATTACCATTTCTTCAAAGACTGTTTAATCTGTATGCTTCTTCATTTGTCTCCTGAGAACCAGCACAAAAATGAAATTTGGTTTTAGCTCTGCATGGGTGAAAGTGGCCCCATTTCTCTCCTTTTTTAACCACTGATGGGACACGTTTCCGACTGCCCCCTGCTGGCTGCAACTATGACAAGGATGAGGGCTGCTACACAAATCTACGCAATCAGCTCCAAATCCCACTGGGTACTGTTGAGAAGAAGGAATGGGGACACCTCCCAGTGGTGTCCCTTTATATGTGCTCTTCTCGCTCACATATTCCTCGTAGCAGCCCCAATTGTATGGATGATAAAACTGAGGTGTCTGTGAACTGAACCAAGGTCATTAGGTTTCTGAATCAACATTAGGTGATGTCAGGAATTTATCTGACTGATGAAAAGTTTGGTGTCATATGAACAATAACTTCATAAGAAGAGGGCTTGTCTCTTCAATAAGGAGTCCTAAGCACCTAGCACATAGCAGACATTCAGTAAATAGTGGTAGAATAGAATGAATTATAAAATATATGGTCATCCCCAGTGAAGGATTTGGTACTTGGGGAGCACCTTAATCAGTTTTCTCCCCTACCCTCCCAACACCAAACCCACTTTAAGTGTGCTAAATAAAGCATGGCATCAAGAACTAAAATAAAGGTACAACTTGGTAAAGGTCACTACGATAATGGAATATGGATTCCACGTATATATTTTATAATACATATACACACACACCGTTGCCACCATAACCGTTCAATCAATCTAGAACAAATCCTGAATTTCTGTGGCAAACAGTCTAAAACAATATGACACACTAGCTGTCTTCAATTTACTCCCTCAGGGATAAAATGAGCAGCTCATACAATTTATGAGGCTTCCGGAACAGTTTTGCTTAGCTGTAATATCTTGTGTGGGCCAAGTAGACTGGATTTGGAATGATGTTAAACTTAAGGTCAATGCAGGGTTCAAAAGAAAATTAAGTTTTGCAAAGGAACGTGTGCTCGATGGTCTCTCTAGCCCAGAACACTAGAGGATAAAGCAAATCCCCCAAATACGAAATGTGTTTGAAGGTAATTTTTTATTGAAGTCTATTGTCTTACCATGTGGCCGTAATGTGTAGGAAACTGAGTTCTACCTCTGCAGTTATAACTCCACAAATGGTTTAAAATAAAAGCTTCATCAGTTTGATGTTAAACAAGTGGGAATGATTTACCGAGAATCTTGCAGTCAGATGTCTGTGTGTCTAGTGTCCCCTACTACTAACCCTCATTCTGATGCAACATAACTGAAAAATTAAAAATAGGATACAGAGGTTAAAACTGCACGCACCTGCTCTGGCGAACAATGATCTAAATCCTACGGGACCCCGTTTTCCACTTCGGTTTTTGCATGATTCGTTTGGTTTCTGGCTTTGCCTTTCGCATTTGCTAAGGTTCTACATCCCAGGATTTCTAGCTCCCTAAACAAGACTGTTCAGTCTGATCATCACTCCTGGAAGTTCTCCGGCTTTTATGACTACCTGCTGGAGTTAGAATACAGCCGGCCAATGCCGGGGGAGAAGTAGCCCTTCTGCTCTGCCATAGTCAACGGTTTATGGGTCAGCTGCTTTCTGTTTTTCCCTTGGAGAGCTTCCCAAAACGTACCTGGCCCGGTACTACTGACTTAACCTTGACTGCTACACGCAGATAGAAGAGATGTAGGTGTTCATCAAGAACGTGTTGATTAAATGACAACTCTTTTCCCCGTCGCCGGACCCTCGCTTGACACGTTCCAGTGGGGCCTGGGTTTCTCTCGGTCACTCTGCTTTTCGTCTGGCTCAGGTGCAGGGCTTTTTGCTGCCTCTCTCCTCTCAGAGGCCTGGATCACCCTCCCTGTTCCTGCTTTTAATGCTGCTGGCTCCTGCTGCCGCTAACACCGCTTTTAATCTCCTCCGTCCTCCTCTGCAATCTCTTCCTACTTCATCTCTGCAATGTTCTTTCTTGTCGGCTGTCCGCTCCTGAAGTCGGCCGGCGCTGGTGTGGACGCATTGAGCTTATCAATGTCGGGGGGTGGGGGGTGGCAATGAAAACACTACATGGCTGTCTTAGAATTGATTCCGCCAGTCGCCACAGTCCATCCGACTCTACCTGTGGCGGTCCTTTCAGAGCACTTGGGGATGCTGAGTTCTAAGTAAAGGGCAAAGTTTTCCCCTGGTACCTTTTGTTGGGGAGCCATTCCAGAAACGCCAGTATTAGGGAGATTGAATACCAAATAAGTGCTATTCGGCCGCAATAATTTCTTTCAGTGTGCCAGTGGGTGTCAATTCAGGGGTTTGTGGCGTTTGTGGCATTTGCTCCCGGTTGCCTTGTTTGTTTGTTATGCAGCAGGACGGGGGGAGGGGGCGGGTGCTGCACGCGCATGCGTGCTCAAGGTGCTGGTGTCCATTGCGCCATCGGGGCAATGCGGAGTCTGTACTGATGAAGAATCAACGTGGGACTTGAACAGAATTGAGAAAGGTAATCATCACTTGAGAGCAATAAACTCTGTCTTTTAGATCCATTTTGGGAGGTCGCTTAAGAAATATTTTTGTCGAGTCTTTCACTGTTGCTAATTTTATAACCTCACAAAGATAGTGTCCATGTGCTAATGTTAGTCTAGGAAATAATTTATCTCGAAAAAGAAATGAGAGTGTGCTAGAAAGCAATCCCCCACCCCTCCACGTTCTCCCAATAAGAAAGTTGAAGAAAGTGTTTTTATTAACTTTTTGAAATACATCTAAGAAACTTTAAGCCTTTGGGATTTCACAGGTGGTAGACTTTAGCATTCCATAACTGATCTGGGCTTGGTAAGAGCTGTGTACATGAAAATCCAGAAAGCACCTTTTCCACTCATGGGATAGAGACTGGTGGGCAGAAAGGCCTGATTCAAAGTGAGGAGACCCATCCCACTTGGCCCCTGGTAGCGGCAGATGATTTCTTAGTGCAGAGAAGGGGTTCTGTGGGGCTGAAGCAGAAATTCTGGAAACCAGATAAATAAATCTCTACTGAAGTTATTTAGAAAAAATTTTTTTTAAGATTTATTTATTCATTTTAGAGAGAGAGAGAGCGGGAGTAAAGACAAAGAGAGAGAATGATGCCCTGCTGCACACACAGCCTGACTCTGGGCTTCATTGCAGGACCCCAAGATCATGACCTGAGCCGAAATCAAGAGTCGGACACTTAACAAACTGAGCCACCCTAGAAAATGTTTTTTATATTGCCATTATGTAAAAACCTCTTAGCATATTTGACTGTATAGATACATGATTTTGCTATCTGATTAGGGACACTACCCACCCTAGAAAGAGATGTTTAATATTCATTGGTCTCCAAACTCACAAGGACACAGAACAAAAATTACTTCTATCCCAGCTTTCTCTAACAATTCCCAGTTTCCCCTAAAATATTCAGATCCTAAGGTATGTTTCAGTTGCCTCTTAATGTTCTCATTCTTTCTGTGTTACTGCTTTTAGGACATTCCTGGCAAATCGGAATGTCAGACTTTATCTGTGGCTACATATATTGTATATTCTACTTAGGATCTTGAGTCCCCCAACTATATAGAAATATAGGTACATTGTTGGCTCTTTATGCTCTGATCAATCAAAAGTGCTTCTTATGTCTTTTTGTCTGCTTTTGGAAGATGCCTTAGAATTCTAAGAAGTACTTTTGGGACCAGCAACATGGAAGTCACAGTGCTGAAATGATTCTTGCTCAGATTTATTTGTTAAACTCCTTTCAGCTTAGGCAGCAGAATTAGATCAGCCAGCATTTTTGCTAAATCTGTTTTGTGGGGCTTGCATATTAACATCAATTTACTGAAGTCACAATAAATTATACAAAGCATTTGCCACAGATATTGTGGTTGTTTCAACTTGTGAAAAAGTCACTATTTCCTTGCACTTTGCAACTAATCTACTTTACTGTGGTAACCTAGAGAGGACCCAACTTGGAGATGTGTACTTTATCTTTCTGATTCTTTGGCCATCCATGATTTCTGTGAATTTCCAGATATTGTATTTTCTCCTTCTGTCAGGTCCTAGAAATCGAAACCTCCAACTGAATTTCTAAATGTTTAATGGGAGTAAAATCATATTTTTCTCTAATGCCTTTGAATCTCCAGAGTCCAAATATTCTTACATCTATGTCAATAATTTGATATGAAGTATTACAAAAGTAAAATTTTAAAAACAACATATACATGTATTAGTATTTCGATAAATATATAGCAAGAGAAATAAATAAACCAATAATCAGCAACAAAAAAACACATCATAGACTCTGAATAAGAATAAAGAAGCTTCATGGAAACAACGCTTTTTTCAGGGAAAATTGTGGTGGATCCTCCCTCAGAATTAGAACATTAGAACAATTAACAAATGGTAACTGGTACTCTGCCATTCATCCATAAAAGTGAATCTTATGAATTAATAGCTTATGGTATGTAAAACATTTGTAATAATTGGCTAATAAATTTAATGAAAATTAACAATAGTGTTTAAGTTAAGCCTACCTGCATCCTTAGAATGTGGGGAACAAATATGAGGGCACTCTGTGTTCTCAGTATCTTAGCTTACTAAAATTTATAATAGCTTTATAGTCAAATTGAAATAGATTGCTATGTTCTTTTACTCATTGGTACTTTCAGTTTTAAAAATCAAAACGGTGTTTTTTGTTAATCAGCTAAATAAAACTGGCCCTAGTTGTCATTTGGAATATTGCAAAGTGAGGGAACCAAGTCTTCTGTTCTGGATTGTCATACAGAATATCAAATAATCACTTTAGGATTCTAAGCATGAATTTTACTTTTATTTCTTAGACTCAGCCACTAAAGAAAATCAAAATAGCCTCTTGCACTTTAGCAGATCTATATGATTTTTAGTACTTTATGACAGACCAGTAATGAGTATTCCCAAAATGTTTTTGTGAAACGGAGAAATAAGAGCCTCATTTAAAATTGCCTACTTTGAGGCTGAGAGCCCAGGAATACACTGTGAGTAAATAACAGGGTTGAGACCGGCCCCTAAGCCCCTGGTCTCAGCAGGTTCTGGAGTGGGAAAGGCAGTCCTAGAACCTGTACAAAGAAGAATTCTTGAGTCATAGCCCTTTCTTCACCTTTCTAATATGATGGAGGGCAGAGAGGGGCTCCATGCTTTTTCAAGACTGTAGCAGGGAAATTATGGTTAGGGAGCGTCATGTCTATTTCACTTTCTTTCATATTGGGTGTGTGGGGTGGATTTATGATCTCTTCAATGAATAACCTAAAATACTATTTGTATTTTGAACTGATCATATGAATGCTTAATCTCCTGCTCTATGTATTGGAATGCCTGGGAGGTTATTGTCCTCCCAATGACCTTTCCCAAAATCGAATCCTGAATCTAAAAGCTGTAACCTAAAACCCCCAATCATGGCCTTAAAGAAGTTTCCCAGAGAGAATTAGGCCATTCCTTTTTCATTTCTAAACATATGGGACTCATGCATGCATTCAGAAACTGTGGTATCCTTGGCCTCAAGCCTCCCTGAATTTTGGGATGCGTGGATAAGCAATAATCTCTCGGTTCCAACTTGACTGGAGCCTGAACTCAATCTCACCTGAAATTAGTTTTCAAATCCAAATGCAATTAAAAACAGATGTTCCCAAATAGACTGAAAAAAGTTGTGTGGGGGGGGAATCAGGTTCACTGCCTTTAGGATTGGTTGAATTTTTCAGGTATTTGTAATCAACAGGAAGGGAGGCAAAATAAGAGTTGTTCTCCGGGAGTTTGCTCTTCTCCTTCCCGCCCTCCATACTGAACCCTCCAAGTGCTCAGAACCAGTGCCTTTTGAGGAGATGTGTTATGATTTGCCCAGCTGGGCTTTTCTGCCTGATCCACTTCCTAATCTGTTCTAGCTCAAGACAAATTGGCATCCTATGTTAGGCACTTAATAATTCTCATTGCTGAGAATGAATTTCTATATATAGAGGAAGGGACACATAAAAAATAAATTATTATCCCAAAGTAGGAGAATATTAAAGATTCTTGCCCAGAAAGTTTCATTTAACACATGCTATAAAACTCCTTATAAAGCTAGCCTAATGGCAATTCAGGAAACATTAGTGAGTTTTGGAAGGTTTTTTTCCCCCCCATTGAATCAAAACCCCATTAAAGTATGCATGGTGGGGAAAGGGAGGAGAAAGCTCACTTGTGGACAAATAGTACCCATGAACTTTAATGCGTTAAAATGGATTCATAAGTTCTTCTAAGATGAAAAACATGTGTCCAGTTATTGTGAGATTCACCACGCCTTACAAGTTCGGAACAGACCATCCTCATGTCCTGGTGCTAAAATGAGTATGTCTATTCTCAGAATAATTTTCAGCATTAAGTCTGGTCCACCATTTGATTTTTAATCTCCTCTTTTATCCCTGAAATCTTGCATTCCTGGTGCACTTCATCTCTTTTGTGCGGAATAATATCCTTCAGAAATCTTTGATGCATTGGTGAATTAAAAGAAAAAAATGAAATGTAAGTGCTTGCTCTATTTGTCATTTTTAATACGTTTTGAGCCTCTTGATTTATGATGAAGCATTTCTTAGGAGAGGAGAATGTTTAAGGTGGTATTTTGAGCTCCATTTAAGGCAATTTAGTTGTCATCAGGCCTCCTCACCCCATAACCTTCCAAAGACCTTGCTTCATAAATTGGACCCAAACAATTGGCTTGTGTTTCGAGTAGACAAAGCCTTATGGAAATGATCCTTGCTAAGTGTTTTTATTGGACATCTGGGTAAGAGTTAGCCTTTGTCAGACCAGTCACAGACCACAGCTAGCCCTGACTCCTACAGCCTTGGTGGCAGTTTCTGCTCTTAGAAAACTCTCTTAAAATTCTTTTGGATTGAAAAGGAATGAGATTTGGATTCCTTTTCCTCCGCTTTCTGCTTTGATTCCTGATTCAGTCAGCAGCCGAGATGAAGGGTGTTCATTCCACGCCTCCCTCATCTTTAGGTCAGAACCCTGTGTTTAGTGCCCCACCTGCCCTCCTTCTGTGGAAGTAGATCCTGGCCCTGGGGAGTCTCGAGACCCTTGTGGGGTCCATGTTATGCCAGGGTGTTGTGGTCCCGCTAAGGAAGGGCAGAAGGATTTCAGGACCCCAAAGGTACCGGCTTGGAGGAATGACTTTCTTCACGCTCGCTCTCAGTGAGTCATCCTGATCCAAACTAATGTGAGGTGCCAGAGCATAGACCCTCCCCAGGGTTGATGTGAACCTAGATGAGAGAGAAAGAAGAGAAGTTAGTACAAGGGCACTGCATTTAATAGCAAAATGTATCCTTTATGTAAAAGAAATAAGAGCCATGCATAGAGTATCCCTTGGGGGTGATTACCAGATGAAAGGAGGAGGCATGCTCTAGTAGTTTTCATTACTTGTGCCGTAATACAGAATTTTATATTTGAAAAACACTCCGGCCATGAACTTCATTTTACAAATTCCTGTGCCAAAGGCAGAATATCTCCTGGATGAGAACTTCAGTGACAAAGGCAGGAAGTGACTAGGCCAAATATGAAGTAAATTAGTAAGTAGGTAAGTAAGTAAATAAAAATAAATAAATAAATAAATACATAAAAAATGGGAAATGTTCAGGTTATTCAAAAGATGAATTTTATTCTTGCTTAACCTGAGAAAAATGTCCATCCCCCATAAGAGAATGGATTCGCATGTGATTCCAGGTGCTGACAAGAATAACACACAGTCCTAGCATGTGGTACCCTTCTTTTTATTATCACTCTCCTGAGAGTTCTGGGCTATTTTAAGTGTGAGGATTTAAGTGCACATCCTACAGAGAAGTCTGTTTAAGCCCTTCCAGTGGGCGAGCAGTCCAGAGACCTATTTTTTTTTTTTTTAAGATTTTATGTATTTATTTGTCAGAGAGAGAGCACAAGCAGGAGGACTGGCAGGCAGAGGGAGAAGCCGGCTCCCCGCTGAGCAGGGAGCCTGATGCGGGGCTCGATCCCAGGACTCCAGGATCATGACCTGAGCCAAAGGCAGATGCTTAACCGACTGAGCCACCAGGCACCCCTAGCCAGAGACCTAATTAAATGAGGTTTTCACCCCAGCCCTCATGATGCTTGGATGTGACTTCAGAAGGCGGGTGATATGTCACTACAGTCTATTGGTGATACACAGAGTTTTGAAAACATTGAACCGTTTAAAATGTTTCCCAGTTGACAGAGCAGTTTCACACATGGCATCTCCGACTTGCTGCTCTTTTGAGGGAAGGTCCTCGGGGGGTTCAAAGAGCAAGACATGGTCTTTGCCTGAGCGAGTCCCTGCACAAGGCCCCCCCAGAGCTTCCAACCTGAACTGTAGAACCAAAGATTCTGCCTCAACTGGCTTTAGGGTCTTTGCACGTGCCTGTCAATAATGGGAGGAGTTCCATTACATCCATAATAGCCTTTCCAGCTTTATAATTCTTTGTCTCTTCTCTATATTCAACTCAAGACCTTTCTTTGTTTGTTTGTTTAATTCCTTTGGGGGTTGAACATCAAGGAAAGCAAGTGAGCCAGGAAGGAGGCGAGGAAGGCAAACATCAGGAAGGGGAAACAAGAGTGAGAAAGAACTTGGAGAAGAATGAAAGGAAATAAGCTTACAGATAAGTAATGGGGTGACAGGACTGTGGGAGGCGGGTTAATTTCCCATATCTCAGATTTAATACAAGGGGGAAATAGCTGATGATTTGCAGTGTAATTCTGTAAGTAGTGTCAAAATTAATAATCCTTTTAACTTTTACCTTAAGAAAAACATTCCAGATGACTGCACAGTTCATTCTGTACTGCAGAGACCACGACAGCCCAGTTGGGGGGTGTTGGAAGGAAAACCATTACTAGTTCATGAAGAGGTATCCACTTCTGAAAGCCTAAAGCTGACCCTCGGCCTCTGTCCACGATGGTGTGGGGAGGAACGTCCTCTTGTTGACGCTCTTTGGGGGCAAGGACAGGTTCCTGCCTTTTCCTCCCTACAGCGTTTTCATTTTTGTTTTTTTATTTTATTATGTTATGTTAATCACCATACATTACATCATTAGTTTTTGATGTAGTGTTCCATGATTCATTGTTTGTGCATAACACCCAGTGCTCCACGCAGAACATGCCCTCCTTAATACCCATCACCAGGGTAACCCATCCCCCAACCCACTCCCCTCTAGAACCCTCAGTTTGTTTCTCAGAGTCCATAGTCTCTCATGGTTCATCTCCTCCTCCGATTCCCCCCCCTCATTTTTCCCTTCCTATATCTTTTTTCCTACTATCTTTTTTTCTTTTTTTAACATATAATGTATTATTTGTTTCAGAGGTACAGGTCTGTGATTCAACAGTCTTATATAATTCACAGGCTCATCTTAGCACATACCATCCCTTACGTTCTGCCCCAGCCAGGTCCATTGGTTACAAAATGAAGAATCTGGTTCCCGCCAAGGTTTTTCGCAATTGGCTACATTTTACTTGATCTGAATATCTGTAGGAATTACTATCTCTATTCCTAACTTCATTCAGTAGTCAGCAGTGGTTGTTATTTCTTTAATGTACAGAATAACAACAACAAAAACCCACTCAGGTATGTTCTGGGTGATACCCTGGTCTCTTAAAGCAGACAGGGGTTGAGTGTTAGCCTTCTGCTGTGGGTAATTGTAAAATGTTCCATTTCCTTGTGGGCTGCGAGGAACATATTGATTATCTGTGGAGTGAACTGGTTGTGGAAAAGATTGCAAAGCATTTTCGAAACAGAATTTCCTGGTGCGAGCAGGAGTTTAATAAACATTGGATCAAACGCTGTGGAGAGGACTGACCTGTGCCCGTGGGTGTGGCCAGGAGGAGAGCCCAGGGCAGACCTTCCTCCCCAGCCTGAGGTGATGGGCTGTGATGACCCCTGCAGTGTCTCCAGACAGTGTCTCTGTTTAGGACTTTGCCTCTGAGGCCATTTGCCCTGAGCTCTTTGGGAAGAAACGTCATTCCTCAAGCCTGAGGTCTGTCACCTGCAGCCCCGAGCTTAGCAAATCCTGTAGGTGGCTCCTGTGCCTTCTTTGTTTACAAAAACCACACCTCCATACAATCCTTCATTGACAAGTCAGCTTACACGGAGTCCCTCCTAGCTTGTGCAAAAGGCATGGGGAGTTGTATCCTTGATTGGAAAAGTTACATAAAATGAAGAGTCAAACAATGAATCATGGAACAGTACATCAAAAACTAATGATGTACTGTATGGTGACTAATAAAACGTAATAAAAATTTTTTTAATTAAAAAATAAAGTAAAAAAAATGAAGAGTCATCTTTAAAAGATAAGACATACATGCCATAAACATTTCTTTCAACTTAAAATATAAATTAGTGTATTCATTCAGGAATCATTTGATGTAGGAGCAGGAAAGTCTTTTTTTTGAATCTGGGTCTGATACTGGAGCTGTCTTTCACAAACCCCATTTATAAAGCACCATCTACAGTATCCAGTTTTTGGCTTCTTTAAAGCTATGTCTTAATTACAAGAACTTAAAAACTCGTACTGTCATCTGAGAACGAGGCCTCGAGATTGTAATTATTTCTTCCTTGACTCTTTTTTTTTAGATTTTATTTATTTGACAGAGAGACAGCGAGAGAGGGAACACAAGCAGGGGGAGTGGGAGAGGGAGAAGCAGGCTTTCCGCTGAGCAGGAAGCCTGATGCGGGGCTCGATCCCAGAACCCTGGGATCGTGACCTGAGCTGAAGGCAAATGCTTAAGGACGGAGCCACCCAGGCGCCCCTCTTCCTCGACTCTTACGGTTGTCTCACTCAACGCTTAATTTAGCACTACTTTGCGGAGCTCCCTTTTGACAAGCCTTTCCAAAGCAGGCTTACTCATTTTCACATAAACGCTCCCTTCCCTTTGCATTCATGATTCATTGCTCCACGTAATTCTTAAATTGTGTACGTCGATGAAGCCCAACAAGGCATATATAGTTTAGGGCTCAAAAACAACAGATTCTTGGTGAACTCATAACTCAGAGTAGAAGCCCATTGGTTCTAGAGAGAGGCCTGATCGTTGCCAGCTCTCAGAGTTGGGGCAGGGAAGGGGGAGACTTGCAGAGGCTGTAAGGGACCACCCATCTGTGGAATTTGTGAGTGGGGGCTGTGAAGCAGCTTCTACTCTAATAAATGCTCACCATGTAGAGTATAATGTGACCGTCCCCAGTTGAGGAACAAAGATAAAATCCAGTTGCTGCTAAGTGTTATGTGCAGTAGAGACAGTCAGCACATGGGAGGACAGGTTACTTCTGGGTGGAATAAGCAACCAGAATACAGTTGTTAGGGGTTTAAGTGTGTTGCCACCAAAGCTCATCTGTTGAAATCCTCACCTCTAATACCTCAGAATGTAATCGTATCTGGAGATAGCATCTATAAAGAAGTAGTTAAGTCAAAATGAGGTCAGTAAAGTGGGGCCCTAATCCAGTATGACTGGTGTCCTTATAAGAAGAGGAAATTTGGATAGAGACATGGACCGAGGGAAGACGATGTGAAGACATGGAGAAAGGGGCCATCTAGAATCCAGGGAGAGAAGCCTAGCGCGGAGCCTGTCCTCATGGCTCTTAGAAGGGACCAACTCTGCTGACACTTTAGCCTCAGACTTCCAGCCTCCAGGACTGTGAGAAAACAACCATCATTTCTAAAACCACCCTGTGGTACTTCATTACAGTAGCCCAAGCAAGCTAATATGGAAGTCTTTATGGAGGAGGGAGCATTTGATACGGGCTTGAAAGAATGGGTAGTTTATCGATACGGGCTTGAAAGAATGGGTAGTTTATCAGTGGCCAAGATAAAAGGAAGGAAATTCCAGGCAGATGTAAGAGCAAGAGCAAAGGCTTAGAGGTGGGTATTTGAGATATAATAGGTATTTGAGATATAATAGGACTGTCTGACTAGGGGAGTATTACTGCTGGGCTGAAGTAGGACAGCCTAGAACAGGTAGGTCAGATCTTCAAGGTCTTGAGGGTCATCTGCAGGCAGTGGGGACCCACTGAAGGCTCCAGAACAGTGACACGGTCAGTGCAGCACTTTGGAGACGTTATCTCGTACGCAGTTGTCAGAAAAGGTCTGACACCTGCTGAATCCCTGTGGCCGTCGGCATCAGGAGCATGACGGGATCCCAGACGTGGCTGACGATACTACTCAGGGCGAGTGGAATTGGTGGGAGAGAGTCAGGACTCACCACTGCATGAGAGCGAGAAAGCATCACTGCTTATTGAAGTTCCAGCTCTTACCACCACACCCCTGACAACCCCCTGCCAGTAACAGAGAGTTGCCAGGCTTCTTGACAATTATTTGCTTCTGAGTTGAGCAGGGAATGGACACGTGAGCGGAAGAATTCAGGAGGCATGCTTGGTTCTGGGCTTCTGAGGAGAGTCCCAGCTCAACTCTTGCAGGGAAACTAAACTTCAGCTCATCTTTGGTTTTATGTGACACTGCTCCCACTGAGGTGTTGAAGCTGAAAGCATTTTATCTTGCATGCAAGTCTTAAAAGGTTATTGATCTGTACATTCTAACTGCTAGAGAGCCCATCAGATTATTGGTGCTTAATAAATTTTTTAATTAAATGCACTAATGTCCTTTTCCATGGCTTTTGTTAATACCTGTAGCCTGTTGGATCAGAAGAGGTTTCTCACACCTCCATTGACACTACACTAGCTGTTCTAGGGCCTTATGACAGTTTTAAAAATGGCTGCTCAGAAAGGCTTAGTTAAGAACAAGGCCCCACCAAGAGACTCTGATTCTGTAGGTCCTGGGTATATCTATTTACAGAAAGTCCTATGGATGATTTTGACGTATAGCTAAGGTTGCAAAGTCACTGATTACTGTCAACTTTTCAAACTTTTATAACGGTTTTGAGAGCAAGGTTAAATTTGATACCAAAGAATTTTAATCCCCACGATTCTAATTTTATCAGACTTTGTTAGCTTATCTAGTAAAAGCTTTGCCAATCTAAGATTCAAACTGGTAACTTCAGAAAAGCCACTCCTACTTTCCACTCTAATTTAAAGAGATCCCTTTCCCTTCCTCTTGATTCCTTCAAACCAACCGAACAAAACAAAACCATGTGAATAAAAGACAGAAAATCCGTTTACTAAAACAAGTCTCTGCCTAGAACCACCATCAACTAATCCTGATTCCGCTGAAATACCAATCTCCTTATGAGAAACATATCAGGTGAGGATACTGTCCATAAATTTAGGTGTGCACGAAATGGAGCTTTATTTTTCTATAACTCAACTCAGTTTCTATTTCATGCTCCATCCCATTGGGTGGCAAAATCTTAGCCTTAGTCAATAAAGAGTATTTTCTACCTCTTTCCCAGAGGTTGCCCTAAGTTATTGGGAATTTAAATGATACCAAGGCGCAGGGATGGAGCCGTGGCGAGGAGGTTATCCATGAGATTTTCTGTTCCTGCTGGCATCCCTGAAATGACCTCATTCCTGTCTGGTCCTTGCTGCTATGTCATCCTCACACCCCACTGCAAGGCGTGTGTCTCCACTAATTCATGCATCTCCTGGGCATAAGGGCATGAGTCTGCTGCTTCCACCCCACCCTGGGCAGGGGCACACCCTGTGGTTGCCTCTGGCAAATTTATGTTGATATGAGGGGTAGCCATTTCCACTCTGAGATAGTGCCCAGGAAGGAGGGATAGGTTTCTTCCATTCCCCTGTGTTTGTGATTGCAGGCGCCCCTCCCTCGCTCCAAGCATCTCCTCCCCACTGCCCCCCCACCCCCACTCTGCTCCAGGGACTCTTTTCCAACCTCTGGGGCAGTAAGCCCTGTACTTCCAGAATCAAACACGATCACAAGTCTGTTACATTGTTTCTGCACAGGCATCCTTTGGGTTTTCCTTTGAGGGTTGGACCTTGGAACAAATCAGAGAAAATGCCTTGTTTCTCTCTTTAGGCACCATCACTTGTTCCCCGAGGCAATAAGCACCCAGCTGAAAGCATCAGGTTGACACTAAGGAATAATGGAAATAGAAAGTTAGACCTCTGAAACTTATTTGATTTAGCTTTGGCTGAAATTGTGATCAAAGCTAGAGGATCACAAGCTTTAGTGATCAGTTTAATGAAAAACTTTGAAGAATGTTGGCACAGTGCTTGGCGAATACAAAGCACTGAGTTAGCCAGAACATCTTAATCTATAATGACCAGAAAATGTAAGATGTTTACTTTAAACACACTAAGAATATAAACAGCAAGGTTGGAGTGAAGGTCTTCTTTTCCCCCCATGTTTATATTTATTCCGTATCTTGTTGCCATTAAATCATTCTCTGACTAGTTTGCAAGAATTTCCTTGGAGAAATACTGACTCTAAACTTTATTGTTATCTTCTCTGGACTATATCCTTAATCTCAGAGACATACTTGCTTGGAATGGGAAATTGCATTTACTCGCTATAAGTTTGTGAAAGGAAATTGAGTTTGATAGAATGTTTATTGCTAGAAATCAAGTTCACTCACCTAAAGTTGTAATGTACACACCAGCTCTGTAGCCTCTCTAACTTCATTCTGTTACTTTACTCTTATATAAGAGCCTTGACTTCATTTAGTTAAAAAAACATCAAGCCCTTTGCTTAGCTTCCTCCCCATAAAGCTTTATGAAAAACTCTAAGACTCTAATGAAAGTAGTTTTAAAGAGCAATGTGAATTCAAGTTTTTCCCTACTAGTGAAAAAAGGAAACACCAAGAGAAAAAAACCACGGATCAATACTTGGCACTGTTATTCTGCATAAAAGTTTAAATGTCTTTCTAACATGTCTTAGTGGCAAATACACAACTTTAGAGTGACACCATTGAAGAGGACATAGACCAAAAAAAAGTTAAGGAATGAGGACACAGTTATATTTCGTTTCCCCAGTCAAGTGCCCAGTTCTCTCTTTGTATCCCAGGTGTTACCAGTATAGGAGAAAGTAACTTGGTAAAATTCATTCACATGAATGCATTGGTTATATCCTATACCACCTTTGTCTCCCCCATTGTTATATAATTTCACAAGGGCAGACATTTTCTCTATTCGTTGTTTATTTCTTGTATCCCCAGGACTTCCTCCTAAAGGAATGGTAGGCAGTCAATAAATATTTGTTGAAATTAAAAAAAAAAAAAAGAATGAATGAATGGATTCTCCCAGACTTTCACCCTGTATCTTTGAAAGTACTGTTAGAAAAATGTCAGGTTTGAGTACAAAGGTATACAAAGTTGTACAAAGGTACATTAACAGTGGCGATTCTTAGAGCAAGAGCCCTTCCCTAGATCCCTTAAACTAGCCCTTCCCTTCCCTAGATCCCTTAAACACCTTACTGGTGTGATACAAGAATTCTGTGCCAAGCTCGCTTGTATCCGCCCAGTTTTGAGTAGGTAGGCTCAATCCCTCTGTCTGTTAGGACACTACAAATATTTTCTTGTGAATAGTTGACATAGTTTTGGTATGTAGATGGTCATTGAATTGTGTAGGTGAGGCATGAAGGAAAGGAGCAAGAAAACATTCTATTCAATAATTTTCATCCCTTTTGTAGTATATTTCTGCAAGGTCACATGTCTGCCAGAGATTGAAGAAGGTGGAGATGCAACTATATTGGATCATTATAAAAGGACCCAATTCTGCCCCCGAGACATTCAGACCTGAATTTTAATTTAAATATCTTGAAGTTTAAAAGTTCTGGGAAGAATAACAATAATTCTAACCTTTTTCCTTTTCATTATACTACAGCTTTGCATGTAGGGAGTTAAGTTTCATGTTTGGCAGGGGTGAGGGGCACGTTCATACTCCTGTATGTAGACATTGCTTTTTGCTTAATAAAATTTTGAAACTAGATTAACACTGATGATCTTAAATGCCTCCTCTAGGTATAGAATTTCACTTTCTTTCATGATGAAGTTGAACTCCACAATCTTTAGTTGTTGTTCTTGTTGTTTTTTAGTGTAAAAGACAACATTTCAGGCACAACTTATAAAATTTTGAACATTCTATATCTACAACATATTTTCTTTAATTCATGATGAGAGAATTTTGATTAATAATTATCATCACATGTATTTATGATTTATTATAACTTGTTAATTTGCTTTTCAAGGATCAAAAAGTTTCCATTAGCAACATGTTGGCCACCAGAAATACCTTAAATGTGCAAAGTTAGCTGGTCTCATCCTGCTGTGTGCTGGTTGCCTCAAGTACACATTTTCAAGTGGGTGGAGGTGCAGATGCCGAAAGAGTCACAAAAGGGTGAGATCTTTTGGACTTGAGCAAATTTAGTTCACCAAGTTTTCCATGGAATATTGGCAAGACTTTGCAAGTTGGTATTCTGTTTTGAGATGGAAACCAGCATTCACTGAAATTGAAGTGTAAACATTGGGTGATATTTTATTATCAATATTCCCATTCTCAGGATGCTCTAACCTCAACAAATTCATTACCAGGAAGAAGTTTGGACTGTCACTTGTGGGGGCCCCTGCACCCTTTATATGTCTCATATTCTTCAGATAAGTGAAATTGGCATACTGCATATTAAATGTGTTTATACCATGTTACACTGAATATTTATAAAAAGAGATTTCTTTTTATAAGTCACTTTGAAGATTTACCTTGATCATAGATGCCTTCAATCTTGTCAGGTTGATATATAAATGTCATAACATAACTGTGATTTTTATATTGGCTGAGTCAAGCAGTGTATATAAAAGCAATTAAACCTTCTGGAGCAGTCTACACTGAAATGTGTAGAATTAAAAAAAAACAAAAACTTTTTATTTTCCAATAGCGTGGTAAGTGCGAAGCACCTAACATTTTGTTTAGCACGTCGCAGGGCCTCAGTGAATGTTAGCTATTATCTTTATCAATCTTTCAGGTTCCTGTTATTTGGAGGTTTGTATCTTTATTTTGACCAGTGAAGGCACTTTGCAAGTGATATGTCATACAACCTAGAAAGCTAGAGCTAAAAGGATTGAGCTAATCTCCCCGTTTTATAGATGTGGACATTGAGGTTAAATGACTTAGACAGAGTCATACAGATAAAGCAGAAGGCCTAAAATGAATCCCCTGACCCCCAGTCTGCTGTGATTTCCACCGGCCCAGGTCTGGAACTTTTCAGACAGGGAGAGCCTGCAGGTATGTCTGAACAAGGCCTCTGATACGCTCTTATATCTGCAAACATCAGGGAAGAGCAAGATTGGGTTTAATAGCTTAAAGAAAGAGGGACACACCCCATAAGACTCCACATCCATTTGGGGCTCATTTTAAAAGCCTGAATAAAAATACAGTCTTTTGGAACCACTTAATTTTTTGGTCGTCTACTGTGGGAACAATTCATAGCTTTAGATGAATGAATTGCCGAAGGGCTGTTTTGTCTGTAAATTCAAGTAAATTGAAGAACAAGTCATCATGAAATGTAAACACAAGATAATGTTCCTGTGTTCCATTTTCTTTTTTCCTGAAAATGTGGGTGACAAAGATCTTCACATCCAGCATTACTGTGGAAAAAAATTAAGTTAGCCAGCACTTCTTATGAAGAAAGCTATTTCCCCCACTCTGTAGGAGATCCGATCTAGAGAAATTGAGGGCCAAAGAGATTATGTCCTGAGGTTGATTTTTCTTCTATTTTTGTTCCCACTGTGGTTCATTTTGAAAAATGTAAATCTGTTTAAGTTTTAGTCGCTCAATTTTTTTAAACCGGCATCTTCAGAATGTTCTTTAATATCAAGGGAAATTAAAATGTTATATTGTCTTCACTCTTTTACCTTGGGATTTAGAGATGTTCTTTTCAAGGTATGTGATTGGTCCTAAGCTGACTCCTCACTTGGTCAGAATAAATTGAGACTGAGCCTAGCAGATGACCAGGGAACATGTCTCTGCTATTTCAAGAGATAGCAGCACCCCTAAGGAATTTATTTATTTTGTAAAGATTTTATCTATTTGTCAGAGAGAGAGAAAGAGAGAGCACACAAGCAGGTGGAGCAGCAGGCAGAGGGAAAAGCAGACTGAGCAAGAAGCCCCATGCAGGATTCATCCCAGGACCCTGGGATCATGACCTGAGCCGAAGGCAGACGCTTAACCGACTGAGCCACCCAGGCGCCTCACCTCTAAGGAATTTAGATGCAAAGTTCAAAGAGCTTTAGACAGGGCATGATTGGAAGAGCGTGATAAAGAAGGCTCTTGAGAGTTTTGAATTTTGAATTACCCTTATTTTAAAATTAGACACAGATGGTTGGTTTAGAACGGCTTGCCTTAGCTTTTAGGTGAAATTCTTTTAAAACAGGAAGTAAGTTTACTTTGCTCACCAAACTTCCAAGTGGCTCAATTTCAGGTTCTACAATAATTTGATTATGAAGTCACATATGACAAATGGATTTCCAACCAGAATTTCTTGAAAATAATGGTAAACCCCTCCAGCAGTCCACTAAAGCCAGGCAGTGTTATAATAATTGGTAAAGACCTTGTCTGATGCCCTGTAATAACTTATAGAGCAAATCACCAAGTCCTCATCTCACAAACTGGTGACAAATGTTAGAGAAACATATGCTTCCTATTGTTTTACTCATCTTTTAAAATTTTGATGTAAGTGTAAAAATAATGAGTTTCACAAAAACTGGCAGAAGAACCCTAGGATTTTTTTTTTTTAAGAGAATATCCTAGATTTCCTAGACTCTATCAGGTTCCAATTTCTGCCACCTCTATTATGCTTGGGAGGTCTCATTATTGCAAAAATGACTGTTGGGTTTCCTTTGACTTTGGGTTCTCTGAATCTTGCTAATCGGTTCTTTTTTTGACATTGCAAATATTATGAGGACTTTATATTATCAGGAAAGGGAAATACATAGTTTTTTTTTCTAAGCTAAATCTTTTTTGTTGTTAAAAGTACCTACAAATGGATTATGATTTCTTTATCTTTCAATCTATTTCCTAACAGTTAATGAAATAAAAGTTGCCAATGCTTTTCTAAATCAGATTACTGATTAAGCAACTTCTCCTTTAACACAGTACCTTAGGATTCTTTAAAAAACAACAAAAAAGCCCACTATGAATGATGTCTGAGAGTGATGGTTTTTAGAATCAACATCAGTGTTCATTAAAATAAGCTTAGCCTGAGGTAGTCATGAAATTTTCCAAATAGTGTATATGTGTAGTAGAAGGATAAAAGTGGCCTTAATTTTCAATCAGCAGACACTTACTGAGGACTCGTCATTCGAAAAGAGCTGGGAAGAATTGAAGAACAATGTCATTGTTTCGGAGCGTCTCAAAGTGGAGTTTATAGAATACCTGCAACAAACCTTCATTGAAAATGCAGATTCAAGGGCCCCACTCAGACCTACTGAATCAGAGCATCTGGGGTGAGGCTTGGGAACTTGCATTTAGCAATAATCATGTGCATTCAAAGTTTGTAATGATTAAGCTAGGGGCTCATATTTTCTATATGGAGAAACTTACTTGCAGGCAATGAACTGGGCTGCAACAATGTTGTAAAATCTCTTAGGACCAAACAACTCAGGAAGAGAAGAAAGAGCATGGTTCTACATAAGCCCCTCCCGTGTTTCTACATGGAAAGGAAAGGTGAGGCTTTCTCCAGGTGTAAGCAGGTTATCACCATCAATATCAAGCAGTGTCTGAGAAGCTGAAGAGTAGATCCCAAGGAGAGTAGTAGATACCCCAAGTCATCCCAGCCAAGGTAGCTGCAGTAACTCTGGTCCACATACCTCTCCTTTCTATCGGCAACATTGTCATCCTGCTCTCTCAAAGCTAAAGCGTCATGCATCCAGAGTCTCCCCTTCCCAAGCCCAAACTTGTGGAAATAAGAGTGAGAGAATTGGAAAGGGAAAAAGAGCTTATTGTGTGTAATTTAGGCCCAGAGGCAGCATGGTGTAGGTGGACAGAAACCTGGTTTCTTGCTCCAGTAATAGTTGTGTGATTGTTAGTGCAAGAATTTCTCAGGGCCTCAGCTTTGTTCTCTGTGAATGAAGAGGTTCTCCATAATTTCTGTGCGGCATTTCAGCTGGGAGACTGATTTGATTTGTGAGCATCAGTGTCTTGTCTAATTGCATGGTTGTTTAGATAGGCAAAGTCTAGCATCTCATTGTCCTAAAGCCTCTCCAGCAATCTAGTCAAGAAATGAAATGTTAGCATCTGCGTCCCTCCTTTTGATGGTGTGGTGGTTAAGAGAACAAGCTTCAGAACCAGGTAATCCATGGTCTCAACTCCAGCCGTGTCACTCCCAGCCTTGATTTCTTCATTGTTTAAATCGGGATAGTCATACGCATCTCACTGTACCACTGAGAAGCCTAAATAATGTCTGTAAGATGCCAGGTTTAGGCTTGATATACATAAAGGGCCCCAGAGTCAGATCTTCAGAAGGACTACAGACACCTTAGTTCTTCCATCATGAACTTCTGTCTTTGAGTAGGGCCATGTTGGAAGAGGAAAGACCATCATTTATGTCAATTTACAATCTTTAAAAAATGAACCGTCTAATTCATTGCAGTGAGGTACCTTGCATATTTGACATCTGGAGTGAATCATTGCTTAACACTCCCTTCTTTGTAGGATAAAATTATTTTCAGTAATTAATTTCAGCAATTATCACAATAATTTGCAATAATCATTTTCTTGATTTGTTCTTTAATTTTAAAGCAAATAATTAATAATTTAAATAATAATTGAAAAAGAAGAGTGAATTGCAAATTTAAAGAGAATTTGAATTCAGTACATGTCAGGTATGAACTAAAATGTGCACTTGCCAAACAAAATATCATACCTCACCGTTCAGTTTCCTTATTTTCAATTTAAAACACAGAATCTCCGCATAAATGACACAATCGATATACATCAAAGATCTTTATATGTTTGGTTTTACAATCACTTAGCAGCTATTGTTTGTTTTAAATCTACTGTTTAAATGCAGGAAAAGATGCTACCACCAGGGTCGGAGGCAAAACCTGTTCTAGAGCCAGTTGCTCCAACAGTTTCCAATGGTTCCAAACTTGCTCTAGAACCAATTTCTGGGGCTGAGTCCACGTATGTTGGGGGGCAAGGGCGGGGAGGCCCGTTGTATAATTGGCAGCTCTTCCAATTAACTTCCAGATATAATACAATGTTTATTAGAGGATAAGTAATTTTAAAAACGAGAAACTCCAAAGCTTACATATATAGTATTTATACCCAGTAATAACCACAATAGCTCTCTAGAACTTAGACCAACAAGTGATTTTTATGTTGGTCTAAATTGTTGCAGAACCGAGGGACCCGCACGAACCAATTTAGGCCATGTCCCTCGGCCTCAGATTCGCCACCGCCATGGCCAGCCAGTCGCAGGGCATTCAGCAGCTGCTGCAGGCCGAGAAGCAGGCCGCCGAGAAAGTGTCGGAAGCCCGCAAGCAAAAGAACCGGAGGCTGAAGCAGGCCAAAGAAGAAGCTCAGGCTGAAATTGAACAATACCGCCTGCAAAGAGAGAAGGAGTTCAAGGCCAAGGAAGCTGTGGCTCTGGGATCCCATGGCAGCTGCAGCACCGAAGTGGAGAAGGAGACCCAGGAGAAGATGACCATCCTCCAGGCCTACTTCCAGCAGAACAGGGATGAAGTCCTGGATAACCTGCTGGCCTTTGTCTGTGACATCCAGCCAGAAATCCATGAAAACTACCGCATAAATGGATAGGGGAGGAAGGAGCAGCTCTGCCTGCAGATTGGCATGTTAGATGCCTTCATGGAATACGAAGCTTCAGCAAAGCTTGAGTAGTTACATCCTTGTGAAAAGGCATTAAATTATTTCTGTATATCATGTAGTAGGTCCCTTCACTTCTTGGAGAATAGCAAATCTAGCTTCTTTGTACAAACGTAGAGCTTATCCAAAGATTTTCTCCTTTTACCTCATGTTTCTTAGAAATTTAATGTGTGTATGTTGTCTGTTTTCCTATGCCTTTTAGCTCAAGCAACATATGTATCAGTACTTTTTCTTTCTTAGATGTAGTAAAAAAAAAAAAAACCTGTTTAAAGAAAGAAAGGGATTAATTTTTTTTTTTTTTCCCTAAAGCTTTCTTGAAGGTCAGGGGCTTTCTCTATGAAAAAGTAGTAAATAGTTACTGTAACTTGTGTGAAGCAGCAGCCGGCCTTAAATCGTCCTTTCGGCTAAGGGTGGAACAGCGCATACTGGTATATATTGTTCGGGCTGCTCTTAGTTTCTCTTAACCAAAATTATTAAATGATAGAATTCAAGAACTTGTATGCATTTCTTACTTGGGTACTGATAATCATTTGAAAGTAAAGACTTTTTTTTTTTAAAGATTTTATTTATTTGACAGAGACACAGCGAGAGAGAGAACACAAGCTCAGAGAGTGAGAGAGGGAGAAGCAGGCTTCCTGCTGAGCAGGGAGCCCGATATGGGGCTCGAACCCAGGACCCTGGCATCATGACCCGAGCCGAAGGCAGACGCTTAACAACTGAGCCACCCAGTCTCCCCGAAAGTAAAGACTTTGTCATGCATTTCCACAAAAATAAATAAATAAATAAATAAATTGTTGCGGGAAAGAGTATCTCATCACTGATATTGTTTAGAATTGTTGGAACATGTTGATAATAAAAAGCAGATCAACTCTTATTGTTTTTAAATTCTCTGCAGACAACACATACCCTATTGCATGAGGCGGGGGGGGGGGGCTCTCTCTGTCCTGCCCTTGGCATACCATTGATCTAGTTGTTTCCTTCACCTATGAGTTTCCAGAGTCTTCTGACTCCCCAGCACGCAGTGCACCCCTTTCTGCATAGTAGGACATAATAATTATTTGTTGAATTATGAATGCCGCTCATGCTACATGTCCCCATGCTCATTATTTTTAAAATACCTAAGGGCAAGTATTATCTGCCTTTTGCTATCAAGTTTTGAGAACTTACATAACCTGTTCAAATTCACACAGCTTGTTAGCGGCAGAGCTGGGATTTGAACCCAGCGCTCTGTGGCTCCCGTGCATTCAGCGCCTGGCCCTGTACACAGCTTCTCATCTGTGACACAATTTGCTGACACCTGTCTCCTGACTTTAAAATGTATAATGCATAATTAAAGAAGTAACCTTTGTGGGCACTATTCAAGCTTGTTTTCATCCTAAATGCAAGTTGGAAAAATATTTGGCACTGGTGACTGTCACATTCATTAGGAGCCTTAAACCCATCTGCAGCTCTATTGATATTCATCAGCCCTGCTAAATCATTTACACCATCAGGAAATTAGTCTAGAATGGCACTCCTTTTCAGAGAAAGGAACCAGGAAAATCCAGAGAGGCGAGAAGCTGAGCCCTGTTGGGAAGCAAATAATAGCAGGTAACTGCTGCAGGCCGCCTTGCCAGGGGGACCAGGGAGCGGCTGTCATCCATAGGTTGGAGAAATAAAAACCCAGCCACGGTGGGATTTTCATTTATATGGCAGCACAATCCAGGGCCTGGCAAGTCGCTGAGCCTGCACAGCCAACCATCTGTTTCAAAGCCTCCTGCATTTTCCCATTCATGTAGCCATTTAATCTGCCCTTGGCAGGGCTGAAAATAAAATTCGGGAGACTCGCGGAGAAATGCGTGGCTCAGAGAAGCCTGACTGAGATAAACCCAAGCCTCACACACCCTGACCCCTGGAGGAGGCCACACAAAGGCCCTCCTGGTGCACTAATCAGAAGTTATCCCGCACGCTGTCACCAGGGGGCGCACCCCCAGGAAATAACTGACCTGCAACAGCACCCAGGAGAGATGATTCTGGGGACCTCACAGATCGCCGGATTCGGTAATTTCCTACCCTCTCCCCACCCCTTGTGACGATTGGACAGGGAAGGGAGGAAATTCGAGGCTTTTCTTGCTTTGGCTAGAATTGGCACCGAGATGGGAAAATCAACTTGAGCGGTGGAGTTACCTTACCACGGCTTCTATCTGAGGGCCCCAGATTAAGGAAACACCAAATTAGAAATTTAGAGCATGACATCTATTTTAGGACTTCTAGTCATCAACCAAACATCTTTTTGTTTAACAAAAATTTAAAAAATAATATGTCTAGAAATGTTCAGTCACCATTAAATTTCCTTGTGGCTCAAACCCTCATGTCTCCTACATAATTATAAATCAAAAGATTAAACCTTTTATAGATTCTCTGAAGCCACTGGTTCCCAGATCCTGAGGAGCATCCAAATGACCTACGGGACCTTTAAAAAGTATATAGCTATGGGAGTTGAGATCTGGGGAACTGTATTAGAAAAATGTATAAACTTGGTGAGTCTAAGGATCAGCCCGGTTTCAGAACAACTGCTTGGAATCAGCCCCCACAACTTGATTTTATCTGCCGAAGCCATCAGAGGCTGAGAATTACAGTTTGCTGATGACAAATAAATAAAGCGCTCAGTTCTCCTAGTTAGGCTTTTGTCCCTGAACTTGTATCTCCCAAACGTGTCTGTTTTACAAATTATCTGGGCACTGAGTCTCAAACTGGATCACACATTGCCATCACCTGGAGTTCTTTAAAAAGCCGCCATCCCTGGGTCCCACAGCCGGCAGCCCTGACGTCGTCCGTCTGGGCTGGGGCCTGGGCACCAACCAGATAGTTGCAGGTTCCCCAGTGACTCTAATGTACAGCCACGGTTTGAGAACCACTAACTGAGGGACCCTGTTCAGCACAGATGCCCGGGCCCCAAGCTAGTCCCACTGAATCAATGCCTTTAGGGCAGGACCCAGGGCATCTGAACTATTAACATGCATGGCGAGGGGGCTTATGGTCTGGCAATGCCTGTCTGTGAACTGAAAGGACTTTACATTTCTTGTCCCCAGTGGACGGTGGCCTTTCCCTGTCCCCGCAGTAGAGGGGCAGCCATCGTTCTGCTAGGGCTGCAGCTGAGGCGACTGGTGCCTGGTCTGAGCAGAGATGTGCACAGTGGCGGTGAGGTCTGGGGCCAACCCCGAGGCTCCCTCCCTCCCTCTGCCAGCCATCCACACACATGTGGATGTTTCCATAAATCACTTCTGATATGTGGTTCGTATTCAGGAAGTGTTCTGACTGCTTACCCATGTAATGATGAAGTAGAGGAAAGGTCTAATTTTGGAATGACTGTGGCTTAGGCAGCGCCGTGTTCCCTGCAAGTCTGAATTTCCTAAACACGGTGGCTCCACCACTCTGCCTGCTCTCCACAATTACACGGGCAGTTTGAGGCACACTATCCATCACAGCAAATTACTGGTGGGATCCGCTCTAGAATAAGGCTGGACAGCCTTGCTGGTGGCAATCTTTGCAGAACCTCCTTGATAGCCAGGAGAAAGGCAAGGTGGGAGGAAGAGCTGAGCAGAACAAGGCTGCTGAATCAATTAACGAGATACCTGCCTGACTTCCAGCCTGAGTGAGAGACAGGGCTTTGGAAAGCTACCGGGGCGCTGACAGCATTATACTAGAGCACGTTCTTGTCCCCTTGGTTTTGCTGGTACGTTATAGTCGGGAAGGAGTAATTTACTGACTGCCACCCAGCGTTTGGCCCCAACATACATTATTTCATGTAATTCACCCAAGAGAGTCATCACACTCTCATTGTGTAGGTGAGCAAACAGGCTGTTCATCCAGGATCACAGGTAGGGAGAGGCAGACCACAATTTAAGCCCAGATTGCTCTGGCTTCAAACCCTTGCCTTTCCCAGTGTCTTAGGACAGCTGACCCGCGCCCGCTCCCCCCACCCCCGAACCCTAGAATCTTCTCACAGGACAGCTCCTGGAGAGCATATGGTCTTGGCAGTGATAATCTGTGACTGGGCTGCAGGGTTAACTTCAGAAGGACAGGACGGGAAGTGGGATGCCAACCTTCTTCCATGAACACAGAACACTGGCTCTTCCACTCCACAGCTCCTGGTGTGCTAGGCTGGTAACGGGAGAGCAAGGCTGAGCTCTTCTCCCACAAGTGTCTCCTTTGGTTGTTGGCATCTCTACAGACCTCGCCAACCAGTGTGTTAGCACTCCTGATATCATCCTTGGGTTCCTGGTTCTGTATTTTCTGCAAGTACCCTATGAGTTTAACCTTTGATGATTTCTGAGGGCTGAGGTGGCTGGACAGTCTGCCGTGAGAGAGAGAAAGAACATTCAGCTTTGTCTTAGGTGGGGGTTCTGCAAAAGCCAGCCTTGAGTCATGGGTCTATGGGCAGGGAATTTATTTGGGAGATGGCCCGGATAGCACTGTTAGGAGAGTCAGGAAGTGAGACAGAGAAGGGAAGAGAGAAGCCTATAAGGGGTTCACTGCTCGTGGTTACCCCTGTGGGCGTTCATGGCTCAGTCCCACTGCAGAACTTGGAGACAGTGTAGAAGAGAAACCGCCCCTCTGATGTACTGCCCTCACCCAGGGACGAAAAGGCTGAGATATTGATCCTCCAACTTCCACCCATTGCTGGCTGAGGGCTATCCCTGGGGGAAGGGAGACCCAAGCCTGGCCCCCAAGACATCCTGAATCTGCTCAGAGTTGAAGAGAGTTTTATCATTCCTTGGCCCCAGTGACGCTGTCCTGAGGACATCTGACCCATCACGTACATGATACGAACACACTCTGTGCAAACTGTCATGGCTGACATGAAATACCTGGTGTCCAATTAACTCCGACTTTCAGATAAACAATGAGTCATTTTTCTAATTCTAAGAATGTCCTGTGCGAATATTTGTCGTTCAACTGAAAGTCAGATTTAACTGGATGCCCTGTATTTGCATTTGCTAAATCTAGCAAAGCTCCTCACATCTCCTTTCTGAGTCAAGGGTGGGGCTGCAGAGTGGCTGCTCTGGTCTCCAGCATGCCAGTGTCTCTGACACAAAGCAAAAGGTGTAAGACTTAAGGCAAGGGAATAGTCCCCAGTCATATGAGGAGGAGCCGGCGATGTTGGAAGTTAAGAGAGTGAGATTTGAAGGTGGCGGGGGGGGTAGATAACAGTCTTTGGGAACCAAGAGAGTGATGACAGAGTTGCACAAACTGTAAATGACCTTAGGAGCTCATGGCATCTCTTATTATTCTGCTTGGAATTCATATTCAACCAACAGTTCTTGCACACCTACTGTCTCCAAGGTTCTTCGCAATGATCACGTCTCCTCACCTTCATACCATTCTTGTTTTGCCCTTGAGGAAAGACAGAGTCTCCCAGAGGACAGCAGTGTCCAAGGTGGACATATTAGCAGTGGAACCCGGACTTTTGGTACCAGGTCCCAGGACCCTTTCTGCTGCAGTGGGGGTCGCAGGGGGGTGTCTTAGCCCATACCCTGTGCTGCCAAAGGTTGTTTCTGTCAAGTAGAAGGCAGAAGCTTGGCTTGGTCAGGAGGAATGTTGGGCTCACGTGCAAAACTGGGTTATAGACAGCTTTCAGCTCGCTAATGGATTGCTGTCTAGACCATTTCACAGATACCATAACAGAGCTGAACTATATTCCTCCTAGTAATAAACAACACGCATTCCTTTGAAAACATTGCTTCAATGAGAGAACACACTCTGAATTTGAACGGAGTGAAAAGTCAACTCGCTCCTTACATGGCCCCTATAAAAATAAGACTTTCTTATCCCTCAGGGTTGACTTATCCAGGGACTCTTGCAGGGAGGGGCTGGAGGAGTGTGGGATGGAGACCCCAGTGTGTGAAGGGTCCGGAGGCCAGGAGGCATGGACAGGAAAGGTGGAGACTTGAGATTCACCACACCACACCTGTGGGACGAGAGGGTCTGGGGTCAGCACAGCCCAGATGTGTAGGCTCTGCCAATAACAAGAAGGAAGTCCTCACTGTCAGCCTTGGGGTTCTCACCTCTAGTCTTCAGAATTCTGTGGCTTTCCAAGGGAAGAGAAGAGGAGAGAGAGAGCTGAGGCAGATGAGGACCCCAGGAGCAGTGGTTTATGGCAGGTAAGAGTAGAGGGACAGACATTTCCAGAAGAGGGGGCAGGCAATGGTTTCATGACAGCCCCCTGAACACGCAGCAGCCTGACCCTATGAAGACAAAGTGGAGATGTTGGTTAGGAGGAGCACTGGCCCTGTTTGTGGCTCATTCCCAGGCCAGCGCTATTCACCTAGGAATTTGCAAGGACTAAACTAAATATTGGAGGTTACTCCTGGGTCCTGTATGAACTGATGGGCTGCAAGAGCCTGATGTCACAAAAAGTTTGCAATCATTCCTATGACCCTGAACCAAATCCTGAAATTAACCAACCAGTCAATGATGTGGTGCCTAATGGGGATGGGGGCAGCCCCATGTCAGGTATTGATGAATTCAGAGAGTCACTTTGTATCAGAGAAAGATGAGTCATGAGCTCAGCCTTCCAAGAAGGCTTGTGAAGGGGGAGCCGGGGAGGCTGAATGTAATTATCTAATGCAATGGCAGGCTCAATTAAGGATGACAAGGGGACGAGCAATAAAAGAAAGATACTGGAGCATCTGATTAAGGCCCCAAATGTAAAAACAATAGTGATTACTCTCTAGAGAGTAGTGACAAAGCCTCCTTCTAGGGGATTTGAAGTAAATAGCCCCTATGCCTCTCTCTCTCTCACTCTCCTGTCCGAGACCCCTACACCCTCACCACAAAAGAAGACGTGCTGAACTTTAAATCCAGTATCAGGTTTGTACAAAGGACAGACCCTGGCTCAAAGTCATGGGATGAAGGGTCCAAAGATTTTGGCTTTGATACATCAGGTAAAATATTTATCCTGAAGGAGGAAATAGTACCCCATCTCTTTCTTCTTGAGGAGAATCCAGGTAAGGCTGGTGACAGCTTCTTGTTCCAGAAGGTGGCCTTGAGGGAGAAAGGAAAATGAAAGGAAGCTCTCCTAATCTTCCTGGCACCCTCTCAGAACTGATCCTCAGAAAACAGGCTTATTTGCAGAAGGAGATCAACACTCCTAAAGGATTATGAGTAACAGGAGCCTGCAACGCTGTCCAGGCCCAGGCTGCTCACTGGTGGGCTTCCTTTCCACCTGCTATAGCCCAGCAAGTAGGGCTTCTTCCGCTCTGTACTCCAGGGAGCAATGGGGCATCTAAGGAGTCTGCTCCCCCTCATCCCTGCCTCAGGCCCGTCAAACGCTCAGAGCGTGGACCATGTTTCCTGCACAGCATGGACCAGGCAGCTAAGGGGCTTCGGCCAAGTCAGTGGGAAGGACTTCGAGACATTCACCCTGCCAGCACCACCCCCCCACGGAATAAGACAGGGCAGCGGGTCCTTGGTGCACACAGTAGGGACTGTGGAAGGACCGTGGCTATTTTGATGAGGGGTAGATTTGAATCCGTCTCGCTGAGAGACAGGAATGAGTTCCTCTGCTAGTCAGTGGGCCTTACTGGCTGGTCAGGATCATGTCTCAATGGTTTGTTTTTTCCACTTAGGTGAAGGACAGGCAGGATGTGAGTGAATGCCCAGGAATGCCATATTCTGAGAAAGTGTCCCTCAGACCAAGTGTCCCCAGCAACATTCCCTATAGATTCTAAGCCTGAGAACTGTTCCCACCACTTAGGAGAGGGCCAGACAAGGGTGTGTGGCCACAGACACCTCTGGGCTCAGCCCCTATAAAAAGCTCCTGGCACCATCCTCCACATATTCATAAAAGTCTAATAAGACAGAGATATTTTTTAAAATGATTTTTTATTTGATAAACATGTTGATGATGATGATAATTGGCCCAGGAAACAATTTCCCAGAGAGTCACAGGGTTTGTTTTCTCTGTGGTTTGTGGATCAAGCAGAGAGGAAAGGCATCTGACCACTGGCTGTCCCTTCAGGGAGCTGCCTCTCCCTCTCCGTCTGCTAGAAGCCCGCCTGTGCTAGCCCCAGACGCCCAAGGGCAGCTCCTGGCTCCCAGCTAGCATGTTCCCTTGACTCATGTTTTCCTTTCCCACAGTCCTGAATCTGTTGTCCAGAGTTATCAGCAAGGGAAAACGATTGGGGGTAAGACTAACATTGACCATTTGACTATGCCCGGCGCTTGCTTTTTCTAAGACTGGAATTGAATTTGAGACGGTCAGGGCCCCCAGACCCCCCATTGCCATGCAGAAGAAGAAATAAAACTCCTGAGGCAAAATGGCCTGACGAGGGGCCCCCAGCTCTGCCCATGAGGGGCTCCTCCCTGGCTGCACCGGCTGTCATCACAATTCATGTATTTGATTCTATCGGACAGAAATGGTGGGGAACAGTGATTTAAAGTAATTGCTGACTGTCATTTTATTTTAGACTTCAAATCCCAGCAAGGGGCGGGGGGGGGGGGGTTGCTGATACTCTTTTCCAAGTGAAAATTTACCAATGCTGTGAAGATGTGAAGATGGGTTTTGGCTTTAGGCTTTTCTTAGCCCACTCTATTCATGAGCCATATTAGAAGCATAGAGCATTGACTGACCCATGTGTTGTAAGCATTGTGATGGATCCTGTCAAAAGACTCATCCCCCTATCTCAATAGCCATGCTGGGCCAGAGGGAGACCAGCAGACTTTCCAGAGGAGAGGCAACTGGGAGGGGAGACAGCTCTGGGACCAGCCTCTCCAGAAGCCCCTCTCCATCCCCTCCTGAGGTGATTTGTCCAACCAGCTATGTCTCAGGCTGTGCCCATTCATCCCAAACCTGGTGAAAGGAAGAAAGGGGGTCTCCTGAGACAGGCTGTCCTCAGACCAGGAGTTGGTTTTATACTGAGATCCCCATTGCATTTGGAAAGGCCAACAGTGCTTACAAACCTTCATCCAAACTTTGCCTGTAGGAAGGGCTAGGAGCCACAGTCTTAAAGGGAATAGACTTGGATTTTCTTTCAATTTCTCCTGTGGGGAGCACTGGGCAAAGGGCATGTGAGTTGGGCTTCTGATGATGGGGATTCCCATTTCTCCGCTTGAATAGAAGCCATGCTGCAGAGGAGAAAGACCAGGGAGTAATGGTGTATACATTCCTGAGTCACCTTGGTCAGGACACACCAGATCAATGTGCCTACCTGTCATTTGGATGTTGTAATTGCCACCTGACTGGTCCCCTTTCCCCTATCAAAAGGCCCAAGGCAAAATGGCCTGACAAGGGGCCTCCAGCTCTGCCCGTGAGGGGCCCCTCCCTGGCTACATCGGCTGGCATCACATTTCATGTATTTGATTCTATGGGATAGAAATAGTGGGGAGCAATGATTTAAAGTAATCGCTGGCTGTCATTTTATTTTAGACTTCAAATCCTAGCAGGGGAGGGGGCGGGTACTGATACTCTTTTCCAAGTGAAAATTAACCAATGCATAGATGTGAAGATGGATTGTGGCTTTAGGCGTTTCCTACCCCACTCTATCCATGAGCCAAATGAGATAGGTCTCCCCTTACCAATTCAAACCAACTCTGGCCTCAAGGTGCCGGCTGTCCATTCCACAGGCTGACCCTCCCATCACAGACCTGCCCTCCTGCCAAGCCATATTTCTTAGAGTTCTCTAAACTCACCCTTTCTCTTTTGAGCTTTTTCACTCCCTTGCTTTTTTTCCAGAGAAGCAACCTCATGTAGAATGTCACCCTGCTCGCCCCACAGATCTCTACAGGCCAAAAGCCAGCCATCCAAGTTCACCCCAAATGTCACCCGAAGTCTGACACTCTCATTTTCCAAATGATGGTGATGAGGAGGCTGTTGGTGGCATAACATTGATTATTACATACCAGGTAGTGTGTTAAGCGTGTGGGTTTTTCTGCTTAACCCTCAAACCCACCCTCCAAGGCCGGTGGTGTTACTATCCCCATTTTACAAAGAAAGAAGAACATGGAGACACAAAGAAGTAACAAGACACTTTACTGCACTGTCCACTGTAGTAAGTCTATCCATTTTGCATCTTCCCTGATAGGTCTTGAGAGCAGGAGGAGGATTCTGTTCATGTTCTTCTGCTCCACCCTGCCTCGTGCAGTGCCTGATGCATGGTACCCGCTCAGTACATTGGGTGATGATTCAGAGGGATGCAAGAATTCAGCTCATTGTGTTATCTTGCAATTAGCTATTGTTCTCACCTGGTGGCTTGTCTTTTATGTTCCACAGATTAGGTCTGAGGTGAACAAAGGAGGCCCGTCTGCCCTTGCAGAAGGAAACATCACGTAGGCTAACTGAGAGAGACAGGGAAGAAGGGGAGGGAATCTGTTCTCCTCATGGGATGTGTCAGTCTTCCGTGTGCCCATCTGTGACCCAGGACAGCAAATAACCCAGTAGCTCAGTTCTTCACACCTAGGCAGGGAGTGGCTCTTCACGGGAGTGAATGGCTAGAGGAGGGTAAGGAGGAAGAAAATGAAAGGCTAGAGTACACAACTCTGGGCACCACAGCATGAATACTAGAGACTTGGGCTGATCCACAAGACCGGTGCAGAATCAGGACTGATTAACTTAATAACAGTTACATCTCCCAGAGAGATGAAAGGTCAGTCTCTCTGCACCCCACTGCTTCTGTCCCTTGTACAGAAGATGGGGAGCCATGGCTTCCCCAAGTGGAATCCAGGCCTCCTGTCCCGCCTGGTGTTGGAATCAGCATTCCCAGGATCACAGAGACCTAAACTTGGTGTTGCCACTTAAAAGCTAGGTGGTTTCTGGCAAGGAGCTTACTGGTTCTGAGCCCCAGTTTCCACATCTGTCAATATGGAGTAACACACCTGCATTGCAGGGCTGGTGTCTGGACTGGACAGATGTGGACCATGAACACAGGGCCCAGCCTTGGGTGCTCAGTGAGTCCCAGCCCACTGGGAGAAGAAGGAGCCACATCTCAGGCCCCAGGAGGCCTTGTTAACCCACACTGGACATTTCCTTGCTCGCACCTGGTGCTTCTCTGTTATTAAAGGCCTTAGGCTACATGTCTCCAGACCTAGCTGTTCCCCTTAGACCCAACACTCTCCAGCAAGCTGTCCCTCTGCATCAAGAAAAGCCTGTCTGAGGGGCACCTGGGTGGCACAGTTGGTTAAGCATCCAACTCTTGGTTTCAGTCCAGGTTGTGATCTCAGGATCATGAGATCAGGCCTCACAGAAGGCTCCACACTCAGCACGGAGTCTGCTTAAGTTTCTTGCTTCCTCTTCCTCTGCCCCTCCCCACTGTGATTTCTTTCTCTCTCTCTCTCTCTGAAATAAATAAATCTTAAAAAAATTTTTAAAAAGCCTGTCTGAAAGTAGGCTGAAAGATGAATTGTATTCCCACTGGACAGTCCTTTGCATGGCTTTCAGGGGCAAGATATTGCTCTTTTCCTGATACCCCATAATAAGAAATGATATATTTTGATAGCTCTTTGATTTGATGGGTCCTTAGTATGCATGAGTTAGAATTTTGGAGAACATGACTATAATTTGCAGCTTGTGGTTAAGTACAACTCAGACACCAGACATAATTCACCACCATTCTGTATTCTTGGGTCTTCCATGTGTCCCCTTTCATTCTTTCATGAAGGTTTTCTTACGATTTTCTGCTTCCTTTCCTATCTTCCACCCATCTTTTGAATTCAGGTAAAAGATAGTTCCACTTTAAAAATTCCTTAAAGGAGCTCTAGTTTGATTGGTGTCTTTGAGTTCACCTAAAACACAACCCTCATACTACAGGTAAGGAAAATGGAGGTCAAAGGAGATTAAGTAGCATGCGCAAGTAATAACAGAGGGCAGGTGGCAGTTCCAGATGAGAGAACAGGTCCAGGTGTTCCCAGAGCATGATCTGTCCTCATATTATGTTTCCAATCGTCCTGCATCCATGTCAACCTTCATATCCATCTTCTATCCATCTACCTCCTGTATTACTGTTTGTCCAATACTTTTTCTTCAAATTGTGTCACATTTTTATTTAGATAAGTTTCTTTTAAAGGGAAATTTTAAAGATTTTTTTTATTTATTTGTCTGAGGGAGAGAATGAGAGAGAGCGAGCACATGAGATGGGGGAGGGTCAGAGGGAGAAGCAGACTCCCTGCCGAGCAGGGAGCCCGATGCGGGACTCGATCCCGGGACTCCAGGATCATGACCTGAGCCGAAGGCAGTTGCTTAACCAACTGAGCCACCCAGGAGCCCAAAGGGAAATTTTATATAATTGCCTAATGAAAAAGTATCACTTGCTATTGATAGAAAGCTATAAATTAAGACAACGTGAAATGTAATTCTATGGAATTCTAACTAGGTATTGTTGTCTGGGAAAAGAAAATAAGCTGGAAGCCTGCTCTCTTTGATTATAAAGGATGATTGGAAAGTCTCAGAGGTGCTGAAGCCTTAGTAGGACACTTGGAAATGGATTCTGGATCTGATTTTGATGTTACCTAATGCCATCTTCATATCATCGAGAAGAATTTTTCTCAAATACCACCGGTAGGATATTCTCCCACTCTGAGACCGTTGCGGTCCCCAATGCTGCCACACCAGACCTCTGTGACTTAGATGTCAGCAGACTCCTCCCCTCTCTCCGTGCAGCCATGTCCTTCAAGGCTGAGACACTCAAAGAGCTTCATGCATTTGCTGGTCACCCAATGCTAAATGAATGCCCGACTCTCCTCCTTTTTCGTGGTAGAATAAATGTGGAATTTAAGCATAAATTTTGGTAAATTTTCTGAGGGACTATCTTGCTCACCCCAGCAACAATGTCAAGATAATTAAATTTTAGATAATAATGAATCAGGGAAGTTGATCTCAGCAGTGGAAAAATGCTTGATTTAAATTGCCAATATACAGATACTTTTAGTTCTTGGAAGCCACTGCCAACTGTGCCTGCCGGAAGTTAAATTCTCAATAGCTTGCTATGATTGATGCAGGCATTAGTCATTTAAAAAAAAAAAAATCTTAAACTAAATAATTTGCATCCAAAGGATGACATCAGTTAACACGACGGGCTTGTTGTTCTAGAAACTGACCACTAGATGGAGCACTTGCAATTCAAAAATTAAAAAAAATCTGAGCCCGGGAGGTACAAGCATTTTACCAAAGGATCTATTGTACTTACAAACCAGCGGGTACGCAAATGAGAAGGCACTGCTTGCCCTGAAGATGGTATTCTTTTCTTTCCTCCTAGACTTTGATATGCCTCTCCCTCTTTCCTCAGGACAGGTCATTTCTCCCCACAGGCAGTGTCTCCGTATGAGTTCACCCGTTGAAACTTCTAGCGAGTCATCCTTCTATGCCGAGCCCTGTGACCGGGCAGAAAAATGGATTCCTTAAGATGTGGTTTCTTTCTTTCCCCCACCTCGACACGACTCACTCCTGAGCACTAAGGCACCACTTCTCCAAGTCCCACGACTGGATGCTAATCTGATACATCCCTCAAAAGCACCTTGGTTTGTAGGACATTCATTCTTCTCCCTGAATTACCTTTACTCTCCCTCATGATGATAGCAATAAATTTTCTTTAAAGGTTTGTTTTTTTTCTTTTTTAAAGAAAGTCCCTATCAATGGAGTAGTTGTTCTTGTACGAGCTCTTTAATATGGCCATAATGAGGTATATGAGCCCAGCCCTCAGAGTGAGGAGAGGAAGTAGGAGTGACACCTCCAAGCAATAGGGCCTAAAACAATAGACTACATTGAGACCATTGCAGCAAATGAGCGAACTTATTTGCAGCTTCTAATCCAGAGCTATACTTTTGCCCCTGCAGCTAATGAAGGGCAAGGGGGGAGCAGTGTGTGTTGGTGTGGCATAAAAGGGGAAGACAGAGCAGAAGAACTGAAACATTGACTTATTCTCTATACAAATAGGTATGTCAACAAAACCAAGCACAAAAGAGCTTCTTTGTGGCTGGTGTTTCCTGGCTGCAGCCCCAGAACCTACAAACCCTGAGCTCTATTCCCAGGTGGCCTCTCTTAATTTGCTAAATAACCTTGGGCAAGTCACTTAACCTTCCCAAACCTCAGCTTCTCAGCCTATAAAAGGGGGGTGCCGAGAGCTGTCTCTTCTCTCCTTCTCCAGGAAGTTGTGAGGATTAATGACGAGAGAAAAGCAGTTAAGGGCCTGGAGTTTCTTTAAGGAAGGTGCTGCTTATCCTTGGATCAGAGTCATAAAGATCAGTAGAATAAATACACACCAGCAACTTCGGCCAAAGTCACAAGGGCTCTGTGTCCTGTGGGCTTCCACATTTTCCATTTCTCAAAGAGGGTTGGCAGGGACCAAACCAAACAAAAATCCCCAATAAAGCCTTTGTTTGACAAAATTCTCACTGGATTTTTACCTGATTGGGCTGTGCTAGAGATGAAATGCTTTTAAACATCATGAAAGAACGGAAAGGAAAAACAGTTCTGCCCAGAGACGGCTGGTTCGCACCTCGCCCTGCAGCAGAGGGAACCACATCCCACCACCCACCCAGACAGAAGGGAGCTCCTCTGACAATTAGCCTTCTAGTTTGGCAATGGTAATTATCACCATTCATGGCTTTTCTTTCCCTCTTATGTTGCAATGTATATTCATGCTGCAGAGGCCCTAACCTGAGGACTGCTTGGGCAGAACCCCAAATGCAAGAAAGGATCGATTTTAACCTATTTTAAAACATTTGATCTAATTTGATATTTCTAGTTTTCAACAGCTTACAGCAAATAGATGAAAATAAATGCCTTGTCACATGTTGTGCTGCGGACCATGCCTTTTGGTTTTCAAAGACTCTGGAAAACAGGAGCGGAATCCTCTATTAGCTATGTCTGATGCCTCAGGATTTTCCAGCTCTCATTGTTCAAAGGTCTATTTTTTGGAGCCTTGAGGAATGACCGAGTGGATTATTTGCTCTAAAATGCTGTAAGTGATCTGTTTCTCACAGTCCTTCAGCTATAGTAATGGAAAGAGGTGGTGCAGAAGGGCAAGGAGCAGGTACACGTGGGTGTATATGCTATTTTCTGAGTATTTTCAGGCCTAGAGATCTAATTCTGATATTTGGAGAGGAGGAAGAATAATAAATAATCATGGATTGTGTTGCTGTTTGCTTTCTCTTTCTGAAACCTAATTATTATAGGGGCCCACTGCCTTGATTAAGCCTTTCCTCCCTAAATAATTAATTTGCCTTTATGCAAGTGTATTTGCCTCTGACAAATCATAACACATAGCGCTGAGGACTCAGGCTTAGCAAACCCACTTTCAAGCACATAAATAATTGCCTTGGAATAACGAACAATTAACCTTAGTAAAGGAGGACTAAACATCGGTCTGGTATAATAATTCAAGATATTAGCTGTTTGGTGTTTAAAAAACATTATAAACAGTATACATTTGTAAAACCGCATGGTCGATAAGTTTAGTTAGCTGGAATATGTTAATTTGTTCAAAGGAGTAATTTCAATGTAAATATTTAAACAATTTGTTTCAATCTATTTCACAAGCCTTTATGCCAACCAGACGTTCTTTTTTTAAAAAAAGATTTTATTTGTTTATTTGAGAGAGAGAAACAGCATGAGAGGAGAGAGGGTCAGAGGGAGAAGCAGACTCCCCGCTGAGCCGGGAGCCTGATGTGGGACTCGACCCCAGGATTCCTGGGATCATGACCTGAGCCGAAAGAAGTCGCTTAACCAACTGAGCCACCCAGGCACCCCCAGACGTTCTTTTTAAATGAAGGCCCCCAGATCAAGAAGAACTAGGATTGAGGGTATAAACGGGTGATCAGGGTTCCTTGCCCCATCCGCAACAAAAACTCAACACACAGAGTGCGTGGGTGGCTCAGTGTTAAGCGTCTGCCTTCGGCTCAGGTCATGATCCCAGGGTCCTGGGATCGAGTCCCACATCGGGCTCCCTGCTCAGCGGGAAGCCTGCTTCTCCCTCTCCCACTCCCCCTGCTTGTGTTCCTGCTCTCACTGTCTCTCTCTGTCAAATAAATAAATAAAATCTTTAAAAAAAAAAAAAACAACTCAACACACATAGATCTATCGACACCGGGGGAATAGCATCTTCTTCCTATGTCAAGAACTTGGGTGCAAAATATGCATGAGGATAGTCCCATTCACTGGGCTGCAGGATTTGTGGCAGGCAGAGCTTCTGAAAAGGAATATACTAAAAGAAATCTCTGGTTTCCTAATGCTTGCTTTTCTCTGTCACCGTTCTCATCAGGAAACAGAATAACAGCTTAATGCATTGCATAGCCTGCTTAACACGCAGGTGAGGAGACGGAGGCCTAGCCCCGTCCGGTCCCCAGCATTCTTCCCATTCCTGTGTCTACTCCATATTCGGATATTCCCTCATTCCCTTGCAACCCAATCGGGGGAGCTTGGGATGGACTGCAGTGTCCCACCAAGGGGGCGATGGACTGCAGCGTCCCACCCAAGGGGGCAATGAAGCATACTCCTCCCGCCCCACGGCCCCCAAGCCCTTGGCCAGGGCAAACTGCCGGACCTCCGGGTCATCCTCCTAAAACGGACTCCTTCACACCAACCCTCCCCAGCCAGGAGTTTGACTTCACCGTCATCTGATCCTGTTCTTACTCCTCACTCATTTCCCACATCTCGGGGCTCAGTTTTGTCATGACCTCATTCCCAACTCAGGTTTGAGGTTCCAGGACCTGAAGGGCTATATCTACTTGAAGTATTCCAGGACATACCTTCAAGGAAGAGCCGTTTCCAAGCACAGCGGGGGCAGCTGCTCGGGCCCAGCCCCCTTCAACCAGCTACCCAACACCTGGTGCTAGACCAAGCTGGTGCTAGACAGGTGGTTGGGATTTCTACTCATGTCTGGGAGATACTCTCCTCCCACACACACAGAGTCAGGTGAGGCCTCCAGGAGCCTAGTTTTTCTGTGGTGGTGGGTTTGGTCTGTTTTCTTCTTTTGTTTTGTTGTTTTTGATGTTGTGCTTATGAACTGAAATCCCAGGAAAAAAAAAATGCCTACCAGACAGAATCACCAGACTTGGGCTTTGAAAACCCCCCCTTCAAAAAAAACTTTCTGTTGCCATTGGATTGATCCTTAAAGATAGGGATGGGAGCATCGAGGTAAAGAGTGACAATAAGCCGTCTTGTGCTGGCTGTATTTCATTCTCAAAGATTTTTCAACAATGGTTCCCTTTCGGGGAACCATTGTCTTCAAATTTTTGGCGAACTCACCATCATCTTAAATTGATTTTAGCTGGTCTGAATAAGAGCAGGGCAAGGTGAGAGGCCGAATACATTTCCCCTGGATGAGCTGTATCCTGAAGTGGTATTCCAAGCAAGAGAAAGGAACAAACTGAGAGAGCCAGGAATCATCAGCATTGATAAGTGGTATTGATTGTGTGTCTACCTGGTGCTGGACAGCTAAGGAACAGGGGTGAGGATGAGAATGTGAAGGGATGGGGTAGTTTGGAAACTTTATAAATGGTTGTGCTAAACGGAGGGAGCTCACGAGCCTGGAAAGAAAGTATCAAAAGAAGAAAGGAGCAGGTGGACTATCCCAGGCCCATCATTTCAAGGTATCCTTTGGATAACTGGCCTAATGAAAGAAGGAGTGGGTGAAGGGTGTGGAATAGCTGGTGGTTTGCCTACTGTAAGATAGAGAGCTTATTTTGCTGTTTATTTGCTTGCTTTTTTTTTTTTAAGCAGATTTCGCGTTTGAAATTTCCTTTTTGATCTTTAAATAGTCCTGAGGGAAATACTTTTAAGGCAGACAAGATGTTTGCAAACTTTTGTATATTTCATTAAAAATAAATATTACAGAGGAGGTTGTAGACCAGATCACTTGCTGTAGTGTAATTAGCTAAGCAAATCCACCCTTCTCTCTTCCGTGATTATAGTGAGGTCATTCACCTCAGTTTTTCTACCAGCAAATTGTGGACGCTACGTTTTAACAACTAGAATTTTAAGCATTTCTAGAACTCTATGTTATATTATAATAAGATTTATAGCTCTGTACATTCTGTGCAGTGATAGAAAGTTACTGCTCTATATCATCATTATTCTGAAATCTTGAGATCCTTGCAATAATTCAAGACTATGACAATGAAGGATTTAGCCAAAGAATCTGGTATATTGCTCTCTTCTTATTCTGGGTAAGGTTTTGAATTAATACAATTGAAATGTTAAGAGAAGGTGCCTATATTTTTCCAATATCAAGTGTGATTGTGAAATTTTTATACCTCCACTAGGTTTCTTAACCCCTTATGAACATTTAAAAATGTGCTTTTTCTACGGTTTCTCCTAAGTAGCTTTTCGTGACTACCATTAAAGCACCACTGGTCTCATTGACTAACTGCCATTCAATATTTACCAATAAGTAGACAGACGCCGAGGGCCAGATTTGTTCCCGTGACAGAGATGGTTGCTGTAATAAACATTTGTAGCATGTTGTTTCTCCAAGTTGAGGGCAATTTCCTTCCACTGGAAGGAATAGGTGAGTCTCAGCTATTTCTCTAAATGTTAGTGTAGCTTTCCCATAAGTCCCTGAATAAGATGAAAAAAATACTTTGGAAATTCACAGATTTCCAGTCAAACAAAAGTTTTATGCCTGTGATTTGGAAACACAAACTAATAGTTATGTTGATTGCTGAAGCAGGTCAAAGAAGCACTTAAAAAAAAGGGGGGGTCACATTATCAGGGGAAGGGAAGTAGAATTTCTTCAGTATGTACTGTGAGCCAGGCACTGTGTTTAATGCTTGCCTGAATTGTCAAATAAAATACTAAGTACAAGTCCATGGTGTAGTGAGTTGAATTGTGTCCCCTAAGAAGATACGTTTTAAGACCTAACCCCCTGGTACCTGTGAATATGACCCATGTGGAAACAGGATCTTTGCAGATGTGATTAAGATGAGGCCATAGTCAGCAAGCAACCCTGCTAACACCTTTAATTGGGACTTTTGGCTTTCTGAACTGAGAGAAGACATTTCTGCTGTTTCAAGTCACCTGGGTTGTGGCATTTTGTTATAGCAGCCCTAGGAAATGATACAATATTAATTCTATTCTATACCAGAAACTTGCCCACAATCATCTAGCTAGTAAGCGATGAGTGCTGCATTCAGACCCAGGTCCAACACTAGGAACTGTATGCTTTGCCTAACACTTGCCATATCATTGTACACATGGCTTTGTGAACTTGATTTCTTCTCCCTGTAGTTTAAACTCTGCGGGAGTAAGTGTTACAGCCTCGTGTCCACAGGTGGGGGGACCGTGAGGCAGCACACTGAGCAGCTCTCAGTGCCTAAAATAACAAAGACCCATAAACTGCGGGCAATTCCTGGCATATCCTGCAGTGTCCCTGATGTCAGCAAAGTGATGTGAAATTATGCATGAATCAGTTAAATATTTGAAATATACTGGCTAGACTAATTGAATTTGCTTCCTCTGACGAGGCCTCTGAAGATGTTTGTTACTGTCACTGAGCCCTCTACCCATTGCGTTCCTGGGACAAATAGCAGAGCCGGGGAAAATTATTCTTACTTTCAGATGTTGGAGATTTTATTTTCAGTGTACACTGCCCGTCTTAAAAGATTTAATTCTTGTTTCCTAAGACACACATAAAAATTTAATATTCAATTAAGGCTTTTGTAACTTACACATTACGTTAATTTATTTGGGAGCAGCTAGACATTAAATAATAAACTTAATGTGGGCCTTTGGCGCCATCATTGACTTTTCCAAATTTGAAGAAGTTTAGAACATTTCGTCTCGACAAATAAGGACTGACTTTGTTTTTTAGATTTTTATTATTTATTTACTTATTTATTTGAGAGAGCGAGAATGAGAGAGAGAGAGAGCACATGAGAGGGGGGAGGGTCAGAGGGAGAAGCAGACTCCCCGCCGAGCAGGGAGCCCGATGCTGGACTCAATCCCGGGACTCCAGGATCATGACCTGAGCCGAAGGCAGTCGCTTAACCGACTGAGCCACCCAGGCGCCCAGGACTGACTTTTTAGTTCCAGGCCTTGCTGCTATACTGGCAGCTGTTTCTCTTCTCAAGGAGTGGGCCACAGGATGGACCCCAGCCCCAGGGCCGTGGTGACACATGAGCTGACTTCAGTGCCAGTGGAGATGGCAGAGGAGGATCCAGCACAGAGGGGCTCTTGTGAGTGTGATTTCTCTCCACTCTGCCAGGGGACAGGGTCCGGCGGTGGTCACAGAGGGCGGGGAGGATGAAGCCCCCATCTGGCAGCTTCACGACCTCCAAGTAAACCAGGTTCTTCCGTGCCCATCAGTGAGGCTCAGGGGGAGCCAGAATTCTTAGGCCAAAATAAATCCCAGTCCTCTCAAGGCATACAGAAAACACCAATCAAACTAACTTTTCAAGTACAGCATTGGCAACTAGCTTCAGACTGGTGTAGCATAATCAGGTTGTATCAACAAGCTCTATATTTCAGATCTGGAGGCTTCCATCACTTTAGGAAAAAGGCAAATTACAGAAGAAGAGGAGGAGGAGGGGGAAGAAGAAGAAGAAGGGGAAGGGGAAGGAGGAGAGGAGGAAGGGGAAGGGGAAGGAAGCAGGAAGCAGG
>NW_027397063.1:96435783-96568161 GCF_003265705.2 Callorhinus ursinus | reverse complement strand
AGGGGAAGGAAGCAGGAAGGAGGAAGGAGGAGAGGAGGAAGGGGGAGGGGAAGGAAGCAGGAAGGAGGAAGGAGAGGAAGAAGTAGTAGTCTCAGAATAGAATGGCACTTGCTCAGAGGATCTCAGGTTCCACAAAAGGAGTTTTCTGAAGATCCTACAAGAACACCGGAGGTAGAGCATTTTTAACCTTTAATCCCAAACCCAAACCTGACTCATTCTCATGTGTACCATGGACTCTCTGCATTTGACTAGACGGTATCTCCTTTCAGACAGCTTCTCCTTTAGCACCATTTTTTTGCCCACTCACCCTACCTTTCCAAGCAGAATGATAGGCAGATTTATCCTTTTTTTTCAATAGCCTATGGACTAGCATTTGACATTCTGAGCTGAGTCTCACTGAAGCATTGCTCTAGATCAGGGATACTCAGTGGGGCAGTGGTGGGAGTGATGACATCACCACAATAAGGAGGAAATGCGTGTTTTATTTTCCTCTTCTTAAATGTTTATCTACATTCTCTTTCAGATATCACTCTTCACCCACTTGCTTCTTGTCTTCTGTTTTTTTGTCTTGTTTTGTTTTGTTTTGTTTAGAAAACAGTTTTCAAACATTGGACAAATACAGACAATACAAAAAAACTCCTTATGCTGATTTCCAAGGACTAATAAAATTTTGCCATATTTACTTCAGATCTTTTTAAAAAAGTGTTATTGTTATAATGCATATACCATACAATTCACCCATTGAAAGTGTACAATTTGGTGGGTTCTGATATATTATTCATTTTTAAAAATCGTGATAAAATTTAAAACAAAATTGCCACTTTAACCATTTTTAAGTGTACAATTCGACAACATTAATTATATCCATGATGCTGTACGATGAGCACCACTATCTATGTCCAAAGCTTTATCATCACCCCAAACAGAAACTCAGTACCAGGAACAATAAATCTCGCTCTCCTGCGCCCCAGTCCCTGGTAAACTCTAATCGATTTTCTGTCTCTATGAATTTGCCTATTCCGGATAGTTCATATACATGGAATAATATACTATCTGTTCTTTTGTGTCTGGCTTATTTCAGTTAGCAAAATGTTTTCAAAGTTCATCCATGTTGTGGCATGTTTCAGAACTTCATTCCTTTTTACAGCTAAGTAATAGCCCCGTTGTATATTTATATCACTTTTTTTTCATCCGTTCATCTGTTGATCTACCCTTGGGGTGTTTCCATCTTTTGCTATTGTGAATAACACTGTAACAAACACTGGCATACAAGTATCTGTTCAAGTCCCTGTTTTCAATTCCCTTGGGCACTAACTAAGCATGGAATTGCTGGATCATAGGCAATTTTATATTTAGCTTTTTAGGGAACTGCCAAACCGTTTTCCATAGTGGATGCACCAGTCTACGTTCCCAACAGCAATGGAGGAAAGTCCCAGTTTCTTCGAATCTTCACCAACACTTGTTAATTTCCCTTTTGTGCTGTTCAATAGCCATTCCAGTAGGTGCAAAGTCAAGTATTTCAGTGTGGTCTTGATTTGCATTTCCCTAAGGACTAATGATGCTGAGCATCTTTTCATGTGTTTATTGGACATCTGTAGATCTTCTTTGGGGAAATGTTTATTCAAGTTCTTTGCTTTTTTTGAAATTAGGTTTTATCTTCTTACTGTTGAACTATAGGAGTTATCTATATGTTCTAGATGTAAAATCCTCGTCAGATATGTGATTCCAAATATTTTCTGCCATTCTGTAGAAAGGTTTTTTTTCTCTTGACAATGTCTTTTGAAGCACAAGTTTTTAATTTTGATGAAGTCGCTTTACCTATTTTTCTTTTGTTGTGCTTACTTTTGGTGTCCAGATCTTCTTTAAGATAAGAAATAGAATATAATGATAATTCTGCTGTCTCCTCTCTACTGTTTCCTCCTCTTCAGAGGCTACCTCTATCATAAATCTGGTGTTCCATTTGCCATCCATGTTTTATACCTTTAAAAATATATATTTTTATATATATTTTATATGTATGTGCACATGTATATTCAATAAATAGCATTCTTTTGTATGCTTTTAAAGTTGCATATAAATAGTATCATTATTCTTTCTGCACTTCTTCCTCTGAGTCCACATTTGAGATCTATCCATGCCGATTGGTATTTGCCTAGTTCATTCATTTTTGCTACTATAATTGTGGTCAATCAAATGATCAGGAAGTGATATGGAAAATATTTAACAACTGGCATGGCTCTGGCATCAAACAACATACATGGGTATTCATCATAAACAATTGAACCTCTGGGTACATGTGCCTACTTCAGTGTACCCTGTGTGTACCTGGCTGAATACCAAACCAGCTTCCACACTATTTACCCATTCATTAGTATGAAATTTAAATTGTTTCTAATTTTTCACTATGACAAACAATACTGCTAGAAATATTCTTATAGCCATCTCTTCACGCACATCTGTGAGAATTTCTTTTGGATGCACACTTAGGAGTAGAATTGATGGGTGGTCTGCTACACATATGTTCTATTTTATTTTAATGTTGTATCAGAATTGTAGCAAAGGCCTAAAGCTGAGGACAAAAGATGTTAAGTACACCACATTCCATATAACCACCATGATGTCATAGCAGTTGTGACCAGCTACCTCCCAGGAAGGCATATTGGGAGACACAAATGCTGAGAATAAGTCTTCTCTAACCACTCCCCCAAGGGTCAACCTAAGGGGAGAACTGGCAGAGAGGAGGAGGTCTTTTGGAGAATACCAAGTTCATGAAGAAAGGATAATCTGTCTCTTCACACTTCCACAAAATTTGCCATGCAAGCCAAGGAAGAGAGACCAAAGATAATTGATGATAAAGGTTTTCTGGGCACCTATCAGAATCCTGCCCCTTCCTTTCCATACATAAACTAAGTCAGGGTTTGGTGGTCCTGTCTTATGGAAATTGGGTGAGGACTCGGTCTTGCAGAAGGCCTAATGTTGCCAGGGTGTATAGAAAGATGCAGAAGGAGAGGCAGAACTGAGAAAGGGGCAGTGGGCAGTCCCACCATTTGGCATGACAAATATACCATGGTTGGTCTATGTCTTCTCTTCTGAGGAGATGCCATAGAAGGTGGCTGCTCTTGGGCCATCTTGGTGGTACTCCCACAGAAGTGCCATCCTCTGGGGAAAGGTCATGCTCTATGGAGACACTGAGGCCAGGTGGAAGTTTAGACAGATTAAATCCCATGTCAGGTAACTATAACTATCTCATGACATTTCCTCATGGAGCCCTTCAAAGAATCCACACATGTGCCCCATGACATGCCTAGTATTTGGACCCCACAATGTGGAGGGGAGATCAACCCCTTGCTGTGGGCCAGAGAAATAGCAGAAACCACAGAGAGAATTTGACAGAGTGAAGACTGCTCGCTCACTCAATCATGCGAGAAGGAACTCTGCCATTTTCTTGCTCCTCTTCCCCACCCAACTTGAGAGGAGGAAGAAGATGGTATTTGAGAGTTTCTGTGATCTCTGCCTCTGTCACTACAGCTTCTACCAAGAGAGAGAAAGAGAGAGAGGGGAGGAAAAATGCTTTGCCCCAGGTAAGAGATCGAAACTTTAAAACAAGCAGGACTGTTCAAACACATCAGTGAGACTATTCTAATAAGTAAAAGTGGCTAAAGCTGCAGCAACTGGCCAAGGATATTAAGGGAGCCTGTTCCTCAGCTGGCAGGGAGGCTCAGCCTGGTACAGTGGGGCATTTGTCAGAGAGAATAAAGTCTTGCCATGTTCATCACCCAGTGAGACCAGACATCTCAATGAACTAATGAAACTTGATCCACTAGTGGTGACGGGAACTGCCAAGGTGCTCTCCAAGTGAGGGACTAATTTATATTCCCCCACAAGGGAGTAAGAGCTCCATTGCCAACCTGATGGGTGAGCAATGATATCTGCTGTTTCTACTTGTTTATGTCTTCTTTTCATTCATGAAAGTCATCAATTTTGAGAAAAAAAAAGAAAGAAAGAAAGAAAAAGAGGAAAGTAAAAGAAAACAACCAATTTGACCAAAACCTAAGAAAACTGTCACAAGCATCATTACTATATAAGTAGGTTCATTTTCATTTTCACAAAGAGAGATTAGCCAGCCGCCCAAATATTACCATTGAAGTAGCCAAGAAAACTTAGTTTACTGTTTTGTCTTCGTCGGAATCCAGGGCCCTTACAAACTCTGCCTCCCACCCTCTCTGCCTTCCTCCTCTCAGTCGTGGCCAGGGGCATCTGTGACATGAGCCTGTGGCACTGGGGGAGGCCCAGCGGCTCAGGAAACCAGACCAGGCTCCACCTCTGGCCTTCCATTCTAAACCCTCGTGTTCAGGTCTCCTGCTCTCAATTTTCCATCCACTTGCCTCACCACGGGCCTGTGTCTCAGCCAGCGCTCAGCTTCTTCAGACGGCCAGCTGGTTGGACCATCAGCCTAGTTTTCCAGTGCAGATTTCCTCCATGGCAATGAAAGTTGTTATTCTTTCTTGCAGACCACAGCAGTGATTTAAGTTGGGGGGTTGGGGTGGGGGGCTCATGGATGGCTCATGGCTGCAGCCCAGGGCTGGATCTGCATCCTGCCTCTTCCCTTCCATCACCAAACTCACAGTCCAGCCTCCTGGGACACTGTGTCTGGCAATGGGGCCCCGAGGGGGAGGGGGGGAAGGGGGATGGATGGACACACCCTGAATCCACCAGAGGGGAGTTTGAACACACCTTGCCCGAAATCCTCCCGCATTTTATTATTCGTTTCAGTGGACAGACTTTCAGGCTAATTGTTATCGGCCACCCTCAGCTGACAGAATGTATAAAAGGAATGGCCCTTGAAGGTAAAAGAGCATTACAGCTGGATTTAAGTAATAATGCATCTCTCACAAACCTGCACAACTTGCAGTTTGATGAAAATTACAGTCAAACTTTATGTTGTAAACTGCTGTTTACTGGAGAAAAGAAAAAAAACTCCTGCACGATATAGAAATAGAATTTGAGACAACCTGGCAGGGTGCTTGGAATCATTATGATGTGTAAAGAATTCCTTGACAATGACGGATAACCTCGGGAACATCTGAGCGGGGCCTTTTGTTTATCTTCACTTGCCTTTGCATTTATGTCATGTCTTTCACTTGGGGGTGAGATTTCGCCTTTGAAAGTTGAAACGATTTTTAACTCAAGAAAGAGGTTTACTGGGTTTTTCATGAACTCCTTTCTCTCATTCCACACCCCCCCACCACACACACACACACCCCAGGCTTGTCCTTCCCTCCCTCCCCGTCATTCTCCCTCCCTTCCAGCTGGGGTGTGCCAGTCCTGGGTGCCAGATACAAAATGATTAAGCCGGTGCAGTGCCCAAAGGTGAACTTGCTATTGATTAACACTTCCTAAATCAAACCGAATCGCTGATCACTATTGCAGGGCGGCTGCACTGGCTTGGGATCCAAGTGCTGCTGGGGTGTTTGAGCCTGAGCAGGCAGAGGAGGAATTTTGAGGTGAACCTTCCCCTGCCCCGACTTAATCACCTTAATCACCGCTGTGGCCTGCAAGGAAGGAGAATAGCAACTTTCATTGCCAATTCGAGTTTCTTAAGCACCGACTGGGTGTGTGGCAGTGTGCAGTCACAGAGAGGATTTTGACAATTAGCAGGAGCTGCTGTCTTTCCTCTTCTTAGCTGTGATAATTAAGGCCTTAGGACATTTTTATGAGTTGGTATGTGCCTGGCACATGACACACAGTACTGAGAGTGTCAATTACATGTGACCCTTTTTAAAGGATGGGGAATTCAACAAAGAGGCCATTTTGTCCATTTGGTTTGTAGATACTCCAGCAGGTAATTTGAAATATTAGTGAAATAAAATTAGAGGAAAGGGTCTGTTTGCAAATCAGCCGCTACCCAGTCATTTGTCCAAAGACACGAGGAACAACCTCACTCTTGTATCACCCCCCCCTTCCTGCTCTTGCTGATGTATCATGACACAAGTCGATGATCTCCACGTGTACATATGTGTGTCTTTTCATCTCCCGACCCCACCCACCCTAGAAAGATACTGAAAGGTTTAAGTTAAATTTTCCTTCAGTAGACTTTATTTTTTAGGGCAGTTTTAGATTCACAGCAAAATTGAGCGGAAGGTACAGAGATTCCTTATATGAACTTGGCCCCAGATATGCACAGTCTCTCCCACTACTGATACCCCACACCAGAGTGGTACATTTGTTATAAAGGATGAACCTGCACTGACACATCATAATCATCCAAAGTCCATACTTTATATTAGATTTCACTCTTCGTATTGTACATTTTATGGGTTTGGACAAATGTATAATGATACGTATCCATCATTATGGTATCATAGAAAGTATTTTCACTGCCCTAAAAATCCTCTGTGCTCCATCTATTCATCTCTCCCCCTACCCAACCATCAACCCAACCCCTGGAAACTACAGGTTTTTTTTTTTTTCTGTCGCCATAGTTTTCCCTTTTCTAGAATGACATGTAGTTGAATCATACAGTATGTAGTCTTTTCAGATCAATTTCTTTCACTTAGTAATATGCATTTAAGATTCCTCCATGTCTTTTTCTGTCTTGATAGCTCATTTTAGTGTTGTCTGGAGTTACCACAGTTTGTCTGGATTTATTTACCCATTCACTTACTAAAAGATACTTTGATTGCTTACATTTGGGCAATTTGAATAAAACTGCTATAAACATCCATGTACAGGTTTTTGTGTGCATGTAAGTTTTCAGCTCCTTTGGGTAAATACCAAGAAGCACAACTGCTGAATCATATTGAAAGAGTATGCTTGGTTTTGCAAGAAACTGCCAGGCTGTATTCCAAAGTAGATGTACTATTTTGCATTCCCACCAGCAATAAATAAGAGTTCCTGTTGCTCCCCATCTTTACCAGCATTTGGTGCTGTCAGGGTTTTGGATTTTGTCCATTCTAATTGATGTGTAGTGGTATCTCATTATTGTCTTACTTTGCAATTTCTTTATGACACATGGTGTTGTGCATCTTTTCATAGGCTTATTTGTCATCTGTTCATCTTCTCTGGCAAGGTGTCTGTTAAGGTCTTTTGTCTACTTTTTAATAGGATTGTTAGTTTTCTTACTGTTAAGATTTAAGAGTTTTTTGTGTATTTTAGGTAACAGTCCTTTATCAGATATGTCTCTTGCAAACATTTTCTCCCATTCTGTGGTTTGTCTTTTCATTCTCTTGACAGTGCCTCTTACAGAGAAAAAGGCCTTAATTTTAATGCAGTCCAGATTATCTATTCTGTCTTTCTTGGATCTTGCCTTGCTGTCATATCTAAAAAGTCATGTCCACACCCAAGGTTATCTAGGTTTTGTCCTATATTAATTTCTAGGAATCTTATAGTTTTGTAATTTATAATCAGGCCTATGAACCATTTTGAGTTAATGTTTATGAAGGGGTGTAAGTCTACGTCTAGATTCTTTTTTTTTTTTTTTCATGTGGATGTCCAATTGTTCTAGCACTATTTGTTGAAAAGACTATCTCTGCTCCATTATATTGCTTTTGCTTTTTTGTCAAAGATCAGTTGACTATACTTATAAGGGTCTATTTCTGGGCTCTTTAATGTGTTCCACTGATTTATTTGTCTATCCTTTCGCCAGTACCACACTGGATGAGTGTAGCTTCATAGTGAGTCTGGAAGTCAAGTAGCGTCAGTCTTCTGTATTTGTTCTCCTACAGTACTGTGTTGGCTATTCTGGGCCTTTTGCCTCTCCATATAAACTTTAGAATCAGTTTGTTGATATCCATAAAATAATTTGCTGGGATTTTGATTGAGATTGCATTGAATCTATTGACTGAATTAGGAAGAACTGACATCTTGATAGTATTGAATATTTCTATCCATGAACACGGAATATCTCTCTATTTATTTAGTTCTTTGTTTTCTTTCATAACAATTTTGTATTTTCCCCCATAAAAATCTTGTATTTTTTAAGATCTATATCTAAGTATTTTATATTTTGGGGTGCAAATGTAAGTGACATTGTGGTTTAAATTTCAAATTCTACTTGTTTATTGCTAGAATGTGGGTATCTTTTTATTTTAACTTCAAATTTAAAGAAAAGTTACAAAAGTAATATAAAGAACTCTTGTATACCCTTTATATATCTTCACCAATTATTAACATTTGCCTCATTTTATTATTCTCCCTCACTCTCTCTCTATATATACACATGTACACACACACACACACACACACACACACATGCACACATAAAATTGCTTTTTTAACCATTTGAGAGTAAGTTGTATACACTAAGTCCCCTGCCCCTAAATACTTCGGTGTATATTACCTGAAAAGAAGAATAATCTTTTACATAACCATAGTATGATTATCAAATTCAAGATATTTAACATTAATACAATACTATTATATAAACGTAGCCCATATTCAAATTGTATTAATTGTCCCAATAATGTTCTTTTTAGCCTTTTTTCCAGCACAAATCATGCAGTACATTTAGTTTTCATGTCTCTTTAGTCTCCTTTAATTTGAAACAGTACCTCAGCCTTTAAATATTTTGTCTTTTTTGACATTGGCATTTTTGAAAACAATAGGTCAGTTGGTTTGTATATTATGCCTTGATTTGGGTTTGTCTGATGTGTCTTTATGATTAGATTCAGGTTATGCATTTCAGGCAGGAATTCTCCATAAGTAGAGTTATGTCCAAGTGAGGGCATCATATCAGGGGACATGTGATATCAGTTTGACTCGTTGTTACAATGTTATTTAAGGTAAGTTTTTAAAAGAGTTTGTAAACTCACCTTTTAAAAAGCTGTCAGTATAACTGGCTAGCAGGCAATGTTAAAGACCTTGAGTCCCACCTCTAAGGAATAAAGAGCAATTAGCAATATGTGATCTTGGTCTGAAACTTCAGATTCACCCAAATGCTGAAAAGTGATCTCCTTTGCTCCTAACGACAGCACAAATCCAATAGCTCACAAATCGGACTAATGTTTCCTAAGTATGGTTAGATCTTGAGCAGAGAAGAACAGTCATGCTTTCACTTCCTTCCTCCTTCTTTCTAGCCACATGTACTGAGTATTTTGTTTTTTTTTTATTATTATTATCATTATTATTTGTTGTTGTTATTAAACCTGGGTGTCAGCATTTTTATCTTCAAAGTAAAGGGGCTGGATCTGGTGATTCATAAAGTTCTCCCAGTGTCTATGTGCTCAATAATACCGGCAAAGTACCTGGAATTTGTAAAACACAGAGCATGGGATTTAGGAAAGAGAAAAGTGTGCTAACAAGGAAGAAATAATGGAGAACTTTCTCTCAATGTTCAGCAGCCAGGAAGGGAGGTCTCCATGCTAAAGGTTGTCTTGACATAAGCTAAAACTGTTCTTATTGGTCTCTCTGCTTTCTTGACCACCAGAAATTCTCACAGGAGAGGAACCTTATATTTAGTAGGGTATGGAAGTTCTCATTTTATGAAATTTTAAAAATAATTACTTCTAGAACTCAGAAAATAAAAATATCTAAGTTATCTTTTTTATTCTTATAGGAGATGACACCCTTTCTATCTTCTACCCACAGAATGTTTTATGTCTGAGGTTTTTTATTTATTTCATGTGTTAACTTTTAGCTCTCCCAAGCTGATGCCCAACTTTCTAGGCAGCTGTTGAGGGATGACTGGCCAATGGGTAGTTTCCTGATGAATTCCAGGTTTCCAGGTAAGGAAGAACCCCACTGTATTTCAGAACAGCCTAAGCTCAAGGCCAGATCAAGGATAAGGAAGGAGAACTACTTGGCTCTGAAGAGGTTCTAAAATATCTTCTCGGTGTGTCAGTGAGACCAATGGTAGGCATTTGTACAAATTCATTGCCTTTAGGGATGCCTGGGTGGTTCAATTGGTTAAGCATCTGCCTTTGGCTCAGGTCATGATCCCAGGGTCCTGGGATCGAGTCCCACATCAGGCTCTGTGCTCAGTGGGGAGTCTGCTTCTCCCTCTCCCTCTGCTGCTCCCCCTGCTTGTGCTCTCTCTGTCTCTCAAGTAAATAAAATCTTTTTTAAAAAAATTCATTGCCTTTGTAGAATTTTAGAAAAGGATCAAATAATCATATTACAGATAAGTAAACTGAAGTCCAGAGGGGTTGTTTGCCAAAGACCAAACAGCTAGTGATAATACTAAGTACTTTTCTAGGGGCGCCTGGGTGGCTCAGTCATTATACTTCTGCCTTCAGCTCAGGTCATGATCTCAGGGTCCTGGGATCGAGCCCCACATCGAGCTCCCTACTCCGGGGGAAGCCTCTTTCTCCCTCTCCCACTCTCCCTGCTTGTGTTCCCTCTCTCACTGTGTCTCTCTCTGTCAAATAAGTAAATAAAATCTTAAAAAAAAAGAAAGTTCCCATTTTTGTTGTGTACTTTTTCAAATCTATAGGACCTAAATATAGTGTTGGGTAAATAGTAAAAGTCAAAAATAAGAATAACATGATTTGGTGTAGCCATTATAGAAAACAGTGTGGAGATTCCTGAAGAAATCAATATCCTATCCAAGTTTTAATCCATATGATCCAACAACCTTATCTCTCTCTCTCTCTCTCCAAAGGAATAAATAAAATCAATATCTTGAAGAGATAGTTGCACTCCCATATTCATTGAAGCATTACTCCCAGTAGCCAAGATGTAGAAACAACCTAAGTGTCCACTGACAGATTAATGAACAAATGTGTCTATATACATATACACAATGTAATATTATTAAGCCTAAAAAAAAGAAAGAAATCCTGCCATTTGCAACAACATGGATGACCCTGGAGGACATCATATTAAGTGGAATAAGTCATACACAGAAAGACAAATACTGCATGATCCCACTTATATGTAGACTCTAAAGAAAGGTGAACACATAGAAACAGAGAACAGACTTGTAGTTACCAGGGGTCAGCAGCGAGGGTAGGTAGGAGAAATGGGGAGGTGTTGGTCAAAGGGTACAAACTTTAGGTTATACAATGAATAAGTTCTGCAGAACTGATGTACAGTGTGGTGACGATAGTTAATAAGATATTATATACTTGAAATTTGCTGAAAGAGTAGATCTCAAGTGTTCTCACCACACACAAAAAATGGTAACCATGTGAAGTGATAAGATGTGTTAATTAGCTTGATGGTGGTACTCATCTCATAATCCATGCATATATCAAAATATCACCTGGCATACCTTAAATATATGCAAGTTTTGTTTGTCAATCACATTTCAGTAAAGCTGGAAAAAATTGCATACACACAAATTAAAACAAACAAACAAGAAAAGAGCACCCATGATTTATTGAGCATTTCCACTGATTTCCAAGATGGAATAATGGACTGGAGTTACTCTATTGCCTTAAACCACTCATGAAACAAACAAAATATATGAAACAATGATCTGCAGAGATTGGGCAACAGGCTGCATGTCCAACAGTCCCTAAGGGAAGGGAAACAAACCGGGTGAACCATACGATTGGCCCAGCTTACTGCCTAGAGAGTCCCCATGCCTCAGTGTAGGGAGGGAGAATCCAAACAGAACCCAGAGGTCTCTCTGAGAGACAAGGGTGAGAATTCAGGAAGGCCAAAGCGACTATAATCCTCAGGGAAGAGATCTGCAGATGTTTCCCCAAAGTCCTCAGCTAGGTACTCATCAGTGCACACTGAGGACACCACCCAAAGAGGGGAAAAAATATTGGAAAAGAACAGACTAGGAATAACTTCATGTTCTCACTGGCTGGAGTAGAAAGACATTGTGATACATAGAGCATTGGACTGAATACTCAGAGGCGTATCAATCAACTTAGTAGTGGAGAAAATTACCTCTAGACTGAAGGCTGTTCTTGCCTGGCCTAACAAATCTTTAAAGCAAGTCTTGGAAGAATCAAACTGCTTCCAAAATAACTTCATTGCATCTCAGGGGGAAAAAAAAAGCTCAAGAATGTTTAGGGGAATATAAAACATCTAGCAACCTGCAAGGTAAAAGTCACAATGTCTGGTATCCAACAAAAAATTGCCAAGCATGCAAAGAAGAAAGTAACTCTCATAATAAGGACAAAAAAAAAAAAAACAATCAATAGAAAAGATTCAGAAATTACACTGATGATAGAGTTAGCAGACAAGGAGGGCACTTGGCTGGCTCAGTCAGTAGAACCTGTGATTCTTGATCTCAGGGTTGTGAGTTCAAGCCCCATGTTGAGCATGGAAACTACTTTTAAAAAAATGTTCTTAAAAATTGGTAGACAAGAATTTTAAAACAATCATTATAACTAGAGTCCATATGTTCAAAAAGATAAAGGAAAGCATAAGTATGTTAAGTACAGGAAGATATAGAAATGATGCAAATTAAATTGAACCTCTAGAAATGAAAACTACAATGTCTGACAGGACAGGTCCACTGGATGGAATTAACATCTGACTAGGTCTTGCTAAGGCAAGGATCAGTGAACTTGAGGACATGGCAATAGAAACTATGCAGAATGAAAAACAGAAAGAAACCAAAATGAAATCAATAGAGTCTCATGAGCAATGGGACAGTTTCAAGGAGCCTGCTATCCATGTAATTGTAGTTCCCGAAGGAGGGGTGGGGATAAAAGTATTTGATGAAATAATGGCTAAAATTTTTCAAAATTTTAAACCATAAACCTGTAGATTCAAATAACTCAGTTGACCTTCAAACCCAAACCCAAGAGACTTGAAGAAAGATACTCCAAGGCATATAATAATCAAATTGCCTTAAAATAGTAATAAAGAAAGAATCTTAAAAACACCCAGAGGAAAAAATATTTGTTATGTATGAAGGAACAAAGATAAGAAAGATGACAAACTTCAAATTACATATAATGCAAATCAAGACAGTGGATTAACATCTATTAGTATTAAAGGAAAAAATTATCATTCTAGAATCCTATACCTAGCAATATCTTTCATAAATGAAGGTGAAATAAAGACTTTTTTTTAAAAACATGCAAAAGCTGAGAGAATTCATTACAAGCAGACCCGTTCTATAAGAATTGTTCAAAGAAAATCCTAGAGTGCCTAGCTGGCTCACTTGGTAGAGCATGCATCTCTTGATCTCAGGGTTGTAAGTTCAAGCCCACCTAGGGTGCAGAGATTACTTAAAAATAAAAAAAAATTTTAAAAATCCTACAGGCAGAAGGAAAATCATTCCTAGGTAAAAATCTAGGTTCATAAAAAGGAATGAAGAACAATGGAACTGGTAAATATATGGGTAAAAAATGTAAAGTCCTTTTTTTTTTCTTTTTGTTTGAGAATTTACTGTGTGGCAGACTGCTAGTTGTTTTCTACACATAACTCATATCCTTACATTAACCTAAAAGGTGGAAATAGATCCCAATTTCACTGAATAAAAAACTTAGACTTACGGAGCTCAAGGCCACATGTCCTAGGTAGTGGGGAAGTCAACCGTGCTTCCAAAACACACACCAGGGCTTCGATAAGCAGATGTTGCTTAAAAATGTGAATGAATGCCATAGCAAAAATCTAATCTGAAAGGTGACCACAGAATTTCAGAATAGGGCAAACCTTGAATTAAAAAAACTGTTTTTCTAAAGTTCATTACATAAGATTTCCCAGGGAAGTAAGAGCCCATATGAAAATAACTCTTGGTTTTAGGACAAGGTGGTAGAGTGAGCACACACTGCAATATATGCCTTCAGACATTCAAACACAAGGGAGGACTGTCAGCAGACCAGAAACTACGAGGATCTCTAAGAAAAACATACCAAGTTTAAGTAATTACAACATGAAGTTTCCATTCTCGTTGGTCAGTGGAGAAAAAAAAAAAAGGAAAGTCAATGTCTTAAAAGAGAGAATATACAGAACAAATAAACAAAGGAATCTACCTACATACAAGGAAACAGAGTCAATAAAATAGTCAGAACAAGAATTGAAAATAAATTTAATATCCCCAGTGAGATAAAGGAAATAATTGTATCTGTGAAACAAAAAAAGGTTCTAAAATAAGAATAGGAAACATAATAAAAAAATAAGAATAGGGTATCATAAGAATAAATTAGTGATCTTGGAAAGAAAAATAACTCCTAATTTACAGGGAGGAAAAACTCTTTAGATGTCAAGGTGTAGTGCTTTTCAATTTTTCAGTGGGAAAGAAACAACTGCTTTGGTAGCTCTAGCCGATCTGATGAGAATCTGAAAACTATAAAGTAAAAAGCATAAAACCTATAAAGTTTCACTGAAACCAAATAGCTAACAAGGCTCCTACAGAAGCTGCCTTGTTAGCCTTCTGTCTTATGTGCAAAAAAACCAAAAAAACACAAACAAGCAAACAAAGAAGACAGTGATTTTTCCAAAGCATGTCTTGTTCTCTTTAATAACTGACACAAAATATGGTAAGAGAGACAAGAAGCCTGATGGCCAATGGTAGCATGGGCCCACATAGCTGATTTGACCTGTTTAGTAGCAATGGATGGGAGTGAAATGCTGTATGAAGTACTGCCAAGTTCTCCTTCACCCTCTTATTATGATGGGCCAAGCAAATTAATGTCTGTGAACGAGTAAGAAAATGAAAGACTTCCTAGAATTTTAATGAGCGTTCAGATGAAGGCTTTTGAGGAGGTCATTTTACAGCTTAAAATTAGCAAGAAGGAAAACAAACACAACCTTGAAGAAAACTAAAGATTCAGATTAAGTAGCCAGATTTAAACATGCTGAGACACAAGACTGTCAGGACTTTAAATTTCTATTGACTCTGAGGCAACAACTTTCTCTGGTCTGAGCTGAACAAACATGCAGGATGCCCCCTGGAGTCAGTTGTATGGTTGCAGGAATAACACTAGAATGCTAACTGCAGCCTGACCACACAGGTAGGCAAGGAGGTGTGTGCACTCCAAGCTGCACACTGACATGGTCCAGAGCTGCCCAGGTGTATGGACCTCGCTTCCCACTGCTTTCCTTGAAATGTGATTTTGACAGTTTCAAGAAACTTGCTGGAGGAAGATGATCTAAAAATCTGAAGAAAACATCTTAGTCAAATTGGGTCAATTTCTCCCCCCTCCCCTTTTCAAGTTTTTATTTAAATTCCAGTTAGTTAACATACAGTATGATATTAGTTTCAGGTATAGAATTTAGTGATTCATCACTTTATATACAACAGCCAGTGCTCATCACAATAAGTCCCTTCCTTAATCCCCATCACCTATTTAACTCATCGCCTCCCCACTTCCCTTCCAGCAATCCTCAGTGTGTTCTCTATAGTTCAGAGTCTGTTTTCTGGTTTGTCTCTCTCTCCCCAGCCCCATGTTCATCAGTTTGTTTCTTAAATTCCACATATGAATGAAATCATATTTGTCTTTCTCTGACTGACTTATTTCACTTAGCATAATACTCTCCAGCTCCATCCACATCATTGCAAATGGCAAGATTTCATTCTTTTTATAGCTGAGTAATATTCCATTGTGTGTATAGATAGATAGATAGATAGATAGATAGATAGATAGATGTATATATAGATATATATGTATATATATAGATATATATATGTATAGATAGATAGATAGATAGATAGATAGATAGATAGATAGATAGATAGATGCCACATCTTCTTTATGCGTTCATCAGTCGATGGACATTTAGGCTCTTTCCATAATTTGGCTACTGTTGATAATGCTGCTATAAACATCGGAGTGCATGTGCCCTTTTGAATAAGTATATTTGTATCCTTTGGGTAAATACCTAGTAGGACAATTGCTGGGTCATAGAGTAGTTCTATCTTTAACTTTTTGAAGAACCTCCATACTGTTTCCAGAGTGACTGCACCAGTTTGCATTCCTACTGAACAGTGCAAGGGGGTTCCCCTTTCTCTGCATCCTTGCCAACACCTGTTGTTTCCTGTGTTGTTAATTTTAGCCATTCTGACTGGTGTGAGGTGGTATCTCATTGTAGTTTTGGTTTGTATTTCCCTGATGTTGAGTGGTGTTGAGCATCATTTCATGTGTCTGTTGGCCATCTGTATATCTTCCATGGAAAAGTGTCTATTCATGTCTTCTGCCCATTTTTTAACTGGGTTATTGGGGTTGTTTTTTGGGTGATCAATTTTATAAGTTCTTTATATATTATGAATACTCTTTATCAGATATGTCAATTTCTTATCAAAATAAAACAGATTTTGTGAACTGTTGATAGATATTTTTAGGACTCCATAAGCAAGGCTTCCCTATGTAGTCTTGATATAAAAATGTTGTCATGAGGGTGGGCGGAGCAAGATGGCGGAGGAGTAGGAGACCTGGATTTCGTCTGGTCTCAGGAATTCAGCTGGATAGGGATCAAACCATTCTGAACACCTACGAACTCAACAGGAGATCAAAGAGAAGAATAGCAACAACTCTCTGAACAGAAATGCGACCACTTCTGGAAGGTAGGACGTGCGGAGAAGTGAATCTGAGGCGATATTCGGGAGGATAGACGGCGGGGGAGGGGCCTCCGCCGGCCGCTTCTGGCAAGTGCTAGAGCCGCGGAGCACAAAATCGGAACTTTTAGAAGTCGGCTCCACTGAGGGATGTCGCTCCAGTGGCTAAGCGAGGGGTGGACCCCTCGCGGGACCGTATGGTCTCAGGAACCTCGGGGTCACAGAAAGACCGGGGGTGCCTGAGTGCAGCAGAGCTCCCAGGTATCGGAGCGGGGAAGCCGGCTGCAGAGACGGAGCCGAGGCGCGGGCTCTCAGCTCGGGATTGCCATAAACTGATCCGCGGCCCAGTCGGGCCACTGCTCCTCCAGCAGGGACCCAACAAGCAGCAGATCCGGGGAGATGCCCCTTCCTCCCCCCGGGGAGGAGCGGCGTGGGAGCACACTGCAGGGATCTGCTGGGTTTGGAGCCTCCACACAGGGTCGGGTGCCAGAGATAGAAACGCTCGGTCACAGGCCAGGTGAGCACGGAGTGCAGCCGGAGACCAGGGAGACGGGAGTGACTGCTTTTCTCTGGGGGCGCACTGAGGAGCGGGGCCCCGAGTTCTCAGCTCCTCCGGGTGGAGATTGGGAGGCCATCATTTTCACCCTGGTCCTCCAAAGCTGTACTGAGAGCTTGCAGGGAACAAAAGCTCCTGAGAGCAAACCCGAGCAGCTTGCTTAGCCCGGACCGACAAGGGCGGGGCAATTCCGCCTCCGGCAAAGACATCTGGAAACCACAGCAACAGGCCCCTCCCCCAGAAGATCAGCACAAACAGCCAGCAAGCCAAGACCAAGTTGACCGATCAAGGAGAACGGGAGAACTCCAGCGCTAGGGGAATACTGCACATAGAATTCATGGCTTTTTTTTAACATGATTCATTAGTTTTTCAAAGTTAATTTTTTTAACTGGTTTTTTTTTTATTTTTCTTTTTCCCTTTTTCAACCAACATCTTATCCATCCCTTTTTTAAAAAAAAACATTTTTTATTTTTCATTTTTAGAGTCATATTTTATCCCTTCATAGTAGTTACCCTTATTTTTGGCATATATATATATATGAGTTTTCTCTCTTTAAAATTTTGAGATACAGTTTCTTCTAACAGATCAAAATATACCCTAAATCACTAGTGTATGGCTTTGTTCTAGTCTCCTGCCTGATCACATTCTCTCCTTTTTTTTTCTTTTTTTTTTAAATCTTCTTCTTTCTTCTTCCAAACAACTTCTTATCTTATCAATTCCTTTTATAAAATCTTTTATAATTTTCATCTTTACAGTCATCTTCCATCTCTTCATTGTATCAACCCAATTTTGTACATATATAAGTCTTTCTTCCTTTAAAATTTCAGTAGGCACTTTTTTCTAACAGACCAAAATACGCCCAAAATCTAGTGTGTGGCACGGATCTATGCACTAGCCTGATCATATTTGATCATATTCTGGTTTTTTTTGTATTGTTCTGTGTTTGTTTTTATCTTCTTCTTTCTTTTTTTTTTCTCTCTTTCTTTTTTCTTTCTTTCCCTTTCTTTTCCCCTGGTTTCAGGTCTTTTCTGATTTGTATAGAGTATATTTGCTGGGGACGTTGTTAACCTGTTAGCATTTTGTTCTCTCATTCATCTATTCTCCTCTGGACAAAATGACAAGACGAAAAAAAATCACCTCAGCCAAAAGAACAAGTGGTAGTACCGTCAGCCAGGGACCTACTCAATATGGACATTAGTACGATGTCAGACCTAGAGTTCAGAATCATCACTTTAAAGATACTAGCTGGGCTTGAAAAAAGCATGGAAGTTATTAGAGAAACCCTTTCTGGAGAAATAAAAGAACTAAAATCTAACTAACAAAGTTGAAATCAAAAAGGCTGTTAATGAGGTGCAATCAAAAATGGGGGCACTAACTGCTAGGATAAATGAGGCAGAAGAGAGAATCAGCGACATAGAAGACCAAATGATGGAAAATAAAGAGGCTGAGAAAAAGAGAGAGAAACAACTACAGGATCACAAGGGCAGAATTCGGGAGATAAGCGATATGATAAGACAAAACAACATTAGAATAATTGGGATCCCAGAAGAAGAAGAAAGAGAGAGAGGGGCAGAAGGTATATTGAAACAAATAATAGCAGAGAACTTCCCTAATGTGAGGAAGGAAACAGGCATCAAAATCCAGGAGGCACAGAGAACCCCTCTCAAAACCAATAAAAATAGGTCAACACCCTGACATCTAATAGTAAAACTTACGAGTCTCAGAGACAAAGAAAAAATCCTGAAAGCAGCTCGGGAGAAGAGATATGTAACCTACAATGGTAGAAATATTAGACTGGCAACAAACCTATCCACAGAGACCTGGCAGGCCAGAAAGGACTGGCATGATATCTTCAGAGCACTAAATGACAAAAAGATGCAGCCAAGAACACTATATCCAGGTAGGCTGTCATTGAAAATTGAAGGAGAGATAAAAAGCTTCCAGGACAAACAAAAACTAAAGGAATTTGCAAACACAAAACCAGCCCTACAAGAAATATTGAAAGGGGTCCTCTAAGCAAAGAGAGAGCCTAAAAGCAGCATAGATCAGAAAGGAACACAGACAATATACAGTAACAGTCACCTTACAGGCAATACAATGGCACTAAATTCATACCTTTCAATAGTTACCCTGATTGTAAATGGGCTAAATGCCCCAATCAAAAGACACAAGCTATCAGATTGGATTAAAAAACAAGACCCATCAATATGCTGTCTGCAAGGGACTCATTTTAGACCCAAAGACATCCCCACATTGAAAGTGAGGGGGTGGAAAACCATTTACCATGCTACTGGACACCAAAAGAAAGCTGGGGTGACGATCCTTATATCAGACAAATTAGATTTTAAAACAATGACTGTAATAAGAGATGAGGAAGGACACTATATCCCACTTAAAGGGTCTATCCAACAAGAAGATCTAACAATTGTAAATATCTATGCCCCTAACATGGGAGCAGCCAATTATATAAGGCAATTAATAACAAAAGCAAAGAAACACATTGACAGCAATACAATAATAGTGGGGGACTTTAACACCCCTCCTGACTGAAATGGACAGATCATCTAAGCAAAAGATCAACAAGGAAATGAAGACTTTAAATGACACACTGGACCAAATGGACTTCACAGACATATTCAGAACATTCCATCCCAAAGCAACGGAATACACATTCTTCTCTAGTGCCCATGGAACATTCTCCAGAATTGATCACATCTTAGGTCACAAATCAGGTCTCAACCGGTACCAAAAGATTGGGATCATTCCCTGCATATTTTCAGACCACAATGCTTTGAAACTAGAACTCAATCACAAGAGGAAAGTCGGAAAGAACTCAAATACATGGAGGCTAAAGAGCATCCTACTAAAGAATGAATGGGTCAACCAGGAAATTAAAAAAGAATTAAAAAAATTCATGGAAACCAATGAAAATGAAAACACAACTGTTCAAAATCTTTGGGATACAGCAAAGGCAGTCCTGAGAGGAAAGTATATAGCAATACAAGCCTTCCTCAAGAAACAAGAAAGGTCTCAAATACACAGCCTAACCCTACACCTAAAGGAGCTGGAGAAAGAACAGCAAATAAAGCCTAAACCCAGCATGAGAAGAGAAATAATAAAGATCAGAGCAGAAATCAATGAAAGAGAAACCAAAAGAACAGTAGAACAGATCAACGAAACTAGGAGCTGGTTCTTTGAATGAATTAACAAGATTGATAAACCCCTGGCCAGACTTATCCAAAAGAAAAGAGAAATGACCCAAATCAACAAAATCATGAATGAAAGAGGAGCAATCACAACCAACACCAACGAAATATAAACAATTATAAGAACATATCATGAGCAACTCTATGCCAGCAAATGAGATAACCTGGAAGAAATGGGTGCATTCCTAGAGATGTATCAACTACCAAAATTGAACCAGGAAGAAATAGAAAACCTGAACAGACCTATGACCACTAAGGAAATTGAAGCAGTCATCAAAAATCTCCCAACAAACAAAAGCCCAGGGCCAGATGGCTTCCCAGGGGAATTCTACGAAACATTTAAAGAACAATTAATACTTAGTCTCCTGAAACTGCTCCAAAAAATAGAAATGGAAGGAAAACTTCCAAACTCATTTTAGGAGGCCACCATTACCTTGATCCCCAAACCAGACAAAGACCCCATCAAAAAAGAGAATTATAGACCAATATCCTTGATGAACATGGATGCAAAAATTCTCACCCAAATACTAGCCAATAGGATCCAACAGTACATTAAAAGGATTATTCACCACAACCAAGTGGGATTTATCCCTGGGCTGCAAGGTTGGTTCAACATCCACAAATCAATCAACGTGATACAATACATTAACAAAAGAAAGAACAAGAATCATATGATCCTCTCAATAGATGCAGAAAAAGCATTTGACAAAGTACAGCATCCTTTCTTGATCAAAACTCTTCAGAGTATAGGGATAGAGGGTACATACCTCAATATCATAAAAGCCATCTATGAAAAACCTACAGCGAATATCATTCTCAATGGGGAAAAACTGAGAGCTTTCCCCCTAAGGTCAGAAACGCAGCAGGGATGTCCACTATCACCACTGCTATTCCACATACTATTAGAAGTCCTAGCCACAGCAATCAGACAACAAAAAGAAATCAAAGGCATCTAAATAGGCAAAGAGGAAGTCAAACTCTCACTCTTTGCAGATGATGATACTGTATGTGGAAAACCCAAAAGACTCCACCCCAAAACTGCTAGAACTCATACAGGAATTCAGTAAAGTAGCAGGATATAAAATCAGTGCACAGAAATCAGTGGCATTCCTATACACCAACAACAAGACAGAAGAGAGACAAATCAAGGAGTCGATCCCATTTACAACTGCACCCAAAACCATAAGATACCTAGGAATAAATTTAACCAAAGAGGCAAAGGATCTGTACTCAGTAAACTATAAAATACTCATGAAAGAAATTGAAGAAGACACAAAGAAATGGAAAAACGTTCCATGCTCATGGATTGGAAGAACAAACATTGTGAAGATGTCAATGCTACCTAGAGCAATCTACACATTCAGTGCAATCCCCATCAAAATACCATCCACTTTTCTCAAAGAAATGGAACAAATAATCGTAAAGTTTGTATGGAACCAGAAGAGACCCCGAATAGCCAGAGGAATACTGAAAAAGAAAAGCAAAGCTGGTGGCATCACAATTCCGGACTTCCAGCTCTATTACAAAGCTGTCATCATCAAGACAGCATGGTACTGGCACAGAAACAGACACATAGATCAATGGAACAGAATTGAGAGCCCAGAAATGGACCCTCAACTCTATGGTCAACTCAGCTTTGACAAAGCAGGAAAGAATGTCCAATGGCAAAAAGACAGTCTCTTCAACAAATGGTGTTGGGAAAAGTGGACAGCCACATGCAGAAGAATGAAACTGGACCATTTCCTTACACCACACACAAAAATAGACTCCAAATGGTTGAAAGACCTAAACGTGAGACAGGAGTCCATCCAAATCCTAAAGGAGAACACAGGTAGCAACCTCTTCGACCTCAGCCGCAGCAACTTCTTCCTAGAAACATCGCCAAAGGCAAGGGAAGCCAGGGCAAAAATGAACTATTGGGATTTCATCAAGATAAAAAGCTTTTGCACAGGAAAAGAAACAGTCCACAAAACCAAAAGACAACCGACAGAATGGGAGAAAATATTTGCAAATGACATATCAGATAAAGGGCTAGTATCCAAAATCTATAAAGAACTTATCAAACTGAACACCCAAAGAACAAATAATCCAATCAGGAAATGGGCAGAAGACATGAACAGACATTTTTCCAAAGAAGACATCCAAATGGCCAACAGACAGATGAAAAAGTGCTCAACATCTCTTGGCATCAGGGAAATCCAAATCCAAACCTCAATGAGATACCACCTCACACCAGTCAGAATGGCTAAAATTAACAAGTCAGGAAACGACAGATGTCGGCGGTGATGTGGAGAAAGGGGAACCCTCCTACACTGTTGGTGGGAAGGCAAGCTGGTGCAGCCACTCTGGAAAACAGTATGGAGGTTCCTCAAACAGTTGAAAGTAGAGCTACCATATGATCCAGCAATTGCACTACTGGGTATTTACCCCAAAGATACAAATGTAGGGATCCGAAGGGGTATGTGTACCCCAATGTTTATAGCAGCAATGTCCACAATAGTCAAACTGTAGAAAGAGCCAAGATGAATGGATCGACAGATGAATGGATAAAGAAGAGGTGGTATATATACACAATGGAATATTATGCAGCCATCAAAAGGAATGAGATCTTGCCATTTGCAATGACGTGGGTGGAACTGGAGGGTGTTATGCTGAGTGAAATAAGTCAATCAGAGAAAGACATGTATCATATGACCTCACTGATATGAGGAATTCTTAATCTCAGGAAACAAACTGAGGGTTGCTGGAGTGATGGGGGGGTGGGAGGGATGGGGTAGCCAGGTGATGGACATTGGGGAGGGTATGTGCTATGGTGAGCGTTGTGAATTGTGCAAGACTGTTGAATCACAGATCTGTACTTCTGAAACAAATAATGCAACATATGTTAAGAAAAAAGAAAAAGAAGAAGATAGCAGGAGGGGAAGAATGAAGGGGAGTAAGTCGGAGGGGGAGACGAACCATGAGAGATGATGGACTCTGAAAAACAAACTGAGGGTTCTAGAGGGGAGGGGGGTGGGGGCATGGGTTAGCCTGGTGATGGGTATTAAAGAGGGTACATTCTGCGTGGAGCACTGGGTGTTATGCACAAACAATGGAACACTACATCAAAAACTAATCATGTAATGTATGGTGATTAACATAACAGTAAAAACATTAACATAACAATAAAAATTTTTTAAAAAGAATATTAACTAAACAAGAAAAAAAAATGTTGTCATGACTGCATAATGGTAATTATATCCTAACCATTCTAGATAATAAAGATCAGAAATAACCAGAAATGGGCAAAATCCATTTTTTCCATCTATACCTGCAAAACCCTGGTCCCTATAAAATGCTCAAAAGAAAAAAGAGTTTCGTAAACCAGTAATTTGGGGCAGTGCAATGTAATATAAGTTTCTCCTGGAGATTCAGAATTCACCTTTGAATATTAAAGGCCCTGAGAAGGCCTACACTAAATAAATAAATGAATAAACAAACAGTGAATTTTGTTAAACCCAACATTTCTTTTTCTTTTTTTTTGTTTCAAGTTTTTATTTACATTTTATTTAACACACATATTAGTTTCAGGAGCAGAATTTAATGATTCATCACTTACATATAATACTTAGCATTTCTGAAACTTATTTGTTCATTGGTTATTTGTCTGTCCATCCATCCACCCATCCATCCATCCACACTAACAATGATTACATCTCATGAACACTTCGGAAAGCATGGTATACTAGACATACTTTCAATGCTTGTTCTTACCTCTGTGAGGCTTTCTTCAATGCCAGCCAGAATTACCACAGTCCTCTCTGTTCCCAAAGAACTTTCCACAGACTATTTAGAGAATGCATAATGAGGTTAAACAAAATTTTGAGGGATGAATTTGATGAATATAATTGTTAATAGTGTACGTGTGGTCTCCTCAGACTATAGACTCCTTCAAGCATGAGGTATTTTCTTATTCATTTTAAGATTCTTAGCACATAGTGGATTTTTTGTTTTTGTTTTTTTTAAAGATTTTATTTATTTATTTGACAGAGAGAGACATAGCGAGAGAGGGAACACAAGCAGAGGGACTGGTAGAGGGAGAAACAGGCTTCCCATGGAGCAGGGAGCCCGATGTGGGGCTCAATCACAGGACCCTGGGATTATGACTTGAGCCAAAGGCAGACGCTTAACAACTGAGCCACCCAGGCGCCCCATCACATAGTGGATTGTTAAATATTTGTTCACTCATGTGGCTACATCATCTCTCATCTTTGCTTTTCTGTGTGTTTCTGCTCCATTGTCTTGACCACTGCTTTCCTCTGCAGGCCTTGTAGTTTCTGCTTCCTTGGGACTTCAGCTCATAATTTGACTGGACTGGAGTCACCTTTGGCCCTGACTATATGACTTTTGAGATCTAGAGAACACCACTCTTTGGTTACTGTCTCTGTGTCTCTTGGTTCAAATTATAAAGAAAAATCTGGTTTAACTCAACCAATATTTTGTTCTCCTTTAATCAACTGCCTCCCTTGGTGCAATCAATGCTGGTCCGTCTGTTCATGTATAAGGAAGGACTGATGCCCTACACGTGCACACAGGGTAGTCTGGGTGAGAAGAGAAGTCAAGCATGACTGGAAAAATGACAAGTTTACCCATTCTACCACCACATGCATACCAGACATACTTACTGTGGAGATGCCCACAGGCATCAACACTGGATCCATTTAGTCTCTTTTCAGATTTATCCTCCCACTCATCAGAAAGAAGCGAAATAGTGAAGGCTTATAGTACTTAAAAAATAATAGCCAGGTAAGGTTTGAGGGAAGCAGGAGTCTCTGGCATTTGTCTAATGAAATAATTAGCCATTGAATAATCAAAAGTTAATGCAGTACCAAAAATACTATGTAATGCCTATGTTTAGTTTGTTCAACATCCATTTCGGTGGCTTAAGGTGAGTAGACAAAAGGTGCCAGCTAAAAACGCAATGCTTTTCCCACATACATGGGATTCTCTGAGTGGTTTGTCTTAAAAAAATGCACATATCCAGTTCCAAAACCTTCCCCCTTATAATCACAGTTGGCTTTGAGTGCTTTCAAAGCATATATATTGGTTAAAACAAAGTCTATAATTTTTCTTTAATATTGATCCCTCTTTACCACCACCAAGAATTTAAAAACCCCTCCCTTCTATTTATGTTGCTAAATGATAGCATTTTTGTTTTATAGTGTTAGAAGAATCTTAGAACTATTGAATTCAACAGTCTCAGCCATCCCCTCATTTCAAAGCTAGTCATGGGGATCTGTAAGCTATTTTTATTGTTTAAAAATCCCTAACCAAAATCAACATTTATCTCTATTAAAACTCGGAAGCAGGCTAACTCACCAGGTCTCTTTGCTTTAGGCTTAAACATTATTTGCTCAATGATAACACTGACAATTTTACATTTATCAGAGTATCTTGTGAGCAGTTATAACCAAAGAAGTCCCAATTTTTCTTTCCTTCCCACATTGTTGTCTCAGTCCCCAGAAAAAAGACCTTCTGCTAAGGGTAGCTCTCTTGCAGAAGGCTGTAGAGGCAGCTTCCACCCATCCTTCCATCCCTCCTTTCATCCTCTTACTAATTCCTCTCCACAGAAAGAGGGAGGGGAATCTGTTTGATGAGGTTGGCAGGAGCCTAGTATTTTCCAGGGCCTCTTCTCTCTGTTGGGCAGAGTTAGTGCCTTAAATGTTGTACCGTTGCAAGTATGATCCCATGTGTACTTCCTTCTTGAGCTGCTGTGTTACCCCAAGAGGTAAGAAGAGAGGTCCCACTGTTCTTAGGCTTCCCTGATGGTCACTGGCAAACGTTGGGGCGGGCAGTGGGGATGGTAAGGATGGCCCAGCCATCCCCAGTTCCCAGGTTGGGGAGTGAGCATCCCAGTCATGTTTTCTAAGATGAAAAAAAGGGTGACATTTGATACCCACTCAACTCAGTATTTTGCATTTATCCAGGGTGAGCCAAAATGTGGAAAAGAAAAATGGTAGGTAGTAGGATTTAGTCACTAGACCCCTTCTTTAAACTTCTGACAATATCTCCAATTTATTTAATTGGAGGAGGGAGTATAATAAATGGAATTTGATAGATGGAGTTTTTAAAAGCATTTTATCCATTTGGAAAGAAGGGGCTTAAAAGGTGACCATTGATGATAACATTTGGAAAACACTGGTCTAGTCTAATTCTTTCATTTCTCAGACCAGAAACCTGAGATCCAGAACACTCAAGTCAAGATGAGACACATTTTTAGTGAGCAGCAGAGCCAGAGCTGGAGCTCAGATCTCTTGACCACTCTCTCTGTGCGGTCTCTTTCCACCCCAGCCTGTCTCAAATCCAGCTGGTGAATTGGGTCAGGAAGATCTTCAGAACATAACACTGTTTGAGCTAATGATTCTGATCACTGGTCTACAAGAAGCAATTTGGGGGTGGGACTCCTGAACTCAGTGGTTTGTAACGTTGCCTATACATATGATCTACTTGGGGAACTTTTAAAAAATCCCAATGTCCAGGTGACATCCCAGACCAATTAAATGAGAACACAGGAGGTGGGACTTAGGCACCACTATTTTTAAAAGCTCCCCAGGTGATTCCAATGTGCGGCCAATTAGAGAAGCACTGCCCTTACATTTTCCTCAGTAAAGACAGATGCAAAGGTTTTGATTAAGAATTACTTTAACCTCAGCCAGCCAGAGGGCAATTAGGAAGCACTTAAAATTAACTCAACTCCCACTAGCACAATGCCTTGTGCATAGAGATAATCAATAAATATTTGTTGCTGTAGGAAGATGCGACACTTAAACATCAGCTTTGACTTAAATAAACCACCAAAAATAAGAGTTACTCTTTACTGAAATATTAAGAGAATGTGGATTGGTGAGGCAGACTGGAGCCTGTTCTCTTGAACGCAACCTTTGTGGAGAACAAAAAACCTCATTCACTCTGTGGGAGCTCAGAATTTGTTCCTGAAATCTACAGAGAAAAGACAGGAACTAAATTTGGGTGATTCTCTCTTCCTTTCTATTCTTCAAATGCTTTCTTTTTAAAACAGAAGACATTTTAGTTAACTGCCCCCCTTAATCCCAAAGAAAGCGATGATGGATTCGATGTATCTCCCCATAAGACTGGTCATGGTGAATGGATGAAAGCTGACACCAAGGAGGTTTTGGGAGAAGACCAACAGTTATTTCCTGTCTTCTCTGGGATTGGGTCAAGGACGGTATGGAAAAGAACCCTAAACTGGGCACCCTAAAGTCAAAGCTTTCATTCTTCCTTTGCTGCTAAATTGCTGTGTGATCTTAGAGGCAAAAATCTCCCTGGCATCAGTTTTCTCATTTGCAAAACTGGTAACACCTCTTTCTTTCACAGAATTGAATGTGAACTTGAATGAAGTAGGAAATGGGAATGTTGTGTGCGAAGCATGCTGTTTTCTAAAGATGTGACCAATCTGGACCTTGGAAGAGTTACTATTTCAATCTAGTATTCCAGAAAGCCAAAGATACACATCCATACATTCATTAAACAAAACCTGATGAGGAACGACCAGTGCTGGGTGCTGCTCTAGGAAACAGTGAGATAAGAATAAGGCAGATAGGCATGCTCCCTGACCTCAGGGTGTTTACTGCCTAAGAGATGAAGGGGGATTACACAGAGCAGTTGGCCTTCACAGGGTTCTGCAGTAACAACCCCCAAATTTCAGATGGCTTACAATCACTACTTTATTTTTTTCCATTCGTGTTATATGATGTTGGCTGTGATTTAACCCACAGTCTTTTCATTCTGAGATCCAGGCTGAATGGCAACTCTTTACATAAGATATACTGTCCTGGTGGTCAAGGAAAAGCATTTGGGCTGGTGCAGGCCCACCATGGCTTGAAAAGCCCCCATTAGACACAACATACCTTGGATTCCCTTTCACTGGCTACCACAGGTTACACAGCCAAACCTGCCATCCATGGGACAGGCAGGGGTACTCCTCCACCAAACTTGGCAAGTTACATGGCAACAGACAGGGATATATATATATAATCCTTATACAGAGGCAAGTGAACAACTGAGAGGGATAGTAGCATTTGTCCCACAGTGGGCATTCTCAAGATGATGTGATAAGCTGAAGTAAGGAAAGTTTAGAGTATGATGGGAAGCCAAAGGAGGGCCGTAAAACTCCAATAGAAGTGGGGACTTGGGGAACGCATCCCAGAATGAGTAGAGATTGGCCAAGTGATGGGGATGGAGGAGGGGGTAATGTTTTATGCAAGGAAAAAAATGCATACAGAAGGGTCCTAGGCAAGGAGAAATGTGACATATTTGCATTTTAAAGCATGGAGTGGAAGATGGAAGAGTAGAGTAGGGGTAACTAAAGCTGGAAGGTTTGGGGCCTGATAAGTAGGGTACCCACATACTTTATCTTCCACCATATTTACCCAACCTAACTACTTTGGGGAGTGAAATGAGACATTGTTAATAAGTATACAGTTAATACTTACCGTTAATAAGTATAAGGCATGAATCAGGACTATCCCAGGGAGAGGAGGGAGAATGTCATCTGACTAACAAGCCATCATATGGACATTATCCTATGGACAAGCCTTTGAAGAGTCCTAAGCAGAGAAGAGGCAGGTTTACATTTTAGGAAGCTTATTCCGACTATACTGTGGAGGATGGATTGGCAAAGTAAAGTAGACCGTAATTCCTAGTAATAATCCAGATGAGAAATGGAAGGCTGGACACACATGCACATACACACACATATAGACACAAGTGTTAATCTGTTATGTACAAAATATGGGCTCATATCTGCCAAACAAAATTGTTGTGGCCTATAAAATTCCCATGAAGTCATGGGTTTGTTCCCAGAGTCACCAGCAACAAAAGGAGAGACTAACATCTTCAGGTCCTAATAGACAGTCGAAGGAATACTTTAGTGATGATAGGTGTCCTTTCAGTCACTAAACCTTCGACGAAGATTCAAGTACACATAAACACTTACACATGATTCTTGGTTCCAAGATACTGGCTTTCCCTGAGGATTTCTACGGGAAAATGAGGTTGCTATGCACATCCAGCAGAAATACCGTTATGCTTTGTGCCCAAGACAGGTCAGAATTGGGGTGTGTTCCAACTGCCTGGGATTGGTAGCACTATTGATTCATGTCTGAGATCTGCCGGGGATTTATGCTGAAAGCCCTAAAGTGAAAGAGGTCAGCATTACTGTCTGGGCACTTGCTGGGGCATCTTTAAGATGAACACACTTGCTTCTCTGTGGTTCAAGGTAATCAGCTAAAACTGGGGACGATCGGTTTGAGAGGTTGCATTGCCTTCTGTGTAAGAACCTAAGGGTGAGTCGAAATTTCTGAGTAATTCTGATCAGGGAGAATTAACCCTAAATGCTGGCAGAACAGAACATCAACAAGAAATGATTCAAAGGTTGGGGTACCTGGGTGGCTCAATTGCTTAAGCGTCTGCCTTCAGCTCAGGTCCTGATCCCAGGGTCCTGGGATCAAGTCCCGCTTCAGGCTCCTTGCTCAGTGGGGAGCCTGCTTCTCCCTCTGCCTGCCGCTCCCCCTGCTTGTGCTCTCTCTCTCTCTCTCTCTGGCAAATAGATAAATAAAATTTAAAAAAAGAAAAAGAAATGATTCAAAGCCTCCAGGAGGCCTTTCTACCACCTAGATGATGCCATTCTTCCCCCACTAGGCTTGACTTCCTTTCTCTGTCTCTGTTTTTTGTTTGTTTTTGCATGTTTTGTTTTAGCACATATTCCATTCTATTAGCCATACACAGAGCACTTTGAAATAAAAGTATAGCAAGAAAAATCATATTATTTATCCCAAGTCCTAACTGACTGCAGCCAGCACATTGTCTCATGATCCCATTTCCATCACACACATACAGGTACGCCCTCCTTTGCTTATTTGGCAATTTTGTAGGTCTGTCTGACATGCTCACAATGCTAGACTACGTGACTCTCTCCCTTGCCTCAGCCATTCTGCTCCCTCTTTTCCTCCCAGGGCCTGCCTTCCCAGTCAGGCTTCATAGCTGTTACAATCTCATGGAGTTTCCTAATCCACGTTTTCAGCCCTGTCTGGCCCCCCAGCAGCTCCACTGCTGACCCTCTCATTACTTTTCCTTTTCTGCCAGCCAGCCTTGTACAGTTCTCAAAATATTTTAAAAGCAAATGCCCTTGAATAATAATGACGGCTAGCACTTTATGACAGCTTATAGTGTGACAGGATGAGCAATGAGCTCTTCACAAGGGCTGCTCGTTTCATCCTCACTATAGTCGATGACGCAGCTGCTTTTATTAGTCTGGTTTTACAGAACTGAAAACTGAAGTCAAGTCCGCAGTCAGAAAGCATAGAACTGGGGGGTAAAGCACCACTTCTGTGCCTGACACAGAGTGAGTTAGAATTGTGTATGGCTGCAAGTAATAGGAGGAAAAAAAAAAAAAAACTCCGATGTTTTAAATAGTGATGTCCTTTTCTCACAATGCAAGAAATACAGAGGTAGTAGTTGCTCAGATTTATTCAGCAACAAAACAATACCAGAATTGATGTCTCCCAAGATGGCGGTACATTTCCAGTGACACATGTACCTTCAGAGCTGGGAGAGAAAGGACTGCCTCCTTAAGAGTCTTTGTCTTTGGGGGAAGGGAAATATCCCACCCCACTTCTAGTCCCCTCCCTCCACAGGCACTACCACCACAGCAAACTTTCCTTCTCATTGGCTGGAACTGGGCACACCCCTCCCTCTGGCTGCCATAGATCATTTTACAGTCCAGGGCGGGTAAGGAGTTTGCATTGACTAATTTAGACTAATCATGATTTGCTCCTTGGAGCTGGGTTGGAGACCTACACTCTGTGAGCTTAAGTAACTGAACTACTCAGTAACTGAACAAACTGTGATTATGTTACTGGGAAAAAGGGATAGAGATGGCTATTGGGGAGGCAATTTACAGTGCCTGCCAAATTCAACAGATGTTAGCTCCCATCCCCACCTACTTGAGACTATTGAGGAATCCTGGTTCAAGTGCTGGCTCTGCTTTGTGATCTCGATCTCTCTCTCTCTTTTTGAAGACTTTATTTGAGAGAAAGAGAGAGACAGTGCGTGCACGAATGGGGGAAGGGGCAGAGGGAGAGGCAGAGGGAGAAGCAGGCTGCCCGCTGAGCAGGGAGCCCAATGCGGGGCTCGATCCCAGGACCCTGAAATCATGACCTGAGCTGAAGGCAGACACTTAACCATCTGAGCCACCCAGGTGCCCCTATGTACTTTGTAATCTAAAGCAAATACTTAATTTCACTAGACCTCAATTTTCCCTGTTTGTAAAATGGGAATCATATAATGAAGTTGTTATGAGGCTTAAGTGAGAAAAAAATGTAAATAAATCCCAGAATGACCATTTACCGATTGCTGTGTCCCTTTGTGCCCTCTCATCATTCAGTTTCAGCTTTGACGTCACCTCCACCAAACCACCCCCTCCAGGCCTTCCTTGGCCTGGACTAAACTCTCCATGGGGCACTCTCCATATTGAGTTTTCACTAGGGTAAACTAGATTCAGGTGGATGGCCCTTGTAGATGGCACAAGGTAAGAGTAGGGTCTGTCACATTTTTGGAAAACGCCTACCTCCCATCCTGCAAGTATCTGAGAGTATCTGGTTCAAAGGGCATTTAGAGCAGGGAGCCCAACTCAGGGCGCCATCCCAAGGATCTGGGATCGTAACCTGAGCCGAAGACAGATGCTTAACCAACTGAGCCACCCAAGCATCCCTCATCAACATATTTTTAAAGCTCTGAATATTTTGTGAGACTCAATGCAAATTGATTCTCTGGTGATTTTAAATGCCAAAAACTAACTATATTCCCTTAACTCATTTTGATCTCTGATTATCTGATATACTTATTAAAGAGCAATTTGTCATCGTGTCAGCTGAACTAGTCATCATTTTTGTAGTTTCTTACTTAATAGCTACTTTCTTCTTCTTCCTTGCAAGCTAACGTGCCCCCCAAAATAATGCAATATGCCAGCCTCTGTTCCAGGCTACCAGAATGTGGATGTGAATCCTAGATGCAGCAACCATCTTGCAACCATGAGGCAGCAAGCACGAAGAAGAAGCCAATGCCGAGAGGGACAGAACACAAAATTAAAAGGACACTGAGACATTGGTGACATCACATAGCTGCTAAATAGGTCTGCACTGTCTACCCCCAGACTTCCTAATAGCCGAAAACATAAAAAGTACGTTAAAGCCCTGGAAGTGGGTTTCTGTTACCGACAGCCTGATACAATTACAAGTGATGTCCATTCCAATTGTGTTGCAGTTAAAGTAATTGCCATGTGGGTAGGGGTGGGATTCCAGAACATTTTAGGGTCAAAGAAAACTCAATCACCATTCTTGACGTAATTTTCTTTAAAACAAGTCTTGAGCCCAGAGTAGAACTGGTCAGTCCTAGATGTCCTTCTGGGCTCATCCTGCTTCATTTGTCTCTCTTCCTTAATAAAGAGATAATCACTGAAGATCCCTAAGCTTGGTGTCTGACCCATAGTGAGCACTCAGTAAATAGTACTGATTACATAATTTAAGTTATTTCAGTTTTGTTTTTACTATCTTTAATGGCAATATATCGTGCTGAATTGTTGGGATTAATTGAAGTGGTATATGTGAAGCAGCTGGAACATTCAGTCATTTGTTCAACAAGCATTAGTCGAGCATCCACTATGAGCCAGGCACTGTTCTTGGCACGGAAGACGGGGCAGCAAGCATGAAAGACACGGACCCTGTTCTCATCCTGGTGGGGGCAGACAGACCATAAACTATAAACATAGGAGTCAACCAGATCATGTCTGCTGGTGATTACTGCTACCAGGAAACCAAAACAGGTTCTGGGTTAGAGAAGCATGAGCAAGGATTTATTTTAGTCAAGGTCAAGGGGGCCTCAAGGGCGAGGTGACATCACAGCTAAAGCTAAATGATGAGAGAATGCAAAGGGACGCACAGCACCCGATAGTCTTCCTAGTATTTATATATATCATTTTCTCACTTAAGCCTCAAAACAACTTTATTATATTATTCCCATTTTACAAATGGGGAAAATTGAGACCTAGTGAGGTTAAGTATCTTGCTTGAGGTTACAAAGCACATAAGTGGCAGAACCAGCATTTCAACCACAGTTTAGCTCAAAATGACACCTGGATGCCAGTACTCTTCAAGGGAGAGCCAGGCCCTCAGCCAAGACATTTTTTAAAAATTTTTATTGTTATGTTAATCACCATACATTACATCATTAGTTTTTGATATAGTGATCCATGATTCATTGTTTGCATATATAACACCCAATGCTCCATGCAGTACGTGCCCTCCTTAATACCCATCACCAGGCTAACCCATCCCCCCACCCCCCTCCCCTCTAGAACCCTCAGTTTGTTTCTCAGAGTCCATAGTCTCTCATGGTTCGTCTCCCCCTCCGATTTCCCCCCCTTCATTTTTCCCTTCCTACTATCTTCTTTTTTTTAACATATAATGTATTATTTGCTTCAGAGGTACAGGTCTGTGATTCAACAGTCTTACACAATTCACAGCGCTCACCGTAGCACACACCCTCCCCAGTGTCCATCACCCAGCCACCCCATCCCTCCCACCCCCCACCACTCCAGCAACCCTCAGTTTGTTCCTGAGATTAAGAACTCCTCATATCAGTGAGTACATATGATACATGTCTTTCTCTGATTGACTTATTTCGCTCAGCATAACACCCTCCAGTTCCATCCACATCGTTGCAAACAGCCAAGACATTTTTGTCCTGCTAGTACAAGCATAAGACAGGGAGCCTCTCAGGCTGGTGGCCACAACGAGGGTGAAAACCGAGCCTTAGGAATAACTGGGTCAGAGCAGCCAGAGCACGGGGGCCTTGCCTGGCCATCTGGGTGCCTCTAGGCCCTGGCTGCCCGATGGACAGGTTGGGAGCTGGAGGAGATTCCAAAATGTCACCAAGATGGCCTGCATCTCTAGAGACTCTGGAAATACAAGTGTTATCCCATTTGCCAGTCTCATGCTAGAATCACCTTTGCCATATCATCCGGGGCAACAGGTCTCAGCTGGGTGACTTACAGTTCAGTCCTGCCTGGTAAGTTAAGAAGGAAGAAGAAATCTTGAGAAGGAAATCCCACTGTCACTGCACCACTTAAAACTCAGTAGTCCTTTCTTTATGCAAAATGTACTTATTGAGAACCTTCTATGTGCTCAGCAGTGCTAAAAAGGAGAGTTAAATTCTCGATTTTCATCAAGGTCTCATCCAGAATAGAGGAAGGAGACAAGAAATAAGGACCAAACAAGCAGGAGATGCTCAATAATAAAGTGCCAAGAGGAAAACAACATCAGGAAATGAGAGCAGTTGGGTGAGAAGGCCACATCAAAGAAGGTGGCCAGGGAGGACATGTGAACTGATATCCGGCGACAGGGGTGAAAAGGAGGGACCAGCCGGGGAAAATGTTTGGACAGAGTGTCCCATGGTCCCACTCAACCTCAGCAGCACAGCCTGAGGAAGGAGAAACCTGTCACATTTGAGGAACAGGAACCACAGGGAGTGGAACTGGACGGTGTGAGCTAAGCATGGGGGCATGAGATGAAGTTGAAGAGAAAGACTGGGCCCATATCGTGCGGGGCCTCGCTGGCTGCCATGAGAAAGTCAACTAGCTCTCGGTCCAGTGAAAAGCCCCGAGGTGCCACTGTGGGCAACACACACAGGTACTCCTTTGCGCTCAGAGAGTTTGGGAGACCCCATGCCTGCTCCTGCTCTCCCACTGAGGGAGAAAGTCTTGGAGTCCATTTTCATTTTTGTTGTGTTCTATCCCTGATTTTTGCTAAGATAACTAGAATATGAATGAAGCTCTCTGGATGGCATGGAGCTCCATCTTCCCACCCCACGTGGCCATCCATCACTGGGAGGTGACAGAGACTCCAGGAGGCTTGAAGTCAAGTGAAAAATCTGCCTGTGTTTCTTTCTGTGCTTCAGCATATATATTTCCAGAAACAAGCCTTTTCCTCACCAGCCTGTCCCTCAGCCATCCTGAGCTTCTCCGGGGTGTAAGGGCATTTGTTTTTGTTTTTGTTTTTGTTCTGTTTTGTTTTTGTTTTTCAGGCGAAGCCGATAGAATTCACTGAATACTGATGGAGCAAATCCTTGGTCCAGCCCAATGGAGTCATTTGTCGAGAACATCTTTGGGTAAATGCCCTTTTCAGACTCTTTGTCTCTTATTGGAGGTTATCCCAGTGATACTCTCAAGAACCTGGGAAGGTCAGCCATTTTAGTCCTAGCCCATCTCTAATTAATCATAGTATTTATATCTAAATAGATCAATAGCCAAGTTCGACCTCAATGTACAACACGAGCTATTACGGCATCATTGCAATATGAAGGGATCTGCAATATGTGGGTCAGGCAAACCACTTGTATTGAACCCAGCAACGCAGACCAGAAGCTTTTGTTCTGATGAATATTGTACTTCAGTGTTAAAAATGGGAAGGCCGCCCTCCGGCTCTACCCTGGCTAAGCTCTGAGCCAAAAGGGACCAGGACGAGCCTGGCAAAACCTTGGGTTCCTGGAAGCCCTGAGATGGCCTGCCGACTGGAACCACAGCCATGGTTCTGGGGAGTTTGTCTTCCTGAAGAGGAGAAAATAAAGAAAAACGAGCAACTACGTACATATAACACACTGTTCTTTTGTATTTCACAATTAGTTTTAAAACACTTTCCTTTCACCCGGACTCAGCCTCTCCTGGCCTGTGTAGTTAACTTTATTGTCCAGTTGGATCATTACTTGCATCTCATCTCACCAAGAATAAGCACAGGTCATTCAATAATTGTGGGGGAAAAAAATCCATGGAGATACCAGCTTTTTAAAAGGCAGATAGCAAATGAGCTACATCCGGCTATCATTGTTAATTTCTCTTCTGTACTTTCTGGAAGAATTGATGAGTGTTTTTCTGAGACTGGATGCTAAACTCTTCCTTCCTATTCTGTAGTATCCTTTCAGGAAACAAATGATGTGTCAGAGCTTCAGATGGACCTCTGTAGGTGAAGGCTGCTAAGCAACCACAGCACTCAGCTTCTAGAAGGTGGGCCCTTCCCTGAGGAAGAGGGAAGGAGGGAGGAGGAGAAATGGTCACAGCTCCCTTCCCTACAATTCACAAAGAAGAGAGCATTAGCAAATTGCACTTACCCAAGACCAGTCTGTGTTTCCATCTTGTTTATCATACTACCGGTGTGATTCCCAGAGCTGCTCTTAATGAGCTCAATTATCTTGGGCAAGTCTCTTAACTTTTCTGTGCCTACATTTCTTCATACATGAAATGGGGGGATAATAACTGTACCCACCTTATAGGGTTGGTGTAAGGTTTATATGAGTTATTTTATATAAAGCCCATAGACTAGTGCCTGGTACTAGTAAACATTATATACTTGTTAATTATAGTGTCTCATTCTGGCATTCAAAATATGACTATTTTCACACTGGTGAAATGCACCTTTGAAAGGAGTAAACCTGGGGACCAAGACCCAGAGAATTCCAGGGATTTCTTTTCTCTGCTTTTATACCAATACCTTATAATCGCATGTTTGCATTTCTACATACTTAACACCAATTGGGGGCCAAGTGGCAGCAAATCTGGCATCTGCATGGTGTTTCCTGGGGTGTTTGTGATCAACTTCCACGGCCACAAGGCACACCCATCCCAGGGAAGCTTAGAGTAGCCTATGATCCATATTGCCTGCCCAACTCTACAGATCTGGTATCAGTCAGAAATGACAGTTCCCTGCAGCTTTTGAGCAAATAATGCACTTAACTTTGCTAGTGTAGAAATACAAGTCTCTTTTTAATGCCACACTTTGATTTTTTTAGCCGGTGAAAGTAGTTTCTTCTGTTGAATGAATCTGTTCTATGCCCATCTGGGTTGTCCTAAATGCACCCTCCCACACTCACTGGGTGTCCCTTCAATCCACTTGCCGCTCTCTGCTCCACCCACTCTCTTTAAGCAAAATAAGTATTTCAGTTAGCAGGATGAAAATACATAACCATAACATAGATGTGCCTGAATAGAACAGTCTGTTTCTCTCTGAATTAACTCAGTGTACCTCTTAAAGCCACGTTTCCATGTGCAGCTAAAGACTTAATCGTCGAACAACTCAGTTCCTTCCGATGGTGTCCTTGGACCAGATAATAGATTTAACTCAAAATTTTCCCCTCTTTCCTTAGGGGGTGAATGTCTGACTACAGATGGCTGCCTTGACTTTGGAGTGAGGCTTCTTCTCCTTAATCCCTCCCCAGTCCCCCTCACACTGCGCCGTGGTGTGGATTGTCCGTCCTGATCCACCTCCCTTCCGATGTCAGGCTTCACTTCTGGTCCTGACGTTCTCAGGCGGTGCAGCCTGCTGTCACTGAACTGTCAGCACAGAGGACTTCTAATCCCTATCACAGGCGCAGAGGGGGCCCCATGTGCAGATCAGTTCCATGGCATCCCCCCACTCTGACTGGGGCCCTTTGCAGCTGCTGGTCTTCTGAGGCTCAGCCGAGTCAGCATCAATCATATTTGCAGCTCGGGGTAACCACCCCATAGCCTGGGACGCAGGAAGCCTCCACCTCAGCTCAGCACCATGAAGAAGAGCATGTCTCCTTCAAACCTCAACTACCTTTCAAGCCCATCACCAGTGGTCCTGGAAACCTTTTTTGTGTTCTCCAGGGTCCCAGCACTGACAGAGCCTTGTGGGAGATGGGAGGGCATAGGTGTACCTCTATTTCAGGACATAAGACATCCTTTTTGCCCAAACACATCAGGCACCCATTTCAGTGGTGCGGCTTGTGTAGAGCAAGCTGGGCTCTGTCGGGTGTGACTGAGAACATCTTTCTTCGCTCCTCGTGCCTGCCCAACCCCCCCACTCTGCAGGGCAGCTCTTTCCCCTGCCACCTCCTCAGGATGAGAAACGGCCAGGCCCATGACTTTTCTGGCCGCTCTTGGCTAATAAATCCTCTGGTCACTTCAGCCCTCAAAAGATCTCAGACCTGTGGTAAGAGAGAGGACTGTGGTCTATCTCTCGATTTCCCCACCTTATGCAGTATGGTGGTCTCAGTTTCTGACTCCTTGGAGGAGAGGAAGCAGGAAAGTTGACTGGCCTTTAAATGGCGTTGGTTCATCCTGCTGGTACAGATGGTTAAAGCTAACTCTTTCTTTTGGCTGGCCCTCATCCCCATCTTCCATTTCCCTGCATCATCTAAGACAGGTCACTCGCAATGCCCCCCTGCAGTCCCTGCACACTGGCGGTACACCTCCAGGCTTGTTCACCTGAGGCCTCTTCACTACATGGGGTCTTCTGGATGGTGTTATGGGTTTAATTGTGATCTGTTCCCTCCTGCCCTCACCCCCAAAAGATATGCCAAAGTCCCAACCTCCATGTGCCTTTATTTGGAAATAGGGTCTTTGCAGATGTAATCGGGTTAAAATGAGATCATACTGGACTGGGGTGGGCCCTAAATCCAGTGACCAGTGTCTTTACAAGAAAAGGGAAATCTGGACACTGACACTTACAGGGAGAACACCAGGTGATGACAGAGGCCGAGATTGGAGCTTTGCTGCCACCAGCCAAAGAACACCAAGGACTGTGGGCAACCACCAAATGCTAGAACATATACTCCCTCCGAGTCCCCAAAGGAAACCAGCCCTGCTGACACTTTGATTTTGGACTTCAAGCCACCAGAACTGTAAGAGAATCAATTTGTGTTGTTTTAAGGCATCCAGTTTGTCGTGTTTTGTTAGGGCAGCCCTAGGAAATGAATGCATTCAAATTCTCTTTAGATGGAGCTCCGTTGTGCCAGGGTATTATACTTTCCTCATTTTGCATCCCACACCCCCACCAGCATGGTGTCTGGAACACAGATGTTATTTCATTAAATGTTAAATGAATGGATGCGATCTACATGATCAGAGAAAACACTCAGATATTTGGTGATGATTGGATGGCTTATTGAACAGGATGCTTATTATTTTGCCAATTTGGTCTTGTACAAAAAAAAAGCCATTCAGTTATAAAACTTCTTTAAGTCAAAAAAGATGTATTATTTGTATAATTAAAATAAGCCCTTGGTAACTAAGCTTTATAGTAGTTAAATTATTTAATAATCCAATTATTTTTGAGTTAGTTCTCTGCTGCCCCTATGTAAAGAAATCTCTTCCTTTAAAAGAAGTGCTACATTCAACTGTAGTTCACTGAATTTTGAATGCTTTTGTAAAAAGAGAAATATCATGAATGACACTAGCAACTAGTCAGGTAATGCTAATGCACAGAACAGCTATTTTCTTGCTTGCCTTCTTTATGCTGTCTTTTGATTTTTAATTGTTTTTCAAATTAAAGCAACCTTGCAAATTCCTAGCAGTCTGAAAGCTTTGCCTGGCTGACTATTCCAAGAAATCCACACATCTGTGCAAAATGATCATTACTTCCCCAAGGATGGATGCAGCAGGGTTTCTTTTCCTTTTCTGGTTCTTTCGACCTCTTTTCTTGCTTCTCTCCCTTGTAAACATGTTTACGTTATCCTTTGCAAGAACACTGAAATTGTGGGAGCCAACACAGCATCATAAAAGGAAAGGACATTGAAGTCTGCCCCCTTTTTGGAAATTAGTCTCCACCCAGCTTGGTAGGCTGAAAAGAGCAGGACAGATAGACATAGACATATCTTCACTCTTTCCTCCCCCAAACTCCTCTCAGATAGTGTGCTGACAAACTAATAACCCCAAAAGCAAAATATTCAGCTGCCCAGAGACCTTCAAGGCTCCACAGTCAGTCAGCATGTGGTGCGGGGTGGGGGGGGCGGGGGGGCATCATCCCTGTGAGAGCACACACCTAGTGGGAACGGAGATGCAAACAAACTGAGGAAGTGGTCTAACCGGTAGGGGAGAAAGAGACTTGGTGGATTTCAGCTTCTCCACCAGGAAGGTGGGTCATCGATGTAACATACTTTTAATTAAGGAAGTTTGAGAGGCTTTTTTATCACATGGGTGAACAATTTCTTAGAGTAATATACATAGAGGTTGTCAATGATTCTTTCATGTTCAAAAAACCCTATATTGTGCTGTAGGTCAATGAGAAGCTGTGGAAGGGTGAGATCTGTTCAATACTCATGGCCTAAGGTCTGCAGAAATTTCCATAATATAAGAAAAGATCCTACAGGGACAAGAATGCTAAACTGCAGAGGTTTTTTTCTCCTGGCTATCTCTGCTCCTTTGCCTCATCTTCCATAAACATCCCTAACGACATGGATTGCTAAATTGCTTTCTTTTAAATAAACCCAGGGATTAAAATTAAAACTTTTGCCAATCAATCTATCTTAATAAAAAAAATCATATCAACCCAGGCATGCATCAGACAGGAGGGGAAAAATTGTGCGGATAGAATGAGATTTTAAAATGCAATTACGGAAAAGGCAGCTGTTTATTTGATTATCCCCTATCTTGGAATCTTGAACTTGCACTGTATAAATGCCTGGTAGGCTATCGGGTCCTTTTACCCACTGCCAGGATTTCTCTTTGCCCTGTGTTTATTTTTTATTTCCACTGGTGTTCCAAACCAATTGTTGTTAAAGCTCTAATGGTCAAATAAATATTCTTTTAAAAAATCACATTTTCTTAGTTTTCTCTCAATCCACAGCTGCACGTCCAAGTCTTTAGTCTCCTGGGCCCATCAAAAGAACATGCTGTTCTTAGTAAATAAAGACAAGGCATAAAATAGGAAATTCCACCCAATTTAAAATCTGATCAAGATGGACTCAAAATGAAGAATTCTAACACGAGAACCTCAGACTCCATTCCACTAAGTTTGGTCAAGTACAATATTTGGTAAAAAAAAAACTTTTCTTCCTGCATCTTTCCCTACCAGTGGCAGTTCATCCCTTTCTCCAAGGAGGGCCAGGATGCTGGGCTACCTGTGTAGTTCGAGGAGAAGGCCTGACATATTTCTGTAGCTATGATTGAGGGCATTAGAGGTCCTATTCCTGGCAATACTGATTTGGGGGGATCATTTGTCCTTTTTTTTTTTTCTGCCAAGTGCTTCATACACTTGGAGACTTCTTACCTTTTAAGATTCAGAGACAGGTAGAGTCCACCCCAGCTCTAAAAGTGAAAACCTTCACATCCTTACTTTCCTGGTCTCCCTTGCAAGAGAGGACATGATCTCATGAACTGGCCTCTGAGAGTCAACTCAACCACACCAAACAGAACGAGAAGCCAAAGATAGAGAGAAGTGGGCACTGCATGGATCCTTCCTCTGGTGGCAGTGGTGGTGGGTGGTTGCGATGTCACCGCATTTTAGGTGCTGAAGTGCTTTAAATGGCATCATCAGGTGCGTGGTGGGCTTTCCACCTCAGGCCTGCTCTCTGGCATGATTGTGGCTGTTGTCTCTGGAAACTTAGCTTTAAGTGTGTTTCTCTAGCCCTCATGGTGATCTGAAAAGTATTTGATATCCTTTTCATACATGTATCACTGCTGAAACCAGCCAGGGTTCTGTTGCTTGCGACTATGAGCACTGAATGTTCATAAATAAATATCAGCACTTCCTTTTTTTGCACTGCTGTGTAGGGTATGGGAAAATTTTCATTTATATCCCCGAAGGGAATTTGTTACTGAATGTCGATTGCTTTTCTTTAGTCTAAATTAATTAAATGACACAATATCCATTGTAGAAAACAAACGAAGATCATTTTACACAGTATATTGTAAATAGTGATTATAATGTGGGCTCTTTCCAGAGAAATAGTAAGAAACAATGTGTTCATTCAGACAGCTCCTGTTGGAAATTGCAAGGCTGTCCTCTACATTGTAATCCATTTCCTCCTTTGCTCTAATGCAGCAAACTCCGCAGTGATTTAATAACAAAGTGACAGCAGTAAAATCCAATGTAGGGATAAGAGTTGGAAACAAAGTGAGTGTGTGAATCCTGCTATATGAGAAGAAATGTGTGGGAGGGCACAAGATATGAAAACAAGGAACAAAGCTATTGTCTCTGATATGTGGACCAAGAAAGGTTGTTCTCCGTGCTCAGCCCCATCTCCTTGGGTCCACCCAGAAGGTGAGACCCAGGGTGCAGGGTGAGCTTGTTTTTAAAACAATCCCACACACAGAGATTTTGCTTTTTTTTAAAACTGGCCCCGGGGGGAGAGGCTGTCCAGAAGACAGACCAGTGGAAGCCCCCTGACCACTCTGCCACACAGAGAGCTACCCTCCTCCCTTCTAGCATCACCTGTACTGCTTTCTTAGCACTTAATTGACTTTGTAGATCTGATTAAATGCCATTCAGCATCCTTAGGCTCCCTGACTGTGGCCCTGCCTCTTCTACCTCTTGGTCTTCGTCTGGAGCAGAATTGAACTTTCATATGCATTTATTGATTGATAAGTCAGAAGAGCTCAAGAATACATATTCAGACTGAAGCTGGACTTCAGGGGAAGAACACAATGAAGTAAGGATCCCAGCCACATTAATAAGATTCAGATCTAGAACCATGCTAAAGGAGAAGTCACCAGGTATGGAGCAGGAAGGGCATATGTGTGGGCTCTGGGAGAAGGCAGGAAGGACAGGGACCTTTTCCTTTCTTCCTCAGCAAAAGTCAGGTTTTAGGCACTTCGCTAGCTGGTTGGTTGGTTAGTTAGTTAGTTTGTTTTACTCTGCCATACATAGCACCGGAGCTAATAGGGACAGTTCAGTGCAAGATATCATTGCTGCCACCAGCACCTTCTATCAGCTGCCGGCAGTGAGCAGGGCATGAGAAGTGGCTTATCAGCACTATTCTACCTTTACTCAACATCTATGAATCTTAAAGCACTACGGAATATATTAATTTATTTAATCCTCACAACCTAATGCTGTAGGTTGTCTGTTTATCCACACTTTAGAGGTAACAAAACTGAGGCTCGGCTATGGCAACCTCTGCCCATGAGTGGTACAAGGCAGCAATAGGACACAGGTCCCAGGCCTTCCTAAATCATCTCTGCAGCTTTGTTAAATATCTCATCAAATTCCCTTTTGAGTACAAAAATGAGTTCTTTTGAAAGAGCGATAAAAGCTTTTATTCACTATGTCTTTGTAACACAATTTTCACCCCGGCCTATGCAGGTTTAGTGACTGGGAAATACATGACATTTGCATGGACAACTCAAAATAGATGAGAATGAATTGAGAGGCCTAGATGTGGAAGGCCCAGGGGTGGTTCCGGCCTCTGCAGTCTTCCCAGAGAGCGCGCATCCTCTGAGAAGGTAGTGCCCGTCTCATAGCTTCATCTCATGAAGGTCCAATGGCTCATGAAGGTCTGTCCCCAGGGCTTTCCTGCCCATCTCCCTTATGTTCCAGCCCTCTGGCTGCCATGTCTACATTCCTGTGGAGCCTCTCCAGCTAGTGCCTTGGACACAGCTTCCCAAGGGCAAAAGCTCTGATGGCTTCCCCTTAGAACTGGATCTTGGGACCACCATCACCTCCACCCCAGTATTTTGGGATCAATATCTGTTGTTTGGCATCATTCTGAGAAATGATTCAGTTCCCCTGTATCCAGCTTGACCCTCCCTGAGATACAGGCAACAGCAGAATAGATTCTCAGCAGGTGTAGCAGAGAAAAAAATGCAGTGTTTATCCGGTAGTCTCTAGGAAACCCAGTTGGAAAACTAGTTGGGATAACTTTCTGCATGTGGAATCACCTAGTTAAGCCTAAAATCTAAAAGAACAGAAATACTGTTTATAATTTATTTAAAAAACGATTAGTGGCACCTACCTATAGCAGGGCATTGATGCAAGCTACCTTCTTTGAACCTCACAACCACCTTCGGAGGTATTATGATGATGATTTCTATGTTTATGGATGAAGACAATCAGGCTCAGAGGGATTTTGTGCTCAAGAGCACCTAGTTAGTGAGCAGTGGTGTCAGGATTGGACCCTGGTGTGACTCCAGTCCCCTACTCCATCCATGTGGGCTCTTCCCCTCATTGCTGCCATTGCCATGGTCCACTTTATCTAACCAACCAGAGATGAGCATTTACATTTGAGTTTCAAAATTCACTGTCAATATCTGCCAAAGATATATCACCTAAAAAGTAATTATTAAACACGTTCATCTCTTCCTACTTGACCTCATGTAGGCATGAGCTGCACTTAACTTTATTATAAGTAAACCTCCGCTCACTGCTTACGTGTCCCAAGTTCAAGCTCTAGCATCTCCATATGAGTGGGGAGAATTGAAGGAGCGATATGGGACAGGTCACCAGTTTTCTCGGCAAAGGGTCATGTTGAGTTACTGGCTTTACCCGATATTTGTTAATTTACATTGTAAATAGGGAATTGATTTGCTAAACCTAGCCCATTCGGGAAAATGGGATATTTCAATTTTGTAGACAGTCCAAATCTTTGAGTTAGAAGGTCAGGCTACATATGTTTTAAAAGGAACAATGAGATTCTTAAAACACAGCAACATCTGCTCACAAAAGGAAATAAAACAAATAAAACCTTCTGAACTCTCTTTTTTTGGCTTTAGAAATGACAAAACAATAAAGCCGATATCCATATCTCTGAGTTGTGCGTTGGAGGGATTACTAGAATAATTCTAAGCAATTTAATGAAGTGCAAAACTTGCTGAAGGCAGGTGATAAAAGTTCAGCATGAATGTCGACTTTGTCAACATGTAATAGTAATTAAAACACACTAGTTCATAAATACTATCAAATTTATGGGGTTTCTAGGAACTGTGCTTACATAATGAGTTCTATGCCCAAGTTCAGTTAGTCATCATCCATTCCAACCATCCATTTATTCCCTCTTCCAAATCATCCTTTCCATAATCTCTTCGCACTATGCAAGGGCCCCTTCCAAAGACTCTCCAGCATCTTTTCTTCCATTGTTTCATAGGGTTGGTTGGGAAAAGCCTTATTTATTTATTTGTTTATTTGTTTATTTATTTATTTATTTATTTATTTGAGAGAGAAAAGAGCAAGAGAGAGAGCATGAGTGGGGGGGCAGAGGGAGAGGGAGAATCAGACTCCCCACTGAGTAGGGAGCCCAATTTGGGGCTCGATCCCAGGACCCCGGGATCATGACCTGAGCCAAAGGCAGACACTTAACCAACTGAGCCACCCAGGCACACCAGTACAAGAAAGGTCTTAAGAGCAAACATATGCAATATTTCTATGACTGACATCAATAAGAATAAGGATATATCTATATTTGAGCAAAGTATAAGCATAATGTGTGCAGTATACACATTTAGGCTCTGTGCTAATGTGGTCACTTTTCTAACTGTTTTCATCTCCTTTCATAGCATTTATGAAATGTCTCCATAAGACAACGTTTCTTTTTATTTTATGGTTTTATAATTGCACATATTGTGAATAGCATAACAATAGCAGACATTTTCAAAAGAGAAGGAAAGCCATTCATAATTCCACTTCTCAATAAATCATGCTTTCATTTTTCCTTTCCCTCCCATCTCTGTCCATGTGCCTATGTAATATTTTACATGGCTACAATTCTCTTCTAAGACAAATCTTGCCAATTCATGTATTCATGTAACATTGTTACATATTTTTACACGTAATACTGAGCTACTTATAATCAAATTAACCTTGCTCATTCCAACCCAAATACCTAGAGAAGCAATTATTTAATTATTCCAAAAGGCTGTCATCATTCAACAACTTTTGAGCTTGCTGTTATGCTTTTGATCTATCTCACACGTGATAAGTCCTTTATTCTGAGGGTGGCTTTGATTTTTGGACTTTATCACATTGTGTCAAGTTTGATAAATAATATTGAAGCTGGTAAGAAAATCCAGCAAAAGTAAGGAGCAAGGCAGCTGGTGAGTAGCATCTTGAGGCCCTGAGTTTCTTTTCTTTTCTTTTTTTTTTTTAAGATTTTATTTATTTATTTGACAGAGAGAGACACAGCGAGAGAGGGAACAAAAGCAGGGGGAGTGGGAGAGGGAGAAGCAGGCCTCCCGCCGAGCAGGGAGCCCTATGTGGGACTCAGTCCTAGGACCCTGGGATCATAACCTGAGCCGAAGGCAGACGCTTAACGACTGAGCCACCCAGGCACCCAAGAGACCCTGAGTTTCTTTTTTTTCTTTTTTTTTTTAAAGATTTTATTTATTTATTTGAGAGAGAGAGAGAATGAGAGATAGAGAGCACGAGAGGGAAGAGGGTCAGAGGGAGAAGCGGACTCCCCGCTGAGCGGGGAGCCCGATGTGGGACTCGATCCCGGGACTCGAGACCCTGAGTTTCTTATGTGACACATAGACTGGCTCCAAAGATCATTTCCAGGGAGAAGGCTCAAAAGCTACTTGAGAAACAGCAGAATCAGTGTGACAATGTTGGTCTCTCACAGAACCTCACAGAAGGGTGCAGTGCTCATTTGGAAATCCTGATCCTTGTATGTGATTAGTAAAAGCAATTCCATTAAATCATAACTTGACATCAGCCACCCTTGCTGCTAATAGCTGCCTCTTGCTTGGCTCTGCAGGGAGCACACACCCCTCACACCTCTCAGGCCTAAGGTTCAAATATCTGCTATTAGACAAGCCAGGCTCTTCCCAGACTGGTTACATTCAGGAAGAGTATCCAAAGGAGAGTCTCTCCTATTCTTTGCAACTTATTTTAGTTTTGGAGGGCCTGGACATCTGTAGCTAAAAGTATGGTGGTTCATGCCAAGAACTTCAGTATGTGAAGATCAAAAGACTAGATTCTAGTCTTAACCATACACCAAGTAGGCTTTGAGGGGTCATTTCTCCTCTCTGGCTGCTGAGCTGGTGATTATCCATTGATTTCCCCCTCTCTTTGTTCTCTGTCCTGCTCTTCCCTGCTCTGGGCTCTGGGAGCTGACCCTTTTTATTACCTTTCTTGCCCTGTGGCTTCTTGTTTGGTTTGGCAAGAGGGAGTCACCTGCAGGAGATCAGAGGGTGCAAGGAAAGAGATTTCATTATTACCCCTACTCTCTCTCTGTCTCTCTGTCCTTGTCTCTATCTCTGTCTGTCTGTCTGTCTCTCCCTCCTTCGTGGTAGGGCAATGGTTTGCCAGTGGCTGTGTCTCTGGCGTCTGCTCCCATTAGGAGACCCCTGTCCACAGCTTCAGCTCTTGCCAGGTTCAAAAGCAGTCCCCCATTTTGCCCCTTCAGTTGAGGAATGGTCAAAGCTTCCCACTATTGCTAGTCTTGCAGTGCTTCAATACCCCTAATTCTGCCAAGACCTCTGGATTAGTCCCTTCCAAAAGCTCCCTTAAAGTAAGCCTTTCCAGTTTGCCGTCTACATCCTATGACGGCCCTGTCTGGTAGGCTTGTCTAATATGTATAATAAAGGATTCAGACAAGTTGAACCATAAGGTCCCTTTCAGCCCTACTGTTTTCTGACTATGTTTGCTGATGGGAGCAGGGTAATTTCACAACCACAGACTTGCTCAAAGAACAGTAACCAGCTTTTCTAAGGAGGCCTTAAGTTTACATTTTATTATTTTTAAAGTTAACCTAAGATGACTTTAATGGTCAGTAGTCATCATCCATTATAGGAAACTGCTTATTCAAAATATTTAGCTTAGAGTTGGCAAATAGACCCAAAAGTTAGTCCTTTCTCTCCAGGTCTTATTTAAGAACCTCAGGATTAAAAAGCCTATAATTAATTAGAGCACCTTTTCTTTTGCCTGATTCATGAAGTCCACCTTGCCCCAGTCATGTCCCTGCTGACCTGTCTGCAGGTTTGTCAGTCTGTCTCGCTGGACCCCATCCATCTGGCCTATCTAATTGTAACCACTGGGATGTAACTGGACACCAATGGCATTCTTCTTTTTGAGTAATTGCATCAATGAGTTATACTAGCTGTCATATTAAAGTAGCTCTCTGCTAACCTCTGGTAATATGAGAACATAGCCACCATTAGCTTTCTTTCAGTTAGGTAACACCATCTCCCTAATGTTTTTGCCTCCTTAATCCAAACAGATAAAATGCAAGGAAAAGAACTGAAAAGTAAGGGAGTTTAGGAGTGGTTCAATAGTTCATTTCTCTAGGTATTTTTTTCTCAACACACAAAAATAAACATGTTAAGCAGATATCCCCTGGAGATGGTGATTTCCTGGGAGAGTGGTCACACCTTCTCTTAGGAAGTAAGAAAGGGTGATGGGGTTTTGGGGAACACTGAACTTCACTTGGAAACAACTGGGGTGGCAGGGAGCAATAGATATATTTACTGTCAATTTTACCATCTCGTTCTTTCCCAGCAATATTAGACCGGAATTAAAATAAATATCAACAGCTCACTTAACTGCCATATTTTACATATTTCTCATCCAAGACGAAAAAGTAAGTGGTTTCCAGTTTTTCATCTCGTGACACATGGATTCTAAGTCATTTTACCAGATTTTGAAGGAGTGTTTACAAAAATGCCCAGGATTGCATTTTTTCCTATTTAAAAGGGATCAAATACGCTTTGTTTTCAATGTCTTGTGACTCCAGTATATTTTTCAATGAGTGTGATTTGAAAATAACAAACACCGTTTTCATAAGCTGATGTCACCTGTCATAAATTCAAATTTTCAAACCTCATTAAACTCAGACTCTTACTACATGGCATTGTCATGGCCCCAACCATCTCTCAGCGCTTGCCCTGAAGGCAGGAAGATGAGAAACAGGAAAATCAAACTGCGAACATAGATGGGAAGCGAGAAGAACTTGAGGGGACTACTTTTGTGTACGAAATTCAAAGTAGCAGGCCTCTATTTATATGCACACTCAGTCCTCCTCCCTGTGTGGCTCCAGCTATGGAGGAAGGCTGTTGGGTTCAGAAGGGTTGTAAAGAAGAGACACAATCAGAATTATTCAGTTCTGTATAAACACCTCTAATCAAAAAGTTACATGTTTTGGTAGTTCTGTCTTTTCTACTTTTTCTCTGCCTGTTCCTTCCTTTTCTCCCTCCCTCCCCCCCTTCTTTCTTTCCCTCCCTTCATTTTTATACAGTAAAGTAGCCAATGCCAGGACAATTAAAACAACATAAGTATATAAATAGGAACACTGATATAGAATCGGACTTCTTAAAATATATCTATTAATTAGATACGAATCATGGCATCATGTGTAGTATGCTCTATTTTGAACATTGAGAAAAGGGTGACTCTCTGTTTGGCATGGCCTGCTTATGTCCCATTAGTATAAATATACAGATTGAATTTCCCCTCTTTCGGCAGAACCCTTCTGCTGCTTTTAGCAGCAGCTGCTGTTCCTACCACTGCTACAATTTTCTTCTACCCACCCCTACTCTGCCTTTCTTGGTGGAAAGTCATTTTGGTAAATTGCCAGCTCCAGACGTGATTTCTATAGTAATAGGATACCCAGGGCCACAGAATTACACAGAGGATCATCAACTTCTGTCTAAATTGAACAACTGTGATAACTACAGTAAAATAAAGCCTATAATTAAATGCTTAAAAACAGAGCCAAGCAAAGAAAGAGAAGAGTCAGGAAATCTCCCTAATGAGTGAAATTCTAATCATAAAATATAGTTTTCTCACTTCCAGCAATGTATTTGTTACAAATGAGACAAGGAAGTGATTCCTACTTCGGTCTTTTTCTATTTGAAAATATCTTTCTTGTCATGTCCTTGAATACACCAAGACCTGGTTTAAACTCCTAGTTTAAACCTGAGTGGGGTTTTAGTCCCTTCACAGATTCCTACACTCATGGCATCATAGGATTGCAAGTGGTCTGAAGCACTCATTTGGCCCAAGTAAATAGGAACCTTCTAGAAGAGGAACTTTTCCAGTCTTTTCTTGAAGACCTCCCAGATTTGAGATCCCATAACCTTCTTCAGTAATGTATTCTAGTATCACATGATCCTGGGACACAATTCATCTGTTCTAGCTTAAAGACAGATCCATTTCCTGTCTTTTGTTCCTCTGAGAACTAGAAGACCATGATGTTACCTTGCCAAACCTCATCTCTTTTACTATAAAATGAGGAAGACTGACAAGATTATCTACAAAACCCTCCACCTCAAAGATTCTGATTCCTGTTCATTGACATTTTGGCTTCTCTTAAAAAGCAAAAAACTCTACTTAAAACAAAAGTCCTGACATAGAGGAGTAGCCATTAATGTTTGTTGAATGAACAAGTAAACAAATGCATGCATAACCCCTTCAAAATCCTGTTTCTTGACCGAGTTATTAAATTTCCCTCAATTTTTTTTCACATGACTAATTCTTCATTATAAAAACTCGGGAGGAAAGGAGGTATTGTGGAAACAAATGGCTTCTGCACCACATCTATCAGTTCTACAAACTGGAACAAGTTGCTTAACCTCTCTGTGGCTTAGTTTTTTCTTTGTAATATGGGCTAATGAAGCTGACCTCAGGGTTGTAAAACATAGGTAAAAAGCCTGGTGTAAGTTGAAACACAACAAAATTGTATTCCTATCCTCTAAAACTTCCAAGTCACTCCATTCTTTTTAAAAGGGAGCATGGCAGAGACTGCTATTTCCCTATCCCAACCTGCATCCTTCCTCTTGCTCCCTTCCAATAACAAGACTCTAATTTTGAGCTGGCCCAGCTAAAGACTACATTTACTAGCTTCTCTTGCAGCTATATATAGCCATATGAAAAAAAAAGCTGCTGATAAATATAAGCCAAAGGGTCATGTCACTTCTACCAGAAGGTCTCCTCAAAAGGAGATGAATATCTTTCTTTTTTTTTCCTTCTTCCTGTTGCCTAGAACATAGGTGTTATAGCTGGAGCTTCTGCTTCTATTCTGAACTCCATGGATGCAGGTCACACAGTAGAGATGGCAGAATAGAAGGCTGGAAGGGCTTTGGGTGACTCACTGAGGTTCTATGCAGGCTTCATCTGCCTACATCCAGGCTTTCCTTGTTAGAGAAATGAACATGTGTCTTGTTTAAGCCACTGTTACTTAGGCACTTTTTATTCTGTGTTTTTCAGGCCCAGAAGACAACCTCAAGTAAACAAAATATGTATTAAACTTTAATTCTAATTAATAATTAGGGTATATTCATTAATCACTTATATATTATGCTTCCTTTCATCTCTGTTATCATGTTGACGTAGACTATAGTAAAACTACAGTGATGGTTTACACTTCACTTGTAATATTTATATTTTTCTTTTAGTATTTGTAACTAGCCTGTGTTAAATTTCATGCTCATTTTGGCCTCTTCTCCCATACATCAAGGTCATTTCCATTTGAGCTAATCTTTTCAGGGGTATTAATAATATTACTAATTCCTAACAACTTAGAAAATAATGTGGTAGAGGTGAATGACTTATGACTTGTAGTTTGAAGTCCTGGACCAATCCTGGATCTAGTATTCATGAGCTGTGTGACTCAGAGCAAGTCACTTAACCTCTATGAGACTGTTTTATCCACAGCAAAAAGGGGTAATAGTAATCGTGCCTAATTGACTTACTGGCGTGTAGTAAGACTCAGTTAAGAGAATACATTCGAAAGTACTTTGTATGAGATAAAGCACCACACAAATTTTGGTTTGTTATGAATACTATTAGAATCTTCACATGTAAGAGGCACACTCTAAGTTTCTTTATCCAAACAGATATTGGATAGAATTATCAGAGAGGATATTTTAAAGATTCGAACATATGGTAGTTTCTAATATCTTCTATTACCTTTTTTGAGGGTAGAATAAATATTTAATTAGGGACCTTATTGTAAAATACAAATGAATCAGTATAATGGTCCTAGGCTATGATCTTTTTATTTGCTTTGGAGTTGTTTAGGTGTCGAAGGAATAAACATTTACGATCTTGAACTCTAAACAATGAATCTGGGGATCTTTGTACTCTCTCTCCTTTCTTCCCATACTATGCTGGTATGGATCAGTGGAATCTGAGTACATTGCCCTTGAAGAGCATGAGAGAAAGGTGAAGGTCAATCTTTTATAGCTTGCCAATCATGCAGGACACAACTGAAAATGTCAGTAAAAATCGAGATAACTTATTTCTGTGACTTCCTCGTTGTCCAGGTGAGCAATCATAGCAAGAATTATTCAAGCTCAATTTTCTCCTCAAAAGCTGTATTGATTACTGCATAATGTTTTCTGATGGTCCAATGATCTTATGTTAACTCCCCAAATGAATTGGGAACACCCATTTGATTCCTACCAGTTAGGGAGAAATTCCAGTTACAAAGAAGGCTTTGATGATGAATATGCTTCAGTGGAAGAAATGAACTTAAAATCATATGTATTTATCTTACATATTATGGCTTTATGAATCTGGGGAACTTTTTGGGTGACCACACATCTTGGTTTGCCTGGGACAGTCCTAGTTTATGTCTGCTGTCTCAGACAGCATAATTATTAATAGAGCCCTTTTTACTTTCTAAAGCATCCTGGTTTGGATGATAAATTATATGCTTACTCTGTTTTAGAGACATTTTATTGTACTGGTTGAATAATATGGGATGTCTTTATAAATTTCAGGCAGAAATCATTTTGGGGGGGGAATAGTCTGCCTTGTTATGGAGCCTTTAAAACAACATCTTTTATAACCCATGTTTTCTTTAGACCCATGAACAAAACTGACTGACCCTCTTCTGAGGAAAGAAAGGCTTTAAAATATCACCACCTCAATAAATAAATAAGTAAATAAATAAATAAAATATCACCACCTCTGAACATCTATATCAGGAGTTGACAAACTTTTTTAAAGGAACAGTTCATCAGTATCTCAGCTTTTGTGGGCCATAAAGTCTCTGCTTCAACCATTCAACTCTGCTGCTGTAGCAAAAGCATCCAGACAATATGTAAACCAGTGGGTGTGGTTATGCTCCAATAAAACCGTGTTTACCAAAGTAGGAGGGCAGGATTTGGTCTGTGGGCTGTAGTGTGCTGACCAGATCCAGTGTTTTAATATTTTCTCTTGATAACTGACTAAATGGAATCCATATTTTCCAGATTTCTTTACAAGTGTTAAAAGAAGCAAAAGACAAACAGTTGGTCCTGGTTATATGGTAACTAATATCAAAGAAAGACACTCCCATTTCTTACAAACAAAGCTCCTAATCTTTCTGTCATCAACACATCCTGTTCGATCCAATGAGTCACATCCACTTTCAAGCTAAAGAAGTAAGATGAAGATGCTCCCTCATTAAATAGTCAACACAAATGTGTGTTCTTTGAGCGCTATGGAACTGACTGGCAGCTAAATTATGTTTAGATGTTTAAAAAATTATTTTGTTACAAACATATTACAAAAAGGTTTCAGAAAAATTTCATTTTATTCTGTACCTCCTTGTGTTTTCATATCATGGAATCAAGGGCACAAATCTACCGATGGGAGATACACTTAAAATGTGTGGATAAACAAGCTTACATCTATAAAAGAGGAATTAGAGAGGGGGAGAATCGAAATCATGCAGGAAAGCCCATTGCCCTTTAATTGAATAGAAGGGAAAACAGGAAGAAAAACCTTGAATAAAATTAAATAAGTGCAGAAAGCATACTCAGAAACACATCAAAGCACGGAATTTTTTCTTACTATGCTAAGAATTGTGATAATATGGTACGGTGCACAGTGGGTAGGAATGTGTATGTGTGTGCATGCATGTGTGCGTGCGTGTGTGAACAGGAATTAAAATTAGACAACAACAGAATGTTAAGACCAAGATATTGGACATATTAAGCAAAGAAATGTATTCAGTCAATGTAAATAGACAAGTGTGACATGATCTAAATGATGATGAGTTGATGAATTCTTTGCTGTCTGACCCAGAATATCAAACCCCAATCAGAAATGAGTGGACTGTGTCTCCTGGAGAGGCAGACACTAGTTGCAGCCTGGGGAAAGAGGAAACATAAAAGCAGATCTAGATTTGCCTTGCAATGACAGCTGCATATTAATCTAAAGAATTTCTAAAAAATCAAAAAGACATTTTTCAGCAAAATACACCCCTAGAGCCTCAACCATAAAGCAGGGGAATAAACTTGAAACAGGATTGATTTCATCTTAAAGGGAATATTTCTTTGAAATGCTACCAACTGTAGTTGTCTTATTTGGTTTTCAATCCTATAACAAAATTGTGCCATATTGTGTCAAATAAGAAGATAATATAACAGCTTTAAACAAATTTTGTAATTATGGGTTCAATCAAAAGTGCATTAAATTTGTGTGTATTGGGGAAGTTATGTCACTGAATACTAAGTAGCTCTAGATATCAACTTCCATTTTTCACTTTAGTTTCAAGATCTTGACTCTTAAGAGTTAGATTCCCTAACAGAAGAAGTTACAGACTAGAAGAGATCCACTGAATTTCAGTTGTTTGGTATTCTCTTCAGAAAATGCCAGCCACTGCCCTGGTGGAGATTGGAGATAGTTAGGTGTGAATGAGAAATCTCTTATCTAATGCCTCTTCCAACAGACCCTGCATACAGTTCTAACCTTTGGGCATATTCAGTTTTCACTGGGACCTATTTTCCAGACTCATGAAAAACTGGGTCGCCTGTGCTAAGAGAAAAAGTTGACAAGTGGATGCGATTTGTTTCAATTTTACAGAACTACCTCTTCAGCATTTGGCATCCTTTGATCAGAGGAGGTTAGGAAGGCTTTGTAGATGTTCAAACATCAGGCAGGCCCAAGTTTCAAGCCCTCCAGTTCTTACAAACTTGGACAAAGCATTTCCATCTCCAGGTTCTGTTTTCTCATCTATAAATTGGGGAAAATTTTAGTACCTCTTTACTAGATTGTTGTGGGCATTATCCAATAATGTATGCAAAGTACATAGCCCCAAGTCTGGCACATAATAATGGCTCAGTAAAATAGAGCTGTTGATAAAGACTTTAAAGTTATGATTATAAAACTGTCCTGGTTTCTGAGTAAGCTCAGTAGGAAGTAAGTATGCGAGATGTTCATTTTTTTAAAAACGATTTTATTATTTATTTATTTATTTATTTATTTATTTATTTATTTGAGAGAGAGAGCACACACGCGAGAGTGGAGGGGAAGAGTAGATAGAGAGGAAGAGGAAGGGGGAAAGAGTCTCAAGCAGACTGCACTGAGTGTGGAGCCTGACATGGGTCTCAACCTCACTACCCTGAGATCATGACATGAGCCAAAACCAAGAGTCCTACATTTAACCCACTGAGCCACTCAGGTGCCCTGAGAGATGTTCTTTTTAAGATAATTTTATTTTACCAGCACCAAGAGCAGCAATAATAATCTTGACTGGATTTAAGAAGCCTGAGGATATGAACATAGAGAATTAGATGACTCCATACCCTTTCACAGTCTTCATTCCAGAACTTTCCTTCATCACTGGCCTGTTGCATTTAAAATGTTTCACTGTAGTCTTTGGGCTTAAATTGACTCTGTGTTTAAGCTTTCAATGCACAAGTTTAGAAGGTAGCACTACATCAATATATTTTTTTCTCCCTATACTAACATGTTTCCATGGAAGAAAGTAAATTTTGGAGCTTCTTATTTCTTTTTCTGTTTATTAAAAAAATTCTCTGCATGCAAAGTCTGGTGAAGTGAGTTTATCCTTTATTTCTTAAGACTTGATTCCCCTTAAGCAAATCTTTTTAACTAACTCACTGCCACACAAAGTAAACTATGCCTGACATTTATCACGTGAGCATTACGTGAACCTTGAGGAATTAGTCACATCACTCTAAACTCCCCAGGGAAATGCAGGAAGAGGTGAGAGGAAGAAACCAACTTGGGCCTTTCCTTCACTAGGCACTAAGGGCATGTCCCATCCTACACTAATGACTCCATGTAGCATAACAATCTTGTGATACGCATGCCCCCATTCTATGGAGAAGGAAACTGAGAATCACAGAATTGAGCAATCAATTCACAAGGTCACAAAACTTCCACGTGGCAGACCTGGGATTTGAACCCAGAGTTTAAATCTCTTCCACTGGAAGCAAGTGTCCACTAACATCTATTCCATCTTGCAAAGTAACAGTGTCTAAGGCTGATTCTCTCCCATGAGCTCCCCTAGAGGAGTTGTATTCCTGCTTTCTTGAGGAGTGGTAGGAGCTGGAGAAGAAAAGATCTTCTCTGTAGCAGTGCTCTCAAAGTAGTCTCCCACTAGCAGCATCAACACCTGGGAACATATTAGAAGTACAAGTTTTCAGGTCTCATCCTAGGCCTACTGAATCAGAAACTCTGGGGCAGGGCCAGGAGGCTATGTTTTAATAGGCCTTCTAGGAGATTCTGAAGGGTGCTGAAGTTGAGAACTACCTCTGTATAGCTCAAGACCACCTGTCTTCAAAATAACGGGTGCAAGCCACATACAAACTGTTTGCCCTGCCTTTTCAATCAATGGCCAACAATTGAGCCTTCCCTAGAAGGGCAGAGATGAGAGGAATCCTATGAGTAATGCTGAAAATGTTTCCATATAAAACCCAATGTTAGCTTTCAGCTTCTCCAAAAAGTAAAACAAAATACTTGCTGTCCATTCATGACAACAGCATGGAAGCCTTTTAATTAGTCCACCCTGGAGGAAATAGAGATGTGCTTGTTAAGTAATTTCTCTGATTACCAGTGGGCAGGGATGTGCATTATTTTCTGATGCATTTTTTAGGAGGGAGCAGTGCTGACAAACCGAAGGCTCCTTATGGAGGGTTAACATAAAAGGACTCCAACAAGCCATGTGAGAGAGAGGGAGGTGGTGTTGATGGCAAAACAGTCACAGAGCTAAACACACAAAGACAAACACACACACACACAAATACCATTTCACACTGTGCAGACTGATCAATGGCCTGTATCCCAGGAAAGTGAGCATTAATATTCCTGATACTCCCTGAAAATTAAAAAAAAAAAAAAACACCTGGTAACTTCCTCCAAGTTCCCATTGCATGGGTTAAATGTCTATATTTTACTGAAGGTAACTCAGTCCAGTGACAAGACACAGAGACCCAGGTTATAGGAATATAAGAATTTGAAGTGAATATCATTTAGAGGAATGTTCCATCTTACAAATGTGGGCATCTAATCTTAGCACATATTCAACTCTGGTAATGGGTCTGAGTAATAGTATCCACACTCTCAGAGTGCCTCCCCAACTAAAGAACACTTTCTATAACAGCCCTGTCCCAGCATCATTTGGTAGCATTTTTCTGAAGCCACACAAATCAGATCAGGCCCCTGCTGGCTGGGCCCAGGGAGTTGGAGCCACACACAGAAAGGGGTTCTGGACCCAAGCCATGGAGGCCAGCTCCAGGGATTGTAGTTCCCAAAAGCACCCTATCAGCAAAAAGGAAACAGCCCTCAAATAAGTAGCTAGATTTTCTGTTCTTTAGTTCAAACTTGCAAGAATAAAAATTTAATTGACTAAGTCTAGTCAAGTCACCTTGCATGAGGTGCCTACTCCTGGCTCAATTAGTGGTGGTCAAAGGCAATTTCTTCAGGGACCTAGGAATAAACAGATTCTCTAGGTGACACAGGGTGATAAGGTTGACAGTAAAACACTAGGTACCACATTGACAAAGTTAGTAGTAGACATGTCTGTCTCCTCTACTAGGTCATAAGCATCATCACATCTTAGTTATCTTCATAAAACCACTTTCTAGAGGAATTCATAAAAAAACATGACTTAATTTCATTTTTTCCAAAAAAATTACAACTATAGACTTTAGGGCTAAAAACATTTCAAATTTCCTCCTTCTAGGTTCATGGTAGAATTTTATTTCCCAACCCCATTGAAGTTAGGTGTGGCCATGTGACTTTCTTTGGCCAATAAAGTGTGAGCAGAAGTGAAGATCACAACTGGGCAGAAGCCTTTAAGAGCCCAGTGCTGCCCCCTGACATGAGGACTATGGAAGCACACTTCAGCATGGGGCAGCATGAGCCCTGCTCCTCGAGTGATGGCAGTGAATCCATGGCTGGTCCACACCCATGAGTAGCAGGAAAGTGTACTGAGCGTATGTTCTTAAGACCCTGACATTTTGAGGTTCTTTGCATTAAAGAGAAATTTTGTCTGGGACACTTGTTAAAAATGGCAAGACAGATTCTATCTGAGCTACTGCCATAGAGGAAAGAGACCAGTACAGAACTGAACTCAAGAGCCCATACAACAAAGACAACTGGGAATATATAACCAGTGGGCACAGAGAAGGTGTCAGTGGATGGAAAATTACTAAAAGGAACTTCATTAGATATCAAGGATGACGGAATTCCTAGTAAACTGGCTTAGCTGGATTCTTTGCTAAAATGGGGCTCAAAGGGGCAAGGCAGAGGTCCGGCTGAGTAGAGGACTCAGGAGCCCGCTAAAGTTTGCTCAAGGAAAGAGTCCTTGTCATTTGTTACCACAGCCTAGATTATCTCTGCCACTTTGTTAGAAAACATTTATTTCTTTTTAACCCTGGGTGGCTTAAAGAAAAATTTTCTGACAGTCCTGGAAGCTAAAAGTCCAAGTTCAAGGTATTGGCAGGTTTGGTTTCTTTGGAGGCTCTCTCCTTGGCTTGTAGATAGTCACCTTCTTGCTGTGTCCTCTTGCAGCCTTTCCTCTGTGTGTATGTACCTGTGGTGTCTCTCTGTATGTCCAAATTTCCTCTCCTTATAAGGACCCAGTCAGATTGAATTAGAACCTCCGCTAATGGCCCATTTAAATTTAATCACCTTTTTACAGGCCCTATCTCCACATACAGTCACATTCTAGATACTAGGAGTTACAGCTTCAACATGTGAACTTGGACAGATTTCAGCCTGTGACAAGTCCCAGTTTTGCTCTCCTCAGTTTTCCTATACTGGACCTAGTTCTGCTCTCTCTGGTCCCCAGAATGTGTTGCATGCTTTCCTGCTCATACTAGTAATCCAGAGGTAGGCCTTCTTTTGATACGGTCTGAGCAGTGCTGAGGAGCATACAACTCTTACTCCCCTTGTTCTAAACTCTATTCTTCCACTGGCATTAACCTTACACCTATGTCACTCAGCGAGCTCTTCATGACCCTAGGACTTCTTTGGGGTGATTTTGCTGTTAGGTTAAATCTTACTCTATCTTCATTCAGTTGATTTTCTGAGCCCAAATGCAATCATTTATACTTACATTTGTTTTTGTTGATGATTGTAAAATACATGTTTATTATCATCCTCATTATACTTCCTCTTGTTATTTTTTACTTCTTGTTTGTGGCTTTAAAGAGGTTCTGAACCTTAAAGGTGTCATTCTGTAACCTTGTGAGGTCTCTCAGCTCTATGTCCAATGTATGACTATGCCTTCTCTGCCTTAACTAAGGTGGAAGACATCTTTAAGTGGAAAGGTCCAACAGAACTCCAGGTCACTCTGGGACAGCCCCCTGTAGGTTGACGCTGGTCCATGAACTTAGGTATGGAATAGAACACTGGTGAACTCACCACACTGCCTGTCATTCAGCTGACGTTTTTCATCAGGGGTTCTTTTATCCCCTGGGTCAAGAAACTGACAGCGTCCATCCTCTCCATCTTTTTCTTCATTATTACGCAGATGGTTGGCCCACTAGGACTCAAACCACAATCTTTAGGCTACTGGAGATTTTATTTCTCTGTTGGCTCTGACTTAAAGACCCAGTATATTCTGGATCCTGGAGGCTCAGCAATCACTCAGCTAGATCTGCTCAAGCAAAGCATGCCCAAGGGGCCACCCCTGGGCAATGCTGAAGCCCTAAGCCTCTGCTCTGACAGTAGGCTGAGAATTCTGAAGGGATTTCCCTTCACTAGGGGCCCTTGGCACTGTATTGTAGCCATTCTCAAATCCACATAAATTGAATAAAAAACAGTCCCAACTTAATCTGCTGCTCCAGCCCCTGTGAGGACACAGCTGGTGAGGGTGTGCTGGCACTATTCACAATCCAGTCCCTTCTCTCCAGCCTTGCAATAATTTTGTTGTCTTTGTTATTCTATATCCTGCGGTGACTTCCCTGAGTGCAGTGAGTGATTAATTTAGCTGGTGTCACAGGCTACAACATGTTGATATAAAGGGAAAAAGAAAGAGAAAAAGGGAAGTTTAGAAGGGGTGAAAGGCTGCTTCAGCAAACACGCACAGGACCTGAGCGCCAGCCCTCGTACAAAACACTCCATTGGCCAAAGTGACCCTGTGACATTGTTTTTGTGAACATGAGTATGAACTTCTGAATGGTTGAGTTCCGAAATTCAAAGACTGAAACTCTCCCAGGGCTTTCTCACTTCCTCCACTGCCTCTGAAACATCAATAGCTCCAGGAAATAAAGAAAAACAAATCAGAAATAAAATCAGAACTTAAAAACCCACGCTTCTTTATGAAAAAGGGCTTCTACTGCTCAAATGCCAGTTTACAACAGAGTGAGATTAAGGATCTGGTATGAAAACAAACTCCAGGTTTTTTCAGTTTTGATGACCAGATTTAACCCTTTATTCTTCTTGGTTCATGATGTTGAGGAGGGCTCATGTGACCATGTGTTTTGAGAGACATCTGATTGTTCAGCAATCCCAGGTGGAAGTCTGTCTGCACATGTGATTGTCCATTTTGGAAGGGAGCTCATCCAAGTGATAATTGTATCTGTACATAACATAAGGTAGCTTAAAAAAATATCATGGAAAAGGCTTAATGCCATAATGGCTAATCTTCTGATAGTGAATCCGTGAATCATGGACAGCCGTTCAGTCATACAGTTTTCAGCATCTATATCATTCAACCCCTTCTTCTCCATTTTCTAACCTGGCTTTTAAATATGGGGTTAAGCAGAAAGAGAGAATGATTCTTTGTTTTCACTAAGCCTAGGTTTTTACATTTTCATCCCTAAGATCATTCTTAAAGAGATAACTGTAATAATTCCCATTAAAAAGTGATGTTTCATTGAAGAAAATACAGAAAATATTTTCTAAAAACTCAGCCAAAGTTCTACCACACAGATTACCACTGCTAACATATTTGAACTAATTTTTCCAGTCACAAATGTATGTAATGTGGATGTATAGTTCTACAGTATATTCTAACATGGAATAGTGCTGTACATATTAGTTTATAATCTATATTTCTCTACTTAATAAATTGTAAGCATCTTTTCATTCCATTCCATTTTTTTCTACATTATTTTTAATGTCTGCACAGGATTAATTTAATTAGAGAGTGGGGTAAAATAGTACATGCTCTGATTTAATTTAAAGAGTATAAGAGAGAAAGTAAAAATTACCTAAATTCCTCCCACTTAATAAAAACCCCTGTAACTATTTGTATGAACAAACTTCCTGAGAGCTTTTTTTCTGTACAGTATATTGTGGTCTACATGATGTTTTGTAATCTGCTTGACAGTAGGTCAAGGAGAAAATTGCAAGTCCATACATATAGTTCCATATTATTTTAAAGGGCTACATTGCATTCCATTGTAGTAGGTGCCAATATTTACAAAACAAATACCCCATTGATGAACATTTAAATTATTTCATGTGTGTGTGTGTGTGTGTATGTGTATGTGCGATCCTAAACAACATTGTGATGAACATCACTGAAATTTTTCTCAGTTTGAACTTGAATGATTATTTTTTCAGAGTGAATCCCTAGATGAGGGATTGCTGGAATAAATAGTACATATATTGTGCATTTTAACGATTAAGGTGATGTTCAGAAAGATACCAGTTTTTATCTCTACCAAAAAGTGTGTGAAAGAACTCTTGCTCAACATTTTTATTAACCTGGAGTCCCGGGATCGAGTCCCACATTGGGCTCCTTGCTCAGCAGGGAGTCTGCTTCTCTCTCTGACCCTCTTCCCTCTTGTGCTCTCTATCTCTCATTCTCTCTCTCTCAAATAAATAAATAAAATCTTGAAAAAAAAAGAAAAAAAGAAAATTTTTATTTTTGTCCATTTTCTGGGTGAAAGCAAAATTTATTGTTTTTATTCCATTGATTACTAGCATGGTTGAAATCTTTTCATGTGTGAAAGTTTTACTTCTGTGAATTGTCTGTTCATATCATATGCTCTTTTTCTCAGGTTTTTCCTTATTGATTTGTAAGAATATTTAGTCAATAATATTGACTTGTGATGTATCATTTGTCTTACAAATATTTTTCCCATTTTGCTTATCTTTCAACATTGTTTATATTTTTAACTGAGCCAAAGTTTACTTTATGTAGTCAAATTGCTTGACTTTATGAGTTTTCATTACATAATTAGAAAGTTCTTCCCTGGTTCCAGTTCAACGTGGTGATGTAGGAAGACTGAATTCACCTCCTCAAAAGAACACAGCAAATTACAACTGTTAATAGAACAATTCCTCCTGAAGAACTGAGCGCTGGCTGAATAACCAAATACAGACAGAAGGGCAAGAGAAGAGCAAAATAGACAGAGACATGGTAACAAAGGGAATCCCCAGTCCTGATGCTGTCAATGCCAGTGGGGAGGGATAGCACTGAGGGACTAGGAACATATTTCTTTGTCCCTGAGCACAGGGAAAAAAAACGATTTAAAAGAGCAAGTAGCATACAACAGAGACAACACTAGAACTCTGCCAAGTAGTGGAGGAGCTACATGAAAGCTCTCTGGGTCAGAAGGGTTGGAGAATGACATGGTTTATATTCCTACTCCATCTTAAAAGCCTAGACTGGAGCAGGATCTGGACACCACGATGGGTGCATCCAGTTATCACAGGGAGCTTGCAACATCAGCAAGCCCAAGATCTATAAGCCCACACCAGCCCTAGCCACAGAGTCACAGAAAAAAAGTTATGGTGTAATAAATGATGGGTTCAGATGCCATAATTGGAGGGTCCCAACACCATAACTAGTGGGTCCAGTTGTTACAGAGAGCTTATGACCTCAGCAAGCCCAGGGTCCTAAAGTCCACACCAGCCTTGGTCACACTGGGGCACAGAAAAAAGTCAGGTTTTAAAAGGGCTGGTATTTAAAAGAGCAAGTAGCATACAACAGAGACAACACTAGAACTCTGCCAAGTAGTGGAGGAGCTACAGGAAAGCTCCAGGTTTTAAAATGCCCAGACTGGGCATTTCCACCATAAATGCCCAGACTGGAGCAGGATCTGACTCAGTGAGCTTGTGACTACATTGAGTCCAAGGTCCATAAGCCCATACCAGCAACACTTTGGTGCCAGGGCACAGAAGACATGTCATGGTATTGTGTGTGGGTGGTATTTTTGTTTTTAAATTTTACTGTCTTATTTTACTTTACTTTTTAAAATTTGTCTTGTCAAGGTACCTGGGTGGCTCAGTCACTTAAGCGTCTGCCTTTGGCTTAGGTCATGATCTCAGGGTCCTGGGATCGAGCCCCAAGTTGGGTTCTCTGCTCAGCAGGGAGACTGCTTCTCCCTCCCTCTCTCTTTCTCTCAAATAAATAAATAAAATCTTTTTAAAAAATTTGTCTTGTCTTCTTTGTTTTTATTTTTTCTGTTTGATTTTGTTCTTTTCTTTCTTGTTCTGTTTTTCTTTTCATTTCTTCTTTTTTTCTTTTCTTTTTTCTTTTCTTCTTTTCTTTTATTATCACTTTTTCTTTATTCTCTCTGTAAAAAGCCATGATTTAAAAGTGTAACAAGTATATACAGGCACAGCTCCAACCAGCCAGCAAAGGTCAACACAGTCTGCATAGGGATCACCTGCACAAGACCACTTCTTTGACTTTAGAGGAAGTACACATTTCAGCAAATCCATAGAAACAAGCACAGAAAGTCAAGCAAAATGGGAAAACAGAGGAAAATGCTCCAAAGAAAGAACAACAATAACCAAAAACCTCAGTAAAAGAATTAAATGAAACAGACAAGCAATGTTCCTGATAAAGAATTTAAAGTAATGATCATAAAGACTACTCTGGGCTGGAGAAAAGAATGGAAGAACTCAATGAGACCTTCAATAAATAGAAAATATTAAAAGGAACCAATTAGAGCAGAAGAATACATTAACTGAAGTAAAAAATACACTAGAGGGAATCAACAGTAGATTAGAGGATGAAGAAGAATGTATCAGTGATCTGGAAGACAGGATAATAGAAGGCACACAACTGAACAGCAAAAAGAGAAAATAATTTTTAAAAAAATATGTATAGATTAAGAGATCTCTTGGACAACATCAAGCAAACAAACATTCACATTATAAGGGTCCCAGAAGAAGAAAAGAGAAAGGTATAGAAGACTTATTTGAAGAAATAATAACTGAAAACTTGCCTTACTTAAGGAGGAAATAGACACCCAAGTCCAAAAAGCCCAGAGAGCTCCAAACAAGAGGAACCTAAGGAGGTCCACGCCACAGAACATAATAATTAAAATGTCAAAGCTTAAAGATAAAGAGGGAATCCTAAAAGCAGCAAAAGAGAAACAGAAAGTTACCTACAAGGGAAACCTATAAGACTATAAGCTGAATTTTTAGCAGAAACTTTGCAAGCCAGAAGAGAGTGGCATGATATAAACAAAGCGCTGAAAGGAAAAAACCTGCAACCAAGAATACTCTACCTAGCAAGGTTAACAACTAGATTTGAAGGAGAAATAAAGAATTTCCCAGACAAACAAAAGGTAAAGGAGTTTATTACCAATAAACCAGCCTTACAAAAAAATGTTAAGGGATTTCTTTAAGTGGAAAAGAAATGGCCATAATTAGACATAAGAAAAATATTAATAAGATGTAAAATATGACAACATATACATAAAATGTGGAGAAAAGAGTAAAAAGGGCAGAGAAGGTAAAAAAGAAAAAGAAAGATTTTCTCTTTTTCTGTTTTTTTTTCTTTCTTTGTTAGAATGTGTTTAAACTTAAATGACCATCAAATTAATATGGACTGCTATTTACTTAAGATGTTATATATGAACCTCATGGCAACCACAAACCCCAAACCTATGATAAATATACAAAAAGTAAAGAGAAAGAAAGCCAAACAAAACACTATTGATACTCATTGATCTCAAAGAAAAAGAGCAAGAGAAGAAGAAAGGAAAAAAGAAGAACTACAAAAACAACCAGAAGACAAAATTTTATTTTATTTTTTTAAATTTTTTTAAAGATTTTATTTATTTATTCATGAGAGACAGAGAGAGAGAGAGGCAGAGGGAGAAGCAGCCTCCCAAAGAGTAGGGAGCCTGATGTGGGACTCGATCCCAGGACCCTGGGATCATGACCTGAGCCAAAGGCAGACGCTTAACATCTGAGCCACCCAGGCGCCCAGAAGACAAAATTTAAAATTGGCAATAGGTACATACTTATCAATAATTACTTCAAATGTAAATGGCTTAAATTCCCCAGTCAAAAGACATAGAGTGGTAGAATGGATAAAAAACAAAAACAAAAACAAAACCCCATAAGACCCATCTATATTCTGCCTACAAGAAACTAACCTTAGACCTAAAGACATATACAGACTGAAAGTAAAGGGATGGAAAAACAGTCACCAAGCAAATGGAAGCAAAAAAAAAAAAAGCTGGAGTAGCAATACTTATATGAGACAGATAGACTTTAAAGCAAAGACTGTAACAAGAGACAAAGAAGGGCATTACATAATGATAAAGGGATCAATCCAACAAGAGGGTATAACAATGAAAAATATCTACACACCCAACACTAGAGCACCTAAATACATAAAGCAAATATTAATGGACAAAAATAGAAAAATTGATGGTAATGCAGTAATATACCTCAACATACCTCAACATAATAAAGTCCATATAGAGGACTTTAACACTCCACTTACAGCAATGAATAAGATCATTCAGACAGAAAATCCATAAGGAAACAATGTCTTTGGATACTGGACCAGATGGACATAACAGATATATATATATATAGAACATTTCATCCAAAACCAACAGAATACACATTCTTTTCAAATACACATGGAACATTCTCCACAAGTGATCACATATTAGGTTATAAAACAAGACTCAATAAATTTAGAAAGATTGAAATCATGCCATGTATCTTTTCTGACCCCAGTGGTATGATACTAGAAATAAATCACAAGATTAAAACTAGAAAAAAAACAACACATGGAGACTAGACAACATGATACTAAACAACTAATGGATCAATGAAGCAATCAAAGAAGAAATTTAAAAACATTGAGACAAATGAAAATGAAAACACAACAGTCTAAAATCTCTGGGATACAGCAAAAGCAATTCTAAGAAGGAAGTATATAGTGATATAGGCCTACCTCAAAAAACAAGAAAAAATTCAAATAAGCAATCTAACCTTACACCTAAAGGAACTAGAAAAAGAGGAACAAACAAAGTCAAAGGTGAGTAGAAGAAAGGAAGTAATAAAGATCAGAGCAGAAATAAATGACGTAGAGACTAAAAACACAATAGGGAAAAAATCAAGGAAACCAAGAGCTGAGCTCTTTTTTTTGGAAAGATAAACAATATTGAAAAATCCGGGGTCGTCTGGGTGGCTCAGACAGTTAAGCATCTGCCTTTGGCTCAGGTTATGATCCTATGGTCCTGAGATCAAGCCCTGCATCAGGCTCCCTGCTCAGCAGGGAGTCTGCATCTCCCGTTCCCTCTGTCTACTGCTCCCCCTGCTTGTGCACGTTCTCTCTCTCTCTTTCTCTCTGACAAATAAATAAATAAAATCTTTAAAAAAATTGAAAAATCCTTAGCCAGACTCATCAAGAAAAAAAAGAGATAGGACCCAAATAAATAAAATCAGAAAGCAGAAGTAACAACTGATACCACAGAAATACAAAGGATTGTAAGAGAATACTATGAAAAATTATATGCCAACAAACTGGACAACCTAGAAGAAATGGATAAATTCCCAGAAACATACAATCTTCCAAAGCTGAACCAGGAAGAAATAGAAAATCTGAATAGACTGATTACAAGTAATGAAATTGAACTGGTCAAATCAAAAAACTACCAAAATATAAAAGTCCAGGACCAGATGGATTTACAAGTGAATTCTATCAGACATTTAAAGAAGAGTTAATAACTATTCTTCTCAAACAGTTCCAAAAATTAGAAGAGGAAGGAAAGCTTGCAAATACATTCTATGAGGCCAACACTACCCTGTCCAAAATCAAATAAAGATACCACAAAAAAGAAAACTACATGCCAATGTCCCTGATGAGCATAGTTACAAAAATCCTCAACAAGATATTAGCAAATTGCATACAACAATACACTAAAAATATCATTCACCATGATAAGATGGGATTTATTCCCAGGATGCAAGGATGGTGCAATATTCATAAATCAATCAACATCATACACCACATCAACAAAACCAGGGATAAAAATCATATGATCATCCAATAGATGCAGAAAAAACATTTGACAAGATTCAAAATCCATTCATGGTAAAAACAAAAAACTCTTAACAAAATGGGGTTAGAGGGAACATACCTCAACATAATAAAGTCCATATATGAAAAACCCACAGCTAACATCATACGCAATGGTGAAAAACTGAGAGCTTTCCCTCTAAGGTTGCCATTTTTATTCAACATAGTACTAGAAGTCCTAGCCACAGCAATTAAAACAAAAAAAAAAAAAAAGAAAGAAGAGGCATCTATATTGGTAAAAAGGACATTAAACTGTCATTATTTGCAGATGACATGACACTATACACAGAAAATCCTAAAAATTCCACCAAAACACTACTAGAAGTAATAAACAAATTCAGTAAAATGTTAGGATGCAAAATTAATATGCAGAAATTGGTAGCAGTGTTGTACACTAACAACAAAGTTGAAGAAAGAGAAATTTAAAAAATACCATTTACAATTGCATCAAAAAGAATAAAATACCTAGGAGTAAACTTAACTGAAGAGGTGAAAGGCCTGTACTCTGAAAAATAAAAAAATAAAAAAAATAAACACTAATGAAATAAAGTGAAGATGACACCAACAACTAGAAAGATATTCCATACTCATGGATTGGATTGGAAGAATTAATATTGTCAAAATGTCCATATTATCCAAAGCAATCTATCAATTCATTGTAATCTCTTATCAAAATATCAATAACATTTTTTTACAGAAATAGAACAAATAATACTAAAATTTGTATGAAACCATAGAAGACTGTGAATAGCCAAAGCAATCCTGATAAAGAAGGACGAAGCTGGAGGTATCACAATTCCATATTTTGAGATATACTACAAAGCTGTAGTAATCCAAGCAATCTCTGGTACAAAAAGAGACACATAGATCTCCCATCCATAATCATGGATTGGAAGAACAAATATTGTGAAGATGTCAATGCTACCTAGAGCAATCTACACATTCAGTGCAATCCCCATCAAAATACCATCAACTTTTGTCAAAGAAATGAAACAAATAATCCTAAAATTTGTTTGGAACCAGAAAAGACCCCGAATAGCCAGAGGAATGTTGAAAAAGAAAAGCAAAGCTGGTGGCATCACAATTCCGGACTTCAAGCTCTATTACAAAGCTGTCATCATCAAGACAGTATGGTACTGGCACAAAAACAGACACATAGATCAATGGAACAGAATAGAGAGCCCAGAAATGGACCCTCAACTCTATGGTCAACTCATCTTCGACAAAGCAGGAAAGAATGTCCAATAGAAAAAAGACAGTCTCTTCAACAAGTGGTGTTGGGAAAATCGGACAGCCATATGCAGAAGAATGAAACTGGACCATTTCCTAACACCACACACAAAAAGAGACTCAAAATGGTTTAAAGACCTCAATATAAGACAGGAGTCCATCAAAATCCTAAAAGAACACAGGCAGCAACCTCTTTGACCTCAGCTGCAGCAACTTCTTCCTAGAAACATCACCAAAGGCAAGGAAAGCAAGGGCAAAAATGAACTATTGGGACCTCATCAAGAGAAAAAGCTTTTGCACAGCAAAAGAAACAGTCCACAAAACCAAAAGACAACCGACAGAAGGGGAGAAGATATTTGCAAATGACATATCAGATAAAGGGCTGGTATCCAAAATCTATAAAGAACCTCTTAAACTCAACACCCAAAGAACAAACAATCCAATCAAGAAATGGGCAGAAGACATGAACAGACATTTTTCCAAAGAAGACATCCAAATGGCCAACAGACACATGCAAAAGTGCTCAACATCGCTTGGCACCCAGGAAATCCAAATCAAAACCTCAATGAGATATAACCTCACACCAGTCAGAATGGCTAAAATTAACAAGTCAGGAAATGACAGATGTTGGTGGGGATGTGGAGAAAAGGGAACCCTCCTACACTGTTGCTGGGAAGGCAAGCTGGTGCAGCCACTCTGGAAAACAGTATGGAGGTTCCTCAAACAGTTGAAAATAGAGCTACCATATGATCCAGCAATTGCACTACTGGGTATTTACCCAAAGATACAAATGTAGGGATCCGAAGGAGTATGTGCACCCCGATGCTTATAGCAGCAATGTCCACAACAGCCAAACTCTGGAAAGAGCCAAGATGTCCATCAACAGATGAATGGATAAAGAAGATGTGGTGTATATACACAATGGAATATTATGCAGCCATCAAAAGGAATGAGATCTTGCCATTTGCAACGATGTGGATGGAACTGGAGGGTGTTATGCTGAGCGAAATAAGTCAATCAGAGAAAGACATGTATCATATGATGGTATGATATGAGGAATTCTTTATCTCAGGAAACAAACTGAGGGTTGCTGGAGTGGTGGGGGTGGGAGGGATGGGGTGGCTGGGTGATAGACATTGGGGAGGGTATGTGCTACGGTGAGTGCTATGAATTGTGCAAGACTGTTGAATCACAGATTTGTACCTCTGAAACAAATAATATATTATATGTTAAAAAAAAAAAAAGAAAAAGAAGAAGATAGCAGGAGGGGAAGAATGAAGGGGGGTAAATCGGAGGGGGAGATGAACCATGAGAGATGATGGACTCTGAAAAACAAACTGAGGGTTCTAGAGGCAAGGGGGTGAGAGGATGGGTTAGCCTGGTGATGGGTATTAAAGAGGGCACATTCTGCATGGAGCACTGGGTGTTATACACAAACAATGAATCATGGAACACTACATCAAAAACTAATGATGTAATGTATGGTGATTAACAGAACATAATAAAAAAATGGAAAAAAAAGAGACACATAGATCAATACAATGGGATAGAGACCCCAGAAGTAAACCCACATTTAAATGGCCAGTTAATGTATAAGGAATGAGGCAAGAATATATAAGGGGGGAAAAGACAGTCTTTTTAATAAATGGTGCTGGGAAAACTGGACAGCTAATGTAAAAGAATGAAACTGGACTGCTTTCTAACACCTTACACAAAAATAAACTCAAAATGGATTAAAGACCTAAGGGTGAAACGTAAAGCCATTAAAATCCTAAAAGAGAACACAGGCAGTAATTTCTCTGGCATTGGTCATAGCAACATTTTTCTAGATATGATTCCTAAGGCAAGGGAAACAAAAGCAAAAATAAATTATTGGGACTACATCAAAATAAAAAGCTTCTGCAAAGTGAAGGAAACCATCAACAAACCAAAAGACAACCTACCGAATGGAAGAAGATTTTGCAAATGATATATCCAATAAGAGGTTAATATCCAAAATATATAAAGAATACATACAACTCAAAACCAAAAAAAACCAAACAATCCAATTAAGAAATGGACAGAGGACCTGAATAAACATTTTTCCAAAGAAGACATACAGATGGCCAACAGACACATGAAAAGATGTTCAAATCACTCATCATCAGTGAAATGCACATCAAAACCACAGTGAGATATCACCTCACACCAGTCAGAATGGCTAAAATCAAGAAGACAAGAAACAACAGTTGGTGAGGATGTAGAGAAAAAGGAATCCTTATGCACTCTCGGTGGGAATGCAAACTGGTGCAGCTGCTGTGGAAAACAATGTGGAGGTTCCTCAAAAAATTAAAAGTAGAAATACTATGTGACCCAATAATTCCACTATTGGGTATTTACCCAGGGAAAATGAAAACACTAACTCGAAAAGATATATGCACCCTATGTTTATTGCAGCATTATTTACAATAGCCAAGACATGGAAGCAATTTAAGTGTCCATCAAGAGATGAATGGATAAGGAAAAAACGGTATTTATACACAATGGAATATTACATAGCCATAAAAAGGATAAGATTGTGCCATTTGAGACAACATGGTTGGACCTAGAAGGTGTTATGCTAAGTGAAATAAGTCAGACTGAGAAAGACAAATACTATATGATTCCACTCATAAATGGAATCTAAAAAAATGAATAAACAAACAAAAAGCAGAATCAAAACTATAAATACAGAGAACTAACTGATGGTTGCCAGAGGGGCAGGGGTGGAGGGTTGGGCAAAATTGGTGAGGGGGAGAGGGAGATATAGGCATCCAGTTATGGAATGAGTGAGTCAGGGGAATAAAAAGCACAGAGCATAAGGAATACAGTCAATGATACTGTAATAGTGATATTATAAGGGGACAGATGGTAGTAATACTTGTGAGGAACATAGCATAATGTATAAACTTGTCAAATCACTAAGTTATACACCTGAAACTAATGTAACATTGTGTGTCAACTATACTCAAACAAAAAAAATTTTAAAGAAAGTTGTTTCCCAATCAAACATTTTTAAAATAATAGCATCATCTTCTTCAACAACCTTAATGGTTTTATTTTTTATTGCATTTAAAACTTTGATCCCTCTAGAATTTATTTTGGCGTATCCAACTTTATTTTAAATTGCCAGCAGTTGGGCCAATGCTATTTATTGGATAGTTCATCTTTTCCCTATTAATTTGAAATGTTACATTTATATACTATAAAATTCCATATATTTAGAATTTATTTTACAAGACTTATTTTATTGTAAAAATAATATATGTACATGAAAAAAGGACACAAGCATCAAAAACTATATATAATAATTAATCTCCTTCTTACCACCAACCCCTTCCAGTTCCTCAGCACCCCTCCCCAGAGGGAACCATTTTTCAGAAATGTTCTAGGCATATCCAAGCATGCAAGGCATATACAAGCATGTGTGATGCATACATAATACATACAAGTATACAGACATGTGTAACCTGTTTTATGTTTAATCAATTAGAGCATACTACATACACTGCTTGGCACTTAAACTAAACAATATATCTTGGAACTTTATGCTACCAATAGAACTACATCATTCTTTTTTATAACTGTACAGTGTTCCATTGTATGTGTGCACCATAATTTGTTTAAACAAATAGCCTACTTGTTGACAATTTTTTCAATCTTTTTCTATGACCAGTAATGCTATAATAAACATATCCCTCATACTTCTTGCACATGTGTGAATATAACATGGGACAAATTCCGCAAGGTGTTAGCAGCTGGACTAAAAGGGTGTGTGCACCTTATATTTGGTAGGTATTACCAAATCCTTCTCTGAATGAGGGCTGTCTTAGTTCATTCAGGCTGCTATAACAAACTACCTTAGACTGGGTAGCTTATAAACAGAATGTTTATACGTAATGTAGCTTACAACAGAAATGTCTTGCTTACAATTCTGGAAGCTGGTAAGTCCAAGATCAAGGTGCTACCATGGTCATGGTTGGGTGAGAAACCCCTTTCAGACTTTAGACTTCTCATATACTCACAGGGTAGAAGCAAGCAAAGGATCTCTCTGGTGCTTGCTTTATAAGAGTATTAATGTTATTTGTGAGGGCTCTGCCATCATGACCTAATCACCTCCCAAAGGCCCCACCTCCTAATACCATCACATAGGGCATTAGGCTATCAACATACAAATTTGGGCAGTGACAGGGGGTAGTGGGGAGGGCGATGCTAACATTCAGACCATCGCAAGGGCAAACCAATTTATACTCCCATCTACAGTGAATGAACATGCTTAGATCCTTGTTTTTTTTTTCTCAATTTGAAAATTGCAAAATATTATCTAACTGTTAAAGTGAATTTCTTTTATTATTAGTGAGATTGGGAATCTTTTCATGTACTTATAAACCTTTTTTTAAAATGTGAATTTGTGTTCCTGTTCCTTATCAAGTTGAGAGAACGCTTTATATATTGAAAAAATTAATCATTTGTCAGTAATATATATTCTAAATGTTTCTCTGGTTGGTGATTTGTCTTTTGAGCGTATTTATGGTATTTTTGCTGTGCAGAACATTTAGTTTTTAGATAGTGAAATTTACTAGCCTTTAACTTTATGATTTCTGGGTTTGTTTTCTTCCTTAGAAAGGGTTTTGCCACTTCAAAATTATATACAAACCTCATGTTTCCTTCTAGTACTCCTATGGTTTCATTTTTTAATGTTTAAATCTTCAATTCATCTTTCTATTAGGAGGAAGATTAAGTAATTCCAGTTTTGTTCTTTTCCCAGAGGTTTAGTTTTCTTAAAACCACTTATTGAAAAATCCACTTTTCCTACTGATATTAAATCATGGGTTTTCATATATGAAATTTCTATATAAAGTTAGGTCTATTTCTCAATTTTGTTTCATTGGTGTAATCATTCTAGTCTGTGCTGACACTGCACAGTTTTAATTATTATAGTTTTACAATACATTTTAATATATGGTAAAGTTGGTGTCCCTCAATATTCTTTTCCTACTTTTTCTCACTAGTTTTGACAAGTTCCAAAATAAGCAAGCAATGAACAAAGACAAGAAAATAAACTCAAGTGGGATTTTTATTGAGACTGCATCAAATTTACAGATCAATTTAGAAATTACTTGCAACTTTACATCACTGAGTCTTTCTCCCTATTTACTAAGTCTCCTTTCATGTCCCTTACTATTATTTCTGCACATTTCTTATTGTGTTTAATTTGAGATGCGTAATGGTTTTTGCTGCTGTTATGAGTGGGATAATTTCTTCCACTAAAGTTTCTTTCAGATATTGTTTGTCTATTTAAAGCAAACTTAAATGAGACTTTTCCCTTGTCTCACTTCAATACTGATGTTCTTACTTTTATAGAGAATTCAGATATGTAACCACCACATTATCAAATAGAGTCATGCATAAGACCCACTCCAAACCCCAACCGGGTGTGAAGTGATGAAGAAATGATAGGAAACACTTACCAAGTAGATTGTTAAAATACAGATAATGGACAATCAATTTAATCTTCAGACAATTGTACAGTTTTAGAGGGTTTTTATAATTTAACATAAAAGCAAAGGACAGTGTCATTCTTAGCAGAGGACAATAACTTAATATGAATCAATGCTGGTGACCAACGCACTATGAACATTTTGTCACCGATTGCTGCCCCCTCTTTCCTTTCTTCCTGTCTGTGTCAGGGATGCTTTTTCTTAATGCATTCAAAAGGGCTATTTTGGGATTTGAGTCACCTTTTTCTCCTTGTGTCTCTGCAACAGACACAATCCATCAACCTCCTATCATACACAAAAGAAAAAAAATCCACTCTCCAAGATAGCAAGGCTTGCTTGGTGCTGTGTGTTATCATCAAGGCTGAGCCCAGGTTCTCTGATGTTTCTGAGTGTGCATTCTTAGCCACCTCAGATGCCCACATTTGGTGCCCTGACTGGCTCAGTTTAGAACAGAACACTTTTCTTGACAAGTTGTGGGGTGCTAACTATATTTCAATTAGCAGTTGGCCACAACCCTGCAGAAACCCAAAAGAACAGCCCTTCACAGGTTCTGATAAGTCATGATCTAATGCATAATTATCACATCATGGACAAAGAGGCTATGCTCTGAGCTTAATGTATGTTACAGATCTTTATAACAATAACTGAAGTAGTAATTGCTAATTTGGCTGTGGTCAGAAGCAAACCCCACTGATCATGAGAAAGACTGCAGAAAAAGAGAACCTTATGGCTATGCAACTGGCAGGGGGCTGCTATGAAGATGAATCCTAAGAAAAGTACCCTACATAATAATTATTCTTTATAAAAAGGAAACCTGACCTTTAACCAGAGGTTAGACCATCTTTCTTTGTGGATGCAGCTGCCCCACTCCTAATTTATGACAGTTCTGTTTCCAATACATGGGAGCATTGGAAAAACCTGGAGGTAAACCTTAATGTCCCCTGAACAGCAGACTCATATATGGCCAGCCACCTACTTGACATCTCCACTCAATTTTTAACAGGACCCAAACTGAGCTTTTCTCTTGCTCTAAACCTGCTCCTCCCATAGTCTCCCCACCCAGAAAACCCCCTTCTTGCTCAAGGCCTTTCGTTCCCTCACAGCCCATATTCATCAGCAAATCTGAGCAGCTCTACCGTCCAAATTTCTCCAAAATCCAGTTACTACTCACATCCACACTTTCCAGGTCCTAGCCATAATCATCTCTCCTAGACTACTGCACAGACATCCTAACTGGTCCATTCTCAACAAGTAGACAGAGTGACTCTTAAAAACTAAGTATCTCTGTTATTTCTCTGCTTAAAACCCTCCCTTGGCTCCCTGTCACACTCACAGTAAAAGCCAAGGCACTTACCCCATTCTACATAGCCCCATGTGGTCTGGCCCCAGTCACCACTCTGCTACCACACTCACCTATTCCACTCACTCCCCCACTCTACCTACCTGACCACTTTCTCACTGATGTTCCTCTACACAGTAGGCATCCTCCCATTTTGGTTTTTGCACCTGCTGTTCCCTGTGCCTAGAACTCTGTCCCCCCAGATATCACATGGCTGGCTCTCTCACCTCCTTTACCTAATTGTCATGTTATCAGTGAATCTTTCTCTGGACATGCTGTCTAAAATTGCAACCCAACCCTGCCACTTTTTCTCCCTCTTCTGTTCTTTATTATTCTCCTCAGTTTTCAGCACTCACACATTTCACATTTTATTTGCTCATTTATTTCCTGCTGGAGTATAAGGTCCTGAAGGGCAAGGGCTTTGTCTGATATGTTCACTGATATATCCCTCAGAGTGGGGCCTAGCACATTGTAAGCTTTATAAGTATTTGTCAAATAAGCAAATAAATTAATAGATAGTTGAAAACAAAGGGATAATAAAATATCAACATATAACTTTAACAATATTAATACATTTTCACTTCTTAAATCAGACAGTTGAAGGGCTCATTGATAAAGCATGTATTAACGTCTTTTTATCACTTGGAAAAAATACCATTCACTTATCAAAGCTCTGAAGTTTTAATTATTACCTGCTACTCCTTCAAGTTGTTTTATTTTTCCTTGAAGACTCTGAAAGTAAGGGAATGTAGGTCTGTGTGGTTTTCACTTAAACTGAAGACTCCACAGTTCTCATTATAATTATGTTGCCATCGATAAAAACAAGTGTCCAGTGGTTGTTTATTTTCTTCTCAGTGGGGGAAGGGACTGGGGAAAGCTTTCCCTGGGCCAATTTAGCCCTGAATATAATGCTGTTAATCATAAAAGCAAAGTCCCAGGCATTGAAGTTTAACCTGGTCCAACCGAAGTAAGCCTACAGAGAGACAGAGTTTACCAAGGCCAAAATATTTAGTACCAATTTGCAATGACATTAAATCTAATATAAAAATGATATCAGAATTATCTAACTCAAGTATTTGCCTGGTGATACATTTCAGGAACCCATAGCCTATAATGATGTGTCACAGCATTCTCAGGGGACTCTGCTCAGATCATGGGGGTTGATTATCTTGGTCACTTGAAATTTTACTTCTTATTCTTTCTATTGATATAAGGCATCTACTCATTAAATACACACCTGAAAGTGAAATTTTGTTGAATGAAAGCTAATTTATACTCATTATACACACTGTTGTCATTAATATACAGCCAATTTTATGTTGCCCTTAACCTATTAGTTCATTTTGTATTAGGTTTCTAAATATTAGAAAATCCAGCAACCCATATATAAAACCAGGTTACTTTAATATTCAAAACAATAAACTGTAGCCACACTATGAAAAACAAACTTTGTTCTATAATCGATGGAGTCAGGACAGCAAGAAGGGTTAGGAAAGAATATTCCTAGATTAAATGCTACGCACAACTCACTTTACATGCACTATATGATTTGGAGATGTGAATGGCACTTGGTACCTCCTAGAATTTCTCTGCATAGAGAAAAAATGTATGTATGAAGTCTTTCAGTATGCCTGACTTGGTCTTCCCTTATCAATAAAGCTCTCTACCTCAATTCCCATGTGCAAATTCAGTACCACGGTAATACCAAGCCAGTCCTGTGCAAGGAGATATGGAGGAGTCCATAGTTATATAGCAATGCAAATATCCAAGTACAAATAATATATATCCATTATTCACCCTAGGGGAGGAATTTTCCAGTTTCACTTGCCCATGGGTCACTTTCTTAAAATAGTGGTATCTAAAGTATGAGATACTAATTCTTTACTTGCATGGGGTGGGAAGATATGGGGTTATGAAGTACAGCTAATGAGAAAGGCATTCTGTTTCACAACTTGCACATGTTGGGGGAGATAAGGAGAAACATTCACCAAGCATCAGGGCTCTATGTTTAGTTTTGTCCTCCCTTTATTTTTAACTGTATTTCAAGGCTGTTGTATTGAAAGGGAAACATTTGAATGCTGTGTCTCATCCCAGATTGAACCCTGTACTACATTGGTGTTATCTCAGAGTTCTGCTGTCTTTGGACCCATTGGTCAGATTTTTTTCACAGGGCCCACCAGAAGGTGCTCTCAGGCACCCTACATCCTGATCATGGTAGGCAGGGCCTGGTGATAGCTCTGGTGATAACTAGTGGGATATTATATTAAGGCTTACATTCCTGAATTAGTATAAGATTAGTATTTTTCACTCTGCCAGATTGTGAAATTGATTTAATGTGGCACAATCAGTATTTTTAAGTGAAATACAACAGAATAGAAAATATCAAAGGATGTCCTATATAATAGGATCAAGTATTTTCTGACAAGTGGGGTGTGTGTGTGTGTGTGTGTGTGTGTGTGTGTGTGTGTGTGTGTGTTGGGTATTGATATGCTTTCTATGGATTGTAATCCAAAAAATTTGAAAGCCAGTTAAGGCAAAGTACAAGTATTCATCAATATTTGTATTTTCTCCTTTTTCCTCCTAACACGGTTAGATCATTTAAGCCTTTTCTATGGTTAGGTGCACCCATATGACTGAATTTTGGCCAAGAAGTGTGAATAGAAGTGCCATCCATACTATCAAATTTTCCCATGAAAACTTCCCAAACATAATTCTTGCTTTTTCCTCACCTGTAATTTAATCTACAAGACAGGTGAAGTCTGAGGCCCTGGATATTTATGTGGAAAGCTGCTCGCTCATCTAGCCACATTGAACTGTGGAGGGGTGAAAAACAAACCATTTGTATCAAACCACTAATACTGGGAGTTTGTTTGTTATATCACTTAGTTTTGCTTATTCTAACTAACATGGGGCAGATAAAAGAGTGAACTCCAAAGTAAGGTTATCCATTCTCCTGCCTCTGGCCTTATTCCAACTCCTTTATAACACAGCACCCCAAAAGCACTAAGTTCTATATCCACAGAGCATTTATGAGGCTCAGCTTTCCTTACAGCCTAGCTGCGCTTCTGTGCTTTGGTGGCTTTCTATTCGATTATGTTCAGACACTTGGATCAATGCCTTTCAGTAACTGAGTCCCCCCAAGCCCCTGGGACCTACACCACAGCCAGTCCTTCCCCACAAATCTCCTATAGATACCTGTATATGATCTGTGTTCTATAGCAGCGTTGGGATGTAAGTAATATCTAACAAATAAAATTTATTTCTGGCAAACATTTTAATATATGCAAAAACATTCTCTTTTCAAGAAAAAAATGTAAATAATTATAATAATAATGAGTAACAACAGTTAGAATTGACTAAATGCCTACCATCAAACATATATTATCCCTAATTCTCACAAAAGTCAAGGAAAGTAGATATTATTATACTCATTAAAAGATAAAAAAGACTGATGCTCAGAGAGGTCGGGATTTGCACCAGGTCACACAGCTAGAATGCCAAAACCAGGACTGGACCTCACATTTTTCTGATGACTAAATCCATACCCTTTTTGCAGGATCATGCTCCTTACCAATGGCAAAAAAGACCAAATGTCTAATTGCAAGAAGTTTAGATTTCTATACACTAAAGAGACTTGTTGAGAGCTCTCAGATCACCTCATATAAGAGGGTACCTATTCATAGAGGTCCCACTGTGTACTGAGCCATGCTGAACTTTAAGTTCATTTGTGGTTTTTGGGAAACAAGAGATATCAGAACTAAACTGAACATCTCAGTGGAGGCTACAACTACCATTTGCTATGCATGTGGTGCATAAGTAGACTTTCAACTAAGTAGAATGCCCAGCACAGCTCTATAAAATTTGGTCAAGGACCTGGGAGCTGACAGGAATAAATGAGACTATTAGAGACTTATTCCAGCATAAACAGAACTGGCTAGATTATGTCTTCAGGCATAAATCTAAACCAATGGTCTTTGAGGGGGATGCTCATAAAAATCTACTGGGGAATGAGAAGAAAATATGAGAACTTCTCTTAATGTAGTAATTCTATTTTAAAATAAGAAATTAAGGTTTTCTAACACCTAATAAATAGGCTCATACCAGCACTTTCATTCCTTCCTTATGTCACACAGGACAAATATCACATCTGCCATGTCTTGAGGGAAAATGGCAGTTCCATGGCATAGCAGTGTGAGAGCAGAGCCCTTATTCTTTCACTTGGTTGTTTTTGCAACACATTGCAACTTACATGCCCTGTTTAAGTGGATTTATATGTTATCTGGTTGCATTAGTCAGGGTTCTCCAGAGAAACAGAAGCAATAGGACATGGAGAGACACATATAAGAGGAGATTTAACATAGGAATAAGCTCATGGGGATATGGAGGCTGGGAAGTCCCACAGTATACCATCTGCAAGCTCAAGAGCCAGGAAAGCTAGCGGTGTAATTCCGTGTGAGTCTGAAAACCCAAGAACATGGGCAGCCAGTGCTGTAACTCCCAGTCTGAGGTCAAAGGCTTAAGAACCAGAGGCTGCTGGTGTAAGTCCCAGAGTCTTTTTTTTTTTTTAAAGATTTTATTTATTTATTTGACAGAGAGATAGAGAGCACAAGTAGGCAGAGTGGCAGGCAGAGGGAGAGGGAGAAGCAGGCTCTCTGCTGAGCAGGGAGCCGGACATGGGGCTCGATCCCAGGACCCTGGGATCATGACCTGAGCCGAAGGCAGCCGCTTAACCGACTGAGCCACCCAGGCGCCCCAGTCCCAGAGTCTTAAAGCCCGAGAATCAGGAGCTCCAAAATCTGAGGGCAGGATAAGATGGATGTCCCGGCTCAAGAAAAGAGAGAGGAAATTTATTCTTCTGCCTTTTTGTTCTATTCTGGTCCTAAGTAGATTGGATGATGCCCACCCAAACTGGTGAGAGCGAATCTCTTTACTCAGTCTATTAAATCAAATGCTAATATTTTCCAGAAATACTATCACAGACACACTCACAAGTAGTGTTTTACCAGCTATGTGTGCATTCCTTAGCCCAGTCAAATTGACACATAAAATTAACTATCACACTGGTTTTAACAAAATCAGTTGTTACCTGGCTTTAACAGAACCAATCTTCAAAAAAGTAAAGTAGTCACATGGCTTAAAATATTCCTGCCAAAGTATATGAATGCTGATGATAATACTAATGAGGAAAACACAGGCAAACAAGAAAATGACAGAGCTGACCCATGTCCTCCTTATGGCACCCTTTACGTTTGCTTTGATCCCAGCCACCTCATGAGAAAACCATGAGGATTACAAACCATAAGAGACACTGAACTCAAGGAAACAAACTGAGGGTTGCTGGAGGGGCGGTGGGTGGGAGGATGGGGTAACTGGGTGATGGGCATTAAGGAGGGCACTTGATGTAATGAACACTGGGTGTTATATGCAACTGATAAATCACTAAATTCTACCCCTGAAACCAATAATACAGTATATGTTAACTAAATTGAAAGTAAACAAAGAATTAAAAACATGAGGATTTATTTAAATATAACAGAAATCATCAAGACTCTCTAAAATGTGGATTTATCCACTGTCATCAGTGATGTACCTCAATCCAAGTATATGTTGTTCTCTGAGATATTAACTAATTACTGAACCACATGTAGATGATTTATAAATATACTGGAAATGCTGCTCAACAACCTTTTGCTGATAATAACACCTGACCAAAAAAATGGGACACCCCTGATATAGGAGACCTTAATCTGGCCCAATCAGGGCACTTCCCATAATTCGGAAATGACTAGAAGATACTGAACAGCTAGATCCAGATATTCCATGGGAAATGCTTGAGCCTCTGAAGTTACCCCTCCCCACCCCTTCCTTTGGGCCTCCCGAGCTGCACTAGTGCAGCCCTAATTGCCTTCGTAAACACAGGCAAAATCATTTTCAGCTGCCTGGGACTCTGCTGGGCAGATTTTGCTTTTCATCCAACTCTTGCTGTTCTCTATCAACCATGGTTGGAATGATTTGGTCTTGATTTGGATTCAGAAGCTTCATTCACTTACTGCTCTAAGCAAAATTTAATCAAAATATTTACCTCAATAATTTGGTCCAAACTTTCCTCAAATTAGCTAAGGCAAACTGTTCAGCCAGGTTACTGCAGAAAGCCCTAGAGTGTGACAGAGCTGTGAAAAAGAAGGGGTACAGCTGGGAGGAGGAAGCCACAGGCTGCCTAGATGTAGTCAAAACTATATACAACATTTATTAGCTAAAGTACCACGAAAAGCATTCTAATCAGCTGGTTTCCTCTCATTAAATGTTAATTAGTTCAAATAAGCTTCCTACATAGGAAAGTATCAGGTACTTAGCAAGCATTAAGAAAGAGGCAGGTCACACAGGGAGTCAGGAAAACTACAGACAGGAGCAAGGACATTGTTACCTCACTGGGTGACACTTCTGTTTGAAGGCATATGTGAGCTTCTTGAGGAGGATCCAGAAGGTCTGCCAGAAACAAACAGACTAAAATTTTCATTCTGGTAATGAGTCTGAAATAACATTTGTTGAGCTTTAAAAACACACTTAATGGGATTAGCTCCTGAACCAAATACTGTGATTATATTTAGATACATTTACTCACACTGTTTAAACCCACAGAACAGGGTAATCATATCACATTAAATGGCCTTTTATTTAGATTGTTTTAGTATCCTGGCTTATAAGCCACTTTGGCAAAAAAAAGTTATAAAAGTTAGAGAAACAAAACTAAAGGGCTGTGTAGACCACAAAATCATTAAGAGATTTGGAAATAGGTCATGGGATCATAGATGTCTGGGGCTAGAAGGGACAGTAAAGGTAGCTTTTTGAGGCTGTCATGCAAACAGTCCACATGAGCAAAACCATACCATACTTGTGAAGACTCCTGTTTTGATTGGCCAGTGCCTGACCCCAAGCAGTTGCTAAATATCATGAATATCACTGCTGTTAGGGCCTGAAGCACTCGTTTCACAGATAAACACACAGTGACCCAGAGATAAAGTGACCTGTCCACACCACACATCTTTTCTTTTTTTAAAAGATTTATTTATTTATTTGAGGGAGAGAGAGAGAGAAAGCAAGAGTGAGGGGAGGGGCAGAGGGAGAGAATCTCAAGCATACTCCCCGCAGAGCGTAGAACCCCAGGTGGGCCCCATCCCATGATCCATGAGATCACAACCTGAGCCAAACCAAGAGTTGGTCACTCAACCAACTGAGCCCACAGGGTGCCCCCACACTACCCATCTTGTTAAAAGAAAAACAGAACTTGAACTGGATCCTCATTCCACAGTGCTCCTTTGGTGTTCTCACACTTTGCCCCGAACTTTGTTGTCATTTCCCTGTATAAACTGGTGATGCAATAACCACCTTTTGACACAGAGTGACAAGGGCTATTAAACAGGTTTGGCCAATGCTTTGGTAACAGGTAAAAAAAAAAAAAGCTGTAAATTAATATTTTAGAAAAATAATGTCATTTATTGACTGTTTACTATGTGACAGACACAGGTACTTTACAGTTGTTAACTTGTTTAATCTTTACAACAGTCCAATTAAGTAGTTATGATTATTAATTCCATTCAACAGATGGAATAACTAAGGTACAGAGAGGTTAAATAACTTGCTATTGAGGCAGACTTCTAAGATGCTCCCCAAATGGCAGTCACACTCTGTGTAATTCCCTCCCTTTGGTTGTGGGCTGAAGCTAATGACTCACTTCAAATGAACAGAATACAAAAAACAAAAACAAAAACAAAAAAATACAGACATCACTTCCATGGCTAGATTACAAAAGTCTGGGATATCTGTCTTACCAGCAGACTCTTTCTGCTGGCTTTGATATCTGGTATGTTGGAAATGCTCATGGGCAAGGAACTGAGGACAACCTCCAGCCAACAACCAACAAAGAATTTAGACTCTCAATCCAACAGTTCTCAAGGAATGGAATCTTGTCAACAACCACATGACTGAGCTTGGAAGTAGATCCTTCCCCATTCAAGCTTCAGATGAGATCACAGACCTTGGGCCAAAGCCTTGATTGCAGTCTTTTGAGAGACAACAGATCAGAAACACCACTAAATCATTCCTTGATTCCTAACCTCCTACAACCATGAGATAATATATGTTGTTTCAAGCACTTTGCTTTAGGGTAACTTGTTATGAAGCAAAAGATAGCTAACACACTTACCCAAGCTTATATAGCTAGTAAGTGGCAGAGCCAAAATTTGAACCTAAAAAATATGGCTCCTGAATCTGTGCTCTTAAATACTGATACCACACTACCTCCCAGAAGATTCATCATAATCCTCACTAACATCATCACTACCATCATCACCATCAACATTATCACCATCCTCACCATCATTACCATTGTCACCATCATCATCACTAGTATATATGCCAAACATTGTGCTAAGTGCTTTATATAAACAAATTTATATAATCCTCAGAATGACTCTCTGATCCCAGCTTTATAGCTAAAAAAAAAAAAGTCTCAGATAATATAAGTAACTCACTTAGGATCAAATAGAAAATTCAGAACTTGGTCTAGCTGAGTCCAAAGCCCATGCCCTTCCCACCAAATTTTGCTGCTTCTCTATAACCAAAGAGCTATATCTAACCAGTTAATGATGCCCTGAGAAATAGTTATTTTCAACATTGGAGAAAATGCATAACAATTTTTTTAGTAAATCATTGATAACAAAATCCAATTGCTGCAGATTTTTCTAACTTTACCATAGTTAACCTCATGGAGCATGTCAATATATGGGTGAAATGTGAAATGCCTTGGAAAACTTATACCAAAAAAGAATGCTTTATTCCTTTGTATATAGCATTTCTTGTTAGCATATATAACAAAGCATGAATTGAACATCAATTATATGATTCTAAGTTTCTTCCAAGAGTAAAAGTCATAAAATCTAAGTCTAATATAATAACTTGCATTGCATAAAAATCTTGGATGACTCCCTATTGGACATTAGATGGGAGAGTTCATACTCCTTGGCATAGCATTAAGGTCTGACTATCTTAGCCCAGCTTAACTTATAGCTTTACCCCCTATAGGGCCACAACCCGTGAAACTCAAGTCTGATCATATCATATCAGGATCTTGACTCAGAGACCTAGATTTTTGCTTCTAGATTGAGCATATTGTTTAGCAAAAGTGCAAAAAAATTGGAGAAAAGAGAAGAAGGGAAGAAGGCAGGAAGGATAGAAGGAGGGAAGGAGGCAGAGAGAATGAGAGAGAGGATTTCATTCTTTTTACTCTAGTAATGAATCCCCAAATTCACTAAAATATTCTAACTGTTGCATAACTGAGTCACAAAGAATCCTGACACACCGGTTTATAACAGTTCCCTCTGCAAATTAAGCAGAAAGAAAGCAGGAACACTGGGCATGTGGTACATCAAGCACTCAACCATATTCCTGTTCATGTGGTCCTAAGATCCCTTCCAATTTTGCCCCCATGGTTTTTGAACTTCTGAACCAGAATTAAACAAAAGTACCATATATATTTTCTTAGGGCAACTAAGAACTTTGTTAAGTATGATGTGCCTCTGCAGGTGGAAACAATAGAATAGTTAACTACAATGAACTATAATGATCCTAATCACATTGTTTAGAATATTTGCCTATTGCATTAGCTAGGAAGACACAACTTGCACAAAACCATCTAATAATGGAGGAATCAATAAGCATTATTTTAAATGGTCCTTGGGTTCACGTTGTAGATGGGACTATTGCCATGGTCCCCATTCACGGTCACTTCCTTAACCGTCAGTTGGCGGATTGCTTCTATTTCTGTATTAAGTCTCTGACCTGCTTTTTGGTAGACCGGCATCACTGTCATTGTCTTGACAGAGTCCTTCAGACTTCAGCTGTCGGCCTTCATCTTCCAAGCTCACACCCTCTTGTCCCTAACTGCATTAGAGTGAAGGAAAAAGAAAATGACCTCAGTGGCATTTATTTGGCCAAGCAGAGGAAGTGGTGGGGCTGCTGCCATAATTCCAAAGGGAAACCTGGAGAAAGCCAGTGTGAAACCTGCCACTCTCGTTTCTTAGGTCCCATTCAGGCAGAAAGTTAGACTGAAACTTTACCACTTTTCAGTGTGTGATCGCACTTTTTTAAATGTTCTTTAGGATATTCCCACAACTGATTGTTCAAAATAGTGTGCCCAGAGCTGTGTGACTTTGGAAAATAACATCATGGACCATTTCTTGTTTCCGTCTCCATCTGAAAATTTCTGGGTTTTTTAAGCCCCAAATGTCTCTCTCCTCCCAAGCACCCCTTGTTCACTCCCTACAAGGCATCTTTTATGCTTTTTAGGCACAAATACTATTTAGTGGCATCTTTTAAAACTTATTTGGTTGGAAAGCTTTATAAAATAGATTATGCCCTTTGCCCCAGGGATGCCCCAGGGACTGTTGAGGTGTGTAGAACTGTCTACCCCTTCACTAAATGGTCCCAGATGGCCATACTTTTCCAGGCTTTATGTCTGTTTTCTATTATTTTCTGCCTCCTCTCTGCTGCCAATTTATTGTGCCTACTTCATTTCCCACAAATTCTGACCCACAAAATGAGTCTCCTAAAAATCAATTTTTGTTTTTGGAAACCAGAAATAACTAGGATCTTAGCTATCACGATTCACTTTCTGACCTAAGAGTTTAAAGTTCGCATACAATGAGATTCGTTAATAAGTATTCCAAGGGAATGAAGAAACCCAGTTGTGTAAGATATAAAAGATAGTCACTATAGGACTAAAAACAAAAAATAATGTTTATAATGATAGTCACTGTATTAGCATTTATTTCAAAAATTGATTTCTCTTTTACTCAAAGTTCTAGAAACAGCGGGATAGTTTTTTTTTTCTGTAGTCATATCTGCCCAACTTTATTGAATTTCCTTTTCTTAATGAATCATGAGGGTTGAGTTAAATGTTAAATATCAGTGTTTATATAAGAAACATGCATGTTTGCTTTTTCTTCAATTAAGGAAAAGCTGGTGACCTTTGTGCCACTGAGTCTTGTGCTTGTTAATAGCATGGCTTTCCCATTTAACAAGCCCTCCTGGTAAGACCCATCACATCAACTCATATGCATAGAGAAAACATGAGACAGTTGGCTACCCATTAGGGGGCATCTGCAAAAGAAAGCCAGGCCCCAAAGTGGAAGCTGGAAAACTAGGAAATGTCTCATCATGACACTGGGGGGAGGGCGCTGACTCTTCACAAATGTACACATTAGGATCCTGAGTATGATATTTTTTTAAAAAGATTACTTCAAAAATTCAGATTTGAGAGGCAATGTAGTCTAAGTTTAAGAACCCAGGTGCACATAGAATCATCTAGAGAGATTTTTTAAAACACTTTTAAACCCCCTTTACCCATTTCTCCCATCTTCCATCTCCTCCCTCTGGCAACCACCAATCACCTGTTCTCTGTGTCTATGAGCTTGGTTTGTTTTTGTTTTTATTTTTGTCTTTTTTAGACTCCACTATAAGAGAGATCATACAGCGTTTGTCTTGCTCTAATTTGTTCCACTTAGCATAATGCCCTCAAGGTACATCTGTGTTGTCACAAATGACAAGATTTCATTCTTTCTGAATGCATATCTCACAAACTATTCATTCATCCATCTATAGACACTTAGGTTGTTCGCATATCTTGCCTATTGTTGATAGTACTGCAGTGAACATGGGAGTGCATATATCTTTTTCATTGGTCCAACCCCTTAGCAGACGTGTGAATGTTCTTTCCAACACTCCTAGGAAGTGGACTTTTATCCTCTATTTGAATACCTCCATAAATGAGGAACTCACTACCTCATAAGATCACCTATGCCTTAATGGGACAGCAAATACCATGAGAAATTTCTGCCCCTATAAAGAATCAAAGTCTCCTTGTAAATATCCTCATTTTAACCCAGACTCTTTCATCTGGAAACACACAGAATAACTCTTAAACACATGACAGCACTTTCAGCATTTGAGGACAGCCTCTAAATTCTCCCTTCCTCTGGGGAATCTCATTCTCTCTTTATGTCTTTTATTACTCATTTTATGCTAATGATTCTTAATGATATCTTTAACTCATATTCTCTTCTGAGTACCAGGCCTGCATATTCATCTGCTTACTGGACATCTCCATGTAGTTGTGCTGTTACACTTCCATTTCAGTACGATTACCCACAGTCCCCTTCACACCCTCTCCTTCTCCTGTTTTTCCCATTCAGTAAATTGACCTCCTTCCCATTGTCCAAGCTGAGCCTGCTGGTTGTCAGGATCTCATTCCTGATCCCTTCTGTCCCTCCAGCTACCATGCCAAGTTTATCCTTGTCAAGTCCAGTCGATCTTGCCTCCTAAATTCCTCCTTGAATCTATCATTCTTTCTCAACTCCTAAATATCACCATCTTCTCTCCAGGAGTTCACATAAGATCCTCTCAACTCTCAACAGAACTGCTTCCAGATTTGTTTATTTCAACTCCTCACTACTGCCAGAGTGATCCTTCAAAAGCACAAAGCTCATCATGTTTTGTCTCTGCTGAATGCCCTTGAAATATTAGTTCAAATCCCTCAACATGACCTACAATGTCCTTCATGGTCCAAGCCATGCCCACCTCTTTAGTACTCTCTCTTACTCCCTTTGTGTACTCTCCACTGGTGCTACTCAAAGTGAGGTCCACAGGCTGGCAACATCAGCAGAGCTTGTTAGAAATTTAGACTCTCAGACCCTTTGGGGCACCTGGGTGGCTCAGTTGTTAAGTGTCTGCCTTCAGCTCAGGTCACGATCCCAGGGTCCTGGGATCGAGCCTCGCATCGGGCTCCCTGCTCGGCAGGAAGCCTGCTTCTCCCTCTCCCACTCCTCCTGCCTGTGTTCCCTCTCTTGCTGTCTCTCTCTCTCTCTCTCTCTCTGTCAATTAAATAAATAAATAAAATCTTTAAAAAAAAAAGAATCTCAGACCCCACCCCAGACTTTTGGAGTAAGAAGCTGCATTTTAACAAGATTCCTCACACGATTCCTGTGCACATTAACCTTTGAGAAGCACTGCTTTTCTATGCATTAGCTCTGTCCTGACTTTTGAGCCTTCAGACCTACTGTTTCTTCTTCCTGAGATATTCTTCCTGATCTCACACTGCAAATTTTTTTCTGACTAACACCCTTATGTGTCTGTATAGATGCCATTTTCTAGAGAAATCCTCCTGTAAATTCTCATGGCTGAGTTAAGTGACCCCTCCAATCAATGTCCCTTGCATCTTCCATGTTATCCCATGATGTAGTTTCTTTTTTTAGTGTAATTAGTTTCTTTTTTTTAGATTTATTTATTTATTTTAGAGATAGAACATTCACAGGTGGGAGCAGGGGGAGGGGCCGTGAGAGGGGAAGAGAGAAGCAGATCCCCACTGAGCATGGAGCCCATCTCAGGGCTGGATCCCACGACACTGAGATCATGCCCTGAGCTGAAATCAAGAGTCAGACACTCAACTGACTGAGCCACCCAGACACCCCCTTGTATAATTAACTTCTTAAGAAATATCTTATCTACTGTCATAGCCTTAGTGTCTAAAACATAGTATATGCTCAATAAATATCTGTTGAATTAATGTTATATGAATAATAGGTGCTCATTAAACATATGATCCACACTTCTTGCTAAAATCCGGATGCGCTATGACCCTAGCCTTTACCTGACAGTGCAAAACCAGACACCCTTTTAGAAGAGGAAATGAAGTTAGGCTGGTGTTGTTTTTCATCAAGTATTGCTGGACCCAACTGATCATCTCTTTTCTTCCTCAATGCTCAAAAGCCAACTCTGGATAATCTTACAGATTCATAGGCTGTTAGAATATAAGACACCATGGAATTCATTTGATTCAAACTTGGAGTAGGTTGGCTTTCACAAAAGGGTATATCAAGTTTTCCCAGGAGCCCACAGGCCCTCCTCCTTTTAAAGCACTGCTTGCTTTTTTTTTTTTTAAGATTTATTTATTTTAAAGAGAGAGAGAGTGCAAGCAGGGGAGGGGCAGAGGGAGAGAGAATCCCAAGCAGACTACATGCTGAGGGCAGGACCCAACATTGGGCTTAATGTCACTACCCTAAGCTTAGGACCTGAGCTGAAACCACAGGTCGGTGTTTAACTGACTGTGCCACTCAGGCACCCCATTACTTGCTTATTTTTAACATTAGTTTCTCCACACTCCTATTGCCACTCACAATTCCTCCAACCTATTCAAGAATCTCCTAGTTCCCTAAAACATACTTAGTCCAGTAAAAGATATTTTAATTTATTATTATCACTCAAAACGATCTCTTCATATTTTATCACATACTTTGGCCTTTAAATATCTTATACTAAGGTGAGGTCTAACTGTACCAGGAATTAAGTTTCATGAAGGAGAGGATGGAAGTGAAAAAGTAGTTGAGGGGTGCCTGGGTGGCACAGTCAGTTGAGCTTCCGACTCTTGGTTCCAGTTCAGATGATGATCTCAGTCAGGCTTGGCATGGAATCTGCTTTAGACTCTCTCTCCCTCTGACACTTCCTGCTGTGTGCTCTCTCTCCCTCTCTCTCTCTCTCAAATAAATCTTTTTTAAAAAAAGTAGTGAGGGGTGCTAACATTAAATTATCTTCATATATCAGCAGGTTTGTATTTTCTTTCTTACCCTCCTTACTCTGGATATAGCTTTAAAGACTTATTTTTGGCATTCCTAACATTTTTACAACCATCTTCTATATATTTGCTGTCCAATATGGTAGCCACTAGCCATATGTGGTATGAAGCTCTTGAAACATGACCAGTCCAAATTGGGATGTGCTGTAAGTCTAAAATATACACTCAATTCTGGGGACTTCATGATGAAAAGAATGCAAACTGATTAATAATTTTCATATTGATTACATGTTGAAATGATAATATTTTTATATGTTGGGTTAAATAAAATATGTTATTTAGTTACTAAAAATTTAAAATCGCAAGTGGAATTCCCATTACATTTCTATTGGACAGTGTTACTTCAGGCTTTAGTCATTAAAATTGTTCTCTCGGTTTTACATTCCTTTAAAAAACACTTCATTGTAATATGTTCTTTTATGCTTCGTGTGTGTTCTACGAAATAGAATTCAGTCAGGAGCTTCCCCTGTTGCCACAATGAGCTCTGCACACCAACCCTCCTCACTTAGTTTTCTACTGGCATCCTTTGTTTGGGATTTGTCAGAAATTTCTTTTTAAATATCCCCCCAAATTCTCAAGTTATTTTCCCTTGGTTTGATAATGAAACTCTATTCCTAAAAATACATAATAATGCTAAGAATAGGGGCACCTGGGTGGCTGAGTTGGTTAAGCATCTGCCTTTGGCTTAGTTCATGATCCTGGGGTCCTGGGATCGAGCCCCACGTCAGGCTCCCTGCTCAACGAGGAGTCTTCTTCCTCTCCCTCTGCCCCTCCCCCCGCTCTCTCTCTCTCTCTCTCTCTCTCTCAAATAAATAAAAAAGAAAATCTTAAAAAAATAATGCTAATAATAATAGTGATCATCTGTTGAGGCATGACTATGTCAGGCACCATGATAAGTACTTTACTTACATTATCTCATTTAATATTTACAATAACCAAATAAGTACTATAAGATGAGAGCACTGATGTTCAATGAGGTTGTGGCAAAGACTAGCTAGCGCTTCCCCAGCCCCTTTTTCTTTCCTTCTCTGCTTCGAGCAAGGCTCCTTTTCCCAGCTGTGCCAACCAAAAGTGTTTTCGGATATTGCTAAATTTCCCCTGAAAGACAAAATTTCCCCCTTTCCCCGTTGTGAACCACTGGTATAAAGTAGAAACTACTTTTGTTATTTCCTCTACATTTGGGGAATCAAATTTTTGGCAACCTGTGTCGTGGATTTCTCAGTTACACTCTTTAGGCAAATGAGACTTCCAGCATATCCCCAACATTTGCAATCTGCCCTCTTTGTCCCTGTACCAGCTTCAGGCTCTACCTAGTCTCTACTTAATTTTTCTGGCTGGCAAGTCCATACAAGTAATCCCCCATAGCCCTCACACACTGTTGTTCTTCTTTTCCCAAACACTCTCCAGGCGAGGGCTGCTAGTCCAAAAGTCCTAATTGTGAATGGTCTTCCTGCCACATATGTGGGTACCTCCATCCCAGGGGCAAAAAACAGCCCAGAGATTTTTTGGTTGACAAAAGTACTGAATTTCTGATGAGTACAAAGAAAAAAAAGGTCAAGAGACACCTTTATCAAAAAATTCTCAACAGGCATAGATGGAAATGTGTTCATTGTATTTAGTTCAAGATTTTATTGTCCTGCCATTTTATTTATCCACTTCCTCTAAAGCTAGGTGGTTACAAAAGAAAAATAATTCCAGTGCTCATCCAAATGACTTGGAAATCAGCTAGAATCCACTTCTTAGTCTTTTACATTATAATTACTGTTTTAAAATGCATGGTGTCTGTATCTGTTTCCCATAATGCATTACTTTTTCCTTCTCTCCAGCTGTGCCCTGAAGCCCAGTCATATGACCCATGACCAGATTGCTTGTTCAGGCTCCTTCCCTGAGAATCATATCAACCCAAATCTTCATCTGGCAAGTCCAGCACTCTTTTCACTGACAACATGACATCGTGTTCTGGTTAACATAGTTATAAGCTCCACAAAGCAAGGACCATGGTGTGTATGTGAATGTCTGTGTGTGTGTGTGTGTGTGTGTGCGTGCGCGTGCTAAAATGACACTGACTGTCTTTACAGCAAAGTTGGAGTTATGTCTCCTTTGCTATTTTTTATTTCTAGGCTACTTGGTGTAGACAGAGGGATCATTTTCTTTCCCTTACTTCCCTTTCAAATCATGTGCAGTTTGGAAGGAAAGTAATGATTTTTTTAGTCTATTTCCTTTCCAATAATAAGGACAAATATAGAAAGGTATCCTGCTGCTTCATGTAGAATTATTTTAAGGTTGTTAAGCTGGTCTATCTAACTTTAATCAGGTGCAGACAAGAGCTTGCTGATCTGCGCATTCTGAAATTTCATTGCTCCTACACAAACTCACTGCCTGGAAACAAGGAAGCCTGACACTTGGAGGGCCATGCTGTCTGACAAACCAGATTAATAATGAATGAACCCATCTTGTATAATCAGGAAGGGGAGAAATGCTACAAATTAGAGATAAGCATGTTCTTCATTACAGGTGACAGCAGGATGCTGCTTAGGCTATCACTGATGCTCAATTAGCTGCAGGGTGCAGGGACCACTTGCTGCCTCTTGCTGTTTCTTACTTCCCTCTTGAGAGGCTCCTACTCAAGGGATTTGCAAAATGAGAAATGCTCAAAATTCAAACTTGGGGGACACATTTGCACCACATGAGAGTGACAACTTATTATTCATCGAGGGTGTACAGATATTGTAAATGGGTTACATTTCCATCTTAAGTTAAAGTTCTCATATTTTCCATATAAATTAGATCAAAATTATGCCAAGATAGGAATTTCTGCAAGATTTCTGGTATTCTCAAGAGATGCTTACTCTGAATATCATGTGCTTTCACAGAAAATGAGCTGCCCATCTCGGAATCAGGGGAAACTTGCTGGTATTTTGTTTGGTTGGAGCTTGTTTTAACATATGCTACCAAGGACTAACCCTGGTATTAGTGTTGTGTGTGTGTGCACACCAAAACCCAAACAGATACAGAAATGAAACAAAATGAAAAATCTCAGGGAAGGTGCAAGGGAAAGCCAGTTAGTGTACCTCATCAACCAAACCTAAAATGTATTTCTGTACATCAAAAGGTAGAGAGCCTGTACATGTAAGCAACATAAATATTTCATGAAATATCACTGATTCAAGAATGGTCCTTGGGACTGAGGTAAACTACCTAGATCTCCAGCTAGGGGCAGGGATTGTGGGGGGGAAATCCCGCTGACTTGTAACTCTGACCCCACCTACCTGTCATGGTTTCCGTAAGCACCATCTTTGTTAACCTCTGCCATGAAGGTCTCTTGTGTTGAGGTGAGAGTGGATGAAGGTCCATGTAAGTGGCCTGGAAATTTGTAGGTCTTTAAATCAATGGAAAGAAAGCATGGAAACCCCAGTAGTGCTATGCCTGCTTTCTGAGAAAGGTCGGTGCAAGGTCAAGGTAAGGACCATTTGATGTAACTAATGTGATAATTCCAGGTCACGATAATTGTTCCTAAAACATGCTGACCTACCTGTTGGCATCTAATATGTGGATGAGAGTATCGGTTTGGGTCTGGAGGTCTTGACAAAGATCCACCACAGTCAGGATAGTAGCCAATTAGATTTATGGCATCAGAGGGTTTGGGGGAATAGAAGATCCCAAGAAAGAAAGAGCAGGTTACGTGTGCCAACAACAAGTCTTTGCAAGAACAAAATGTGGCCACCTTAGTTAGTGTAGTAGTGGTTGATATATGCTCCAGGGATAAAGGCAGATCTACGGAGAAACCCCAAGTCACACTGACCCATGTTCACTCATCCAGCACATCCTGCCCACTGCACATGCACATAGCCCTCATGAGTAGCTACTACTAAACTATGCTTTTCTATCTACCTGGGATTAAATAGAATGATGAATGATGTCATGTCCATAATCCTTGGAACCTGTGAATCAGTTATACGATAAGGAGGAATTAAATTTGCAGATGGAATTAAGGATTCAGCTGACCTTGACATGGAGAGCTTATCTTGGATTATCCAGGTGGGCCCACTGTAATCACATGAGTCCTTAAAAATAGAAAAAGGAGGCAGAAGAGAAAGAACCAGAGAGAGAGTGTCATGAGAAACTCGAAAATCCATTGCTGGCTTTGAAGATGGATAGGGGACCATGAGTCAAGGAATGAGGGCAGCCTCTGGATGTGGGAAAAGAGAAGAAAATCCCCGAAAGCCTCCAGAAAAGCACAACCCTGCCAACACCCTGATTTTAACCCACTAGATCCATTTCAGACTTCTGACTTCTGGAGCAATAAGTCAATAAATTTGTGTTGTTTTAAGCCACTAAGCTTAGAGCAATCTGTTACAATGGCAATAGGAAACAAATTACCCAAAGAAAATGATCCTTAACATCTCCCTAAATACGTTTGGAACTTGTGTTATAGGAATGAGGCAGGCAAGACAAGCCTCGTGATGGAACTATAGATGGGCTGGAGGCGGGAAGAGGTGAGGAAGAGTACACGTGGTGTTTGTCCCTGGCTTTTGTTCCCAGTCTAGCCCCTGGGGAGGAGCTGTTTGGTGTTATAAAGTAATGATTGAAATAACTGTTTTCAATAAAGAAAATCACCAGAAGGCAGCAGGTGCAAAGAAGCATAGCTACAGAGCCCTGCGAGCAGGGTGTAACACAGGAGGGCACGGAGACCTGTCCACTGTGTGCTCCAGCCACGGGGTGACTGCAGAGGGCTGTGGGACCTCAGAAAGCCTGCAGAGATGTCTGGCAGTGACTTGGGCCATGGTGCCCGGGGTTCGTGGAGGCATAAATGGTGGAGCCCAGAAGATATGGTCATTTACATGGTAGATATAGCAGGAGACCTAACAAGACACACCAGTACACAATGAAATAAGGCCCTGAAGAGGCAGCAAGGCCCAGCAGATGCCCTGTGATACTGGTTTTGAATATTCATGAACAGAGCTGAGCCCTCCTGCAAATCACTGAACAGACTTCGTGGACAGCTGATGGTCCTGCATGAACAGGTAAGAGGCAAGATTGTCATTCTTCCTATGACCCTCTTAACTCCAGGCTGGGGTGGCCTGGGGTCCCAGGGTTTTTGTGATAGTACCCAGGACTGAAAAAATGATAGGCACAAAAGAAAAAAAAAAAGAATTAATTGATGATATTCAGACATGGTAAAACTTTCCTGGCAACTTTGTATCTGGTACTACTAAAATGTTTCTATGTGGTATCTAAACCAGATCTAAGCCGAAGGTCAAAGAGCCATGAAGCAAATATTCTAAATTGCTTTGTTACTAATTGTTAGCTGAAAAATTTTCATCATCGGTGCCTTCACTGATGTGGTATCAGCCCAACAGAAACTCATATTGGCAAATAAAAGACATAACATTCTAACTTAGAACCTACATCCTGGAGAAGTCAGATGTTTAATATCAAACGAGGATGTGTTCTTATTTTTGTCTGAGGGCAGTTTCCAATAAAAGGGGATCAAAATATGTTCCTAAAAAGAGCGCCCTCTAGCGCCCTCTAGCTTTACCAACTCCATACAAAGGAGCACGGAGAAGGAAGGGGTCTTGCCACACTTGCACCCAGGAAGAGCATCGTGGGCACCTCTTCCTGAATTCTGTGTTCGCTACATTCTGCTACAAGGTACCAAGAGGCCACAGCTTATCTCCTTCAAGGTGTTTTCTCAGTTGGTACTGCCAGTGTTGCTGAAGATTTTTCCCCGAGTCCTACCAGCACAAATTGTTCTCTTTGTTAGAAGCTTCTCTGGATTCACTCCTGGAGATCTCCTGCCCTCTCTGTTTGGTTTGCCATGTGTGTTAAGTAAAACCCCTGCCATTTACTTTGATGAGATTCAAGTGTTCCTCTCAGGGAGAAAAGGAAAGCCTGTGATTTGACAAGATGAATAGAAAAAAGCAGAGATTGGTTGTGTTTAATCAGCGATCACACAAACCCCAAGCAAAATGAAGCTGAAAATACCATTTTGACTGATTCGAAGTCAAATTCAGTTATAGGTTTGGGGCAGCTGCAAATCCCAAACCATGAAGCAAGGCCCTTCTCCACAAGCTCATTCACCACCTTGACCATACATATAAGTAGTTATTTGGAGCTTATTTTTCTTCTTGTTGGGCTTAGGCCAGTGGTTCCTTTACTTCAGTTTCACAGTCATTTATTGAAGTGGAATAGGGCAAGGAAAAATTAGAATGCAGAGTCAAAAGACTTGAACTCAAGTCTAGAAACTTCCAGTTCCTGACTGCATGACTGAAGATAAATTACTTAATCTTTTGAACCTCAAGTTCAGATTTGCAAATTATAGAAATCACTGTCTATCTTACTGCCCTCACAAGATCATTGTAAAGCACAAATGAATAGGTATGTGAGTGCTATGTATTACACAGTGCCATATAAATGTTGTTGTTAGCTGGATACTATGAGTGAATCAGATATGTGCAAGTCATGGTCCAGACCCTCAAGGAACTTACAATCTGAGAGGAGAGTCAGAGGTGCATACAACTGACTGTGAATACAGCAGAATGTGATCATAGCCATAGGAGCCCAAAAGACTCAGAGACACAGGGAAGTGGCAGGTCATGAAACAGGGCAGTGAGGTCCATATTGAACAATGGGTGGCTTTCCAGAGGGTTGGGGAGAAAGCAGCTTGGTGAAGGAGCAGCATGACTACAGGCGCACAGATTCTGCTTGTCGATTCACAGGGAGACCCTTGGGGCAGGAGCAGAGGTGCTTGGCATGGAGGGGCAAGGCCATCAGGAGGTAGGTAGCCTGGAACCCCAGAACTGGAAAAGCCAGGAAATGTGAGCAATATTGACATGAGTGAGAACGTGAGCCTCAGGTCCTAATGTCCCAGAACAAAGCTTAGTTTGAATTGGAAGGAAAGTTAATAAGGGTATTGAATTTTATCCCAGCAAAGTATCTTGTCCCTACTTTAAAACTTTTCCACATACCTATTCTCTCCCAGAAAGCTGATCCTGAGTTGTGGGGTTTTTTTTTTTTACCCTCCAGTAATTAGAGAGAATGAGTCTTCTCAACTAATATCCCACTGGAATTTTGTGCTTTCTTTATATCCCTCACCAGGTTCAAGCAGAGAAAAGTTTATATTTTACGGAAAGCCCAAGATGAACTGTAAATATTCCAGAAGTCACAGTCTATTATCTTCTCTGCTGCTTCTAAACAATGCTTGCCAGTTGATTTCCCTGGCCTACACATGCTCTTTGGTACTGAGTATCCCTGTGGCCAAATGAGGCTTTGCTGCTGTCTCGCAGCTGAGGAGTGAACTGCTCTGTGCTCCGTGTAAGTTGTATTCTTCCTGCCCTCTGATCTCATTCTTATACATCTGCATGCAGAATTGCACCCCCACACACACACTCACGTGCTCTCACTCTAGGTCCAGCTCCTCCACTATAATAACTGGGTCCCATTCCTTGCCCCTCTTTGAAGTGTCGTCATGGGGAAATGTACTGTCAAATTGTTAACTTACCCTGGATGATTAGTATAAAATCTGAAGAAAGGTGTTATTTGTATGCGTTTTAGAGACATCTTACTCCTTCCAGAATTGTTTCCTTTCTCAACACCCATTATTTTCTGTTCCTCAAATATTTTTTAATATATTTTTAAAGATTTTATTTATATATTTGACAGAGAGAGAGACAGCGAGAGAGGGAACATAAGCAGGGGGAGTGGGAGAGGGAGAAGCAGGCTTCCCGCTGAGCAGGGAGCCCGATGCGGGGCTCGATCCCAGGACCCCAGGATCATGACCTGAGCCAAAGGCAGACACTTAACGACTGAGCCACCCAGGCACCCCCTGTTCCTCAAATATTTTGATCCACTTTTTTATTTCTCCCCTAGACAGCTGTTTAATATTTTAATGTAAGTAAACATGTTACAAACTCGAGGATCAACTGTCTTCTCCTCAACCTGTTAAAAGATGCCCTTTGTGTGCCCTTTTAGTGTGCTGACTCACACTAAACATAACTTTTAAAGTTCTCAGTATTTTTTTCACAGTGTTGAAAATCCTAAGCATAATTTTTATTAAATAATGAGAAGTTTAGCTTAGACAATGTCGAGTTCGTATAGCCAAACTATAAATTTCCCAGGCTCTATTTGCTTCATGTGTTATAAGTGTGGTAAATGGAGATCTGAAAAAAACAAAAGCAATGATCATTTTTAAATTTGTCGGTCAATTTAAATAAAACAGGATAAGAATTATTAAGTGTAAGAATTTTTATCACAATTTAAATTTTAGGAGCTTTAAATTTAACATTAGGAAAATCTTTTTAGAAAAAATTCTTTCATGGCCTACAATCCTTACTTCCAGGGACTATTTCATTTCCAGGGATAAAGATAAATGTAGTAAATAGAAAAAAGAAAATTACAATATCACCAGTAGAAAACTATCATGTATTTGAAATAATATGTTCAAGATATTATTCCAGCTGCCACATATCATGAACTTACTACAGAGTTCAGATATCCAACACCCTCCAAGCCTTCACCCCACAAAATGAATCAATTCAATGAAAAAAAAAAGGTTCGAACATCAAAATAGCTATTTGGCATCAAATGAAAGATTTTAACAACCTTTCAATTGGCAATATCATTAACATCAAAGATTTGACATTCTTGTCACTTAAAATGAAGATAAAATAATTATATTGTTTAATGAAACACTCTCTGTAACTTGACTGGCAGGATCTACCTAAAATATTTTAATTGCTCTTTGAGATGGGAAGTCTCAGCATGTGAGCCCTTCTGTTTTCCATGGTAGATAGGGTGCAGTAATAGATAAGAGTATGAAATACTGCAAATAATGACATTTAGCTTAACAGATCTAGGACACAAAGTAAAAAAAGAAAGCCAAGAAGGAAGCATTCTGGCTGAAACTACTTCTTACCAAACAATGTGAGAAACATGTTTTCAAAAGAAATGCTTTAACATCTCTAGATTAGAAGCTCCATGTGGGCAATAACTGATTCTATCTTATTCATTATTGTGTTTCCTGTGCTTCCTGGGAAAGTGCCTGATACATGATTGGTGATTGGCAAATGTTTGTTGAATGAGTAAATGAAAAAAATTAAATGAGTAAACTAACTTTATTGCTGAGAAATGTTTGGAGAAAACGTAAGAAAGTGAGAAATGGTAGTGAGATAAATCAGAAGATTTAATAGTTTGAATACTTATTCACTCCACAGTTAGCTATTGAGCTCCTATTATAGGCCATGTCTTACTGTGGAGTAAGCACTGATGATCGAAAAGCTCTAAAAAGTAGGAAATAGAAACACAAAAAATTAATCAAATGAAATGTGAAAAGTACCGTGATTGGGGTTTGTAAACTAGTCAGTGAGAATATAGAGGAGAAAACTGTTCATTCTACCTAGGAAGAGAAGTCAGGGAATAGTCCCCGGAAAAGGTGACATTTGATTTGGGGCACATAGCTGAGTAATTAGGCAATTTGGAGGACCATCAGAAGAATGCTGGTATAGGTAGAAAGAAGAACACAGGCAAAGGCCCCAAAGGATGGGAAAACACTGTGAATTATGATATTGCTTGACAACAGCGGGTAGGAGATTGGGCCCAGAAACATAGGCATGAACCACAGTATAAAGATAATAGGTTATGCTACCCCATGTATGCCAGGTTGTGGGCAGTGGGAAGACTTCAGAGGTTGTTAGGCAAGAAAGCTGCATGGGGTGTTAGATGCAACTGATGAATCGTTGAACACTACATCAAAAACTAATGATCTACTATATGCTGGCAAATTGAACATAATAATAAAAACAAGAACGCTGTGTATGAACTATGTTTTTAACTGTGCTTTCAGTTTTGGAAGACTGACTCATAGTAGATCAGCCCTTTTGTCAAGAGCAGCTGAAAAGATAAATTTAGTATTTTTTAAATTTACTTTGAACACATTGTGGAATTACCAAACCACTGAGGACTTGAAGAACTAAGGTGTCAAGAGAAAAGAAACTCATTGAGGTGAATATGATTGCCTACACTTCCCTTTCCCTCAAGGTTCTTCCAGTTCATAAACATCTTGGGTGAAGAGGAAAAAGCAGATGCTAAAAAACAGAAACTAAGCACAGCTTTCAGTCATTTTTACAGGGTTGAAGAGACAAAAACCGAAGTTGAGGGAAACCAAGGCAGTCAAGACTTGAGGGGTCAAGATTCCGGAGAGAAGAGGATTGCAGAGAAGTGAAAACAATAGTCTAAAATCCTTTCTTATCAAGGCTGTCGAGGTATTTGTAAGCTGTGTAGTCAGATAATTTTAAAAGCTGAGTAGAATCATTGATCTAAATTTAAACACAAAACTATAAAACTTCTAGAAGATAAAAGGTAAAAAAAACCTAGCTGACCTTGGGTTTCATGATGAGTTTTTAGATACAATACCAAAAACATGATTCATGATTCATGAAAGAAAAAAATTAAAAAGTTGGACTTAATTAAAATTAAAAACTTTACTCTGTGAAAGATACTATTAAGAGAGTGAAAAGACAAGCAGAGAATTGGGAGAAGATATTTGCAATGCATATATTTGGTAAAGGACTGTATCCAAAATATATAAAGGACTTTCAAAACTCTACAATAAGAAAATAAGCAATTGAATTTAAAAATGGACAAATTATCTGCAGAGACACCTTACCAAAGAGGATATTCAGATGGCAAATAAGCATATGAAAAGATGCTGAATGTCATACATCATTAGGAAATTTAAAATTAAAACAATGAGATACCACTACACACCTTTTAGAATGGCAAAATCTGAAACACTGACACCAAATGCTGTCCAGGATGTGGAATGATGGGAACTCTCATCAGTTATTGCTGGTGGAAATGCAAACTGGTATAGCACTGTGAAAAACAATATTGAGATTCCTCAAAAAATTAAAAATATAATTACCATATGATCCAGTAATTCCACTACTGGGTATTTATCCAAAGAATACAAAAACATTAATTTGAAAAGATAAACGCACCCTTATGTATATTGAAGCATTATTTACAATAGCCAAATTATGGAAACAGCCAAAGTGTCCATGAATGGATAAAGAAGATATGATATATATATATGTATATTCATATATATTCATATATATATGCAATGGAATATTGCTCAGCCATTAAAAGGATGAAATCTTGCCATTTGCAACAACATGGATGGATCTAGAGAGTATAATGCTAAGTGAAATAAGTCAGTCAGAGGAAAAAAAGAAGAGTTCTTCAGAGAAAAAAATAATATGAAACCACAGATTGAAGATGGCATGGGTTGATGGAATTAACATGTTCTAAAATCCTTTCATTTTTCAGGAAATGTAAAAAATACTAATTTGTATTAAAATTTATAAAATTTATAAAATTTATAAAATTAAAAATACTAATTTGTATTAAAATTTATAAAATTTATAAAATTTATAAAAATACTAATTCGTATTAAAATTTATAAAATTATAAAATTTATAAAAATTTATAAATTGTTCTAAAATCCTTTCATTTTTCAGGAAATGTAAAAATACTAATTTGTATTAAAATTTATAAAATACATGTTTTAATTTTAAGATAATCATTCAAAGGATAGTAAAAGAATGTAAAAACAAATAATCAATGAGAAAGAAACAGAATAACAAAAATATGGGATTAATAAAAAGAAGATAAAAAAGAAAAAAGATAAAAAGAAACAGAACTAGATGACAAATAGATAAAGGGAGGATGGCAAATTTAAATACAGCTGTATCAGTAGATACATCAAATGTAAATGTACTAAATATTCCAATTAAAAGACAAATTTTTCAGACTGAATAAAAATGTAACTATATGTGAATTACAAATGACAGATCTTAAACAAAAGAATAAAGAATGATAGAAAAATCAAAACTCTATACCATGTATGATTGGTTAATTTTATGTATCAGCTTGACTAGACCACAGACTGGTCAGATTAGACATTATTTCTGGTTGTGTTTGTGAGTTTTGTCTTTAGCAGTTTTGTTATTAAAAATTGACAAGCTAATTTTAAATTTTATTTGCCAATACAAAGGGCAAAGAATAGTCAAAATAACCTTGACAAAGAAGAAAAATATTAGAATCCTTACATTACTAAATATCAAGTCAGTACAAAGCTACAATAATTGAGTATGTGAAATTGGCCAGATACGTATAGGCAAGATAAACAGATCCATGGAACAGAATATAGTGCCCAGAAACTGATCATACATTTATGGTCACTGGACTTACAATAAAGGTGACAACAAGTGTAAGTGGGGAAAGGATGGTCTTTTCAAAAACAGTACCGGGTTAATTGATACACATATGGGGAAATAAATGAACAGAGTTCTGCATCATGTCATACTAAAAAACCAATTCCAGATGAATTGTACATCTAAATGTGAAATGTAAAACAATAATGCTTTCAGAGATAAGAACACAATTCCTTTATGATCTGGGGTAGATAAGACTTCTTAAATGGGACACTAAAAGCACTGACCATTTTAAAATGATTAACAAGTTGGATAACATTAAAATTAAGAACTTTTATTCAACAAATGACATTGCTTAAAATGTGAAAAAGCACCTACAGAGTGAGAGTGGACATTTATTTGTCTATTTGCATACCTATATCTGATAAAGAACTTACATCTAAAACATATAATAAATTCCTACAAAGCAGTAAGCTAAAGACAATATAGAAAAATGAGCAAAACATTTGAAATAAGCACTTAAGGAAAAGATACCCAGAGGGTGAAAAAGTGCTCAGCCTTGTGAGTCATCAGAGAAATACAAAGTAAAAACCACAATAAAAATAACTACATACCCACCCAAATGACTAAAATATAAACGACTGACAAAGCTGAAGGGTTGGTAATGCTGTGGGGTAAGTGAAACTTTACTACTCTACTGGTAGGGGTATAAATTAGGACAACCATGTTGGGAAAGTGGTTGGCAGCAGGTATGGAAGCTGAACATGTGAATAACCTATGAATTAACAAGACCATTCTAAAGTATATATTCTACAGAAGGGTGAACATAAAAGTCATGTACAAGAATACTGTAGAGCTTTATTCACAATAGACAAAACCTAGAATGAATTATTAAGAGAAGAATACCCATTAAGAGAAGAAAGAATAAATAAATTGTGGTATGTTCACAAAATGGAATAGTATACAGCAATGAAGATGAACGAGTTAATGCTAGGCACATCAAAATGACTCTCACAAAAATAACATTGAGTGAGAAACACCACACATAAAGGAGTACATATTGCATGACTTTGTCTGTAAAAGTTCAACAACCGGCACCAATCCATGGTGCTGGAAGTCAAGATAGTGGTTATATTTAAGGAGGAGTGGGTAGATAATAACCAAAAGGAGATACAAAAGGGGACTTCTGAGAGTTGGTGATGCTCCATTTCTTATCTTGGATTGTAATTACATGAGTATATTTGTTTTGTGATAATTAATATGGTAGACCCTGTTGATGCCTCACCCAGATCCCCTTTACTTAATCTAAGCTTTCCTCATCTGTTAAGTGGCGGCTACTAGCACTTCAGAGCTGCACCCTTGTTCTGAGAATTAACCTAGGCCAAAGGGAGTGGTTTCCCTCGGAAATACTCTCTAGGTCATGCTTTACTATCAGGGTGATCCACAGTCCAATGATATGGAAGTGCAAAAGTTCAGCCCCTTTCCCGAGGAGCTCCCGATGGAATCACGACAAAGCTCGACCTGAGCTGAACCTGTATTCTTCTGTTGGGAGACAATTCCCTACGGGTCTTCCACATTTCTGCACATCTTGTAAAATAGAGGCACTGAATGCCTTTGTTCTGCATGATCCTTACAAGGATGTCTATATAGTGAATAGCCTTGAAAGATAAAAATACCATCTCCCTCGAGCAGAAGGTCGGTTTGTTTACTGTCCAGTATAAAAAAGAAAATGCCTCCTTCCAGGGCAGAGTTCAGACAGGTTACTGGCCATTATAAAAAATTTGGAGGTCAGAGTCCTCTTGTGTAACATAATCCACTACTTGTGCAACATTACCTGGCCCTCTTGTATCTCTTTGTGGGAATTATGGCTCCAGAAACCAGTACAATTGCTGATATTCTTGCTGGTGCTATTGCTGTCAGGAATAAAGCCCTTTATATCTGATGCAGCATCCATGAAACTGGCCGGCTAATTTGTTAGCTTGCAAGTAGAGTCTAATCTCAGATTCTTCACATTTCTTTACAACATCTTCTCCCACCTCTCCTGCTTCACTTGTTCTCTTTTAGGCTTCAGTTGAGAGCACTCCCTCAATAAATCACATGCATAAAAATCCCTATCTCACGCTCTGCTTCTAGGGACCCTGTTCTAAAACAATACAGCTGTAGACAATCTGTGTGCTTTTCTATAGGCACTCCATATTTCTCTTTTAAAAAATAGTTTATATAAATATAAAAAGAAACTGTGGCTGGAGTGTGGACCATGGATTACAGTAGGGGGAGATTGGAGTAAAAAAGGACCAACTGAAAGGCTATTCCTAGAGGAAAAAAAAATACTAACTCATAATCAATAAAGTCTGTTATTGGAGTCAGGTTAGAGCAAACTAAAATCTGACCTAGGACAGCAGCAGAGAAAATGGGGCAGATTCCAAAGACATGTAAATGGTAGGATGCAGGGATGCTATACAAAATATTTAACAGCTAGTATGCACAGATGTTGACCCATCAGAATGGAGACCAGCCATACGCCACTGCTATAACAGACTAGTGCCTACAGGCAGAGTAATAACAGGCATGGGAGAATGGCTAGAACTTGATAACCGGCCAAACCCACTGGGTAAGAAATTAATTGACATGCCTCCCTCCAAAGTTTCCAAGCTTAGTGACGTGGAGAATAACGGTGCCTTTAACTGATATGGGTAACATCATTTCTATTACAGAATCGATCATTTGATTTGATTTTAGCATGAGTGGTTCCCAAATCTCTCCAACTCTTCTGAAAATCACAGAATTATCTCAGTATCTTATTCCGCACACACAATTTAGAATGAGATGTGTTTTTCATTTTTAAAATATTTTTAAAATCACACCAATTAGAAGCCATAAAGAAAGGAATGTAGACCAATAAAGTAAGCCAGTTTGACAGATGATGTATCACTTTTAATCACACAGCACATGCGGCTGCCAATTGCTATTTTTTTCTGGGAAAGCGCACTTTACAAATCATTTGACTTTTTCACAGATCCTCCTAAGGTAGCATAAAAGCGGCTGGATTTTATGGAGTAAGACTCTGAATTGCTAATTCACAGTCTTTTACCATATATCTCCTTTAATGTAAACAGCTCAGAATTAAGTCTCCTTAAATGATTAAGAACCTACAGCTTTCCATCTTCCCTTCCCCATAATTACCAGTATCTTTTAAGAAGGAAAGTGTGTTTTCTGTTCATTAATGGTAATACTACCTAGACAGACCAATCAGTAAGTCCATGATCCGGCAGTCACTGCAGAGGCCAAATTACCCTCTACCAGGACAAAATCAATTAACACCACTAGGGATGTCATTATTGTCACATTATGTCACCCGATAGTCTCCAGGGCCTATAAGTGATTTAAATTTTTTCTTACTGCTATGATGTGTATGTGTGTGTGTGTGTGTGTGTGTGTGTGTGTGTGTGCGCGCGCGCGCACGCGCGTGCATGTGTGCGTTGGACAGAGGGGGGATAAGCTTCACACTGACAAGGGAGGTTTCTATTATAAGGAAATTAATTTCACAACAGAGAAATCTGCAAGCCCCTGTTTCTGGTCTTTGGGTAAAAAATGGTCATACACTAGCCTAACTCGGAGGCCTAAATGATTTCTTGTACTAAAGTGTATTTTAAAGATTTCCTTCAACAAAAGCCACATTGGTTAGAGTCATGAGGCACTTTCCTCAATGCAGAGTAAGCCCCAGGCTGGAAATCTATCCAGGCATAACACGCTACTCAGCAGCCGGAAATCCCAGAGTCCGAAGTTGCTGTCTCCTCATAAAGTCAACTTGTTTCCCATCAAGAAAAATAGTAAAATTCCAGTTCTGCAGAGTTAGACAGCCGGTGTGTCAGGAGAGAGGGTGAAATGCCATAGGCGGCTCTGGCAGAACCCAGGCATGAGTTCCAGATCTCTCGTTTAGGAAGGCCAGAATTTGTGCTTTGAATTCCGCCAACATGAGCAGCGGCGAGGCCAAGAGTTTGCACCTTCAAGAACTGGTCCAATTGCTCAGTCTGAGGTTTGGCGGGCTCAGAAGCCAGACACGCATTTGACATCATTCCCTTCTGACAGTTGTCTTTTTCTTCACCGTTTCCTTAACTTCTCATCATCAGCAGTGAATGGTGAAACTCAGAAGGGATCTGAGTTTGTTTTTATTACTGCAGTTGCTCTTAGAAGTGAATGTAAAATTCCCAAGTAAATTAAGCGGAATGTTTTGAAATGGCTGGCTTCCTTTTTTAAAAAGTAGACCCAACTTCTGTATTTTGGCCTCCATCAGGGGGTATTTAATTAAGTCTATTCTGTCTAACATGATCTGATGTCATTGTACAAGGATATGTTCTTTGTTAGCAGCACTCTTAGTTTCAGACTCCTCTGTGTATTTGAAACCATGGTAACAGAGCAGTAAGCTAAAGCCAATGAGATAATGAGATATTCTCATTGTAATTGTGTTTCATGAGGGCACAAGATCCCACGGGTGGTATCTGACTGTCTTACAACTGCTAACAGAATTTAAGAAGCAGACATATATTAGCATGGTACCGTTTTTCCATAACAGCCATGTAAACATTTGTGACATGGCATTTTTAGCTGTTTCCAGCACATGAAAGTATGTAATGTGCACTTATGTCACAAAAAGCCATGCGATTAATGAGTATCAATATTTAAAAATCCTTAGAACTTCAAGGAACTTCAGATTTGAAATGCACCAAGCAAGCTGTGGGGATGCTGTTTTGCATTATAATTATGAGCTGGGCAATGGTTTATGAGGGGAGGAATCCATCAAAGCAAAGAAAAAGAGAGCAGCGAGCCCTTCTTCACCTCCCAACCAACCCTCATGCACCTCCTCCTGAAGGAGGGACAAAACTAATGCCAAGCAGGGTTCCCTGCGTTTTTACGAGGAAAAGCCAAGTTGGGAGTTTCTAAAAGCATTTTACCCTTAAAAGGTGGGGGAAAGACGTGTGGAGAATAAAACCAAAATATTTACAAGCCATCTCTTTTTCTGACCTGAAATCAGAAAGGGGAGCACCTTACTTTCGAGTTGCTTCTCTCTGTCACTGTTTGAAGTTTCCCCACAGTTTTCACTTGAGCTGCAGATTTATGCACAAGTCACTGAATCCATGTTCCCCATCCTGATGAGGTTGCACTAACAGGCATTGTGTCTTTTAATAAATAATTTAAAACAAAAAAGAGAAAGCACAATATAGAATGATCAGTTGATTTAAGCAGGGCAAAGCCTTACTCTTCATGTCCCCAGGCCTCCCACCAGGAGCCCCGCTCTAGAAAAGAAGTGACCTGAGTATGTACATTTTGTCAGCCTCATGACGCCAATGACTCATGGGACAGGGATGATCCAATACACTGGGACTTTAGCGACAAGGAGTCTGCTTGCTTTCTACTGCACAGACAGGCGGTGTCACTTTTTGGTTTTTAATATGTGTTGCTGCCATTTCTAAAATGTTTTGGCATAGGGAGCTGAACTGGTATGAAAACCATGTTATTGGAGAAAGGGGAGTTGGGTTTTTTTTGAAAGTCATTCAAGTGCCTACAGTTTTGGGGAAGGGGGAGTTCTTGTTCAAAATGTCCATAGTGTCACATTCATCTTTCAACATCACTTAAAGACAGGCAGTTCTTTCTTCGGTTGTGTGTGTGTGTGTGTGTCAGAGAAAGAGAGAGAGAGAGAGAGAGATGCACATGTGTAGTTGGGAAATGAAATCTGTGCCATAAGTAGTTACACAGAAAGAACATGTCATGGTAATGGAGAATATGGGCTTCATCTCTGTGAGATAAGGTGGCCTCATCACTCATCTCTGCTGCAGCAAAACTAAACCAGAAGTGGGTAATGAGGCCACCCCTACCGCGGGTAGATAACTTCTATATCTGAGCTGTCATGACCTATTAGGTCCTGACACTGCCTCTGCTTGGATGTGTCTCCCAGCCAACCCTTTAGAATATAGAGTCATTTTTATTATTATTTCTGCATCGGAAAGGAGGAGACCTTGTTTTCTTTAAAACCTTTCCTTCTTATTCTTGACAAATAGGAAATGGTTGTCAGGTTGGAAAGCTCCTTCCGGGCGCCATGTTGAAATGTTCAATGAAGACTGAAGTTGACATTTGCAAGAGTTTGTTTTGAAATAGCCAAAATTATGGCAAAATGCCTTTACTTGCATGGGCTTTGAAATGGGTTATTGCATTTTAATCCAGGTATATTTTTTATGAGTTTTTTAGCAGGTCTAGGCTATTCCTAGTTTTATAGAATGGGAAAAGAAAGAAGGGATTGAATGTATTTTTTAAATATTGGAATCACAGAAGTATCACTTATAAAACAGATTTTGTCATTTACATTCTTCAATTTCAAGTCTTTTAACACCATAATTTAACATAAGAATAGCAGATGTCCACAGAAGTTGATTCTCCCGTCCAAGTACTAACCAGGCCCAACCCTGCTTAGCTTCCAAGATCAGACGAGATCGGGCGCGTTCAGGGTGGTATGGCCATAGACCACAGAAGTTGATTCTATTTTGTTTAAATGATAGCCAGAGGCTGGCATTAATTTTTTTTTTTCTTTCCCTTTATATCCCCTGCCTTCTATCCTGACTGGAGCCAACATTTCTAGGTTTTAGAAAAGAGTTGAAGCAAACAAGATGCGTGAGTGTGGTGGGGAGCACAAAATCTACATTTTACTAAGTGGGATGAAGCAGACAGAATGACATAAAAGAGTAACTCGGAAATCCACAGCTTCCAGGCCTGTGGTTCCCAGGTGCTGGGTCAGAGTGAAGTGACTTTAGAGAAATGGGATGGAGGTGATGGGTGGGCAATAAGCAATAATTGATTGCATATGGGTAAAATCAGCAATGTCTGCCTTTGGTAAGTGAGGCATCGAACAGAACCTTTTCTTGTCCCCACCACGGAATTTCAGAGGATGGGGGTGCTATAGGAGAAGCATCCACCCAGGACCTGCCATACTGGCCTGTGTCCCTCCCAAGCAGGCCGAGCCTCTACCATGACTGGGATCAAAGCCAGCTGTTTCCGCAGACAGAGGTTAGTGGTGCTTGGAGAGGAAATAGCCACCAGGGCCAGAATAAACGATGCCAGCCCTCGGTGGGGGAGCTTGGGGGAGGAAGAGAAAGAGCACAGGGCTTTCGAGGCCCAACAAACCTGGTTTCTCTGTTTAAAAGCGGGGTAAGTCTCACTTGCAAAGACATAAACATAAACAATACCTACTTCACAGTAAGAACGGTATGAATATACATATGAATTGGATATTTATAAAAGTGACTAGTGCAATCCAGGGAGAAGGTACGTGGACCTTTTCTTCCTTCCTCCTGGGGGAGAAGGGAAAGGCAGTAACGGGCTCCATAGAGCTACTTTGAGAAATGGGAAAATGTCTATGAAAGACTGTGGGAATGGTAAAATACCCCATAAGTGGCAGTTAAAATAATATTTAAACGTATTAAATTTAGGATAGGCATGTAGATAAATAGATTTATAAACACAACTGCCACACAGTTTTTCAAATTTCAATTTCTTATCTTTTCATTGAAAAAAAGACTAAAAAATACACAATAAGTAAGCAAAACTTTATTGCTTAAACAATGTGTGATTAGAAGAATAAACCTGGGACTCTTTCAGCCCCCTCCTTTGAGTCCAGGGACAGAGCTGCAGATGTTTTGCCCCACTCAGTGGCTCTCATGGCTGCTAACAGCAAAGTGGTGAAAGGGGTGGGGGATGGGTCTCAAACTCAAAGCAATTTTCATCCAGGGATTGGCCTAAAAAGCCACACTTTTTGATGCGGGAAGATCTGACAAAAGCGATTACATATGAGGTGTACTTACCCAGTCTTAGAATGAAAGACATGTTTTAATTCAAGTCAGAATTTGGTTCTAAGCTGTTAGAATTTCTACTGGAAAGATCTGAGTAGTGATTTTTCATGTGTGAAGAATGAGCAGCTTTGCCAGAACTGCCCCCAGATGCTTCTACCTTCTTCCCCATCGGTCACAGGGACATCAGAACCTTCCCCAGTAGATTTACGCATTTTCAGGATAAGCAAAGAATTGAGTAGAGTCCAAAGGCCCTGCCCTTACCCTGGCCCTGGCAGAGTGTCTGAAATCTCCTGTCACTAACTCATCTGAGCCACGCGGGCATTAACGGTTGGCTAGTAGAGGGACAAGTTACTCCTGGCCGGGTATCTGCTAGAGACAGTTCAGGATGAATAAGTTTATTTGATGCTTCCTGTTGCCAAGCAAGATCCAGAACTGAGATACAGGACAAATAAAGCTGGACTTGTGGAAAGGATTTTTGATCCCGGAGGGCAGCGCCATGTGGCCCTCAATAGGGTAGGAGTTTGAAGAGGACCAGAGAGGGGCAAAAAGAAAGTCACTAAAGCTTGTTTCCCAATTTTGTCCAGCTTTGTTCTCACCCATTCTTACGCCAGGTACTAAGTACTTTGACTATGCTGCAGAAGTATTCCAACCCCACTCAAGGACAATGCATATGTCACTCCATAATTGTTCTTCCCCAACACAAACAAATCTGTCTACTAGAAAACTCCACAAACTGTGACTTACCAACAGTCTTCCAAACTGAAAATTGGAAAGTGCTTCCTCGAACACATAGCTTCTGCAGTTGAGGAACTGAGTGAGGTGGGTCTAACAGGAGTACCTTAGGCTCAGGGAGGAGCACTCACTGCTTACAGGAATAGGTTCTGGGAGGATTTGAAGGATGTACCTGGTCAGCTGAGTTCTCCTTCTGAGCAAAGCTAGGCATGTAAGTAGGACTTGAATACACTTTTGATACTGGCCTTTCCAACAGACCATCTGCTCTTCAAGGGCAGGGACAGTGTCTGTTTTGTTCATTGTTGGGTCACCAACAATGAATAATAAACGAATCAACAAGTGCTCTCTCCTATGCATCTCTTTTTTCCTCTCTTCTTTTCTTGCAACTCCAAGAACAAATTCAAAGTCAGCTACTATTTTGCTACCTTTCCATCCTTCCCTCTCTCTCTCTCTCTCTTTTTACAGTCCCAACTTCTCTCTTGTCTTTTCTTTCTCTGTGCTGTTTCTAAACCCCCAGGTGAAGTCTGCCAGCTTCTGGCTAAGAGACTGCAAGGACAGTGTGCGAACCCACCCAAGCTCCCACGTGGCTCCGCGCAGCGGTCCGGCAGACGTCTCTGCTCACACCCGCGGCAGAGGCAGAGCCATGGGGCCGAAGCCATCACACACGTGCAACTGATTAGAGTTATACACACTGCACACCACATTCATCTTGTGGAACTTCAGCTCCAGCCAGCTACAACAACCTAGGAGATTACCATGGCAAAGAAAATTATTTTCTTTAAGTGAAGGCTGGTTGACCACCACAGTGTGGTCAAAATAACTCATTTTTTCCCCCTTAAGAAGCACTAACTCAAATGTGACAAGGACGTGTGCTCACACTCGGCCGATCCTGTCATTTTCCTGCTTCCAGCCCGGCCCCCGCAGGGAGCGGGGCTCTCCAAGTTTCCTATCAGATGAAAAGGGGCTTGAAAATTCACAGCCTCGTTCTGGGACTCTTTCAGCCCCCTCCTTTGAGTCCAGGGACAGAGCTGCACCAATACCCTGATAGAAATGAAAACCCACCCAAAGGGAGTTTGAAGAAAATGGTTCCTTTTTAAAGTTCAAAACTAAAATTCATTAAAAAAAAAAATAGTCTTTATTCCAGATCCGGGATGTAGAATAGACTAGCACTCGGCAAACCGAATGCATTCATTCGCGACTCTCGAGACCATCACTGACGACACACAGCTCAATCTTCACAGTTTAGTTTGAAATAAAAAGCAGAATTCTTATGGAGAAAAAAAGGCAGATTTTACAATTTAAGTTATAAAATTAATGTGCAGTTTTTGAAAAATTGGAGAAATCCAGAATTTCACAGATGTTGAATTAGATGTTATTGTAATGCTTGATTTTTCCTATAGAAACAAAATTCTTTTCATTAGTGCTTTATAGTTCATATTTTTCTGAAACAACAATAGGATCTAGTCAATTAAACAATATGAATTTCTGAACTGAAACTGTTCCTCAGCTGAAATATTTTGGCATTGGATGCTGAAGACATGCTTGATTATAATGATAAAGCACTGAAAACCTGCGGGGATTTACAGACATATTTCAGGTTATCCTAGAAGAGATTTCTAGTCCAGGTGTTATGAGCTTGTCTCTGGCATTTTACAGTCATCTTGTGAAGAGCTCACTATAAATAGATTGCTTCTTGCAACTCTGATTCTTAGTGCATCTGGAAGAGAGAGCATAAAATAGAAGCATAGAATTTCAGAACTGAATGGGGAGGTTCTCTTGTTAAACACATTAATTTCACAGACGAGAAAAAAAAAAAAAACCTAGAGAAACTAAATGACATGGCCAAGGTCACCCAGCTCATAAGTGGGCTCTAGCCCATGTTTTCTGATGTCAGTTCCAATTAGGTTTACAAATCATCACATCAAAATATATATGCTGGTCCAGTTATTATTCTTTGGTTTCTTTTAAAAAACTTTCTTTGGTTGCTTTTAAAAAACTTTCCATTGTGTTTTTTAAAAATATTTTTTAAAATACGTTTTTTAGAACATAAAGTGATACAACAGACATTCACATTTCATTTTATAGTTTTTGAAATCTACTCACTTCATAAATTTTCCTTTAAAACTTGGAACAACACTGTAGTATAGGAAATCTCTATTATCTTTGAAGAAAGTGAGGAGAGGTTTAGGGACTTGTCCGATGATACACAGACAGTGCTGGAGAGTGGCTGCCCCTGGGACAGAAGGGTTTCAGTGAGTAAAATTTGATGCCTAGACATTTGGGGCAAACATGAAAATTTAGTCAGAATTGAGAGTGTGAGAGGAGCTGAGATTTGCTTCCATCCCCCGATTGTTCAACCAAACGCTCACTTAGGCCATGGCTGTGAAAAGGCATTGCATATGGAATTAAGGATACTAATCAGCTGAGCCTAAAATAGGGCGTTTCCCAGGTCATTCCAATGGGCCCAATCTAATCACCTTTAAGAGAAGAGGAAGGCAGACAGATGCAGCAGAGGAAATATGAGGCTGAGAAGGATTCTACCTGCTGGGGCTGGCTTTGAAGATGGAGACAGGGGACCATGAGAGAAGAACGCGGGCAGGCTCCAGAAGCTGAGAACAACCACTGGATGACAACCAGCAAGGCAACAGGGATCTCAGTCCTACAACTTTATGGTGCTGAATTCTGCCAACAACATGAATGAACTAGGAAGCAGAGCCTCCACAAACTAAAACAGTTCTGCTGACACTTTGACTTCAGCCTTGCGAGATTATAAGCAGAGAAGTAGCTGAACCGCGCTGTGCCCAGACTTGCAACCTACAGAACCAAGAGACAGTAAGCTGGTATTGTTCAAACCTGCTAAACTTGTGGTAATTTGGTCTAATGGTAATAGAAAACTGATTCAACTGAGATTCTGCTTTTAATTTCTAAATTGTTTCAATCATTATGTTAGGAGTTTAGGGCTCTTCTCTTGTTTTCCTCCTCAGGGGTCATTTCTGGCAGAGGAGCTGCCCAAGGGTTGATAGCCACATGAAACAGGAAGTGCTATTTTATTAATCTGGGCAAGTACTGCTAACCCTGGAGAAGCAGGGGCTTCCTGAGAAGCTCATATCCAAGAATAGAGCTTAGACTTGAGGCCAACTTGGAACATCCTATGTCTTCCTTTCCTGATTGAGAATGGGCCTACAGCTCTTCAGAAACTGGGGACAAAGGGCTAAAAAACATGACCATGGCCCTGCCTAAGCATGCTGCCACCAAGAAGCTCCTACTGCCAAGGGCAGGAGGGACATGTAGCCATTGAGAGCATAATGACACCACCCACTGGTGGTGGCCCAGTGAATGTTAGACTCTTACCAGTCAGATAAGGCATGGCTGTTCCACTGAGGGAGAGTGAGTTATGGATGGTTGGGATGGGAGAAGTGGAAGTTTCTTCCATGAACAAGGCTGAAATATGAGGAGAGGTAGAAAGGACCCTCCCTACCACTTTACAGACTGAAATATTCTTTTTGGGTGGTCATGAGATGGAGCGGAGAATGTGGAAAACTGTGAATCAGTACCATTCGGAATACTATGTCTGAAGCTGGCAGAGTGAATTCCTTTAAAGCACTAACTCCCAGATGCTTTTAAAATAATTGTGATGACAGAAACAATCACTGGATATAAGAAAAGGAATAAAGAATTAGATCTTTCTCTATAAGTTTAGCATTTGATTCTCACATGTGTTTAAAATTCCTGACTGGTAGAAAAATGGATCATTTGAGAGGAGCCCTTTAGGACGATATCAATATTCACTATTTTTGTCTCATGAATAAGAGTGAGGGGAAATTATGTTGAGTGGTGTGAAGCCGGGACCGTTGGAGGAGTGGGGTTAATGGCTACTACAGGCACACAGAGAGAATTTGAAGAGCTGAACTATCATGTTAGTCCGGTTAGAAGTATGTGAAAGTTTAGGCACTGAGGGTGGAGGTGAGGCCAGGGAAGACTGTGAGTCCAAGAGTAAGTGGTCAGTTTTAGGACAAGGCATTCCGAGGTGTCCAGGGCATGCGAGATTATCTAGGAGCTAAGTGGTGTTTCAGTTTAAGTATATACAGTTGACCCTTGAACAACACAGGTTTCGACTGCGCAGCTTCACCTATACACAGATGTTTTTCGATAAACACAGTACAGTTCAGTAACTGTATCTTCTCTTCCTTATGATTTCATTAATAGCATTTTCTTTTCTCTAGCTTACTTTATTGTAAGAATACAGTATGTAATACATATAACATAGAAAATATGTGTTAACAGACTGTTTATGTTGTCAGTAAGGCTTCTAGACGACAGGAGGTTAAGGTTTGGGGGACTCAAAAGTGGATTTTTGACTAGGCAGGGGGCCAGCACCCCTAACCCCCACTTTTCTCAGGAGTCACCTATATTTGCAACTATAAATTGTTCTTTGCCCTGGAATGTGTCCGAAATTGAGAATATAGTTCAATTGGCTGCATCTCAAGAATTCACTCAAGTTCACTCTTCTCTTGGTTTCAAGAAATAAGGTTAACTCTCTCTTATCTCTACAGAGAGGACTGCAATTTGGTCCTTATCTCCCCTTCCTCTTTGTGCCCCTTAGACATCTAGATGGAGATGTTTAGTAGGCAGTTGGATAAATAGTCTAGAGCTAGATTGGAGATACACATTTGAGATGTGTCAGTGTATGGAGGTATTAATATCATGGAACCAGAGAAGGTGCAGCTAGAGGAGCTTGCTGTCATCGGGGCTCCAGGCCCTCCTACATGTCTAGTAGAAAAGGAGCAACCAGGAATAGCGATGAGATAGGGCTACCCCCTGACCTAGGAAAAACCAAGAGAATGATGCCACAGAAGACGGAGAAGAGAAGGGTGTGTTTAGAAAGAAGAGTGTGTCAGAAAGGTCAACTACTATTGAAAGGGTGAGATGAGAAGGGGAAATTGGCCAGTGGCTTCAGTCAGATACAGGTGACCTTGATAAGGGCCAATTTAATGGAGTGCTAGGGATGGAAACTAGGATGATGTGGGTTTGGAAGGGATAGAGTGGTGAGAAAGTGGAGACACAAAATATAGACAATTCTTTCCATGAGTTCTGCTAGGATGAGAAGAGAATGGAGAAGTATCTGATGAACATTATGTTCTTATTTCGTTCTTTGTTTTGTTTTTTAGATGGGTATGCCAATGGAAAATTGTGTGTCAGTGTGTGTGTGTGTGAGAGAGAGAAAGTCAAAGAGACAGAGAGAAAGAGAAGAAGAGAGAGGTTGATTATGCATGAGACATGTGCAAGCATAAACCTACCTAATATTAAACTGTTTTAGAAAGCCCATTAATATATAATCTTTAAGGGTAGAATCTGCCTGGCATTACCCTGAATAGAATTAAAATACAAGTTCAGTCAAGGAGATCTTCCCAATCTAAAAAAAGCAATGATTTCACTATCACTCTCACCCATGTCTTAAGTTCATAGCCCTTTTCACAGGGTGTGGGTAGCAGCAAATCTGGTAATAATAAAGACAGCTGTTGGTATCACTACCCTCTGCCATCCCTGAAGACAGCCTGCTTATTTGATGTTCCAGAGACATAAAGGAAGAGCATGGTGAGGTGGTTTCTCCAACATGCTTCAGAAGCTGTGAGCTAGAATTCCAGAGCCTAAACCCTCTCCTCTTAAACACACACCCTGTCAACCCCTTAAAAAGAAAGAGATGACAAACACAAGAGATTAGTGGCTTACTAAAGTCTTTATCCTGTCAAAAACTCGAGGGCATGAGTAACCAGGAGAAAAACTATTCTACAATATACCACCCACATCTACCATAACTTCTGAAATGTGAGAGTTTTTTTTTCTGAATAGTTTTTTTTTTTTTGGTCCGAATTGAAGAGTGATGAGAAGATTGTAGGCTGACTGTTGTAGAATAAGAGCCTCCACTGATCCCCACATATACACAAAGGGACTAGGCAGAATGGATGCATTTTCTTGCATTTGATAAAAAAAAATAAACGCCCAGCTTCTGCAGCCTTTGTGATGTATAAGAACTCTGATATAATTTAATAGGAAATTATAACAGAACTATTAAGATAAGTAAGAAATTTTAAAAAGCCATTGCCTTTGTTCCCTTGAAATGAGTGACTCTGGTTAGCAAGATTATTCAATTTGAAATAATTAGGTTTCTGGTTCCTGTAATTTAGGCCTTACCTGTCAATGCAAATAATCTAAATGGTTATATATACATACATATATACAAAAAATTATGTCATGTCAATAAGACTAAATATTTTTCAACATTTATATTCAAAGACTATATTTATTTTCTAAAAAACTCTAATACATTGGTAATACTTGGACAAAAGGTTTTTAAAAGGATATTCACATAATTATTTTTACCACAGGTTATTGCTTATATCACACTTCGGTGAGGTTATGGAAGTAGATTTCTTTTAAACTCTTATCTTATGGGGTTGAATTTTCTTGTTGTCAGAGAAATTTTAAGAGACCATCCAACATGCTATTAAATAACGTAATAGTTGGGGTGCAGAGATGGTTTAATCTGCAGTGACTGTGCCTTGTGCCATAACCTTCCAGATCTTACTAAATCTAGCCTTGACTGTAGAGAATTCATCTGATTCCATTATTTAGCTAAGTAGAATTTTATAGCCATTAAAAGCAAAGCAATAATTCCTTTCACTGAAGTTGAGCCTAAGATACTGTTTAATACATTTAATTACAATAAAATTGAGTCCTGGGACACTGCTAGCTCACTGATGGACTTCAAATGGAATTATTAATTTAATAATAACTTTTATTCAGTACTTATTCCCTGTTCTGTGCCAGGCACTAAACTACATCCTCAACATATCTTATCTTGTTTAATTCTCTAAATAACCACAGGGTGTCAGGACTTTTTGTGTTCCACGTGGACATATTAGGAAAAGAGGTTCAGAAAGGTTGTGTAATTTGCCCAAGACCACACAGTTTGTTCTTAGAGACAGAATTGCATCTAGGGCCTATCTAAGGCCATATTATGATACATTGAAACAGACACATTCTCTGTCCCAAACCAGATAACCCTGTAGCTAATCTGACTATAGGATAAAATTTACCCTTTTTAGCTACTCAATCTCTAACAATTTGCTGAGATAAGATGTGTTTACGGACATTCTCTGTGGTGTTCTTAATTGTTCTTTATTACTCAAGGGTAAAAGAGGGCCATCATACGACTGTCACTGCAGATGTGCAGGTGGCTAGACAACATTCACTCATACATCCAGTCATCTACTACTTATTAAGCACCACTCTGTGTCAGGCACTGTGCTAGAATGAAGAACAAAACAGCCTGGGCTTCATTCTCTTTGAGCTTCCTGTCAAATGGATGGGACATTCATAAAATAAATGAACAACAAATAAATCAAAGTAAAAAGTACTTTGGGGGGTGGGAAATCTGGTTTCTATGAAAGAAATAACCAGTACTTGGTTATTCTGTATTAGGAAGTCAGGCTCTACAAAGAAGGGCATTGGAACTGAAACCATGATCGGCATACCCTAAAATAGGGGCAGGTGAAGAGACAATGTATATCCATTCATTCAACAGATATCTGCTGAGGACTTGCTATGTGCGAAGCACTGTGCCCAGTGCAAGACCTACATCGGTGAACAATGCAGAAATCTGGTCCTATCTCTGTAGAGTTTCTGGTCTCGTAAAAATGCCAAATCTAATGCCTCACTGAAGCTGTAGGAAATGACTCTAGAAAAAAACAATTTAATTTAAAAAGAGAAAGAAGCCAGTTAATGTAAGTACCTGTGTTAGTAATATGCTTTGTTTTGTTTTTTGCTGGTCAGTTAAGAAGAGTACTTGAGACATATTCAGCCCCAAAACTCTGAGTCACAGTGCTATGCCTAGAAAGCATTATTATCATTAAGTTCTCAAAAAAAAAGAAAAAAAGTTTTGAACATGCTATACTCATTCAATTCAAAAAGTAAAGAAAATAAATGATCAGGTTTCTAGAAGTGAAATCTACCCTATGTCGGGGTATTGTGCAACACCCACACATAGTTTTCCTACAGGTGGTGCTGTGCAGCTGAATTACTTTAGGTTGACTTAAGTGTTGGGTTCAGTTCAAACCACAGACCTAGAGGCATGTTAGTGAATCATTTTGGTCAGCCTAAACATTAGCCATCATGGATAACTTTCCACATACTGCTGGGTTGGACAGGAGTGGTCTTATGATTGGGGTCATATTTATAGATGCTGAGAAAAAGCTCCATTATCTATTCTTTTGACCTACAACTTCATCATTTCAGATGACATTTGATAGATATCTATGATCTGCCTTGTCTCCAAACAATATAATACATGTTTCTTAATTTTTGTCTTTAAGAAAAAAATATCCCTATTTATGATGATCATGTAGAGCTATGGGTTCACTTTCTCTCTAGAGGCTAAATACAGACTATTGTCTTCAAACATGTAACCAGATCTCCTGGGTTCAAGACCCATCCCACCCCAGCCCTGGATCTGGCTTCTTGTGTTGGACACCATCTTTGTACCCACCGTTCCAGAGTACATTCCAAAACATCTCAGTTCCTGAGAGAAGAAACCCAAGATAAAAAACTGAAGGAAGAGTATTGTCCAGAGCTCTGGTGTCCAGTCTCAGGTTAGGCCTCTTCCCTGGGACTAAAACCTGAGCTGACCATCTCTGTCCGAGAACATGTTGCTGCTCCCTACTCAGAGAATGAGGCCTTACCTTCAGGCCAAATAAGACAACCACGTGTGACTACACTCTAATAATATTCATACAAATGGCACTGATAAGGAACAGTAGGAAGATTATTTGACCCAAAAAAACACCCATGAGATGAAGGAAGAGACATACTATTTCGGCACTGCCCGTTTTCTGAGTGTGTACAAAGAAGCAAGGTAGCTTTAAGGGAATGCCTGGCCATCATGGCCAATTCTTTGGTGCTGGTTCTCTTCAGGTGGGATGAGGTGGGAAAAGAGGAGCCATCTGAGGGCCCTGCTCATACACACAGCCTGGGTGAATAAACTGTGAATTTCAAGTAAAAGTAGAAAATCTGGAGCAGGTCTCTTTGTGGCTCTGCAAGGCACTGATGTTGGCTGATACAGGCACATTGTACCCTACTCACCACCTCCCCAGCTGTCTTCACTCAATACGGAAAATTTAAGTAATATTGACTTTCAAATATATCTCTGGACGCAGCCAAAATTAACCTCAGAGAACAGACTCTCTGGAGAAACCTGGGATACGACACAATGCTGGTTTCCTCAAGGACAAGACTTCTATGCAGTTAAGAGATAAAGGAAATCAGTGAGGAGCAGAAGTCATCTTTTATCCGACCCTACATCCTCTCCACACAACCCACCGGGTGCTCTGTCCACAGTTTTTGAATAAAGAGAGAGCGGACAGTTGCTCAGCTTCTCAGTTTTTCAGAGGCTATAGCACTGCTCATCAAAAGGATGTGTAGGTGCCATGATGATCCCATAAGGCAAGCTTCCTAAGATAATTCTGATGCTCTCCACAGAAAGTGAGGATGGTTATGTACATGTATTTCCATGTAGAATGTTTACATGAAACAAGTCCCAATTTAAAAAAGATCACTCCTACCAACTTTTTCTTCCTACTTGAGATAGGAGATACTGATAGGAGATCTTACTGGCTCTGCTGAAATATAAAACAGGTCAACTAAACATTAACAAGATCTTAAGAGGAATAATAAAGCCAAACCACACTGGCTAAGGACCATAGCGTGATACTCTAATAGATAACTGACAATAACAGAGCCCGGTGGATTCTGGAAGGCAACACGACCTGCACTGTTTCCATTCTGTTCTGCAGCTATCCATTCAAAACATCTGAAGTCATTCTGCAAATGTAACATAGAAAAGGCCTCTTTTCTCCTTGATGTGGGTCTGCGAAAAATTCATGATCTAAATGCCAGAGAGAATAACTATATTAACAAGTTAGTTTCTAAGCGACAAGAAATGAAGACATTCTCTGATCTTGACCAATTCCACAAGTGGAATGTGTATCATCCAGCTAAACTCTGATACCCAAATGGTTTTGCCCATTCTTTTTTTAAACACAAAGTGGAAAATGTCAGAAAGATAAACTTCATCGAAATAGAAGCTTCTTTTGTGGTTCTTCACTTAAGTCAAATGAGCTTGGTATTGTTGGTATTATAAGTAATTGGTACTTAATAAGCACATCTGAATATTAGAAAAATGGTGAATTTCATGTTATCATCAAAAAAATCGACTAATGAAGTCTTCTGGAAGGTATATATAAGGCAATATATAAGCCAATAGAGGTAAGTAAGCACTTTTGGCAATAAACATTATACATATTAAAGTATTGTTTTATTATCATCATTATGTATTGGTATGATTTAAGAACAATACTGATTTCCCTGGGTATTGACTCAAATTTAAGTGGACACTAATTAATAAAATACATTTTAACAGTGTCTCCAAGGGAAATTCACATAATATTTTTTTCCCAGGCCTAGGTCCAAAAGTAGCTGGAAACATCTTGGAAAAGGATATGGCCCACTCATTACTCCTGCTACTTACTCCATACAGATCTGCCTTCCAACTACCAACTAGCTAAATTTCTTCTTGGCTTGTAAAAACTGAGGAGTTCACAACCTCAGGAAATACAGTTGTAAGCTGTGTGTGTGCTGAGGGTGTTTCAAGCAAGATAGCTGTTTTCCTCAAACAGTTAAAACAGTTTAAAAAAACAAAACTTTGGTTGCAACTAGGTGACTCCTAAGTATTTTCAAAGGGCCGCGTCAGACCATCACCACTCAGACAACCCTTTCCCATCCTTCCCTGCCGAAGTTCCTCCTCACTTGGTACCTTTTAAATTCTCATTTACATCCATACCCATCTCTGTCTGGACACAGCTGTCATATAAGGGGGTTGTGAGGGGCACAGGTTACAGGAATCTATAGCTGAACCTTCCTATATTAAAAAAAAAAAAGGTGAAAGAGAAAGAAGTGTCATTCTGTATTAAAGGCATACAGGATCCTTCTTTTATTAGTGTGACATGACTTTGGCATTCAAAGAAAGCTGATGATTAACACCTCACCCCCATCACAGAGGCTTGGGGCAGTCCCATTGCAACCAAAAGCACTCTCTCCCTGCTTTCCATTCTTACAGTTTAGTGTAAAAATAGCTCTTTGCTGTCAGGAGCATGCAATGAAATCAGAAACTAAGGGATCCTAATTGCACACACCCTTCTAACAAAAAGAGAAGTTCACAAAGATGTTTCACTCGTTAGGCCACCTCTGCTTTTAGGCTGTGGACTGCTTCCCACTAGGCAGTGGGGAAAATGTGGGCTTCAAAACTTAACCATGACTAGAGCATGCATTACAGTGTGAAGGAACTGCAGAGTGAAGGAATGGGTTCCCACCACAATTTGTTCATGCCACACACTGATTCTGTCCCATTCCACCTCCCTACGTCTTTACATTCCATTTCTAACGAGCATCTTCAGTGCCCATTACCTCTGAACAGCCACATCTCAGAGGAAAAAGCAAGGATATCGTAAGATTGACCCATAAGTTATCGGACCATCAAAATCTCACATTTTTAGCACACCAAAATTCCAGGGGTTGTACAGAGCTTCCTAAATAGGAGGATGAGGCTGGATCTGTCCTATATGGGCATTTCCATAAGATGAAAGGAACTTGGGTCCCAGCTCTGTCACAGGCTCATGTGTACCCTTGAGCAAGTCCATTTGCCTCCCTGAGTCTGTCCTCACCTCCGCAGAAATACATAGACTAGTCTAAATTGTCTCCAGGGTTCCTTCTAGCTCTGAAATCCAATGACCTGTAATTATTATATGGGTGGTATATTTCAATACTTAGCAGAAATTAGAAATGTCAAGAAAAAAAACCTCTTCTTTAAACATTTCCAAAACTTGGAACTCTGATTTCATAATAATCTTAAAGGCTTAGAAATCTGCCCACATTCCCAAGTTTATGTCTTTGTCAACCAAGGATGGAAGAACTGGAAGAAGTTTGGTTTGAGCAAATCTCAGTTTACAATTTTTTTTCCCCAGGAGGGTTTTATTTTGCTTAATCTGTTTTACTGATGTTAATTTTGAGGAAAATATGGTCCAATTGTTCCTGAGTCATTTTGAAATTCAACAGAATACAGTTTAGTTCCAGTTATTTTCCATCTAACCCAAACTCTATAAACTCATTTATCTTTCAACTAGGCATTCCTTTAGCGGTGACTAGATACCAACATTGAAAAGGCCCAAATGTGGTTTTAGACATGAAGCCCAGGGAGTTTGAAAAGACTCTACATTTGCCCCAAATTTCTCTCTTAACTCAGACTACTTGGCAGGCTTCTATTGGGAGCATGACTGTTGTCATGACCTAACTATAAAGTTCATTTTAAGAACATTTGACCTAGTCTGTCTTTCTCTTTCACAGATACTCTCCCACTGGGTCTTCGTAAGGACATGGACTTTTCCTGGAACCTCTAGACCATCCTACTATCACTGTCTGTCTTCCTTGAAACTCCATGGAAGTGGCAGCACGTGGCAGTATGTATTCATCCTAAATTCCTACAGAGGGGAACTCATTAGCCAACCTTTACCAGAGCAGGGACATTATTATGTGTCTGGCTCCAAACGAGCTCTCCACTGCCGAGGTAGGAGCCTGGCACACAGGAAGGTCACAAAAATTATTTGTAGAGTGAACACACTCTATCATGAGGTGATACACCCTAGAATAAATGAATAAGACATATGAAAAGAAAAAAATCATCATTTCAAACCTTTCAGATTGGGCATTAGGACTTTTCCCAGAAATAATTATTTTCTGGAAAAATAGATGATCTGAGTCCTATAGTTTTTTCATTTTTAAAATTTGAATGAGAAGCATCCCAAGAATCATATGCATCATAAGCAGTTATGGTTAGTTTAACCAAAAGATATGGATAGCTGCCGAATTCTATAATACCTGCTGTATTTTATCAACAATGAGTTACTTCTATAATTGAATTAATCAATAATTAGTGAGAACAGTCATTTTGACTGTTTTTCTTCACGGAATTGAATTTCACTAGTTGTTTTAACATACTGTCAACATAAACCATATCACCTTATTGGAACATTCCTTTCCCCCCCCGCCCACTCAATAGTTTCTGCCTTTAGTTAGCACTCATTTGTCCAATAAATAAACGGGAGGGCCTTCTGTGCCAGGCCCTATTCTAGGCTCTGGAGAAATAGTAGAGAACAAGAGAGACAGTTCCTGCCCTTGTGAAACATGTATTTAAGCAGAAAGAGATGACTAATAAATAAACAATTACATAAATAAGACAAGGTTGGAAAGTTAGAGGTGACAGAATCAGGTGAGGGAGGCTGGTGGCAGCAGGCAGGCACTGCGGGATGGATGGTCAGGGACTCCCTGAGGAAGGAACGGCGGAGCTGAGAACTGACAGGTGAAGAGCCGGCTCGCACAAAGATCTGGGAGAATGGCATGCCAGGCAGAAGGAATAGCAGAGGCCAAGCCTGGGGCAGAAAGAAGCATTGAGTGTTTGAGGGATGGAAAAATAAGACCAGTGGGGAGGACGAAGGCGGTACAGGAAGAGGTTGAGAGCACCCAGGGGTGGACCTTGTAAAGGAACCCATAGCAGAGTTTGAAGCTAGAGGGTGACCATCGCAACTTGTTTCTAAAGGATCCCTCGGACTCCGGGGAGGGTGGAATATAGGAGGGTGTAGGAGTTATTGCTGCTGCCCAGGTGTGACATGAGAGGTCACAAACTCGAGTGGTGGCCATGGGGACAAAGCAAACAGGTAAGAGGGGGATCTCAGCAAAGGCAGGAAGACTTCCTGGCTGATTGACTGCAGGGGGTGAGAGAAAATGCTGGGTGATGCCTTGTTGAAATTAATGAGATCTACTAATTAGGATAGCATTTTACCATAAACAAATTATTAAGCACTTTTCCTGCTATTATCACTGTCCTGCCTTCAGGAATAAGGTTTAAAGATCATTAAAAAGGCATCTGACAGGAGTCAGGGGACCTCTAATATTTTCTAACCATGGGGAAGGGAACTGCAGAAGTGGAGCTATAATAATATGTCACATTTATAAAGCACATTGCTGTTTACGAAGTGCTTTCATATCCATGGCCTCCCTCATACTCTTTATTTTCCTTCAATTTATATGACATTTCCCTTGAACGGAGTGGATTAGTAAGCTGGTGCATTCACGTAACAAAACCGGATTCTGATGAAGAGTTTGTTGACATTCCACTGCTTATTATAAGTTTTTTTTTTTTTTCTGAAATCTTGCCTGATGACAAGAACTTCTCTTCTAACAGAAATAGTTTTCAGTAATTTAAGGGAAACACTTTTCCATTATCTTTTTTTGTTTCAGTGTTCTCCATAGATCACCCTGACCAGATTTACAAAAACAAGATTCAATCAGAGTTTTAAGAATTCCAGCATTATGAAAGTTTTGAAATGATTACACTTATTTGCCAAATGAAAAAGAAATTCAGATTGTTATGCATGAATTAATTAGGGCCATAACCTCCCAGGCCTCTACAGGGATCAAAGCAGGCTTCTGCCCCAGAGCAGCCTGAGAGCGGGAGCTGTATGCAAACAAGCACTGTGATCTTTCCATGTGCACGGTCATGCTGCTGTCTCAGCCAGAGAGAACACCAGACACCCAGCCCAGAGCCTTGTACAGAGGGACTGGTGTCTGCTCCCGCAGAAAAGAAACCAAGCAAGGTGCCCCAACCCAGCTATGATGTCCTCCTAGGGGAAGGCAGCATGGCTGAGAAGCACAGACAGCACAATGGCTACAGGAAAGCGGAGACCATCCAAATATGCCTCCTGGGCTTTCCCTTCCCAAGAGAAACCTCAGAATAAGGTAGAAAGGGCAGGGACTTTGGAGAGCAGTGACAAGCATGAGAATGCTGGCTTCATGATGAGCATCCAGCCTCCTCTGTGCAGTGGAGACCATCCACTCCCTCAAAGGGTTAATGGGAGGATCGAAACCCATAAGATATCACAGATATACTAATGATTGTGGTGAACATCACTAATCTTATCATAGAGAATCTCTATTAGACATGCATGAAAGATAAGCAGAGGAGTATTGATAAATGTCCTCACTGGCCACACTGCAAGTCAGTTCAATGATGATTTACCGAAGTATGGTCCTTGGCACAGTGAAGATAAAAAAGATGTTGTCCCTCCCCTCATATTTTTCTGTTTCCTGAGGTACATACCTGGTTATAATTCAAGAAACCGTGATAAATACGTACAGAAGCACAGGTAAGGGTCTATGAGAGCATAGAGCCTAAGGGAGACATTCATCCTGGCTGAGGACTTAAGAAGGCCTCATGGAGCAGGTGGTGGTGAAAACGGAGAAGGGTTTCAATAAAGTGGATGGAGGAGAAGACCAGCAGCAGAGGCACAAAAGATGAAATTGTGAGACCGCTTCAAGGAACAAAGTCAAAGATAAGAGGAAGTTAGATGGGAAGATGGGCTTGAATGTAGCTAGAAATCTAATTAGGAACAAGACTGAGCCAGAGAGCTTTAAGTCCCCACAAATCTTTCCAAGATACAACTTAGTTTTCAGTAGAAATGCAGGTGGAAGATTTCAGGCTCACAAAGAATGTCACTCTTTGACTTGCATAAAGACAACCAAGCAAGAAAGTCGACCATTGGGTTCCCAGTGATGGTTCCAGGGAATCCATGTGCCACCCCAAATCACCCTGAGCCAGAGCCGTGGCTATTGCTGAGCCAGGGCAGAGGGTAGATGGACTCTGTTTCACAAGGTGGGCCGTCCGCTCTACCCAGGAGGGATCCCCATAGACCAAAAAAGCCATTCTCATCTCATCATCCTTGGGATATTTTAGACTTTATGCTAATAAAACAAGGATGCTCTGTGCTCAAAATTTTCAGATCATTTTAAAAGAGCAAAGACCCCCAAGGTCATCTGTGCCATCCGCTCCTTCCCCTGAATGAAAAACACAAAAAGAGAGAAGAAGGGAGGAAGAATGGGAGGGATAGAGGGAGAGAGAATGCACCAGGAAAAAAAAACAAACAACTGCATTTGGTGACAAAAAGATAAGGAGAACCAAAAGGTCTGGATATTAGTAAGATATAACAAAAATAGGAAAGAGAGTGAAAGGAGAGAAAGACAGAGGGAACATGTTTTAAAAGAAATAGGAAACGGAGAGCAGAAAAGGGGGAGCAGGGAATTAACAGGGAGGAGCATTTGCATTGAGCTCAGGTGTCTGCACAGGAAGCAGCAAGGGGAAAGGAGAAGACATAGGAAAAGAAAGGAATGTAGATTCTAGGAAATGTAAGAGATGTGGGGTCTCCATTCAATCCTCTGCGGGTTGCCTGGCCTTTGTCACCATCCCTGGTCGGCCAGGCAGCAGCCTGCCTCAGAGCTCCGGCCTGATTCCTGGACCACAGTCTTTCCCCTCAGTCCCAAGCCCCAGTCTCCATCTGCCTGAGACCCAGAAGCGGCCCAGCATAGTCAGTTATACAATCCCCACTGGATTGCAGAGAGATTTCCCACAGAGCCAGGGAAGCACTGGTTTCCCAGGCTGGACACTGGACCAAAGGGGGATTGGTGAGCCACTGCTACAGGGGCTGTTACCTCACTGTCATGGCTGCCTCCCTCCTCTCCACCTCCTCTCTCATACCCCTGCTGGGGTCCCAGCACTGTGCTTGAGAAGAGGAAAATGGGACCCATTCCAACATTCTCAGGAGGACCCCAGCAGTCAGGTTTTTCTGGGGCTTTCTAAAAATTGGTGGCAGTTACTCGGAGAGTCCTGCTCAATCATCACAAGCTGCTTTGTCTTAGCATCCTCAAGACTGCAAACACCAGGTGGTCTCTCAAGAACCATTTCTTCATTACATCATGTGGTCTAAGCAAATTGTAAAAATTGGTGATACTTAATATTCCTTCTCAGGCTCTGAAGAAAGCTCTGGAAAATCTCTCCTGGGGGGGGGGACATACCTGTAAAATTTTGTATGCATTTTGGGTGTTACGGCTTTTCTCTAGCCCCCTACCCCATCCATGGACCCCAGAGAGTCCACTGATTCCATATTAAGACTCCCTGGTCTATAACTACTTTCTAGAAACCTCTGATTTCTTATTTCAGACATGGAGGATAGCACTGGAAAATGCTCAGGACTGCAGCCCAAATACGAGGCATTACTAAGCCAGGAGGAACCAAAGTTTATCAGCCTCCTTTATGTTTTACCCAGTTTGTAGCTCTGCTTCAGCTAAAAATCACACAGAAAACAGAAAACAACACATCATGGAGACTCAGACAGCAACTTTCCTTTCCTTGATGCTTGGAAGTTAAAAAAAAAACAAAACATATATATATTGCCTTAAGAATGATACAATTTGGCTTATTTACTGGACTGGCTAAATCTTTAAAGAAAAAATGTGTATGGATGTAAACATAGTATATAAACCAGACCCAGGTTATTTTATAATTATATTTGCTTCTGACTAATCGTATTCACTTTCTACTGAAAAATACTTAATACTTCATAACACTTCAGAACAAGAATTTGCTTTCAACATGAAGGTATTGCTGTCACTGCCTATTTTTTCCTTGCTTTGTGATTGTAAGTGCTGATCACAGCTCAGATAGTTGTAAAATATAAACCTGCTACCATAGCTTGCATGTAATTAGTTCTGAATGTGTGACCTATTTACAATAGTAAGCTGTACATTGGGCACCACAAACACTTAAAATGCCAGATACTGCCGCACTTTTATGACAGTCATTAACTGAGTCACGGCAGCAAATATTTAATGTGACAGTTACATTAACATAAAGCTCTGCTGATAAAGAAGCATGTCTTGCAATTTGCATTGCATGATGCAACATGACTATGTACTCTGACAGTGATGGTCTTCTACTTGGTCCAGAAAGCCTTGAGGCAACAGTTTCTGAACCCTCTCCCTGTTGGCAAGTGAAGGAGAAACAATTTCAATCTGATGATTGAACATCACCTACTTCTGAAAAATACATCTTTTACCTAGGCACACTTGACACATACCTGTGGGTTTCTGACTAATCTAAATGATAGAATATTTCTTTCAGTACAACTGTAATTTGAAGATACACTTCTATTCAATGGCTTGTTTCAAAAGGAGGTGCCGGGACCAGAGTGATGGTTTGGTGGTAGTAAACACAATTACACGTAAGATTTAAAATATATCCCCCATCCTCCTAGATATACCAAAGAAATAACCATACTACTTCTTTAGTCTTCCTGCTTCTAATTCCAGAAATGGGAACTTGGTACCCAAGTTTTCAAATATCCAACTTCTAAAGATGTCTCCACAGTTGGATTTCAAATATCTTTGTTTCATTTTCTGGTATTCAAGAAAACCATTGTTTCCAGAAGAATTATGTAACAAAACCATAATTACCAAGAATATTTGTGTGTAAGACTGTTGAATCACAGACCTGTACCTCTGAAACAAATAATACATTATATGTTTTAAAAAAAAAAGAAGAAGAAGAAAGCAGGAAGGGGAAAATGAAGGGGGGTGGAAATCGGAGGGGGAGACAAACCATGAGAGACTATGGACTCTGAGAAACAAACTGAGGGTTCTAGAGGGGAGGGGGTGGGGGGGTGGGTTAGCCTGGTAATGGGTATTAAAGAGGGCATGTACTGCATGGAGCACTGGGTGTTATACGCAAACAATGAATCATGGAACACTACATCAAAAACTAATCATGTAATGTATGGTGTTTAACACAACATAATAAAAAAAAGAATATTTGTCTTCAAACGTATTTTGTGTAACTGTGGAAATACGATGCTAACCCAGGCTACTCTCTTTGGTACCACTTCTTGATTTTTTTCTATCTATGATGAACATTTTCTGGTAGTAACTGCCACTGATGGACATCAATAAGCACACTTAGCACACCTGAGATGTAGGAACTGACTCCATTTAGAGGCACTGGTAATAGTTTATATAAAGTGGCCCATTTGTGGGCTGAGAGAACATGTCATAAATCAAGATGAACAGTATCTCTTTCCACATTATGGTAGAAATGTACCACCTGCCCTGAATCTCAGGAACACTTCTTTCTTATCAGTTTACAGTAGGAGTTGCAAATTTAGAGACCTACTGAGATTACTCAATATCACTGATGAGTGAAATGGGCCAGATGTAATACAATATGGAATAGTAGGTTTTGCGGAAAAATGAAAAGTGAATGAGCAATCTAAAATGGGCAGTTCTACACATATGAAGCAGATGTCATCATTTAGGAGAGCAAGACCAGAGTTGTAGACCCTCTAATTATTTGAAAGGCAGGAAGCCCAGAGTTTTATGTGAAATCACCCAAATTTTCAATAGTGGCAACTAATTTATTTGGTTTGTGTCTATGGGTACAGTTGTGTCCATTGATCATAAGATTGCAAGTGCAGTTTATGGTATTTCAGAAACAAATAATCCTCTGCTGTTCACAGGGAGCTCTGGATAAGGCCTTGAAGTCCCTGCCAGCCAGGCCATCCCCCTCTACAGACTGTATTTTGTTGCTACCTTAACTACTACTAATAATTCCCAGTTCTGGTCCTAGAAATCATTCTGAGTCTCATTATTTTCAAGAAGCTGGAATTTAGGGGTGGAGCAAGATGGCGGAGGAGTAGGAGACCTGGATTTCGTCTGGTCTCAGGAATTCAGCTGAATAGGGATCAAACCATTCTGAACACCTACGAACTCAACAGGAGATCAAAGAAAAGAATAGCAACAACTCTGAACAGAAAAGCGACCACTTACTGGAAGGTAGGACGTGCGGAGAAGTGAATCCGAGGTGATATTCGGGAGGATAGATGGCGGGGGAGGGGGCCTCGGTCAGGGCCTTCTGGCAAGTGATAGAGCCACGGAGCACAAAATCGGAACTTTTAGAAGTCGACTCCGCTGAGGGACATCGCTCCAGAGGCTCAGTGGGGGGTGGAACCCTCACGGGACAGTGTGGTCTCAGGACCCTCGGGGTCACAGAAAGACTGGGGGTGCCTGACTGCAGCAGAGCTCCCAGGTATCGGAGCGGGGAAGCCGGCTGCAGAGACGGAGCCGAGGTGCGGGCTCTCAGCTTGGGGTTGCCATAAAGTGTGATCCGCGGCCCAGTCGGGCCACTGCTCCTGCAGCAGGAACCCAACAAGCGGTAGAGCCAGGGAGACTCCCCTTCCTCCCCTGGGAGGAGCGGTGCGGGAGTGCACCGCAGGGATCTGCTGGGTTTGGAGACTCTACACGCGGTCGTGTGCCAGAGATAGAAACGCTCGGTCACAGGCCGGGTGAGCACAGAGTGCGGCCGGAGACTGGGGAGATGGGAGTGATTGACTGCTTTTCTCTGGGGGCGCACTGAGGAGCCGGGCCCCGAGTTCTCAGCTCCTCCGGGGCAGAGATTGGGAGGCTGCCATTTTCGCTCTCGTCCTCCAAAGCTGTACCGAGAGCTGGCAGGGAACAAAAGCTCCCGAGAGCAAACCCGAGCAGCTTACTTAGCCTGCACCGACAAGGGCGGGGCAATTCCACCTCCGGCAAAGACATTTGGGAACCACGGCAACAGGCCCCTCCCCCAGAAGATCAGCAGGAACAGCCAGCAAGCCAAGACCAGGTTTACCAATCAAGGAGAACGGGAGAACTCCAGCGCTAGGGGAATACTACACATAGAATTCATGGCTTTTTTACCATGAATCATTAGTTTTTCAAAGTTAATTTTTTAACTGTTTTTTTTCTTTTTTGAATTTTTCTTTTTCCCTTTTTCAACCAACATCTTATCAATCCCTTTTTAAAAAACTTTTTTTTATTTTTCATTTTTAGAGTCATATTTTATCCCTTCATAGTAGTTACCCTTATTTTTGGCATATATATATAAGTTGTTCTCTCTTTAAAATTTTGAGATACAGTTTCTTCTAACAGATCAAAATATACCCTAAATCACTAGTATATGGCTTTATTCTAGTCTCCTGCCTGAACACATTCTCTCCCTTTTTTTTTCTTTTTTTTAAATCTTCTTTCTTTTTTCAAACAACTTCTTATCTTATCAATTCCTTTTATAAAATCTTTTATAATTTTCATCTCTACAATCATCTTCCATCCCTTCATTCTATCAACCCTTATTTTGTATTTATATAAGTCTTTCTTCCTTTAAAATTTTAGGAGGCACTTCCTTCTAACAGACCAAAATACGCCCCAAATCTAGTGTGTGGCACTGATCTATGCACTAGCCTGATCATATTTGATTGTATTCTCTTTTTTTTATTTTGTTCTGTTTTTATTTGTTTTTATCTTTTTCTTTCTTTTTTTTTTCTCTTTCTTTTTTCTTTCTTTCCCTTTCTTTTCCCCTGGTTTCAGGTCTTTTCTGATTTGTATAGAGTA
>NW_027397063.1:96433588-96435683 GCF_003265705.2 Callorhinus ursinus | reverse complement strand
AGTTCAGAATCATGACTTTAAAGATACTAGTTGGGCTTGGAAAAAGCGTGGAAGTTATTAGAGAAACCCTTTCTGGAGAAATAAAAGAACTAAAATCTAACCAAGTCGAAATCAAAAAGGCTATTAATGAGGTGAAATAAAAAATGGGGGCACTAACTGCTAGGATAAATGAGGCAGAAGAGAGAATCAGTGATATAGAAGACCAAATGATGGAAAATAAAGAGGCTGAGAAAGGGAGAGAGAAACAACTACAGGATCACGAGGGCAGAATTCGAGAGATAAGCGATACAATAAGCCAAAACAACATTAGAATAATTGGGATCCCAGAAGAAGAAAGAGAGAGAGGGGCAGAAGGTATATTGGAGCAAATTACAGCAAAGAACTTCTCTAATGTGGGGAAGGAAACAGGCATCAAAATCCAGGAGGCACAGAGAACCCCTCTCAAAATCAATAAAAATAGGTCAACACCCTGACATCTAATAGTAAAACTTACGAGTCTCAGAGACAAAGAGAAAATCCTGAAAGCAGCTCAAAAGAAGAGATATGTAACCTACAATGGTAGAAACATTAGATTGGCAACAGACCTATCCACAGAGACCTGGCAGGCCAGAAAGGACTGGCATAATATCTTCAGAGCACTAAACGAGAAAAATATGCAGCCAAGACTACTATATCCAGCTATGCTGTCATTGAAAATAGAAGGAGGGGCGCCTGGGTGGCTTAGTTGGTTAAGCAACTGCCTTCGGCTCAGGTCATGATCCTGGAGTCCCGGGATTGAGTTCCATGTCGGGCTCCCTGCTCAGCAGGGAGTCTGCTTCTCCCTCTGACCCTCTTCCCTCTCGTGCTCTCTATCTCTCATTCTCTCTCTCTCAAATAAATAAATAAAATCTTTGAAAAAAAAAAAAAAGAAAATAGAAGGAGAGATAAAAAGCTTCCAGGACAAACAAAAGCTAAAGGAATTTGCAAACACAAAACCAGCCCTACAAGAAATATTGAAAGGGGTCCTCTAAGCAAAGAGAGAGCCTAAAGGCAGCATAGATCAGAAAGGAACACAGACAATATACAGTAACAGCCACCTTACAGGCAATACAATGGCACTAAATTCATACCTTTCGATAGTTACCCTGAATGTAAATGGGCTAAATGCCCTAATCAAAAGACACAGGCTATCAGATTGGATTAAAAAACAAGACCCATCAATATACTGTCTGCAAGAGACTCATTTTAGACCCAAAGACACCCCCAGATTGAAAGAGAGGGGGTGGAAAACCATTTACCATGCTAATGGACACCAAAAGAAAGCTGGGGTGGCGATCCTTATATCAGACGAATTAGATTTTAAAACAAAGACTGTAATAAGAGATGAAGAAGGACACTATATCCTACTTAAAGGGTCTATCCAACAAGAAGATCTAACAATTGTAAATATCTATGCCCCTAAAAAGGGAGGAGCCAATTATATAAGGCAATTAATAACAAAAGCAAAGAAACACATTGACAACAATACAATAATAGTGGGGGACTTTAACACCCCTCCTGACTGAAATGGACAGATCATCTAACCAAAAGATCAACAAGGAAATGAAGACTTTAAATGACACACTGGACCAAATGGACTTCACAGACATATTCAGAACATTCCACCCCAAAGCAACGGAATACACATTCTTCTCTAGTGCCCATGGAACATTCTCCAGAATTGATCACATCTTAGGTCACAAATCAGGTCTCAACCGGTACCAAAAGATTGGGATCATTCCCTGCATATTTTCAGACCACAATGCTTTGAAACTAGAACTCAATCACAAGAGGAAAGTCGGAAAGAACTCAAATACATGGAGGCTAAAGAGCATCCTACTGAAGAATGAATGGGTCAACCAGGAAATTAAAGAAGAATTTAAAAAATTCATGGAAACCAATGAAAATGGAAACACAACTGTTCAAAACCTTTGGGAAACAGAAAAGGCAGTCCTGAGAGGAAAGTATATAGCAATACAAGCCTTTCTCAAGAAACAAGAAAGGTCTCAAATACACAACCTAACCCTACACCTAAAGGAGCTGGAGAAAGAACAGCAAATAAAGCCTAAACCCAGCA
>NW_027397063.1:96428069-96428588 GCF_003265705.2 Callorhinus ursinus | reverse complement strand
ATTTTTCATTTTTAGAGTCATATTTTATCCCTTCATAGTAGTTACCCTTATTTTTGGCATATATATATAAGTTGTTCTCTCTTTAAAATTTTGAGATACAGTTTCTTCTAACAGATCAAAATATACCCTAAATCACTAGTATATGGCTTTATTCTAGTCTCCTGCCTGAACACATTCTCTCCCTTTTTTTTTCTTTTTTTTAAATCTTCTTTCTTTTTTCAAACAACTTCTTATCTTATCAATTCCTTTTATAAAATCTTTTATAATTTTCATCTCTACAATCATCTTCCATCCCTTCATTCTATCAACCCTTATTTTGTATTTATATAAGTCTTTCTTCCTTTAAAATTTTAGGAGGCACTTCCTTCTAACAGACCAAAATACGCCCCAAATCTAGTGTGTGGCACTGATCTATGCACTAGCCTGATCATATTTGATTGTATTCTCTTTTTTTTATTTTGTTCTGTTTTTATTTGTTTTTATCTTTTTCTTTCTTTTTTTTTTCTCTTTCTTTTTTCT
>NW_027397063.1:96175938-96427969 GCF_003265705.2 Callorhinus ursinus | reverse complement strand
TATAGAGTATATTTGCTGGGGACGTTGTTAACCTGTTAGCATTTTGTTCTCTCATTCATCTATTCTCCTCTGGACAAAATGACAAGACGAAACAAATCACCTCAGCAAAAAGAAAAAGAGGTAGTACCGTCTGCCAGGGACCTACTCAGTACGGACATTAGTACGATGTCGGACTTGGAGTTCAGAATCATGACTTTAAAGATACTAGTTGGGCTTGGAAAAAGCGTGGAAGTTATTAGAGAAACCCTTTCTGGAGAAATAAAAGAACTAAAATCTAACCAAGTCGAAATCAAAAAGGCTATTAATGAGGTGAAATAAAAAATGGGGGCACTAACTGCTAGGATAAATGAGGCAGAAGAGAGAATCAGTGATATAGAAGACCAAATGATGGAAAATAAAGAGGCTGAGAAAGGGAGAGAGAAACAACTACAGGATCACGAGGGCAGAATTCGAGAGATAAGCGATACAATAAGCCAAAACAACATTAGAATAATTGGGATCCCAGAAGAAGAAAGAGAGAGAGGGGCAGAAGGTATATTGGAGCAAATTACAGCAAAGAACTTCTCTAATGTGGGGAAGGAAACAGGCATCAAAATCCAGGAGGCACAGAGAACCCCTCTCAAAATCAATAAAAATAGGTCAACACCCTGACATCTAATAGTAAAACTTACGAGTCTCAGAGACAAAGAGAAAATCCTGAAAGCAGCTCAAAAGAAGAGATATGTAACCTACAATGGTAGAAACATTAGATTGGCAACAGACCTATCCACAGAGACCTGGCAGGCCAGAAAGGACTGGCATAATATCTTCAGAGCACTAAACGAGAAAAATATGCAGCCAAGACTACTATATCCAGCTATGCTGTCATTGAAAATAGAAGGAGGGGCGCCTGGGTGGCTTAGTTGGTTAAGCAACTGCCTTCGGCTCAGGTCATGATCCTGGAGTCCCGGGATTGAGTTCCATGTCGGGCTCCCTGCTCAGCAGGGAGTCTGCTTCTCCCTCTGACCCTCTTCCCTCTCGTGCTCTCTATCTCTCATTCTCTCTCTCTCAAATAAATAAATAAAATCTTTGAAAAAAAAAAAAAAGAAAATAGAAGGAGAGATAAAAAGCTTCCAGGACAAACAAAAGCTAAAGGAATTTGCAAACACAAAACCAGCCCTACAAGAAATATTGAAAGGGGTCCTCTAAGCAAAGAGAGAGCCTAAAGGCAGCATAGATCAGAAAGGAACACAGACAATATACAGTAACAGCCACCTTACAGGCAATACAATGGCACTAAATTCATACCTTTCGATAGTTACCCTGAATGTAAATGGGCTAAATGCCCTAATCAAAAGACACAGGCTATCAGATTGGATTAAAAAACAAGACCCATCAATATACTGTCTGCAAGAGACTCATTTTAGACCCAAAGACACCCCCAGATTGAAAGAGAGGGGGTGGAAAACCATTTACCATGCTAATGGACACCAAAAGAAAGCTGGGGTGGCGATCCTTATATCAGACGAATTAGATTTTAAAACAAAGACTGTAATAAGAGATGAAGAAGGACACTATATCCTACTTAAAGGGTCTATCCAACAAGAAGATCTAACAATTGTAAATATCTATGCCCCTAAAAAGGGAGGAGCCAATTATATAAGGCAATTAATAACAAAAGCAAAGAAACACATTGACAACAATACAATAATAGTGGGGGACTTTAACACCCCTCCTGACTGAAATGGACAGATCATCTAACCAAAAGATCAACAAGGAAATGAAGACTTTAAATGACACACTGGACCAAATGGACTTCACAGACATATTCAGAACATTCCACCCCAAAGCAACGGAATACACATTCTTCTCTAGTGCCCATGGAACATTCTCCAGAATTGATCACATCTTAGGTCACAAATCAGGTCTCAACCGGTACCAAAAGATTGGGATCATTCCCTGCATATTTTCAGACCACAATGCTTTGAAACTAGAACTCAATCACAAGAGGAAAGTCGGAAAGAACTCAAATACATGGAGGCTAAAGAGCATCCTACTGAAGAATGAATGGGTCAACCAGGAAATTAAAGAAGAATTTAAAAAATTCATGGAAACCAATGAAAATGGAAACACAACTGTTCAAAACCTTTGGGAAACAGAAAAGGCAGTCCTGAGAGGAAAGTATATAGCAATACAAGCCTTTCTCAAGAAACAAGAAAGGTCTCAAATACACAACCTAACCCTACACCTAAAGGAGCTGGAGAAAGAACAGCAAATAAAGCCTAAACCCAGCATGAGAAGAGAAATAATAAAGATCAGAGCAGAAATAAATGAAATAGGAACCAAAAGAACAGTAGAACAGATCAAGAAACTAGGAGTTGCTTCTTTGAAAGAATTAACAAGATTGATAAACCCCTGGCCAGACTTATCAAAAAGAAAAGAGAAATGACCCAAATCAACAAAATCATGAACGAAAGAGGAGAGATCACAACCAACACCAAAGAAATACAAACAATTATAAGAACATATCATGAGCAACTCTATGCCAGCAAATGAGATAACCTGGAAGAAATGGGTGCATTCCTAGAGATGTATCAACTACCAAAATTGAACCAGGAAGAAATAGAAAACCTGAACAGACCTATGACCACTAAGGAAATTGAAGCAGTCATCAAAAATCTCCCAACAAACAAAAGCCCAGGGCCAGATGGCTTCCCAGGGGAATTCTACCACACATTTAAAGAAGAATTAATACTTAGTCTCCTGAAACTGCTCCAAAAAATAGAAATGGAAGGAAAACTTCCAAACTCATTTTAGGAGGCCACCATTACCTTGATCCCCAAACCAGACAAAGACCCCATCAAAAAAGAGAATTATAGACCAATATCCTTGATGAACATGGATGCAAAAATTCTCACCCAAATACTAGCCAATAGGATCCAACAGTACATTAAAAGGATTATTCACCACGACCAAGTGGGATTTATCCCTGGGCTGCAAGGTTGGTTCAACATCCGCAAATCAATCAACGTGATACAATACATTAACAAAAGAAAGAACAAGAATCATATGATCCTCTCAATAGATGCAGAAAAAGCATTTGACAAAGTACAGCATCTTTTCTTGATCAAAACTCTTCAGAGTATAGGGATAGAGGGTACATACCTCAATATCATAAAAGCCATCTATGAAAAACCTACAGCGAATATCATTCTCAACGGGGAAAAACTGAGAGCTTTCCCCCTAAGGTCAGAAACGCAGCAGGGATGTCCACTATCACCACTGCTATTCCACATAGTATTAGAAGTCCTAGCCACAGCAATCAGACAACAAAAAGAAATCAAAGGCACCCAAATCGGCAAAGAGGAAGTCAAACTCTCACTCTTTGCAGATGATAGGATACTCTAGGTGGAAAACCCAAAAGACTCCACCCCAAAACTGCTAGAACTCATACAGGAATTCAATAAAGTAGCAGGATATAAAATCAATGCACAGAAATCAGTGGCATTCCTATACACCAACAACAAGACAGAAGAGAGACAAATCAAGGAGTCGATCCCATTTATAATTGCACCCAAAACCATAAGATACCTAGGAATAAATTTAACCAAAGAGGCAAAGGATCTGTACTCAGTAAACTATAAAATACTCATGAAAGAAATTGAAGAAGACACAAAGAAATGGAAAAACTTTCCATGCTCATGGATTGGAAGAACAAACATTGTGAAGATGTCAATGCTACCTAGAGCAATCTACACATTCAGTGCAATCCCCATCAAAATACCATCCACTTTTTTCAAAGAAATGGAACAAATAATCCTCAAGTTTGTATGGAACCAGAAGAGACCCCGAATAGCCAGAGGAATATTGAAAAAGAAAAGCAAAGCTGGCGGCATCACAATTCCGGACTTCCAGCTCTATTACAAAGCTGTCATCATCAAGACAGCATGGTACTGGCACAGAAACAGACACATAGATCAATGGAACAGAATAGAGAGCCCAGAAATGGACCCTCAACTCTATGGTCAACTCAGCTTTGACAAAGCAGGAAAGAATGTCCAATGGCAAAAAGACAGTCTCTTCAACAAATGGTGTTGGGAAAAGTGGACAGCCACATGCAGAAGAATGAAACTGGACCATTTCCTTACACCACACACAAAAATAGACTCCAAATGGTTGAAAGACCTAAACGTGAGACAGGAGTCCATCCAAATCCTAAAGGAGAACACAGGCAGCAACCTCTTCGACCTCAGCCACAGCAACTTCTTCCTAGAAACATCGCCAAAGGCAAGGGAAGCAAGGGCAAAAATGATCTATTGGGATTTCATCAAGATAAAAAGCTTTTGCACAGGAAAAGAAACAGTCCACAAAACCAAAAGACAACCGACAGAATGGGAGAAAATATTTGCAGATGACATATCAGATAAAGGGCTAGTATCCAAAATCTATAAAGAACTTAACAAACTGAACACCCAAAGAACAAATAATCCAATCAGGAAATGGGCAGAAGACATGAAGAGACATTTTTCCAAAGAAGACATCCAAATGGCCAACAGACAGATGAAAAAGTGCCAAACATCACTCGGCATCCGGGAAATCCAAATCAAAACCTCAATGAAATACCACCTCACACCAATCAGAATGGCTAAAATTAACAAGTCAGGAAATGACAGATGTCGGCGGGGATGCGGAGAAAGGGGAACCCTCCTACACTGTTGGTGGGAATGCAAGCTGGTGCAGCCACTCTGGAAAACAGTATGGAGGTTCCTCAAACAGTTGAAAATAGAGCTACCATACGATCCAGCCATTGCACTACTGGGTATTTACCACAAAGATACAAATGTAGGGATCCGAAGGGGTACGTACACCCCAATGTTTATAGCAGCAATGTCCACAATAGCCAAAGTGTAGAAAGAGCCAAGATGAATGGATCGACAGATGAATGGATAAAGAAGAAGTGGTATATATACACAATGGAATATTATGCAGCCATCAAAAGGAATGAGATCTTGCCATTTGCAACGACGTGGATGGAACTGGAGGGTGTTATGCTGAGTGAAATAAGTCAATCAGAGCAAGACATGTATCATATGACCTCACTGATATGAGGAATTCTTAATCTCAGGAAACAAACTGAGGGTTGCTGGAGTGGTCGGGGGTGGGAGGGACGGGGTGGCTGGGTGATAGACATTGGGGAGGGTATGTGCTATGGTGAGCGCTGTGAATTGTGCAAGACTGTTGAATCACAGATCTGTACTTCTGAAACAAATAATGCAATATACGTTAAGAAAAAAAAGAAGAAGATAGCAGGAGGGGAAGAATGAAGGGGAGTAAGTCAGAGGGGGAGAGAAACCATGAGAGACGATGGACTCTGAAAAACAAACTGAGGGTTCTAGAGGGGAGGGGTGTGGGGGGATGGGTTAGCCTGGTGATGGGTATTAAAGAGGGCACATTCTGCGTGGAGCACTGGGTGTTACGCACAAACAATGAATCATGGAACACTACATGAAAAACTAATGATGTAATGTATGGTGATTAACATAACAATAAAAAATTAAAAAGAAAAGAAAACAAGCTGGAATTTAGTTTCTTGGATTGCAGATCTCTGACCATGTTTATTGACCATATAATAATAAAAACAATAACTAACATGTACTGAACACTATCATAAATGCCTTATATGTAGTCACCAAAAACCAGTAACAGCAATCACAATTTACAGGTCTTACTTGATGTCAGGCCCTGATTCACATCCTTCACATATATTAGCTCATTTAATCCTCCGAACAACCCTATGAGGCAAGTAGTATTATTATCATCCCCCCCCTACACTGTAATAAGGAAACTGAGGCACAAAGAAGTTAAGAGACTTGCCTGGGATGGTGCAGTTAAAAGGGTAGAACTTGGATCCAAATCCCATCAATCTGATTCTAGGGGCCATATTCTCACCATATGCCATCCTGCCACTTACCAACAAGTACTCGATGACCAAAAGTCAGCAAACAAAACGCTGACAGCTGAGACCGATGGGCCTCCATTCCAGTTCTAAATTCTCTAATATGTACGTAAATGCGTGGAAACATTAATAAGCATTAGGAGAAGTAGAAAATAATTCATTATCAACTGATGATATGATGAGGAAGGGAACTGACATTTATTGAGGGTTCTCCATTTGCAAGTGATTCACCTACATTAATATCTCATTTAATCTTCACCAAAACATCATGCAGGATATCCTCATCCCATTCTGCACCTGGGGAAACAGAAGATCTCCGGTGGAGGTATGTCTGGAAAATAGAGTCCATTAAGGAAAACCACAGAGAAGACTCCAGAGATTATTCCGCCTGGAAACACATCACTCTATTTAGAACGAGCGATCTTTTCTGATCATGTCAGTATTTGGCTGTGAACCTGTTAATTCCCATTGGGAAGGACTGGGGTGGTGGGGGGGAAGCAGAGAAGAGTATATCAGCATTACCAGGGGAGCATTTCCAAGACACACTTGACCCCACTTCCACTAGAAGGTAGGCCAGTATGGAAGGAAGGGCGATACAAGCCCTCTCCCCCCAGATAAAGGATAAAGTCCAAAGACAGTATACCTCCAAGAAGAAAGATGCTGCATGTTTTTGTCCAGGTGACTGGTCTAAAAGTTCAAGTGCAAGAATGTTTCCAGTTTGCCTGCCCTAAAAGCATGCTCCAGTCCACCAATTCAGACTGCTGGGACATCTCATCTCCTGCTTCCCTTTTTCATAATGACATTCTAGTTCTCCTAATCCAGCCACATCCCTACACGCTTAAAATACTCATCCTCCCACGGTGTATTTACACATTTCAAATATTTGTAGTCCATTAAAAAGATATTGAGCACATGGAGAAATAGAGGTCCACATTTGGAAAACATAAATCTGAGGCCCTGGGGATTACAGGCTCTCTTTTTAAAAATTTTTTCAAAGATGAGAAAGGTTTCTTTTGATAATAAACAGAACTCTAAACCTAGCAAGCTGTGCATTCTTTGTAGGATATTCCTCTCAAAGAGGTTTACCAGCCCTCAAGGAACCTTTTGGATTGAATGCTGTATCTTCTCATCCCCCTGACTTCGCCTGATATAAGATGGCACTAGTTCTGCTCATCCCTTCTCTCCATTGCCAGAAGGTGTGAGGGACATCTGCTTCCAGACCCAGAGGGAGTGTGTGTGCCTTCCCTGTACCTGTCCTGTTGTTTCTCACCTTTGCCTCCCAAAAGCCAAAAGATCGCTTGCAGACACTCTTCGAAGTGTAAGCAAACCTTGACAGAGCACAGACTATCCATGTATCCCATGGAAAAAAGGGTCTTGCCATCCCCTTATACCCATCTAGGCCCAGGCACTCCCTTTGGAAACCAGGAAGCTGGACATAAGTGGCTGAGAAAGCATTTACCTTCAGACCTCCAGCCATTCACTCCTCCCTACCCCCTCATGGAAGCCCTCCTTCCACCCAGCTCACTGTGGTCCTCCCCCTCATTCCTACTCCAGTTACATTTTTCCCGGGAAAGGAGCTGACTCATTTGTACAAAGGCTGGCACGACTTGCTATGCCCCTCTTTTTGAGACATCTGCCTTCACAGGACACAATGACCTCGATTTGAAGGAAAGATCTAGCCGCAATACTAGGAGGAGGTATTATTGAACTGAATGAGGGAGGTTTTGTAGAGAATGGTAGGAGGGATGTGCTTACTGGGGATTCATGAAATCAGCTTCAGACAAAATGAGATGGTTTTTCCTTTTCTTTTTCCTTTTTCCTCTTCCAAATCCCCACTCCTTAATACGCCCATCTCTGTTCCGACTCCAAGGCTCCAACTCCAAATATAACACAACCTTAAAACATGGTACCATAAACGGGTAAAGTTTTAATCCCATCTGGACTGCCCCTCCCTCCATTCTGCAGAGGGACTCTTTTGAACCTTACCTCACCCGGCTTCCACTGACGGATTCTCTTCCTTGTCGACAAAGAAAAATGGAAGCTGTTAAGCCAGGCTGCTTGCCTTTCCTTCTACCTGTGCCCAAAGCTACCATCTCCACAAAGTTGTCCTCTCCACCATCACACCACAACCAGTTTTGTTCCCAGATACCACCAGAAACTGTGTGACACTCTCCCTATCAACACATCGCTCCCATCCCAAAGGCCAACATCCATCCCTTCTCCTACTTGTTCCAACACCGAGTTCCAACAAGTATCTATTCTTTACCTTAAATTTTAAAAGTGTATTCATCTCTGACTTCTCTTCAACTTTACAACATTTACTCCACAAACACTTTGAAAAACAAGCAAACAGAACCTCATCCACTGCCTTCAGGTAGACTTGGGCCCTCTGCTGCTTTTGCCTTTGCAATGCCTCCTAATTCAGCTCTCTGCCCCCAATGATCCAGACTCTACATAGTTAACACAGGGATATCACAAAGACAGCAGATCTGATTGTGGAAAATCCTTTGGTGCTACCTGTATGAGTACAAATTACCAGAAATTTAGTGACCTCAAACAATACAAACTTACTATCTTTCATTTCTGTAGGTTAGTAGTCTGACACAGTTCCCACGGGGCTAAAATCAAGAAATTGGCAGTTTTATTCTTTTATGAAGGCTCCAGGATGAATTCATTTCCCTGCATTTTCCACCTTCTAGAAGTCATCTGCCTTCCTTGGCTCAGAGCCCCTTCCTTCATCTTCAGCTACAGTAGATTGAGTTCTCTGACGCACTCTGACCTCCTCTACTGCTTCCTTCTTCCCCCTCTACTGCTTCCTTCTTCCCCCTCTAAAACCTTTATGATTACATTAGGCTCACCTGGATGACCCAGGATAATCTCCCCATCTTAAGGGCAGCTGATTAGCAACCTTAATTCCATCTGAAGCATTAATTCCCCTGTGCCACATATGGCACAGGTTCTGAGAATTAGGACATGGACATCTGGGGGAAGTCATTATTCCTCCTACCAGACCACCTCACCAACCTCAGAATAGAGTTCAAGCTCCTTGATCTGGCATTATGTACAGTGGTCAAGGGCACAAATGTAAGGTGGGATGTCCTGGGTTCAAATTTTGGCTCTGACTTTTGTTGGCTAGTGAGCTTTGAATGGGTGAATATATCTATTTCTCATCTGCAAAATGGAGTTGATGATAATAATAGTACCTTCCATGTAGACTTGTTGTGAGGATTAGTTGAGATAAGCATAGGGAAAGCATTTGAAACTGTGATATAATCAGTAAGTGTTCAATAAATATAGCTACTATTATCATTTTATAGTATTGCAATTAGGAATGCATTTGGCTGTAAGTTACAGACAACTGAAGCAGAGGATTATTTTTCTCACACAAGGAGAAGTCCAGAAGGTTTCTGGCACTGGCTCAGCAGCTCAGTGATATCAAAGCCAAAGTCTTTGTGATTCTCTTGGCCTTTCCTCCATAGCTACAAGGTAGCTGCTACATCTACCCCAACTCTTACTTTTTCACTCAAAGCAGTGAAGGACCATGCTAAATATAATACTCTCTTTTTATCAGGAAGGCAAACACTTTCTGCGAGCCCTTCCAGCAGGCTTTTGCTTAGGACTTAACCAGAACCATGTCATATAGCTATCCCTTGCCACAAGGGAAGCAGGGAAAGTGAATATTTCACTTTTGTAGCCTCTGAATAGAGGTGGCAAAAGAAAAGGGGTTGGGAATGTCTGTTGGTTAGCCATGGGTGTACACAGGAAGAGCACCTGTTTGCTCTGCTCTGTCCTTCCTGATCTGTTCCTGCTTATGCCTTATCTGTATCTCCTTCCCATACACATTCATCAACTAATATTTATTTAGTACGTTCTATGTGCTAGGCTCCAAAAGGTCTACAGTTTAAAGCAGCAGACAGCTAGGTAAAGAAGCAATTAAAATAATATTGTCATCAGTGTTAGAATAGTGAGAAGCATTGATTGTTATGGGTGAACATCTGGTTAGTATTGGGAGAAGTAGGGAAGTTTTCTCAGGTGAAGTAACATCTATACCAAGACATGAAGGCTATGGAAGGATCCCCCAGGTAAGTGGGCAGTGGGGGCAAAGTATGTGTGCTGTGGGAGGATGGCACAGGGAGATTCCAAACTAAGGGGCAAAAGTAGGTAGCTTGTGGGAGCCCTTACACTTCGTCCCTACCCAAACTCCTCATAGTTTCCAAATGAGTCCTCTCTCATTTAAAATGCACTTTGCCACCCTGAACACATAGCAGACTCTTAAACATCCTGAAAAGGCCCAACTCTGACTCCCCAGTCCAGGTTAGGGACCCCAACCTCGGGGCTCCTCTTTGGCAGTGCAGATGGCACTTGTCTCCCACTGACCTGTGAATTCCCAAAAAGAGGGACTAGATTTGTTTTATTCATAGCTATAGCCCCAGCACCTCATGGAATGTTGACACATAGAAGGTTTTTAATAAATACTTGTTGGATAAATTAATAAAGCACCAAAAACTTAAATGATAACGTACTAAATAAATATACATAACAAATACAGGTATTTAATAACCCTGTGCTATGAAGGAGAATTAGTATATCCCTCTGCTGGCTCACACATTTTTTCATGCCTTGGTAAAGGAATGAATAAGAACGTAGGTTCTGCAGTCAGACGGTCAGGATTCAAATTGGTCATTTACTCCTTATTAGCAGAACTTCTGGCTTTATCCCATTGGCTTTGGTTTCACCCCAAGTCCACTGATATTAATATCAATCTGATAAGGTTGATTGAAGATGTCAGTGCGATGATCTAGGTGAATTATTAGCAATGAATAAATGTTAGAAATTGAGAAGAAAAACGGAAGGACCAACACTCTTAAAAGACACAAAGGAAATAAATTCTCTGTCCCCACATAAGAATGACATATACCTGAAACCAAAGATTAGCTTTTCCTCCCTCCTCATCCCAGGAAGTCTACCACCCAGGACCCAGAGAAGGGAGGTAGGTTACTAGCAAAATTGGCCCTCCTTGCCTTGCCCACGTGAGGTCTGCTAATTAAAAGACATCAAATTCATATTTTAAAAAGTCAGGTTTCCGCTCCGAAACCATGCCTAGCTGTAATCATTAAGAACTTAGGATATAGAGCAAGTTCTATCAAAGACTCTGGATTTCATTGTAAAGCACTCGAGGAAACGAGGTTATAAAAGTTATGTGGCTGCATTTTTATGCTACTATTAGTCTCTGGAATTAGTTTCCTACCATGTAGAAAAATGGGAGTGTGAACATGAATGAATTCATCCCTTCCTGTTTATTGCTTCAGCTGAACCCAGAGCTGGGCAGCCTGCTCCGACGGCTCCATAAGTCGCATTTTGTGGTTTCAGCCTGTCAGGGAGGTCACTCACTGATGACTCAGATATGCTGGCCTGAAGGTATTTATGTGATCTCCCGAGTCGGCAGAAAGGCTGCCCTCAGAACAAGGCAAATATATCCCTGCTCTTGATGGCTTCAAGCTCTGCGATGGGGGGCTGACCTGACAGCTGCTTGTCCTGAGGGAGAAATAAAGGAAACTGGTGAAACACATGCTATTTCCATGAATTCCCACTCATCTGCTGTTAGAAAATTCAGCTGAGACCCTGACAATAAAGGTTAGACTTGTAGTGTCACAATAGAAAGGAAAAGAACTTTAACTTGCCTTCAGCATACCAAACAGGCTGCACTTTGCCAGATCTGTAACTCGCTGAACCATCTAAGACGCACCACGGAAAAACTATCAATGGGCATTTGTCTGAATTTATATTTATGACATCTGTTTGACATGCGGTTTTCATTTAGATGGCAATCCAGATACCGCTTTGCATAAAGTTCTGGCTTTTTGAGCTGTCCAGATCAATTGTCTTTTACCAAATATCTAATTTTCAGATGTTTACAGATGCACCAGAAGAATATTTTCAAATCATTCAAAAGAATGGCATCCAAGAAAAAATGTGAACCAAATGCTAATGAAAATTCTTGTGTTTCATGTAGAAAAATGCTCTAAAATGGAAAAAATCATTCTACCCAAATTTACTGCAAAAAGAATAATTTGTCTGTCTTTGAGAAATGAGTTATACCATTGCCCTTCTCTCCCTATTCCCAATTTAGGCAAAAGGCCCATATCAAATGCATTAAACCAGAGTTTAATCATTTTTATAACTAGATGTAGTGAGGAAAAAAAGCCATAAAATTTCCCAATGCAATGACACAAGCATCTCTGTGAGTCAACTCTTATTTCAGGGATTTATGATAATTCCTCATCTCAAGGAAAAATGAAGCTAATTGAAACAAACTCCGTACTTTATATTAATGCCATTTGAATACACTGCCAGTTACAAAGTGACGGGGAAAATGAGGCCGTTCTCAACAACACCACAGTTTCTCAGTTTTATGTATTTTTTAATTTCCTCTATGGAAAATCTGTTCTTCATAAAAGAACTGCTAGAGAAAAATGTGGAAAAAGTTGATTCATTCCATATTTACATTCTTTCTGGTACCTGGAAATGAACCAATTGCAAAAGTATGCCAAAAAAGAAGTTAGTTAAGTCATTTAGAAAACTCATCTTCCCCCCGGGCAAAGGACAAACTTTGTAGGGAAAGTCTTGCTCTGATAATATAAAACACCTTCTAGCCTAATGAGATCTGTCTTCCTAACTTTTACCCAGGCCTCTCAGCAAGACCAACCTTAAGAAAAGGCCGCTTTTCTTTAATACAATGACCTATCCTTCAAACTGCCCACCAACCTGGGAGAGTCAGTACTATCCAAATCCAAACTTTCCTCCTCTGATATTTGAACAGATCGAGGCACTTCACACAAATGCCAAATCCAACAGCAAAGAAACACCAAGTGGCACTACAAAGCCGACTTAAGTCCTCCCGACCTGATCTGCTAATGCTATTGACCATTTCCCTTTGAAGAGCTGGGCAAAATAAAAGCAAGGTGTCGCTCTCACGAAGTAAAGGGCAGCCCAATCACACAGAGCTGCCAGATGCATTTCCCATTTGGCTTGTCATTAACAGCTTCATTTCATTTCATCTACGATAAAAACAATTCAGAAGCATGGAAATGACATTACAGTGAGGTTGCCCCGAAACATCCCAGCAGTGAAAAAGCTATTACACAACTGCAACTTTCTGTTTGAAAATCCGAAGGTTTCCTGGGTCACAGAGCAATGAAAGTCATGGCTTTTGACTTGCACAGGTGATAAAAATTTCTCCCAGAACAAAGCAAACCTTCATAATTTTCAGGTAGAGGCAAAATGACCCCTAACTTAGGGAAAGGGGGAGAAATATGGGCTCTGAGATGGTGCCCAAGCCATGAAAATTTGAATGACTGCCTTTTAGGAAAGGAATGGGGTATGAGGGTCAGGGATGGTGGCCTCGTTCGCCATTGCATGGCGGCAAACTCTTGCTTCTTGTTCTAGCTAAGCCAGTTTCCTCCTTCATGTATTTTTCTCATTCAGTTCTCTTTTTGATCCACACCCAGTAGCAAAAGAGGGTAGAAAGAGAACTGGACATACATTCATAAAGCCTAGGTTTCTGAATTCAACTTGCATAACTGGGTAAACCTCTCTCTGTAATTTCAGTACCCTCGCCCACCCATCTGTAATCTTATAGACCACATGGTCCCTGAAGTTCTCTCCAGTTCCAAAGAATTCATGACTCCTTTCCTTAATTCACTCGCTGATACATCTAAATTTATATCTGCATCTTATGTGTACCAGACACAGAGCACCACTGATTTGTCCTTCAACTTCCAATTCCAATTTTGCCCCCTGCATTTGAGAAATCTTTGCCCATATTTCTCATCAAGTTCAGATTGGTATATGTCATCACCCATGAGACACTTCCATCACATGGCCATGCCACAGACTCCTTCAGCACAAGTTACCAAAACCAAATTTACCATCTTCCCACCAATGTCTGCTTCTCCCCCTGTTCTTCCCATCTCAGGGGAGAGGGAAACCCCCCTTCCCAAGCCAGAAACCCAGAGGTCATCCTTGACTTTTCTCTTTCCCTCACCTTCTACATTCAGTCACCAGATAGTGCTGATTCCTCTTAATAAATATCTCTCCTCCCCACCCCCTTGTCTCCAGTCCTGCTTTACTAATTAGGATCTAATTTCTCTTTCTGCATCATAGCAATGGCTGCAGGTCTTGTGATCCCCCTCCTAATCCCTCCCAATCCATTCGCCACACTGCATCCAGAATCATCTTTCTAACCATGTTACTCCCTTCGCTAAAGTCTTCCAGAGACTCTCTGCTTCTTACAGGACCAAGTCCAAAATCCTGAGCCTAGCAAATAAGATCATTCAGGACCTACTCTCTGCCTTTAGCCTCACTTCCCCTCTCCATCAGAATGAACTTCTACAAATTCCTTTAACTTGTCATACTTTCTTACTTTCAAGTGTTTGCACGTGATGCTCTCCCCTTTTTGGAAACTACTTCCCCCTGCCCCTTTACTCAATTTCTCTATTTGCTCAAGACTCAATTCAGACACCATCTCTCAAGATGGGAGAGCCCTCAAGTATCCCTATGATATGTTCCCTTAGAATTATGAGTAAGGTCTTACAGTCTCATTCATTAACTATAGAATAATTGCTTGTTCACTCTTCATCTCCTGCAATAAACTTTAGGATGCATGAAGATAGGGAGTATATTTTATTCTTTTTATGTATCATCAGCATAATGCCTGGCATATAGAGATTGTTCAATAAATGGATCTTATAATCTGAACAAATTTCATCCAACACTTTTTTTTAACTTGAGCTTTATTCATATTCTGAGTTTTCAGGAAATTCCCTGACTTGTGATCTTCCAAATGATATAGAGAATCCATATACTAACACAAATATTTAGAAGAAAATACTAGAAGTTAATTATGAAAATATCACTCCTTTAAAATTAAGCAAAAATAAGTGGTGTTTATATTATGATAATAATTCACATGGAAGTTTACAAAATTCTTTCTCATATCTCATATTAATTTTTAATGTATTATACAAACAATGTTATAACAACAGAAGCAATTTTTTAAATAAAATTAACAGTTTGATGACATCACAAATTCTTTTTGGAAAGAGGCTGGATATAAATAATTAAATTTTAAAAGAACCCACCATCTTAACAAATCTATGTTTAATTTTTCCATTTCCCCTTCTTACTTTTATCCATTTACAAACATAATTTTACATAGTTGAAATCACAAAATAGAAACAATTTTATATCCTACTGTTTTCATGTTCTAATGTTGCTACTTAGCCTTTATAAATTAAGGACTGAAGAACATTCCACCAAAATATATGGTTGCCAATGACAACTCATAGACCTATACCTTTACTCTTCTCTCCTCAAACGGTCAGCTGTCTCCTGGGCTGCTGTACATGGTTCTTTATAGGAATCTTCAACTCAAAATGTATATGACTAAGTCCATTAGGTCCTCTTAAACTTGATTATCCTCCTAGGTTCCCAGCTACAGTATGGTGCCATTACCCTCCAAGTTCCCTTAGCCTTGCTCCCTTTCCCATTTTCTCACTTTAACATCCAAATCAGCAATTCTCATTGACGTTTTATTTTAAGATCTCTTTAATTTCTTTTTTCCCATTCTCTCTGCCATTACCTTTGTTTCTCCATTCTCATTTCAGCATTGACACACACTTGAGTATTGACACAACTTCCTAACTATTCTCCCCCCCATCCACTACCTACCAAACCACCAATGTCATCTTTCTAAAATGGATATTGAGCTCCTCACTATGTTGCTTAGATTCACCCAGTTGCTCACCATCACTATGGATAGACTCCAAATACCTTAACCTAGCGAGAAAGGATCTCAGTAATCTGACTTTTCCATCAATTTTACTTCCTGGGTACTGGATCTCTATCCCAGTCACACCAGCGGTGAGGTCCTGGCCAGAGCCTACAAGGCTGATGTCACTTACCTACAGACAGCCCCCACAGGAACTCAATAAAACCAGAGATTATTTGAAGGAAAGTCTAGATCAAAATCCTGGCAGACCTCCATGCTAGCTGTTGTCCCTAAGGCTGGCAGGAGAAATGAGCTTGTCTGAAGGCAAAAGAACAAAATTCAGGGAACCCACATAAAAGTGAAGTCAGGTTGGGGTGCCTGCATGGCTCAGTCACTTAAGTTTCTGATTCTTAATCTGGGCTCAGGTCATGATCTCAGGGTCATGAGATCGAGTCCCATGTCAGGCTCTGCACTGGGCATGGAGGCTGCTTGAGATTCTCTCTCTCCCTCTTCCTCTGCCCCTCCCCATCTCAAAAATAAATAAATAAATAAAGTGAAGTCAGGTTTAGGACATAAAATGAGCAACAGAGACCAAAGCAATTCTCTGAACTAAAAAGCAAGGGGTTGGGGGTGGGAGGGATGGGGTGGTTGGGTGATAGACATTGGGGAGGGTGTGTGCTATGGTGAGCACTGTGAATTGTGTAAGACTGTTGAATCATAGACCTGTACCTCTGAAACAAATAATACATTATATGTTAAAAAAAAAAAAAAGAAGAAGAAGAAGAAGATAGCAGGAAGGGAAAAATGAAGGGGGGAAATCGGAGGGGGAGATGAACCATGAGAGACTATGGATTCTGAGAAAAAAAACTGAGGGTTCTAGAGGGAGGGGGGGTGGGGGGATGTGTTAGCCTGGTGATGGGTATTAAAGAGGGGCATGTACTGAACAGAGCACTGGGGGTTATATGCAATGAATCATGGAACACTACATCAAAAACTAATGATGTAATGTATGGTGATTAACATAACATAATAAAATATATATATATAAAAATAATAATAAATTTTGAAGAAAGGCAAAAAAAAAAAGCAAGTGACTGTAACACTTATTTAAAAAGCTAAAGCTGCAGGCTAAGATCTTCCAAAGCTAAGCTTGGGACTACAGTTCAGGACTACAATGGGCTGTAGCTATAAGGAACCACTTAAAGTGTCCCAAGGTTCTAGGCTCTCTCCATATATATATATATATATATATATATATATATATATGCTGCTTCTACCAGAGTTCTCTCTGACCCTTCATCTGTCTGGCAAAGCCACTCTTCAAGTATCACCTCCTCTATGAAGTCATCCCTGAGTCCTAAGGCAATGTTAAATCTAGGTGACATTCTGGAATCAGCACAAAGTAAAGTATATATTGCATTTAGTAGTGGGCATCCAATTCATCTTAGAACCACAGAAAATCATTAGAAATGACTATACACACAGGAAGCCCTTCCCTGTACTACTTAAGAATGGAATTTGTTTTGCCCACTGTGATTTTTGATGTGGTGTGTTGACAAATGCTATAAAAAAACTTTAAAAGGCTAGATCAAGATCAGATGGCATGCCTAAATGACAGTCCCTGTATATGAATCAAAGGCCATTGATAAGCCAATAAATGCTACAAAGTGTCTAAAATTATTTTTAATTTTTTCAATTGAGTTATACTGAATATGGTCCTGATTAGTGGCAAAAATTATTATGCCTATAGCCTACCTCTTCCTCTTTAGAACAACAGACCTGTAGTTTGTTGAGAAGGAAGTTAATTTAGAGATTTGAGGACACACTCAGAAGACAGTTGGATAACTCTGGTTGCCATACATTATTGCTCTTTGTAAGTTAAGTTGACTCTTTGTGTCCATTCTACCTTAACTACACTTGAAAAGTTAATCCAGTTGGGCCATCAACTCAGAAAGGGATTAAAATCATTTTACAGCTAAAGACCTCCCTCTACAATGATTTTCTTCATTGTAAGGGAAATTAACAAGTGTTACATAAGTAGGTTTACCTAGTTCTAAATATGTAAATTTGTGGCATCAGTAAATCAGGAAAAACTGTCTCATTATCAAGGGGATTTTGTTTACCTGATTACTCTCATGGAAGCCATGCTAGGAACATCCCAGAACCGACACACTGGCTTACCAAGAGGACCCACTAGGGGGCAGTATAAATAGCAAAGTAAGGGGATGTGATTTTTTTTTTACAGTAACAAAACTGTCCTACAGATGGGAAGTCACTATTATTTTAATACTAGTAGTCTTTTGATTGGAGACATTATTAAAGTTCCCTGTAGACTAACCGTGTGGGTTACTATTTAACATCCTTAAATTGCAGTTGTCGATTAATTTGATCAAATGTTTTCATCTCTGTCTCAAGAGATTAGTCTTGTGGTGAACCAATCTTTCTAGTTTAGATGTTCTGTAGATAAATCTTTAGATGAACTTTCCCTCTGCGATTCAGATTCCTAAATGTTTATGCACCTCAAGTTCAAAATGATAGAACCAGCCCATACTTTCTACCCTTAGAGTTACATTTGTGACAAAATAAAAGTTACAGTGAGTGGCCAAATAAAAATGGGGCCCAAAACCTTGAACTTGAAGGAACTAATTCTTGAAAATTCAGTTTTCTTTAAGTGAATCATTTTGAAAGGTTGTCAGAATACTATCAGTGTAGGATGTTGAGCTTTATTCCCCATCCACACATGTTCCATGAAAGAATGTGGAGTCACTGTGAGCACTGCTCCAGAGAGCCCTGGACATCAGAGAAAATGCAAGTACCACCTCATGTAGTGTGGCATTGCATGTTTCCTATACCTAATTTCACTAACCCTATTTGAGTTGCATAAGCCCAGCATTCTAAACCGAGATACGACCCTGCCAACCTCATAAGCCTCTTGGTCCCTCTCCTCTGGGAACAGGAGAAATCTAAGGAGTAAGCCATAATGCTGACATTCTGCAACAGATGAGAATGGACAACAGCTGGGTCAGTTATCCTGGAACCAGAAAGTCACCTTAGAGAAGACTTGCAGATGAGGAGAAGATTGAACTAGATAACAAAGGCATATCAAAGACCTACATTTATTACACTCTTTTGCAACAGCCAGCTTAAGAGAAAACATTTTATTGGACCCACAGTGTCCTTATAGAAGTGAACTATATACCTGAAGCAAGAACATCAATCACCAGTAGATCACAGGGATACGACCAGCATTTTGTCTCTCCCAGTACATTAAAAATAACCAATAAATTATTCCAAAGAAGTCAGTGACATTTTATGACCAAATCTGTGCTGGTTACCTCTAAGAGCCTACCAAGAATTTTTAATCTATTTGGGAAGAGAGCCGCCACATGGGAAGCCTTCGGGTACCATTTGGCACTTACCTCTACCAAGCAGAGTAAATGCATGGTACTTTCTAAAGAAGGTGTATTAGTTTCCTGTGGTTACTCTGACAAATTACCACAAAATTGATGGCTTAAAACAACAGAAATGTGTTCTCTCACGGGTCTGAAGGCCAGGAGTCCGAAGTCAAAGTGTCAACAGGCAACATTCCCTATGGAGGCTTTAGGGAGAATTTGTTTTTTGCCTCTTCCAGTTTCTGGTGGTCTGCATTCCTCGACTTGTGGCTACATCAGTCCAATCTCTGCCGCCATGATGACACTGCCTCACTCTCCTCTGTGTATATCCAAATCTCCCTCTCCCTTCCTCCTGTAAGGACACTGGCTATGGCCTTGTCACACCTATATAATTCCGGATAATCTCCTCATCTAAAAATCCCTCCTTTAATTGCATCTGCAAAGACCTCTTTTCAAATAAGATTACATTTACAGGTTCTGGAGATTAGAACTCAGGCATATCTTTGAAAGGCCATTTTTCAGCCTACCCACAAAAGCAAAAGTTTACCGTGGGAAGAATAGTCAGCATTTGCTTCTTATTGCTGAGATGATGGGTCTTGAGAAGCACCTGTAAAGATGGCTAAGCTTTAAACTGGCAGGCACAAGAAGGTGGGCATTCAATGTGGAGGGACCAGCAGATGCAAAGGCCATCATGTGTTTTCAGCAAATGAGGCATGAGGCCATATGTGGGGCCCATGGGGAGTGATTATCACTGCTCATCAATCCCTGATGGAGGGCATGTAGTAATGAGCAAGGTCATCAGGCTGGGAAGTTAGGATGGAGCCAGATTATGCAAGCTCTTGAAACATAAGAAGCCCAAACTTGATCTAACAGGCAATGGGGAATCCTTGTGCATTTTTAAATGGGGAAGTACTATGATGGCTAATTTTCTAGGATCTTAAATAAATTACCACATCTTCCCAGCATGTACCCTTTTATTTATCCCTATCCTATCTCATTAGCAAAACTAAGCCACAATATTTATTATTTTCTTAAGTTATCTTTATTTGGAAACAGTAACAAGAATTCAGTATAATTCTCATAATGATAGGTTCTGCTACTGGACTTAGCCATATCTGTTGGGGGAAAGAAAGAACATATATATATATATATGGATATGTATGGAGATATATATATATATATATATATATACACATGTATATATATCCATTACTTCGCTTGAAGAAAAGGCTCTCTTCATGAGCAATTATTTATACATCTGGCTTATAATAAAATCATATCATGCAAATGAACTGGATTGACTCAAAGATGAAGTTCTGATTATAACAATATGGGGGCTTTGCAATATTCCATTAGGCAGAAAGGAAATGCTAGTCAGCAACCCAACCAGGAAAAACTATTTTGGTCCATAAATTATGCAGCTTTGTGTTTATTCAATTAGGTTAATCCTAAATGAATCCTTCTGTGAAAACTCTAAACACTGCAACATACAACAGGAAAGCAATGCTGAAGGGATGCCTGCAAGGAGGGTTGCCGATTGGATCTGCCCCACTGTGGAATGATTCCACTTGCTCATTCACTTGACTCCACAAGCATCTCCAACAGTGTGAGATCAGATTTAATAAAAACTCCGTCTGGCTCTGGGGATGTGCAAATCCAGGTGAGACCTTGCAAGTCCTTAAAATTTGACTGGGGCTCCTGCAACACCAAAATTTGATGGAGGTTTTATTAAACCTGTGAGAACCTTAAGAAGACATATTTTAAAAGCCAATATGAGTATTGGGAGGGCTGCCCTTAAGGGTGCATGTGAAAGCTCCTTTGTAGTATGGGGATCTGATGGGCACTTGTCCCTTTTCCTGACTCTACATTGAGTAAAGGAGGCCAGTATCAGAATCTATGCACTCATCTGCCTTTGCTATAATTCCATTTCTACATTAATAATAAATAATTAATTAGCCAGGTTAAAACTAATATATGAGAGCTTTTACATTTCAGGAAAAGACTTATGCCTCTCTGCAGCTGGCTTAGTGGCCGTTCTCTTCCTCTAGGCCTTGATGACAGTCACCTTGAAGCTCAGAGTTGATTTCTAATTGATAGAGATGCTACATACTATAAACTCAGTCTACTCTTTTTCATCTAGTGATATAGTCAACGCGGATTTAACTGCTTAGTTAAACTGAAAGCAAGTGGTGTCCCAAATAAGAGAAACAAGGAAGAAGTGGTAACGAGACAGCTGGGAAACATTATCTTTCCCAAGACAACAGCACAGGCAGCCAGTTACCATTGCAGTTTGGAGATAACAGTAAGTGAAAACCCTTTGTGATGCCCTCCCCACAGCCTGCAGCACCAAAATGTGGGTTATGTTAAAATTCCACAAAATGAAGATTTTAATTTGATGCCTTTGTATACCAAAAGAAACATTTTCAAAATGGTATTCACTGTAGTAATTTAATTCCTCTAAACCATCTGGAAGACACAACAATTTGGAAATCACCAATGGTAAACATGGTATCTTGTTTTCCCTTCTGCCACTACCATTTAAGCTAGGAAGACTCTCAAAGCCTTCTGGAGATGGTATGTTTCTATTGGGATATTTTTAAAAAAATGGAAACAATGAATGCATAGTGGTCTCACAGGGAGATAGACTCAATATTTTTAGATGATTCTTCAAAGCTCTAGCTCCTGCCAAACTTTGGAAATGTACATGGTCAATCTGAAGGTGCTCTGCTGGAGGGTCATTAAATTGCCAAACTAAGACTGTTTCCGGTTACTTTGAATAGATTGTTATTCAAGTGTGAACCTTTGACTAGAGTTTGTGGGTATCATAACATAACCACATAGTGCCAGAAATTCCATGTCTCGGGCCTTCTGTCAGCATAATATTTTGCTACCCCTAGATTTGTCCAACTTTTTATAGCACAGAAGAAGTGAACAATGATAGAACTAAGTCTCAAGGTTCTTTAAAATAAGGTATTTGTAGGCACATAGCTGTCATATTTTTAAAGAACAATCCCAGCTACAGCTTAAACTAAAATTTTGTTGTTCTCCTGCACAGTAACATAAAAGAAAATGTCCCATAGCTATTCAGACTCAAATTCCTGAGGCTCAAGTTGCTTGTTATGGTTGTAAGACTATTCCTATTCAGGAATGGCTTATCCAGTTGACCAATTCAGAAGTTAAGTCCATTCAAAAATAAAATGATAAACCTGGCAATTAGGGACTAGGGTACCATTATGGCCTTGGTCAAACATGGACATTGCAATTTTTCAGATACAAGAAGTGTACCAAAAAAACTTGAACAGCTTTCTACCATCACCATCACCACCCCCATTACTTGCTCTGTCTCTTCTATGTATTGGTGTGATTATGTGTGTGTGTGTGTGTGTGTGTGTGTGTGTGTGTGTGTGTGTGACCTCAAGCATTATCAACCATTATTTTGATCAAGACTATTGATTCTTTGGGCGCCTGGGTGGCTCAGTTGGTTAAGCGACTGCCTTCAGCTCAGGTCATGATCCTGGAGTCCCGGGATCGAGTCCCACATCGGGCTCCCTGCTCAGCAGGGAGTCTGCTTCTCCCTCTGACCTTTCTCTCTCTCTCAATCTCTCTCTCAAATAAATAAATAAATAAATAAATAAATAAATAAATAAAATTTTAAAAAATATATTAAAAAAAAAGACTATTGATTCTTTTGACCTGATCATAGCTGGAACGATGTCTATCTCTTTCACCATACCTTTCGCCATAGCCTTATCTGTTATCAGTTCCTATGATTCCAATTAAAAAGTGGAATACAAGTATTACTAGTGTATTTTTTAAGAACACAGAACAAGTGTTATTTTCTCTACATCCTTCCATGACTAATGAGGTGCCTTACCCAGAGGAATTGCTTAACAAGCAGTTAAATTGACTTGGATCTATTCAGAGTTTTCCAAAATACCTAAACAAGAACTAAAAAAGTTGCAAATTTTAGGAGGAAAGCTCTTGTGTAATAAGAGGTTTACCCATTTCTAGTTTAAGACAAAAAAAAACTGTGGATAAAAAATTCAACACAATAATAAATACATACATACATAAATTCAACACATAACTTCTCAAAATCAACCCATTTATAAATAATTTATAAATAATACCTATCATCTGACAAAATGATCTATAAACATACTGATTCATTCATTGAATTGACACATTTTTATTGAACACCTACTATGTGCTGATCTTTTACTAAGGTGTCAAGTTTTCAAATGGTCATACAGAGGGATGGATAGGTTGTCTGACATAAAACCTGTCTCTGAGTGATCTTTGTGCTTGCTGCACAGGAGTGAAACCTTACAGAAGGTCAGAATGTCAGGTACAAGACAGGGCTGTGTACTTACTCTAGGATTCCTTGTCTTTTTTTCAATGGCTTTATCCCCTTAACTCACATGCAGTTCCTTTTTCTCTAGCTCTATGTATATGCCCAGAGATTATTCACATTTCATGTTAGAAATATTACATCTGTAAAGAAAGCTAAAGAATCAGTTTATGAAATGTTCATTTTGTCTCAATAAAATTGCTAGCCAACATGTTTGGCATATGAGCTCTGATTTCTCTTGTCTCTCAGTCCTAAGCCACTGTGACATGGGAGACTCTCAGTAAGATTACTAGTGACAAGATGGTTACCCCAAATTCTGATCACCTGTGGATTCCTTAAAAGAGACAGAGCATTCCATTTGTTTTGCCCTCTCTGTGTACCTTCCATCCTACCTTCTTGTTCCAAAATATCACCACAAAACCTCTCTCCTTTTCTCCTCCATGGGCCTGGGCTCATCGGCTTCTACTTCCTCTTCCCTTACCTCTAACTCCAGCCTCGATCACTGATGGTATAGACCGAGGTCTGAAAACACACCACAGTAAATGTATTAATCTCCAAGATGACCCCTCCACTGATTCCTAGTGGCTAATATAAACCTCCTGTTCTCTTCTCAGCAGCTTCTAAAACACGTTTGATAAACTCATCATTTAGGCAACCTTCATGACCACAGCCAGATCTTCCCTGGGCTAATAATTGTCTCCCATAGGTAATTTTTTTAGGCTACTGATCATTTGTCTTACTAATCTCTCTATTTGTTCCTGCAGCTAATAGCAGATCCCCAAATACCCTCTGTAATTTTCTAACAAGCAGAATTTCAATTCCCCATAAAGAAATCCCACTTTAAAGTGTAATTAAAGACCATCTAAGAAAAACAGAGCCAATTTTGAACAACCCACAAGCAATTTTTTTCCTCTGCCAGGAGGAAGGGTGTTTAGGGAAAATTAAAAATCATTTTGCAAAATTATAAACAGGTTTAATGCAACCATTTTGATCAACGGTCCTGTTATCAAATAATCTATCTAAAATTAAGGTAATGGATTTTAAAAGGAATAGATTGAATAAAAATCATCTGCTATTCAACAGGCATAACAACCAAGCAATTACTAATTCTGTTTATAACTACAGCCCTTTACTCTTTTTAAAAGGGCAATGAAAGCAAAACTTGGTTTGTGAGCTCCTATTAAATTAGCATTGATTTTGTTTTACTGCCAAGCTAAAGAAATATCAACATTAAGGAGTTCTTTAACCCTACTTAAAGTAGGCACACTTACATGGAATTTAGTCCACAGGTTTCTTATCTTGCTATTTACAATGAAGTAAAAAAAAAAAAAAAAAAATCAACCCCAGCATAGAAGTTGTATGCATGGCTATAGAAGAAAATATGACTATTTGAGAAATTGTTAGAAAGCAGCAGTACACTATTAAGTAGGGCACAAGATGGTTTATGCTGTTTAGCTGTAAACTCACTGAAGTGCAATCCAATGTTAAATGTTAACAATTGCCTGCATTTGATCCATTACAGAAAGGAAGGGCTCACTTAAGGCAAACAGTGACAAAGTTATTTTCTCAATAGTTCTTATATTTGTAAATATTTAAGGTTCTTTGGATGCAAAATATTTTGGGTTGTTTGGAGGCAAATATAAAAGACAGGGAAAGATACATGTATTAGATTAAACAGCAAATAAAGTACAGCCTTCCTATTTTTTTTAAAGTTCAAATGAGAAATAAAAGCAATCAAGCTGTGACACATAAAAATTCCAAAAGCTATGACAAAATATGGCACAGTGTTGAGAGAGGTGTCAAAACCACTCAAGAAGTAAGCTCTTGGTGCAGCCGCTATGGAAACAGTATGGAGGTTCCTTAAAAATCTTAAAGTAGAACTACCATATGATCCAGCCATCCTAACTTAGGATATATACCCAAAGGAAATAAAATCACTGTCTTAAAGAAATGTCTATACTCCCATGGTCATTCAGCATTATTCACAAGAGCCAAGACATGGAAACAACCTAAGTATAAGTATCCATTGACAGATGAATGGATAAAGAAAATGTGATACCACACACACACACACACACACACACACACACACACACACAGTGAAATATTATTCAGCCATTAAAAAAGGAAATCCTCCCATTTGTGACAACATGGATGGAACTTGAGGGCATTAAACTACGTGAAAAAATTCAGACAGAAAAACACAAATACTGTATGATCTCACTTACATGTAGAATTTATAAATGTCAAAGTCATAGAAACAGAGTGTAGATTAATGGTTACCAGGGGTGGGGGAAATGGGAAGATGTTGGTCAAAGGGTACAAACTCTCAGCTATAAGATGAATAAATTCCAAAGATCTAATGGACAACATGGTGATCACAGTTAACAATACTGTATTATATACATTGTATACTTGAAAGCTGCTAGGAAAGTAGATCTTAAATGTTCTCACCATAATAACAATAACAAAAAAAGTTAATAATGTGAGATGAAGGATGTTTGAACTGTGTTAAGCATGTCACAATATATACATGCATCAAACCATTACACCATACACCTTTAATTTGTACAATGTTATCAATAAAGCTGGGGAGGAAAAAAAGAAAGTCGGCAGATGGAGCTAAGTCTGGCTGATATCAGCAAAGATGTCTCGCACCAAGGTTGTTGCAAATATGATAGCAATGTGTTGGACTCTCCTACTCTGCAAGAACCTGATCTTTTTCAGATTATGCGAACCTAAAACTGACGGAAAGAAAGACAGCTATTAAACTTGTGTCAAAAGGCCTTTCCATAATGGAAATGTACTAGCCATTTTGAAATTTAATAATAACCCTTTAGATCTTTCTAAGCCCCTAGAAACAATTTCTTTTAAAGTATAGTGTAACTTTAAATGAGTTCTCCATATTCTATTTTTCTCTTACATATTACTATGTTAGGATATGTTGGGCATCTCAGGAGTTTCTTTTTATAAGTAAAAACAGAGAATTAGAGAGTGCAAACAAATTCTCTGATCAAGGTAACCCAGAGCACTCTCAGTCATTAAAGGGCTTGTTCCCAGAGCCTATCTGGGTGTCCCAAGAATATTGGAGCATGGATACCACTAACCTGTCTATTAGGTTCCTACTCAAATTATACAACTTGTTCTTCTTCTAATGATACAACAGAGGATATAGGGGAACTAAAATTTATTGCATCTTTACCATGTGGCTAGCATTGTGCTAAGCCTGTTCCATGCATTAGTGTATTCAATCTTAGCAACAGCCCTATGCAGATTCCCATTTTACGGAGGAGGAGACTTCCACACACAACCAACTTTAGTGTAACTTCAGTCACGCCAAAAAACTGTATAGTTGCTATCAGATAGCAAAATCAATAGAGTTCCAGAAACATCAGACGCTTGAAAATTTTTGCTCGCTAGCTGCAAAAATTCATTATTGCAATCAATGGTCCCCAGGTTTTTTTTTTTAGTCACATACTGCTCTCAGAAAAAAAGAAAAATTCTTGTGCACACACCCACAATATATACATATTTATTTATTATAAATTATGTAATATATGATATATATTGCTGTCAATAGCTAATATTTCAAGACATAATATCAGCTTAGGGCAAGGTTCATGGTTTTAAAATACTAGATGTAAATCATATGACAAGCTTTCCTGATCATTTTGAATATTTTTGGCTAAACCTCTTGTCAGAGTATGATTTGTTCAACATCAATTTTACTGTGTGAAGTAACTGAAGAAGAGTCCATCTGGCAGGAAGGAAGAGGTCAGCTCTTCAGTTTTCTTGTGAGTTACTTGTGCATTTTTAGTACTAGATTAAAACTAATTCCTTTACAGAAGTCTGGTTAAACTACTTATTAAGTGAGGGCTTAAACAAAACAAGATAGCATTCATAAATACATATGACACATAAAAAGCAGTGCATCTAAAGACCAACATAGGTGTCAGGGTTCCCCACATGCCCCTCCATCCACCCCGGGGGAAACATTGTAACGCCCTCTTCTGGTCCATCGCTTGGGAGTCACGTGATCACCAGCTGTGGGGTGGGGAAGTCCATATCTTAGATAACTGGTGGTTTGATTTAATTTCTTTATATAAATTAATATAAATGTTAATATATCTTTTCTACCTCCCAATGCCTCATGTGACTCACCTAGTGCTGGCCCCAAACTTGACTACTACTGCTCTAGTAAAGAGGGTTAGAAGTCAGCCTAGAAGCATATACACTCCCTTTAATACAAGGTCTTCTTGATTGATTTTAACTAATTTCCCAAGACACATCTACCTAATTTCTCAAGACAGAAGGAGATGGAGACATTATTAGAAAATGGTTAGAAGCCCCAGCCCCGCCATGTACTAACCACAAGTTACTTTACCTCTATGAGGTGCGCTACTTACTTCATCTACAATTGTGAGGCTTTGTTGAGCAACACTTAGAAAATACTTAAGAGACATAGCGTAAGCACAATAAATATCCACTGAATTATCACAAAATATTTCATGCTAAAAATATTTTAATGGGCAATCTCCCATAGGAAATTATCTTCCCAGGAATTAGGAAAGCCACATACAATTACCATACAGTTATTCATATTCTGTGGAACCCTTTCCACAGGCAAAGCCTGATTACATCAATATATCATTATGCCAATTGAAGTTCTAAATTGAGTCCCAACCCTTGACCTGGGTTCATAAGAGACAGATTCAAACAATAATCATTTGACTTAAATAAATAAATAAATAACCAAAAAATACAGCTGTTTGGGGGGGGAGGAGGGTGCAGAGTGAAGGAGTTAGAATAAATCAGTGCTCCCCAGACCGGCCGAATTAGCATCACAGGGGGCTTGTTAAAAATGCATATTCTCAGCCCAATCCTAGACCTTCTGAATCAGAACTCCAAAGATGGGTCTTGTATATTAACAAGCCCTCCCAGTGATTCTGATACATTCTTGAGTTTGAGAATTGTTAGTATACATTGTACCTGTCTTCTAAAACGAAGAGATAAGTAAGATTTACAGTCTCCCCTAACAGGTGCATTCACTTCCTCTATATAATTTCCCTATAATGAAGTAAACTCTCCTCCCTTGTGGACATTACAATGTTAGAACAATAATAGGGATAATCATCCTTGTTAAATTTGGTTTGGTTTGGAAAAACTACTCAAAGTTAAACACAAACATTTGGCTACAATTCAGGAATGAATTTGTTTGGTTATAAATTCAAGATTGTTCATGATACGTTTTTAAATATAATCTTAATTCGTGAGTTAGAATTTCCAATACAATTTGGTACAATAAATAAATAAAATTGAATACCTGTTTGTTCTTAGTTTTCTTTTTCTTAGTAACTGTTCCATTTTCTTAGTAACACATGTATGTTTCACAAATGTTTTTAAATAAGGAAAAATAAACTTCTCTACTTAATTTTCTCAATATTGCACTTGATATTATTAGCTAAAAAACCGGTTACCCTTATTATTATTTTACATTTTCAGTCACTTTAACTCAGTACAAGTTGCTATTCGTTTGCTTTTTTTTTTTTTTTTTTCTGCCTTCTGTTCAATCTGTAACTATGCCTGCAGCCCCACAGATAAATTTTGGAAAGGAAGGAAAGGAAGTCCTGCACATTTTTGAATAATAAAAATAGACTTCTAGCTAAGTAATTCTAGATGTTTTATTTACTGTTTAAACTCAGGTGTGCATATTTAAAAGTACCACCAAAACCCAGAGAGCTGGGTCTCCTATATAAACTACTTTCCCTTAATACACATGACCCTCCCTTTGAATTAAGCACTATTTATTAATGAGCTGCTTTCTTATTTACACATGGTTTGGGACCTGCTGGCAGAGACTTTTGCCCACTCACACTATAGTATTTGTAAGACAGAATGTGGGTGATTTCAAGGCTTAGATGGCCTTTCAGGATTAGGAATGACAAATAAAATGCAATATATTTGCAAAATTTGGTGAAAGAAGAAGAGAACATTCTCAGATAATAAAGTATGGCCCAAGTCCAGACAGCCAGCTGTGAACTTGATTCTTTAAAAATGATTTACATGGTCCCATTGCACTGTCTCTATAATTTTCTTTTTACACATCAGTCTGGATCTAGATTATATATGTAAGATTTATTTGGTGTTTTTTGTTCATTTTGATTTATTATTACACTATTTGGACTCAACTTTCTCTGAAATGTCTTCTATGAAAAATGATGTAACATTTATTGCATTTATTATACTTAACGATAAAACTTTCAGTAAATTCACCAATGTAAAAAATGGTCAAAATAACATCCATTTAATTTAATGCAACACATGATTTTACTTTAAGAGATTTTACATGCATAAAAATCCCCAAGATTTTAGCCTTTATTTAGGGCAACTTGCTTTCAGCAGGACACTAGTTTGAGTCAATTCTTTTCCATTTTAGATTACATAAGGGTCAAAACTCTTATGTGAACCTCATGGTTATGTGTGGGACATGACAAAGAAAGGCAAAAGCTAACCATTTTTTCTAGCCAAAAATTTTAAATACTGTTTCTTATTTGATTCTACCTCTTTCATGTAAGATTTAAGTGTTTTATTTCTCCTACCAAAAAAAAGAGCTTATAAAATATAATTCTAAATCAACTTTTTGTGGTTAGATATATACTCCTAAATGGAACAGAATGACTTCAATTTAAAATGCTTTCAAATCTACAGTCACGCTGTAAAACATGCAATCCTTAGTTGGGGATGGATTAAAAGGGTTAACATATCTTTTCAAGTTAATTAAGACTCAATTTGAACTAACTCGATTCTTTCCCCCCAATTTAATGCTTCCATTTTTTACCAGTGACCTGAAAACATCTGATTTCATAGATGCCAATGGAGACAAAAAGCCCCAAACACCGAAGAATTGATTTTCCTTGCAATGGCAACATGTTCATCTTGTTTAAGCTGGTTAGTAAAGTTCACATTTCCATGTCTAACACTCCAAATTTTATATTCATGCAATTTAAACACCTTATTAATGTTGTCATAGAATGCTTAAGTTTATTTTCTTGACCTATGATTAAATTTAAAATTTTGATTATTTCTCCTATAACTTATTGTGAAACCAAAGGCCTAACATTTCATAAATCTTTTAAGGAGTTGTAAATATGCTACCATGAAATTACCTAATTACATATTTTACGGTCCAACCCATAAGTAAAAACAATCCATCGCATTAAAAACAAATGAATCTAAAGATGCTTAATTCAGTTGAGGAGATATCCTAACTTAAGGGTTTTTTAAGCCCTGACCAAATAATATCATTTGTATTTGATGGAAAATGCAATTGCTATACAGAAAAAGACAAACTGTGTTTAAAAAGAAAATGAAACTTCCCTTATTTTTGTAACAGAAAATATCATTCAAATTCAACCTTGTCCCCAACATGTCACCATCACTTTGACCTTCACCAGGGAAAGTTAGACCAAACTGAGAAATAAGTGTTGGGCTGGTGGGGAGCGGGGGGAGGCAGGGATGGAGATAGGGGATGGGGGATGAGAAACTAAGGAACATTAACTGGATAAAACACTAAGCTCACACAAATGAACCACTGATCCAAAACACTTGAGCTCTAAACGGAGGCTATTTCACATCAAATCATCATATCTTAGCACTGAGTTTTTGTTCAGGCTCCTTTTTCTTTCTCTTCCCCTTTGAAAGCTGAAACTAGGCAGATCGGTAATTTTTACAATGAGAAGTCAGGGTAATGTTAAATCATCAGTTTATTTTAACTTGGAAAATATCAACAATTTATAATTTGTTAACCATCCTATTGGCTTTATTTTTTTATATGGACACGTTCCTTTCCATGTAACTTACTCATTAGAAAACAAGTTCATTTATCACCGTTCCAATACTATTGTTTTAGTAATAGAAGTTCACTAAACAATCACCAAGTTTCAGAGCCCACTCATTCTGCTGGCAGCTGGCCCACTCTAATCACTAACTGTTAAACCTGCATTTGATCACTAATACACTAAAACATTCCTAATGACATGGAGGTAAGACAAGATAAGCCCACCCTCATAATGAATGACTCCACAAAAGCAAAGTGGCAAAAGTAATTATAGAATCACATGGACCGCTGGCCTTGAATTGTCATGGACATCCCATTTCATGTTCAGCTAAAACAACTCAGAGATAACCTTATGTTCAGCAGAAGCGGGATTTGTGTCACCCATGTACTTCAACTGACACATACTTCTGTTACAAGAACTAACTGTTCTATAGGAAAGCAGCTTCAATTTCTTTATTATCAAGATGAATGAAACAGTTGTCCACAGTCAGATTGTATCCTGACTACAGAAAAAGCCTTGTGGAAATAGAAGAAAATGACTTAAATGTTGCAATTATCTTGTGTTGAGTTTTATTAAGTACCATTCAGCATCACCAACTTCCCATGCATTCCCATAAAACTTCACAAGAAGTTTTAAAGTACACATGAAATATAATTAGTCGTAATTACAAAAACATGAGTGCATTTAAATATGTCACATGTTAAATCTAATTATAATAAAGACAAATCTAATCAACGTTCTAAATAAAGATGCGACAAAAGTTGTATAGAAATATTTAAAATTACTTGTGGTGTTTAAAATATGTCAATGCAAATAAAATCCTATGAGCAAAATAATAAATTTAGCCCACCATTCCATTACAGTTAACATGGAAAACGGAAAATTTCTTTTTTTAACTAAGCAAGTAAAAGATTGCTTCACCGAAGCGACACTACAACAATCCAGTTGCTCCATCATAAAACTGAGCCACACGATCGAGCCCGTGACACTGTCACTTTTATCCAGATGGATATTTTTCTCCACAGCCTGTTAATAGACATTGTCAAGGTGATGATAAACACCAAAACCTAGGCACATATATCAATATACTCTGTGATGGGAAGGGGAAAAGAAACGAAAATAACCACAAATTTTAAATAGACTTACTGCTGTGATAATCTCTACAACAAATGCAACATGTCAAGGTATTTCTAAACATTAACCATTTGTTTGAGTTCTAGGCCTAAAATAGCATCATCCTAATCTTATCAATTTGAGGTTGAGAAAAAGACCATAAAGTCAGGGACGTGTTTGCTCTTCTAGCACATGCGATTCCAATTACTGCTTTGTTACTCCAAAACACTAAATATTGGGTTTTTGATAAGCTGAAATTAATAAGAAGTGACAAATGAGACATAGTGTAGTCAGGATAAGAAATTTATAAAGGGAAGAAAAATGTTGCCAGGGCATGGGAAAAGAGGGAAGGAATGTTTCTGAAATTCTAAAAAATCTTGATCCAGGAAATTGGATTCCATAGAGCATATTTATTGTGTTTTAAAGATTATTATACAGACCACTACTTTAAGCTTGTGCTAGGAAGAAAGTATCATTCTTATTTCTCATTTTGCTTTGGATACCAAAAAAAAAAAAAAAAAAAAAACCCAGAACTAAATTTGGGGCTCACAGCTAAAAATTTACAAGATTTTTAAATTTTTTTTGTTTTATTTTTTCAATTTACCTTATCTCAGCTTTTTACATTTTTTCATATTACATCTATTCATTTTACCTTATTTTATGTATTTTGAAAAGCTGCTTCAAATTTTTGGACAGAAGTGGGAATAAATGCCCTATTTCATTCCTTATGAAGGTGGGAATAAATGCCCTATCTCATTCAGTCTGTCTCCCTTTATTGTAAGATGCATCATTAGCGTCTATGCCACTAACAGGGGGCAATAAACAAACAAGAAACCCACTGCCAATTGAACTTTGACACATCATCGATTATAAGATGCATCCTGATTTCAGAGATGATAAATGTGAAACAAAAAGTCCATCTTTGAATCAGTGAAATACAGTAACATCATTCACATCACTATGTTTGTAAGTATTTATTGACAGTTCAATTTGGTGCTAGGTTTTGGAGGGCAAGGTCAAGAACTCAAATTGTGAAGATGGGCAAGATGTTAGCCATCATCTTGACCATAAGAGGTTATTTTACAGATGAAGAAATGCAGAAGAGAAGACATAGTCTGAATCCTCAAGAAGCTTATCATCTCATTGCAACTTCAATGATCACATGGCATTGTAATATGAATTGACTGCCCATCACTTACTCAAAGAACGAGATGCATTTATCACACATATGTATATTAAGACTAAAACTAAACCTGCACTTAAAAAGCTTTTCTTTTTCTATGAAAAAAAGACACACCACAATACCAACTGAGCATTCTCTTACGTCTCATTTTTTTCTGAAAAATATAAATATTTTCATTTCTGGCACTCAATTATTACTGAAGAGCTCCTACCATCAGTAAAATCTGTTGCTTTATTGAAACATTTAAGCAGGCATGAGAAAAGCCATCCCACATAAAAGTATCCCATGTTGGAAAGAGAATTTGACTCCTTGGGTTTTACGTATCTAGAAGATAAATTTTACATAGATTTTGTGAAACTCTAAATATGAGTGAAAAATAAAATTTCCCTTGAGCTTCTAGTGTTGTACATGTATATAGAGAAAATGAGTCATTTGAGTCAAAATTTCTGATTTTGTTAAATGGTAACTATAAAGAGATTTTTATTTTTCATCATTCAAAGATTAAGATACATTATCTTTATCCCTCTAAAATTTCTAATTGAATGATAAATCTTATATATGTAGCTTCAACATCAAGTTACACTCCAGTTACAGTCGAGACAACCCAATATCCAATCTAATTATACACACACAGACACATATATATGTGTGTGTGTATATATATATATATGTATATATATATAAAGAACACCTAGTGAAATTAAATCTGATTGTAGATAATTGGCAATATGAATAGTTGGAAGTTAATAGTGACTTTGCCTAAACACACAACATTTAAACATTAATGATGGTAGAAAGCTAATTAGTAAAATTTAATTGGATGTATGCAAAGCGGTATAATGAGAAGAATTAAAGCATATTTAATTTTTAATCCAAACATAAACTCTGAAGTAGAAAACCAACTAAAGCCAATCATTGTAAAAGATAGATTGACACATTTTAAAGACTACCCTATTAGCACACAGAATGAATAGATATCTAAAATTAAACACAGTAATATATTCTCTTGTGCCTTTAAAAAAACACACACAATTATCTAAACTGCTCAAAGAGAAAAATTTGAAATGGTAAGGCAGACAAATGTATATGGAAAATGACCCCATGGAATATAGTTTAAAAAATGAATTGAATTTTATTATATGCAGATAAGCATCCATAGCAAGTGATTCAGCATACCTAGAAACCTAGAAAGCAGCCAAGGTAAAAGGAGACATATCAGGGATAGCGCCCAATTTCACTGAATCTGATATCAGGGCAATATGATATGGAAGTCAAAAGGGTCAGTGCTATTTCAGGGAATATATGTTACAGAGAAGTCGATAGTTCCTCTCTGTACACATGATATTGACACCACATCCAGAGCCTAGGGTTAGGGAAAAGGTTCTGTGTAGAGTGGATCACAGTCCTAGCTGTGATCATGATCCATGATCATGTGAAGAACTTTAAAATACCGATGCCTAGGCCCCCACACCAGGAATTCCAGTTTAACTGATGTGGGCTGGGGTCTGGCCATGAGGATTTTTTAAAGCTGTCTCAGAGGTTTCTACTGGCCATCCAGTGTTGAAGACTCTGGTTTGGAAAGACCTTGGGGCAATTTTTTTTTTTTTTGCCATTAATTGGTCCTGGTTTTTGCTGATTGGTAAGTGTGTATCTTTTTCTTGGAAGTGAGTATAACTTTTTGTTCTTGCCTAATATTCTTCAAAATAGAAATGTGATGTTGGCACACAAACATGAGATAATGTCAAAATTATAAGTCAGAGATATGTTATCTTAAGCACTACAATCAAGTTTTCAATGTTTTCCAATGTCTTCTCTGTGTGATAGACAATTATGCTAAGTACTGGGCATTGAAAAAGCCTGGCTTTATGGCTTCTCGGCAGGGAACTTAAAATATGACATAATCAAATATGAGTTGTGTTTGCCTGAGTCCTTAGTAACAACAGAAACAACTCTGACTAATTTAGGCAGAAAAGGAATTCTCAAAAGGCTACTCTCTAGAAAGTCAAAAACCAGACTTGAGGTTACAAACTAGGAACAGCGGCCCAACATACTTCATGACTGTCTTGTGAGAGCCCTGCTGCTTTGGGGCACAGGCCTGGCCATGCACCAGCTCCTTACACTTTTTGGCATCCCCAGTGCAGGATGCAGGGGATATATAGCTAAACTCCCCACTCGTGCCAGAATGGAATCCTAGTTCCATTGAATGGAGTCCTACTGAAAGGAGCCTATCCATCATCCACACCAGAATGGAGTTCTAGCAGTTCCTGCTTCTGTGTCACCACTCACTGAATCTAAATCAGCAAACAATGGTCATGTGTCCACCGCTGGCTCTCGAGGACGCTGGCAGAGCCTTCATCTGGCATCTTCTATGCCCATAGTGGAACATGTTCTCTACTTCCCACTAAGATTCATAAGGTGGGGAATTCTTCACACAGAAAAGGAGTTTGTTCACTGAGAAGCCTAAAAAGAATTCTCAATGGCCTCTACATTTCACTTTTCCCAGAATTAAGCAAAACTTTAGGAAATGTCTTGGTCTGCATCTTAGTTCTGTGTCTATAGCGTGCTGTATCTGAAACTAGACTTAACTTCAAGTTCCCAAGTTCATTTTTATGTGTCTTGGGTTCTTCAGTCTCTCCAACACTAATGTAATGTTGCTCAGTTCATACCTAGCACACCGAGTTCTTACACTGCTTTCCCACATTGTGCTATGATATGCTCTTATATCTAAAATTTGCCAAGTTTGGGTAGGTATTAACATATTGTAAAAAACTGATGCTTCCTTAGTTACATGTGGCACCTGAAACAACCATGTCCATTACCATACATTGGACATTTATCTTAAATTTTCCATTTTACATCATAAGTAGATCTCATTTTTAGAATGTACATACACCAGGTGTATGCCAGGAACTATGAGGTTTAACATGATCCTGTGGTCTTGAGATCCTAACTTGCTGAGGAAAGAAAAGTTTATGCTGGCTCAAGGACATCTCAAAAATTCTTCTCCTTGACTGTGATGCTTTGATTACTTCTAAAACATTTTCTGGTCCTGTAAATTATAGCTCCTCCTGCCATTTGTTGGCAGACTCTTTGAAAGGAATGGTTAATATATATCTTTTCAGAAACAACTGAATGGTATGATTTCAAACCTACACAGTCACTATTTAGCATTTCAGCCTTGTTCTGACAGGTGAATCCAAATCTTCTCTTTTGGAATATATTAGGTTATTCCTGCAAATACAAAATCAAATGAGGTACAGGTCTGTGATTCAACAGTCTTACACAATTCACAGCGCTCACCATAGCACATACCCTCCCCAATGTCTATCACAGACCTGTACCTCTGAAACAAATAATACATTATATGTTAAAAAGAAAAAAAAAGGAAGAAGATAGTAGGAAGGGAGAAATGAAGGGGGGAATCGGTGGGGGAGACGAACCATGAGAGACTATGGACTCTGAGAAACAAACTGAGGGTTCTAGAGTGGAGGGGGGTGGGGGGATGGGTTAGCCTGGTGATGGGTATTAAAGAGAGCACGTACTGAATGGAGCACTGGGTGTTATACGCAAACAATGAATCATGGAACACTACATCAAAAACTAAGGATGTAATGTATGGTGATTAACATAACATAATAAAATAAAATAAACAAAATCAAATGAACCCTTAACCAAAGTTTTCTCAGAGGTATTTCTTTCAATGGGAAACTTTCTTTTCTCATGAAAAGGAAAGAAGTTATCTTTACCCAAAAACAAGCATCCAGTCCAAACCAGAACATGTATGAAGTAGTTAGTCCCAATATACAGTTAACAGAAGTGACTTGGGAAGGACCCCAGTATTCCCACAAACTATTTTCCTAATGCCAAACTCTAAAGTTCTCTTTGGAAAAATAAAACACAAGTCAGGTGAGTTTTGAAACACAAAGAACATTTCTAAACGCAAAGGGCTCCAGCTTTCAACAAAAAGGAAACACAAACAGGGCTTTTATGAGTTACCAGATTCTACTAATTCTATGCATTTTTTCTATGGAGAAGGTGCATGGCTTCCAAGAGAATCAAAAAGGGATACATCTTTAAAAATACAAGTTAAGAAACGGTGCTCTAGAATAAATGGTGCTCTAGAATAAATGGGCTCTAGAATAAAATTAAAGAGCCCCTTCCCTGTTCCAAAGGTGGATTCTTCAACTACCACCACCCAACCTTCTAACTGAAACAATGAAAGATAAAGTCAATTTTTGAAATTCAACATTTCTCTAGAGTCCTAGTTTCCAAATGTCTTAGATATAAAGACACAAACTGCCAACAACTTTATCTTAAATGGATTTCTTATAGAAGACTGAATTATTCTTCCACACCCTTGGGAGCAGTGAGTTTTGAGTGGGGACTCCATCCAGTGTTTATAGACATGATCACCACCATTCACAAGCTTAGTCACCACATGGTGACAGGTAAAAGAACTGTTCAAGAAGCGGAGATGTCCCTCTGAGGTAGGAGACATCATCATATAAAAAGAGGGAAAGAGTAACCATGAGTATGGCATTAAACCATAAAAATGGCATTTTTCAAACATTAAAATGCTACTCAGCAGTTTAAAAGCCTAAATGGTACAGTAGGCTCTTCTGATACTTTCCATTGTGTTCCCACAAAATTCAGAGGAGATGGTTGTCATCAGATATGGCTAAATGCTTCTTTTTTAAAATCTTTTTTTAATACTAAAAATATTCTTATCTTATAATGCAGACAACCCAGTCCTCATCCATTTGTGAGTATCAAATAAGTCACTAGCCTGTTTTTCAGAAATTAGTTTCTCTCAAAGTGTCCTCCATTATTTTTAGGAGTTCCCTTACATTTCCCAAAGCATATTACCGGAAACACTAGACCCAGAAGATGCTCCACAGAGAAAGAGACTCAAAGTCCAGGAAATACTGTACCTAGATCCCTCCTTGGCAAGAAGCCATGCACCTTTGATCAGTATGAGTGCTGAGAAGTCTCATTTTGCTTTCTTTAGTCCAAAGTCACTTGACTCCTGACCCAGAAAGTGAAGAGTTTGTTTGAAGGATATGTTTACTTTCAGTTATAGCATTTGGTAACATTTATGACTTCATACTTGTGAAGTGAGTAGGGCAAGCATTAGCTGCCCCGTGTTGGAGATGAGAAAATTGAGGCATGAAAAGGTTAAATCATCTGTTTAGTGTCATCCAGGGTCTAGGTGACAAAGCTAGGACTCAAGTCCAGTGCTTTTTCTGCCCTGGAGCCTCTGAACAGCCACAAGAAGCTGGGATAGTCACTTACTACATGTCATCTAAACACAGAAATACACCTAGGTCTTCAGAGAAGCCATTGTAGAAAGATGTCCTAGGTCACAGGTCCGCAAATTCCTGATCTCATTGTCCAATGCAAATACCTTAGCAAGGCCAGGAAATTCTTACTGCTTTCTTTCACTAACCCACACCTAAATTATGTGTCAGCCTTTCTCAATTCATACCCATTAGTGATGACAAATCTCCTGAAAATTTCAAGAAATGGTGAAATTTAATGAATTGGAGAGAGAAAATATATATAAACCTTATATTTAAGGTTTAAAAGACTTTTTTAAGCCTTTAGGAATGTAAAAGTACTCATTAGTTTATGAAACATGAAATATATCAATTGTAATTTGATTTGTTCACAAAATCATTAGGTTTCGTTGTTCAAATAAATAATTCGATGGGTTAATTGAATTTACATTTAAGTGTATTATATTTTCATATAAAGGGAATATTATATTGCCAACCTTTAAACAATTTAGCTGGTTTTCATAATTTTGAATTTTTGAGAAGCAGGCAAACTCTTAAGAACAAATGAAATATTATATTCCAGTAACACAGAAGGTTATTATATTTTCTGGGCAGAGTCCTCCAGTATAGGACAGAAGAGAGACCATAGTTTTAACCAAAGAGCTCAGGGAAAACAAAAGAAAGAAAAACATTTTTTGAATGAAGTTGTTGTCACATGCAAGTATATCTGATCAGCTTCTACTATCCAGAAGTTTCTACAAGAAATATCTGCTTTTCAGAAGCTTCTTATGCATCTTTTGGTGGTCTTCTGAAAATCAGAGTTTTGTTCTGAATGAGACAAGTTTTTTCTTGTCTATTTTCCCACACAGCTCATTTTCTTACATCAGAGGTAGTATTGTGGGCATGTGCCTGACTCCGCTTCAGGAAAGAGCCTTCCCCATCCCTGCTCCATGCAAATTCCTCCCTGGCACACCATCTAGGGTTCCAACAAACACTGGCCAGTCTTCTGTCTCCATCACCCCACTCCACAAGCCTTCTGGTGCCTCCTTCTTCCGAAACTCCCCAGCAGCATCATTGCTTGCCTTCTTTATCTCCTCCCCCCCTTAATCTTCACTCCACAATTGCCTCTTGTGTTTCAACACAGGTGGTCTTAAAAACAAAATTGATCAACTATTTGTGTGTTTAAGAATAATCCAAGTTTGTATCAGGCTGAGTCCCTGCCATTTCTTTCATTCATTTAACAGACTCTTTATTAAAAGCCTGCTCTGGCTGGATTGTGCTGGATGCTAAGGATAAAACATGACCCCTGACCTAGAAGAGCTCAGTCTAGCAGAATAGATATTGTGTCCAAAATAAATTATGATCCCACAGAGTACACACAACATGAGTACTGACGAAATACAGAGAAGGAAGCAACTGACTCTCCTGGGAGAATTAGGGAAAGGACATGGCCCCACAACTAGGTCCTGGAAGGTAGATAGGAGTCTATCAGTCTGAAAATCTGAGCACAGGTATACCTGAGGCATTGGAAGATTTTGACTGGAACAAAATGGAAAGTTATTTTCACATACATGCCAATAAAGTTTTGGAGGGGCAAATGCTGTCAACTTCAAAATCTCTGTGAGAGAAATTTATACTTTCTGACCCAAAGGAGGAACATCAATCAACTTTTGGCTTTCCCTCCGCCTTACCTCACCGTCCTGTCAGAAACCTCTCCACACCTTCACCAGCAATGATTTAAATAGGTTATCCCTTCTCCCAAGTTTTCAGGCCTACCTGTTAACATCCCCTCCTTCACACCTGATAAATGAACCAGCAATTCATTCTTGTGGAAATACAGCTGTAAAGGTTCATAAATAATAAATTAAAACTTGCAGTTACCATCTAGGTTAAAATAATCCTTAGACTGACTATTGGCAGAGCATTTAGTCATAGCTCATGAGGGAATATGGTTCTACCACATTCAGTTCTAATTTGTGCCTGAGGGGGATTTTCCAGGTAAAGGTGGATAGCACAATGTCAAAAAATGTCTGAATGTCTGGCCTTATGTAGGCATAATACTTAACTACATTTTGAGGGGACTTATCCATGATCCCTGGTTTTCCTCATCTCAAAGACAAGAATTTAAAAATGGACAGAAACTCTGCTTCTCCTCTCCTCCGTATCTCCTTTATTTCCCTACCAAACTTTGGGAGCAAATGACCCCTCCACCTCCAATTGATTATCACCATTCCCTTCTCCAACCCCTCCCCACCCCATACAGTGACATCTCTGTCAGGCCACTCCAATCCTATTCTACTGATTCTGCCCTAAAGTTCTCTAATGACTCCAAACCTTGAACCAAATGTTCCCATCAATGCTTAATATTTTGTACTACACTATGGATTATTTCTGTCCACCATCCTTTCTTCTAAGAGCCACTTCTCTCTCAGTTCTGGATGCCATCATTTGTCAAACACCTATTGGTGGCCCCAAGCCTGTGCTAGGCATGGGGGTTAGCACCATCCCTGCCTTCAAGAAATTTGTAATCCAATAAGGAAGGCAGAAAAGAATTCAGTAGTTACAAACAGGCATGGCATGTTATTGGAAGATGCACTGGGTGTCAGAGGCACGTGGCTGGGATCCTCTCACCAACAAACCAAACCAAAGGAAATGTCCTGGAGAATGTGAGCTGGGTCCAGAGATCAAGGTTGAGTTCACAAGGAAGGAAAAGCAGGCAGAGCATTCCCGGGGGGGGGGGGGGGGGGGGAAATCCATGCTTTCCTAGTCCTGCTTCCCTGCCTGTCATTCTGCTTACTTCTTTTCTGTTTTGATTCTGGGTAAAAACTGAAGCTCAATCCTCATTCTCAGTGCTTTCCCTGCCGACTTCTGTTCATTCACAGGGCCTACGTCAGGGTTTAACTATCTGCAGTGCAAAATGATGGTCAAATCTGGGCTTCCTGCCCAGGATCCCCAAGTCCCCACATCATAGCCCCACAGGAAGGGTGCACCATCTCCTGGTTATCAGTGTTTTCAGACCCTGGCTCATTATCTCCCCATGAACAGTGGCCCCTTCACAGCCACAGGATTTCAAGCAATAGCACCATCCTTCTCACAGGCATTAAAATTCAAAACCTTGAGAATAATCTTTTCCTTTTCTCCTTCCTCCCTACTCAGTATTCCATGCCTTCATGAATGAGTGAAAGAAACTACTATTCATCATGGTTTTTCCTTCTTCTAAAACCTCTAAGGAGCTCTCTTCTGCCCTCAAAATAAAGTAAATCCTTAACCTGGATTTAAGAGTCTCCATAATCTAATCCTTTATCCAACCCCAGCAACCTATACTGTGCCATCTTGCTGGATTTATGGGACCGTTGATGGTTCTGAAAGTGTCTTCCCAAACCATTTTTACAAACATTATCTCCTTTGGTCTATGACAACACCCTGATCAGATTGGCAAGACAGGCATTATTATTCCTCTTTTTTCTGGAAGACAAAGCCAAGACTCTGAGAAGCAGATTAAGTCAAGTCTTCTAATTCTTAGCCCAGTACTCCTTCCCATTGGGTCGTATCACGTCTTGTGTTTTGATTTGTTCCATAAGTGCAACATCAATTGTTTCATTTGTGAGTTTTATATTCTTGCCAAATTGTGAGCTTCTAAAAGGGTGGGGTGGGGGCGGTGTCCAAGATTTTTTTTCTCTAACTCCTCAGCACATAGCATGTAGAACTGCATTGTGCATAGAAAAGACACTTAATAAATAATCCTTGAATAAATGTTCTACACCATGTGATTCTGTTTAGGGAAGTCATCACACTCTGCTCTGCTGATTAGATTTCCTTCATCAAAACTCATGACCACAGCCAACAAGGCTTTTGTGATCCTGTCCTGGCCAACTTCTCTGACTGCATCCTCTCCGTCTCCTTCTTCTCCACCTAGCTCCAACCACCGGGGCTTTTTTATGTCACTCAAGTTTGCTGAGCTCATTCCTGCCTTGCAGCTTTGTGTCCGCTGCTTCCTCTGGCTGGAATCCTCCATGGCTGGATGCCTCTCGTCAGTCAGGTCTCAGCACAACTGCCACCACTTCAGGAAAGCTTTCCCTGACTATCCAACTTAAAGTTAGCCCTCAGTCATTCTCATCTTGACATATTTTCTTCCCAGCACACACCACAGCCTAAACCCAGTGATTAATTATTCACGTGTTGTATTGCCTGTCACCCGACTAAAGTATGGGAATCAGTAGGTCAAGGGCATTATCTCTCTTGTTCCCCAGAGCCTAGATCAGGGCAATATCTATTTGTCAAATGCATGGATAGATGAATGGATGAATGAATTAATTAACGAATTAACCTCAGTTTCCTCATCTATAAAATTAAGGAGTTGGCATGGATAACCTCTCAGGCCTCTCTCCACCTAATGTTCTATAATGAATCAAAGCTCTTGCCTTTTGATGGAATCAGCCAAGGTTCTTTTATTGGTTATCATTAGATCATGTTTGCGTTTTCTCATGGCTTTAGGTCCCTCACCAAAGAGATTCCCATAAGTACAGAAATGGTAATGAGAAGAGGAGAGAACAAGGTCAAGCCACAGAGCTGAGGGGAAGAACACCTTGCTCCATATCGTGATGCAGCTGCTTCTCCTGTCACGGCTTTGTTACAGGCTGCATTTGCCACAGTCACATTTGCCATCTACTTTCTGGTTTTTTAAAATATGGTTTGCATTATTGTCCCAATATGTTCCTTTGTTTTCTTTGGCCTTGACAAAGATATTCCTAAAATGGTTATCATTTTTGAGTTTTTCCCCATGGGACAAAATACACTGACTGAGAAAATGGTTCCTCCTAAAGGGGCAGTGTTGGCACATGGATGATAGGGCAAGTCGGTGTGTGGCTTCAACTGCCGCTAACGATGGCGGTGGAGGTTTATGTGTTTGCATTTCATTCTCTTTATATGTTGAGCATCTGATTACTGCTGAATTATAATTATTCATGAAAAATATTGTTTTTCTGAAGACTGTAGACACATAAGACATTGTGGTGAAGACTGGAACTAGTCTTTTTAAGAGTTCTCCAACCATCACGAAGGATAGCCAACTGCTAACGTGGCTCCAAATCACTAATAATTGCTGACCTTTACCTGTGCTTGTCTTGGAAAAACAAAATTTACCACTGGATACTTCTTTTGTCAAGAATCTCCAGAAAATGCATTTTTCAATTTGTTCAAAGTGTACTGAAGGTTTACCCATCATTTCAGCAGCTTTAGACTTTCAGTGTTTGCTGCCCTCAACTGCAGCTTACTTATGTAGAGATTAATTGAACAGCCCTCCTTAAAACCTGACAAGGTTAGATGTCCTGATGGTTCACAGTATGAAAAGGTCAGGAAATAGAAAAAAGCCCCCATAGAGGTCTCTTCTTCAATAGTTCTCAGGAGACTGTGGCATTGTGTTCTTCACTTTTGTTTAGTTACACCATCAACTTCTGGGTTGTGTTTTGGCACAAAGATGTCAATTGAATCAGAATACAAATCATTTTCTGCCTTTGCCCATACATAGCTACCACTGACATCTTAGATTGTTACAGTTAATTAGCACTTCAAAGGACACAGAAAAAAACATAGAAACCAAGCTTGGATCAAAATTTAAGAGTTTATGGTGCTCACTTCTAGCACAGGGTGCTGTCATGCCTTGCCCCAGAGCAGCTAGTGGGGACAGGAAGGCATGTGAGGATGGTCACCAAGGACAAAGGGTTCTCCTCCTGAGCTAGACCCCCACTCTTGGATTTCTGTTTAGCATCTGCTTAAATCCCAGTTATTTGATTACAAAGATAAGATAAATGGATCCCCAAGGACTACATCAATTAAATTAATAACCCAGAATTTCAAGGACAAAAATTCCCAAGGCAAAAGATTCAGAATAATGGAATATTTACAGAAAAACCATGAAAACCTGTCTTCCGAAAATGAACTTTATAAAATGAAGCTACCTCAAATGTGCCAGATTTAATTAATGATCATAAATAATGCTACAAAGTATATTATTATTAAATCTCTTCCCCTTTTAAAAGGGCTGGACAAAAACAATAAAATAGTAACTATCAAGTCAATTTCAAAGCTAAGATATAAATATAATTAATTTTGCTCTGGGCCTTTTTATTTTTCATGAAAGCTTCTCTACTGATAGAGAAATAATTTATGAAAACAGAAGGAATATTTCTTGCAACCTACCTCATGGTCATTATTGATTATTTAATTTATAGCCTGAGTAGTTTATTTCCACCTTTAAGGACATTTTAAGATCTGTTTTTAAATCTCATTACTACATCTTATTTATAGTATCTAAATATATAATCCAGAAGAAAAGGGCTTAAATTAGTCTCATCACTTTAGGGAAGAAAAAAGTAATCTTGCTTCTGGATCACATTTCTATGCTAGTTATTAACATACTTTTTTTTTCTCCCATCATTATTTCGTTCCTTTAAAAATAAATGTGTGTTTCCAAGTACAACAACAAGGACTAAGGTACACATCTCCCACTTCCCTACTACTGCTAACTCAGCTCAAGAACAACTCCTTACATAATGTAGGAAATCATTTCAGTTCTTTCACTTACTTAAAATAAAAATCAGGTACTAACAACTAAACATGAAAAAAATCATTTGGTGATTGTAGGTAGATAATGCTTAAAAAGATGTTAATAGGACATAAAAGATAATTTTATAATTATAAAGGAAAAATCCAAAAAATGATTCAAAAGCAATATCTAGTCTTCTATTTATTGTTATAAACTCACAAAAATAATACCTAACCATGTTTTTTTCCCATTTTCTCTCAAAAAATTCTTGTCAAGTACAAGTTTAAAAACAGAAGTTGAAATCAAATTGAAATCACTCGCAATGATTTTACAATGGAAACATTAAAACTGGGAGGGAAATGAGTGACCCACCTCAATTCTGCGATAGTGTTAGAGTTCAGAACTAGATAAAGTTCAGGACTCTGCCAGGACCACTTTACAATGTCCCCACAGATTGGGGACAGCTCAACTCCAGAGTGTACCCTTTGTGTAGAATGCAGCATTCGATGGCAGCCCTCAGCTTTGGGCAGTGTGCCACCAGTCCAGCTGTATCTGATAGACCTGTCTCAGTGCTGCATTTCGTCCACTGGATCACACTCATGCTACTTTAGTCTGGCAAACATTTCCCACTGTTCTTAATCCACTTCCACAGTCCTCCCTGGCGTTTAACTTTTTTACTTCCCTTGTTATGAGCAGGAAATTCTGCATGGTTTTATTGATCTCAAACTATCCATTTTTCACCCAATTTTTAAAAAAAAGCCATTTTTAATTCTTCCAATTAAATTTCACAAGTAAATTTCAGAGAGGATGTTATTTGCCCTCTTAGGCTAAGTGCTATAGAAAAAAGAACATGAGATTTAATGTCAAACAGATCTTCCTAGATATGTGACCTTGGGCGATTTTCATAACCTCACAGAGCCTCAGCTCCTTCTTCTGTAAGTTGGAAGACATAAAAGTTGCCTTCACATCTTCCTGTAAGGATCAAAATGATTTATATGAAAGAGCTTAGCAGGGTACTTGGCACAATCTGTGCTCAGTGTGTATGAGCTTTACAATTAGTCATCATCATTTTGTGTGCAAATGTCAACACACCATTGTGATATTGTATTTTCACATGATTTCCTCATTTTTTTTTCAATTCATGACACACTAGTGCCCATCCATGACAGGACATAATGAGCCATGCCAGGACTTGTGCCTGTTCTAGTCTCCCCACAACACCTATTAAGAAGCCACGGGCTCTATGGCATGTGTTAGGGACTGAACATTTAAGGGTCCCATCAAAATTCACATGTGGAAGCCCTAACTCCCAAAGTAATGGGATTTGGAGACTTTGAAGGTAATTAGGTTAGATCTGGTCATGAGGGTGGGGCCCTCATGATGGGAGTAGTGGCCTTATCAAACGAGGAGAGACCTTTCTCTCCCCATACACACCAGCACAGAGGAAAGGCTATGTGTACAAGTAGGAAGAAGTCCACTCTCTACAAGCCAGGAAGAAATATCTCACCTGGAACTGGATTGGCTGGCATGTTGATCTTGGATTTACCAGCAGCGCAAACCATGAGAAACAAACCTCTGGTAGGTAAGCTACCCAGTCGATGGTATTTTGTTAAGGCAACTTGAGCGGACTAACGCAACATGATAACAATTTGACGACACCCCAAAATCTGCTCAGGAGCACTGAGTAGGTCTATGGCTTTCGATGTAGAACATTCAAGCAAACTATGAACCAGAGATAAGAGATCAATGCAGAAATTGATCTTGTGAAGTTGAAACTTGACAAGGCAGTCCACACAGAATTTTAAATCTTCAAGTTCATTCTGCCCAAGGGGTTTGCAGTTAGCAAATAAATGGCCTCAGTGTTTGCTTTTCCCCTGTTCAGTATAAATAGGTCCTTTTTCTGGATGAGCAGTAATTTCCCTGGGTCGAATAACATATTCAGCTTCTTTCTGAGGCATGCAAAATCTCTGCCTCACCTACAGGAAGAGAACGGCGGATGATGAAGAAGGTGAGGGATCAGGCGGTTTCATACACATGTGTTTTTCCTATAAAGCAGCATATGGTTTTCAGGTTGATGTTGGCCAGATTAAATTGATCAGGTCTTTGCTTACTAAAAGTAAAAGAAATTTCTGGGCTATCTCAAGCAAAGTGGCAATCAGACAGGTGATAGCCCTGCACTGAAAGAATACTAAGCACATGAATATTTCTAGATGGATGATGGGGTGTGGGTGTATTTTTTTCTGCTAGGATGGGAATATGGCAAAGAAGACTGTTGGATAAGCATGATCATTTTGTATCCAGAAATGAGATACTAGTGGTATTCAAATAGGAATGGAAAATCTATCACTTCTGAGACAGCTCCCTGAATGATTGCAGCCCTTTATTCTGAAATGAAGTGTCGGGACAAGCATCCAGGCCTCCTTTCCCTTATTCCTGATGGTCAGAGAGAAAGTGTAACTCTGGAGCTAAAGGCCATGCAGGTGAGGTCAAACATAGTGCCTCGAGCAGTTCCCCCAACTCAATAGTGTGCACTTTTCCGATAGGAAACCTCACTTCAAACAAATTGAGCCACTCACCCCAACACTCTGCATTTCCCCCTCCCCACCCCTGCCCACCATGGTTTCCCTCCTGCCCTTCCCCCAACTCCCTTCCCTACCTGGTGAAACCCTACGACCTCCCAAGGCTTAGTTCAAATGCCACCTTCTTCATGAAATCTCCATGCCTCCCTTGCCAAAAACAATACCTTAAGACTCTTAGCTCCCAAAATACTTCATTTGTGCCTCTGTACAACACTAGGCATATGCTTCCATACACTCTGCTGTATATTTTCTCCCTTTCTCAGCCTGAAACATCCCGGAGTCAGGAACTACCTGACTCATCCCTTGTAGCATCTCATAGTAGGAGCTCGATATTTATTGAGTAAAAAATCTCTTAATTTTCTCTCTCAAATGATCAAAACTACAGCAACTGGAACCATACAGGGTGAAGAGCCAGCTGCATTACACAACGTCATTGCCCACAACGCAAATGGTGCCTGAAGTCATGCCAGGCAGCTACCCTCAGAGCATTCCATTTGTACATCGACTTCAAAAATGCAGAATTCAGGATAAATTCTGCTGCTAGATGGGTATCTCAGTGCTTCCTGACTATTTTTTTTACATGGTATAAACATTGATAATGTTCTATATTTTTTCATGTTGCTTTTGAATGTGTCAGTATTAAGGACTGGAGGGGGATAGGGCGTGGATTTAGGGACTAACAGAATGGGAGGAAAGGCAAAGAAAGAACCAAATAAAAAGAAGCCCATTTTTGGAAGGCCCACCAGAGAGATACGCCAGAATGGGTCCGCCCCTTGTCTGTCTTGCCCAGGCCTTTGAGCCACACCAAGGGGACCTGTTTTTACTCTGAAAGAAGGATCTTTATTGGTCACAGCTGTACCTCATCCATAATCTATGAGCCTGAGAGGGGGCAGGAACCTGAACCCAGAAGCTGCTCTAAGAAATGATGAAAAACCATATGAAGTAGCATATTGTTGTGATATTATCTCTCCCTTCAAATTTAATCAAGTTTATCCTAGGAGGACACCCCCAAAATTATATCTTCTTCCCAAGCCTGAGCTCTCACCACGGCTTCCCAATGTCACATGGTTACCTTGAAGGGTTTCCTTTGCCTAAACACACTGCCCTTTCTCGGGACAAAGTCAACACAACAGCTGTGCCTTCTGCCTTGTGAGCTCTGATCGAAAATGAGAAGTAACTGGATTTATGCCCATTACAGATTTACTTTGGGTGCCATTATTATTAATTCCTATTTCTGATAACAACCATTAAAGTCAGGGGTTTTAGAGCAGGGGTTGGTCAACTTCTCCTGTACAGGTCCGGATAGTAAATATTTTAGCATCTGTAGGCCAAAAGGCAAAATTAAGGATATTACATAAGCAAATTGTCCAACAATTTAAAAGCTACCCATTTCAAAATGTAAAAAAACATTCTAAGCTTGAATGCAGCACAAGAACAGGTGCTAACCAGATTTAGTCCACCAGCTATAATTTGCTGACCCCTGGTTTTGAAGGTTGAATCCCAAGTGATATATTTTCTTTTCCATGGAAACCCAAGTTGTACTACAGACATCATTATTTCTGAAGAAAACAAAATACCAAAAGAAACCATTGTGATATGTGTGCTTTGAGATCTTTCTGTCAATGCGATCTGCATGATGGAGCAGATGATTCCCACAAAGCATATCATAGTGCATCGGACAGCCCAGCCATGCCTACAGATGAGACAGAATCAAGGTATTCTAGGCTGAGACCTTGGGAGATATTTGGGGCCAGTAAAACTTTTAATCCTACCATTGCTTTAGCTCTTCATTCCTATCAAAACTTTCTACAACAAAAGCACCATTAAATTACTTTTTTCCCCTTAAAAATAAATTGTAATTCAATTTACAGACAGGGAAAATGTTCTCCATTCTATTGAATAGAGAGAATATGCCTGAAGTTTCCAGGAACCTAAGATTTCTTGTAAAACTCAAGGGAGACAAGCATACACAGACACAGACACATTTACTATCTTAACCCATTAATAAGAAAGGTATGCTATCATGGCACATCAGGACTCTGATATCCCTGAAATGCATTTCTCTCCAGTGACCAAATTCTAACTCTCTGTGTTGATAACACAAAGTTGCATCCTTGGTGGAGGGGAACCCTCTGAACCTAGGATCTGTTTACATTCCTTCATTTCTTTATTCAACAATTAAACTCCAGAAAGTTTATCACATATTTCCTCACCCCAGCTAAATATGGATCAGACTTTCCACAGCTCTGCGGCCCCTCTGTAGCCCTTGGCCACTGATTCCTTCAAAGAGTAGCTTGAAAAACATTTGCTGATTAGAATATCCATTAAGACTTTAGTCAGATAATAATTCTGGTCCTGGTTTCTCTCTTAGAAACAATAGCAAATTATTAACCATTATCTCATAAAAACATTACTAGAGAATACATCACTAACCTTCACTTGTTAGAGAAATTGAATGATTCTCAAATTTCAGAGCCACACAAGCACCTTCAGGTTGGAAAAGACCCTTGGCATCTATACCAAAACAGAAAACCAGTCCTCTCCTCTCTGCTTTTCAAGAATTGGGGGGTGGGAGGGATGGGGTGGCTGGGTGATAGACATTGGGGAGGGTATGTGCTACGGGGTGAGCACTGTGAATTGTGCAAGACTGTTGAATCACAGATCTGTACTTCTGAAACAAATAACGCAACATATTTTAAGAAAAAAGAAAAAGAAGAAGATAACAGGAGAGGAAGAAAAGGGGAGTATGTCAGAGGGGGAGAGGAACCATGAGAGATGATGGACTCTGAAAAACAAACTGAGGGTTCTAGAGGGGAGGGGGGTAGGGGGATGGGTTAGCCTGGTGATGGGTATTGAGGAGGGCACGTTCTGCATGGAGCACTGGGTGTTATGAACAAACAATGAATCATGGAACACTGCACCAAAAACTAATGATGTAATATATGGTGATTAACATAACAATAAAAAAATTTAAAAAAAAAGAATTGCATGGCTTCATTCATTTACAAAATTCCTCTCAATTTGTGTGTTACGATTGCTGTTCTGGTAAATTTTATTCTTTGGGGCTCATGCTTAGCTTCAACTGGATTTCAAAATCCCAAGTCTGACCTGTCTGTTGTACCCTTATATCCAAGGGAACTAAAGATTGGCTCTTAGGGCACACAGGCTTAAGAGTTGTGAAGTAGAGCTTTTACCTGTGGTCCAGCACTTGTCCCTAAAAGAACAAAAGGTTTGCTTATTCCTGCCTGAGAGTACATTAGGAAAAATGGGAATGAATTCGTCAACATGAATGAAAAGACAGTGTCCCTCAGAGAAGGTGTGTCCAACTCTTTTGTTAAATGGTAGGAAGGGCCCCCAGAATAAGATGAAATTTACACCATCTTCTCTGCAAAGCTTCAAAGGGGCTGGCTTTCCTGGAGCCCAGGACACAAGCTGAGTCCAAAGGAGATCCAGGCAGATCCACATTATGAGAAAGTGATTCTTAGAGAGATCGTGGTCATCTTATTGACACGTGAAGTAGCTTGATTTTTCAGACATCCATACAACCACCTAATTGAACACCTACTGTCCATCCCTAGATAAAGACACTTTCCTTATCAACTTCTCAGAGCACACAGCACTATGCTTTGCTGGCACCATCTATTCAGGACTCTCCAGTGCTATGGCCAGCAACATGGACACCTGTTGGTCTTTGGTCCTCTCTCCTTTCCTGTCCCTTCAGGGCACCCACAGCATTTTGAGGCATCCCTAGCTTGTACATGGTAAGTCTCATAGCTCCCTTCCTGATCTGGCCAGTGGTTACCATTCTTATACCAGCCCCTGCTGTCAGACTTCCTGGTGGCCCATCAGGGAACTAAAAACTCCTTCAGGACATGCAATGATTATCATGCGTGCCAGTAAATGCCAGCTTTGGGGATGAAGTGATGAGGACGCAAGAGGTGCTTCTCACACCTCCAAACAATGAAAACTTTTTAAAAATTACTTCCCAAGCTAAAGGAATATGGCAAAAATAAATGGGCTTGCCATTTAATATAGGTGAAGTCGCTACCACTGTGATCTGTCTGGTCTCAAGATATGACAGCAGTAGTCTTCAATCCTGCCGCACTGCCCCAGTTCCTACTAACCCAGCTGAGCCACAGTCTTCAGTACCAGACAGTGAATTAGACTCTGGGGGCACAGAAGAGGTTAAGCCATGGGTCTCGCTACTAAGGAGCACGCAGACTGGGAATGAAACCAGGGACAGCAAAGAGATCACTACAATACAACATGACAGAGGAATGTCTGGATCCTAGTTGGCAATCAACAGTTTGTTGTGATACTGTTTTTTTGTGGGGCAGGCCAGCCAACTTTTACTTGGCTGAGGCCTCCTGAGCCTTCAGCTGTCATCTTGATAGTAATTCCCTCCAGGACTCCTTCCCTGATTGGCAAGACACCTAATAAGACTGATGCTCCTGAGGGACAAGAACTGGACCATTTGTTCTTCATCGCCCTCTACCCTGGAGCCCAGCACCGTGCCTGACACTGCCCAGTCACTATCTGTTGTATGAATGAGTGAGTGAATGAGAGAAAAAACTCTATAGCGGAGGTAGCATTCGAACCAAGGCCTTGAAGGACGAGGAGGAACCTGCCAAGAAGAGAACATGAGAGTAAGAAACAGGATATATGTCCAAGGCCTGCAAAGGTCTGGTGACTTACCACCATGGTAGGGGCAAAGGCAAGGAGAGGGAGGATGGGGGAGAGATAGCAGATTTCAGTTGAAATCAGCATATAAAAAGCCTTATTTGCCAGGACTTTATCCTGGAGGCTACAGGGAATTTGCCAATTTCTGTAAATAAGACATAACCAAGTTAGCCTGCTTTACTTTTTTCCAAATGATAACCAACAGCAGTGTGGGAAGTGAACTGAAGGCTGCCTGGATCTGGGCCAAACACTCCCAACACCTCCCCCTGCCCCCTGTGCTTTAAACCTGGCTCTCCCTTTAATCCACCCCCCCCCCAAGAATATTTTACATTTTCTGGTGAACTTTCTATTATTTGGGTTGCAGTATAGTGAGTTTTCATGTCATAGCCTCCCTCTGAGCTCCTGGAATGGATGGCTCAGCCTCCTATATTCTTTCCACCTCGTATAATGAAGATTCTAACCAAGGAACGTGCCCGGGACGCAGCCTCTTTGCTGGCAGGGGTTTTCTCATCCTTCATAGGACAAAGCCTTGTGAAGGCTCCACCGTATCCATCAGCACAGCAGACTGGAAGCAGGCGCGTTTCCACTGGCTCCATTACAGCTACCTGGCCCAACACGGACACCCCGGGCGCGCCGCGGCTCTGGGCCCGCACGTTTCCCACGGAACTGAAGACAGCTCTGCCACAGAAGTGATTCCAGCCCAAACAGCATCTCCGTGGGTGAGCTGGTCTCCTGCCATCCTTCGGGGCTCCTCAGTGTTTGGGAGGTCGTTGTTACTGGGGCCCCTACTCCAGCGTATTTGCTAGCAGCAGCCAATCGTCTTACATCAACGCCTTCCTCTCTTCCTTCCCGCCAGGAGGCTGCAACCCCCGCCTGCGGTTCTGTCTGCGCGTGTGCTTTGGAAAGAACAGCGACAACAGCCCCCTGAAAGAGAAACCAGAGAGAAAAGAGTCCAGAACAGCAAGAAAAAAGAGAAAGGTGAGCTGGCCAAGATTTTAAAAGAGCCACAGCTCTGGAAGTAACCCTATAGGCTTCAAGATAAAAAACCATTTTTGTCTAATAAAAGGATTATTATGTAGTATTTATGCGTGGGTTTATGGTTAAAAGACAGGAATCCTCCTTCTGCTCAGCAGGAACTGAACACACAGTTCCTCTTTGCAAACAAACAGAAAGGAGTGGGACTGATTTTAAAGAAGCAGAGTGGATTTCAGGGCTGGCATCCCAGCCTTCAGCCCTGCGGCCCACCTGTGCCACCGAGCGCAGGACCCCCAGCACCAACCCCGTCCTGCTGCCCTGATCGCCACCCCCTTCACCCCTGCTGTTCCACCCTTAACATGATTGAGCTTTATCTGCTTTGGTGCTTTCGCAAAATGCCCTTGGTACACCAGGCGCCCCACCTGTCCTCTCGTCTAAAAAAAAAAAAAAAAAAAAAAAATCACGTCTCTTCTTTGTTTTCTTGAGAAAACTCTAGCCTTAGTACATTAAAAATAAGAGATTTGGAATCCAGGAATCATACACAGGCCACTGGAACTAAAAGGATTTTATGGCAGCCTTAATCTAAATCAAATTGGGGCAGGCAATATAAACATCTTTTCAGCCCCTTACAAAAAAAAAAAAAATTCAGCCACGTTTCAAATGCTTACAGGGTACATAGATAGCAGAGGCAATTCTTTTCTTTTTCTTTTCCCCTTTGGCTTTATTTGGTCTCTTTTTTGTACTAATGAAAATTAGGCAATGGAAGTAATGCTGCTTTGTGTTTATAATAAAACCTCATTAATTCAGAGGCAACTAATTTATAATTTGTGATAATTTTACCACAACAGAGCTGAATTTGCCAATGTGCAATATATGATTTTGTTAAGCAAATTAATAGTTTAAATCAAATTTTAGAAAGAGTACTTAACTTCCCCAAATTATCCCTAAGGACATTATTAGTAGGTATTTGCATGCAGAAAAAGGAAAATTAAGACTCATTTACTCATTTGTGGTTACAGCTCCACAGTTTCTTTCCTTATCTGGGTGGGTTTCAGAACTTGGAATTTTTCACATTTTAGGAAGTTAATAAGGTGTGCATATCATATATCATATTACACCCTGAGCAGAGTCTAAGCCTGCACCCAGTAATCAAAATGCATGAATATTTGCACTAAATAAGGTAAAGGATAGACATAGTCTTACATAACATCAGGTCAGCTTTTTCTATCAAATAAGTTCAGATGGGGTCAGGTTTTGCCAACAAATAAGTTATGGAAATGACTTCCACTTTCCAGAGTTCTGGGGTGTCCAAATTGTGAATGTGGGTTCAACGTGTGCTGAATTATCCCTTCCACGTAAGAAACAGCACTCTGGTCAATGAATCTGAGATCATTGCTCAAGGGACAACTTTGAGAATAACATTGAGATGATTCCAGTAGCTGAAGTTTTCCTTCTCTTGACCAGCCTTCCCACCAGCTGGACCATCTCAGAGGTCACCTAACCCGCATATAACAACTGTGATCTAAGGAAACCTTTGAGAATCTTCAGAGTGGATCAGGACTTAAGCATTACATTCAGACATCCGCCTGCCTCCAGAGATGACCACAGCTATGCTGAAAAAGCCGGGGCCCAGTGCCCAAAATAGGCCTCACATTCCACAAACATTTGTCACAAGCAGATAACCCCAAACCATCTCTGTTCTTCCAATCTCTAGCTACACGCTCCTGGTAGAGATCTCCGTCTACACACAGGCCTGACCTAAACTTTATAAATTGTAATGACTGATCAGATGAAAGTCAAACTCAACCATCCAACATCCCCTGAAAAGGTTTTTTTAAAGAGGTAGCTTAAGTAGTCATTAGAACACAGCTTCAGCACTAAAGTCCTTCTTGGTCCAATGAGGAAAAGTTGATGGGAAGTCACACCACACACCATTAGTTATGAACTAAGGGTCTCCTGAAGTCCTGCCTTTTAATTACACTGTTTTTCCTATTGGTTTACTTATCCGACAGACTTCCCGGCGTGGAAAAGAATTCAGCTAAATATAAAGTTATGACAAAGAGCTATTCTTTGTTTCTCCCTCTTGAACAAGTTCCTACCGATGATCTGGAAGAGAGTCTCATAGAAATTATTTGGCATATGTTGTTTATTTGTTTAGCCATTCCCTTTGAGTTTCCAATTTTATATTCTGGACATGCCAGGAAGGCATCATGTCATGTGAATTTTTAATCTGTTTTTTTTTTTAAATTGTGCAGAGATTTTTCAATAACCTGTTCTTGGTAAGTGAGTTTTCCCCTTTCAGGTATGTCCTTGTCAAATACCATTCTTTTAAAAACCTTAGGAAAATGTTTACTTTATTACTTTTTTCTTTAGCAATAAAATTGTAACCTTAAAATAATTTGTTTAATGTCAGTTTTTAAAGGATCAGAGATTACACTAGAAATTTTCATAAAGCCCGGAATTCAGAGACTATTTTTCCCTTACTGTCCATGTGTATATATCAGCCTTAATTCACCAGTGGAACTGGAGGTCATTATTTCTGAATTTGCACATTAAAAATAACATCTACCCATAAGGGAATATCTTTAAACCACAAATGCCAGAAATAACAATTGTATTAAACTGCATTTCATGAATACATAATAAAGTTCAATTTACCACTATTTATCATGTTACTTAAATTAAATCTATAATGGAAAAGAGATTTAGTTCTGTTTTGAAAATAACAAATTCCTTTATGCCAATTGCACAGGATTTATATTAGCTCTAATACATCCATGTCAGTTTTTTTTTTATTTTTTGCTTAATTACTATTGCTTTCTATTGTTGGGATCCTAGGGGACAATTCACATCCTTTCATGTATTTTTTAAAGTTTAAAGAGACACATACACATATAATACATTTAAAATAACTATAATTCTGTTATTTTTATTTATAAAATCTGAGACTTTAAAAAATGGCACTGTGACTCACCCAAACGTTCTCATCCCCTCATAAATTCTCCAGCTTATATTTGTATACTTCACTTGGGCTTTGACAGTTGCCTGAAGTTGCTAGAAAAAGTCACTGTGAATACAGACAGCAATATTTTCAGAGCTAATATTTGTGCTGTACCACATGCATTTGTATGTGGAGAACTGAAGAAATCCACCAAAAAATTCAAGATCAACACACACCCATTTTCAACTATCTTGGCACATCTTGGCAGAGGAAGAGGCAAGGAAATGCTGAGAGGACTTGAATTATCAAGTTGTTAGATATTCTTGAAGAAAACCAAATGCACTGTTAATCCTATACTGAATTCCTTAATACCCTTGATAAGAGTTTAGCCAGTAGTTTCAACATGGCTAAGCCTGCCCCATTGTGTCTTTGTCTTGGGAAATGGCCCCATTAGCTACCCAAACACCCAGAACAGAAATCTGGGACTTGGAATCTCCTCCTGCAGTTAGTGGGTCACCAAGAAAAGACCTATCCATTCTATTCCAATGACATCTCTCCAACCTACCTCCTTCCTCCCCTTCTCCTCATACTCTGTATCTGCGTAAGTCTCAGCTCTCATGGTCTCTCTCCTGGGCTGCTGAATTGGTCTTCTAACTGATTTCCTAAGTGTCATCTAGTCAAATCCCTCCTAATGATCCTTCATGTTGCTGTCAGATTTCTTGCTCTTAAAGAAAAAAAAATGCAAATATGAAGTATGACTCCCTTGCTTAAAATCCATCACCCGCTAGACGAAGTACCAATTTTTACCGTGGCTTACCATGTCCTCTATAATCTTGCTCCCGCCTCTGTCTCCAGATTTATCTCCCACCAGATTCTCCTTAAAAAGACCCCAGGCCTCAGCAGCCTATGAGCCACTGGCCCAGGTGCAGCCCTTCCCACATGTTCTCCCTCTGTGTGCCAACGCTATGCATTTGTCAAGGCTCAGCTCAAGTCCGACACCTCCCCAGATCTTTCCCAGTCCCCTTCTTGCTCCATATAAGTAGACTGAGCCCTCTTCATTATACTGTCACTTCCACATGCACTCTTCTAACCCAATATCTGGTCATTTTTATTGTTCTTATTTCCTTACATTTCTTTCCCTTCTTGTGTGGAAATCCTTGTGAGCAGAGGCTGTGACTGATTTTTCATTATATCCCCTATACCGAGCATGGTAAATGGCATATGGTAAATGTTTAATTAACAGCTATTTAACAAATTCAGGAGAATCTGCCATATATGTCTGGCATTGACTCCAAGTACCCCTCACGCTAAGACGGGAAACTTTTCTGGTAGGAACAGGCTAACTGGGGAATGCCCTCTAACACCCCTAAAGGATGAACATCATATCTAAAACCCCAAGGCAAATGCATTTCCTTTGGTGGCATATAATGACCACCTTTTGGTTGCGGCATTATCTTGAAAATGTACAGTTACTACTTAGTACTTATCAGGTGGCAGGTTTATCACCAGAGCAAGCTCAAAAAATTCTTGAAGAAACAGTTTCCCAGCAGCTAACTTCTCTAAAGTCTCCTTTAAATACCAGATGCGGCTGGCTGACTCAGCACTTCCAGTAACACCCTGTTCTTCAAATGAACGCTGCCGCAGCCATAGCTACAGACAAGAGTCTGGAACTCATGGTGGTCCTGCCCAGAGAGGACATCAGTGGTTTACATGAGGGCAAGGGAAGCTCCTCCCCACCCACCGCAGCACAGCCATGTGAGGCATCAGGAGCCCCCTGTACAGGTTGGGAAATGAGGCACAAAGCACAGAGAAAACTGGCCAAGGCTCTGCCATGACCACACTGAGATGGGGAAAGCAAGCTTAGAAGACAATGCCCATATTTTCCAAATCCAAACTCAAAATACCTATTATGTAAATAGAAATGTACATTGGGAGATAATCAAACCAAAGATTTTAATCAGGAAATATGGGCAACATGATATAGAGAGTTTAGAAACAAATAAAACTACAGTTGTCCTTGGCAAGAGGATTCTCTTTACGGTACACTCCCAAGAAAAAAGAAAAATGAGAAAGGATCATAGTAGAGAAACCATATTCAAATTAGACTGTACTCTGAACCAAACAAGAAAGGAAAATCCTAAACCAAGTATTTTTCCATCTCAGAGCCCACATGTTACCAAAATGTAAAGAAAAAAATTATTGCATATTATATGATTTGGTCCGATCAGTTTTAAAATCATTGTAACTAAATTAGATTTTTCTCCGAAATAAGAAACAAGCAGAAAGCCAGACTTATTAACCAAAAGTTTCTTGAGCACAGAAAAACCTACTCAAATCTGCAAAATAGAATCTGAAAGAGAAAACACCGCTATAAATTCTCTTCTTATAGTCCAGTATTCACATGATTTCCACATAAAGAAGCTCAGATACAATAGCTGTAACTGCTACCCAATTTATATTAAGCAAATGTATCTTCTTCCTAGAAATAAGTATGCACTCAGCAGGCTACTTTCTCACCTCAAGGGTGAAACTCAATGGCAGGCTTCAAGATAGCTTTGACACAAACTTGTATATCAGAAAAGTAAAGAAATACCACTATAATCTCTTTTAATCCTTTAAAGCTGTGATTGAGAAGTGGCATTTGGACAGGATTTAAACTTGGCTTTGGTCATGAAAAAAATTAAACCAACTCTGGTTCTCTCCTAGCCTTATTTTTTTCTTATTAGTTAGATGTCATAAAGGAAATGAAATTATTATAAACATATTTAACTTGTTTAAGTAACTTTAAAAACATAATTTACAATCAGTGAGTTTCAAAATTCAATAAATCCTCTCACTTATTAGTTACAGAATATAGTTGCATTTAACCTAATAAACTTAAAAACATGGCTTTAAGGAATATTCTTTCTTGGCAAGAATTAAATTGGCTTGGCTAATTTACATTGTTTTAAATTTAGAGAGAACTGTGTATTGACTCATGATTACAATACATAAACCATTCCCATGAAATGGTCTGAATTAACTTCCATGCTATTTATATAAACAGCACATATCCTTGCGTGCATTACAGTCTACTAGATGGGAATTTTTTTTAATCGGTAAATTAAGCTTGTAATTTAATCCTTAGCTAAATAAGAAAAGTTTAGTATTTCATTATGTCTAAATGATAGGAGCTCATTGTTTCTATATGTTTTAATACACCAAAAGTAGTTGTTAGTGTCTAAAGTTAATGCAAGATAATACAGTATTCAAGAGTCTATTTATAAAACATACATAATAAAATCAAAGGCAGCTGAATTACAGATGAAGTGATCACTGCCAGGTTAGTTCATAGATATACATAACGTATGAGTTGGGCTCAAATCTTTCTGAGTTTATTCCTTATAATGGTACCCAATGATAACACTCACCCTGAAGACTAATAAAGATAGAACTATTATACAATTTTCACCTGTCAATTAGCAACTACATCCTAACACTACTGGTAGCCATTTGTTATCTAATCATGAAGACTCTACATCAACTCAAAATAAGATAAAAGTATGCAGGATTAAATTTGTTAATAAAATCTGACAACAACAAAATCTCAAAGCACAATAGGTATGTGAAAGTAGGCAGGAAAAACACTGAAAGGATCAATGGCCACACTTCTAAAAGAAGACATACTGTCTTGAGATGCCTGGGTGGCTCAGTTGGTTAAGTGTCTGGTCATGATTTCAGGGTCCTGGGATGGAGCCCCACGTTGGGCTCCCTGCTCAGCAGGGAGTCTGCTTCTCTCTCCGCCTGCCCCTCCTCCTGTTTATGCGCTCTCTCTCTCTCTGACAAATAAATAAATAAAATCTTAAGAAAAAAAAAGACATTATCTTTAAAAGAACTACTAGTGGTAACATGGTAGTTTGATTTTGACTTTAAGATCTCCTTATACCCACAAAAGAATCAGAGGGATTTTTAATTGCATGTTTTATTGAACAAGTCTATATTATGTCTTAAAATGGAGTTTTTTTATACCTAAGTTATTTGGTAATTTATATACTTGCCTTCTACTGCAGATAGATTTGGCAAAAGTATTGTTTTTACTCACTGGTATATTTGGCCCACAGCATCCCAAAAATAACTAGATCACAACAAAGCATTTGATTTTACTCCCAAACTTGTTCCTCCTTAGTCTTCCCCCATCTAAAGAATGGTACCATTACCCACCCAGCCAATGAAACCAAACATTTAGGAATTATTTCTGGGTCCTTTTCCCTCATTTCCCAAACTGCAGTCCATTGCCAAGTCCTATCTCCAACACATATTCTGAGTCTCCACTCCTCGTGTCTCCCCTGCACCAGCTCTAGTCCCAGCCCCCAGTGCCTCTCCCGGGACCACTGTCATGGAGACCTGTCTTTGATCATTTTGGTCATACACCTGTCTCGCTTCCATCCATTCTCCTCACAGCTAAGTGAACTTGGTAGAAAGTAAACATTGGATATGACTCTTCTGCTTAAAATCTTCCAGTGACTTCCTATTTTATTAAAACCTAAGCTCCTGGCCAACCTCTCATGTCCCTCCAGCCACACTGGCATCTTTTGTTTCCTCCAATAGACCATGCTCATTCCCACTTCAGGGCATTAGCTTGAATGTGGTGTGCTCTCTGCTTGGACCCTGTGGCCCCCAAATCTTCATGTGACTGGTTCCTTTTTATCATCTCCTCCATGGCCCTAACTAAAGGACTACTAACCACCCCACCATCTTTTCCATTCTTCACTGCCCCATTTTCCCTCTTTAGAATGTAACTGTCAAGAAGAGGCCAACTTCACCTATCTCATTTATGGCTGAACCCCCAGAGCTGGGCAGTGCCTAGGATAGAGTAGGTGCTCAATAAACACTTGACAAATGAATCATTTATAGATTTCCTAACTCACCAACTTAGGTGATATTTAGTCAAGATCAAATTCTGATACTTTAGAAGTAGAAATAACAGTAGAACAGAAGCAAGATACGTGAAAACCCTGAACGGGTTCTTGGTTCTTGCCTAATTACATCCTTCCAGAGGATTGAATTTGCTGTAGGTTTAGGTAATATGGGCTCTTTCGGGTTTGCTTCTATTTTCTAATTGTTTCTAACTAGAACAAAAACAATTTTTGTTTGGCCAAAGAAGTCTATGAGAAATATAGCAGCAACATCCAGATATTTCCATGGCTTCACTTTTCATTGCAAACAAAAACCAAAATAATTGTACATAACTATTCCAAAGAAAATGGAATCCACAATTTCTTTAATTAAATACATAATTGAAAACAAATCTAGACAAATAAAGAATATTTTAATGTACTTATACTTCCAAAGTACACTGACCCAAAATAGTAATAATAGCTAACATTTTTATTAAGCTTTTCTCTGTGCCAGGAACTATCATAAGCACATTCTTTGTTTTAAATTTTATAATCATCACAAAAACTCTATATAATGGGCACTATTATTATCCTCATTTTACAGATTTACAAGTTACATGTCCAATGTGTCACACAGTTAATAAATATGAACCAGAATTCAAAGCGAAGGGTCTAAACACCAGAGTTAACACTCTTACCATTGCATTATATTGCCTTATTAGGTTAGAGACATCACATGACAGTAGATTTAGATATATAAAATTCCTATCACAGGGGTACCTGGGTGGCTCAGTCGGTTAAGCATCTGGCTTCAGCTCAGGTCATGATCCCAGGGTCCTGGGATTGAGTCCCTCATCGGGTTCTCTGCTGAGTGGAGCCTACTTCTTCCTCTTCCTTTGCTAATGCTCTCTCTTTCTCTCTCTCTGACAAGTAAATAAATAAAATCTTTAAAAAAAATCCTATCAGTCTAAAATGTTTAAAGGTACTTGATAGTGTCCTCAGCAACATTTTATTTCCACATTATCTGAGAAAAGGAGATTCAGAGGACACCAACCCCTACCAGAGGCAGGCCTCAGCAACTTCATCCTGAGGTTGTTAGGAATAATTTCCAGAACTGAAGTCGGGTTATCAGCCTGAAGTCAAGAACTCAAGAGGTCAAGATTTAGGGAGCAATTGAAGCAGCAAACAGGAAGTCAAGTAAGGAATCTAAGAAATTACAATCATGTTGTCAAATCAACATCAGGTATATTATAAGTTTAATAAGTAAAGTCAAGGTCAGAAACAACAGAAATCAGAATGTGGATGATAAAGGAAGCTGCTAGTACCAATGGAATCCAAGAGGCAGAATAAGACCAGAGACAGTAGAGGAACTGAGTGCCTTTATATCCACAGTTGGTTCACACACTAACCCCATATTCTCAGAACCCTCTGCATCCCCACAGATCCTGACAATTCCATTTTATAGTGGAAGAAACTGATTTGTGTATGTCGATAATGTTGGTAATTTCCCAGAGATGCTACTTATAATCAGTGATGGAAATGGAATTTATATACTTAGGTGCTTTTCCAAGAAAAATCCAAGATGACTGAAGAAACTATCCCAACACTAAGAGAAATCACATCTCTATGGTTTTGCTTTATATTTTCCTTTCTTATTGCAGGGTAAGCCTTGAAAGAAAGAAAGAAAAAAAAGACAGAAAGAGAGAGAGAAGGAAGGAAGGAAGGAAAGTAGAAAGGAAGGAAGGAAGGAAGGAAGGAAGGAAGGAAGGAAAGGAAGGAAGGAAAGGAAAGAAAGGAAAAACGGGGAATAATCAAGAATGGGATGGATAATATCAATCTCATCCCAATCCTGATAATCAATGGCTGACCGTGACTTTTTCCTTTCCAATTTTAGTATATGTGCTGCTGAAGCAAGCACTGACTTTTTCCTCTCATCAGCAATGTCTCCCCCATATCTGGCTGGTCCCAAGGGGAGAAAATGACTTTCATCAAAGCTTTGGGAGAGCCAGGAACATGCCATAAGCTTCCAGGTATACTTTTAGGAAGAAGTCAGAATTAGGATCAGAAAATGTTTTTATTAAATACAATCTGAAATAATGTCAGAAGCATAAATATATGATTTTAATATGAAAAATGAAAAATAGTTTTCACCTGAAGGCCACTATTTTGAATATTGTCAGAAGGGCATTTCCTGGGTGAACAACTGTAAGAGGATTCATTGGAAAAAACAACTCTCTTGATTGACTTCTTGTGTCCCATTGTTTATAAAGTCTGTGAAACTGAGAAAGAACATGGAATCAATTTTATGTTAGACTTGATGAGAGAGAAGACACAGAAAGCTCTTGTTTTTAAACTGGGGGGGGGGGTTATTTCTCAGAAATAACCAAGAGGGGAGTCAAAAATGTCACTAAAGTAATACATGAGACTTCTGAGCAACATAGGGATTTTCTGAATTGTGAATCTAATTTTATATTTTCCCTTAACTTCTTCTGGAATAAGCTTCCAATTTCGAGTTCCATCTGTAAAGTAATAGAGATTATCTACTTATAGGAACCAAAAGAAGGGAATTTCCTGGTATGGCAATCTGGTACCTCATTATCTGGTGAAAAATGTCTACATATTCAGGATTATGAATGTCACTAATACATCTAAAATCAGCACGTGTCAGTCATCAATATTCATATTGCTCAAACAAAACAGCTCATACTGTAGCTGCTCATAAATCTGGCAGAAATTGGGGGTGGGGAGGTGAGGAGAAAAGGGAGAGGTGAAGAGATAAAGAAAGAAAGAGCTCAGGGATATATTGAACACAAGAGGGGTCTCCATTCATTCAGTCTAACATCTGCTCAGCCTGAAGTGGAACCACCTGTTATTTTATTAAATTGTAGAATTAATTTATGTGGAAATAAGAGAGGAGGGAGAAAGGAGGCTTTAACTCATACCAAAAGAATATATATATATATATATATATATATATACCCTCTATTTATTCTAACATCTAAAAAAAAAAAAGAAAAGCTTTTCATGGGCCTAATCAGTGCCATGAACAACACGCCTCATTATGTAATTAATTGAAGAAATGAACTGTTTCCCTTGACTGTTATGTAGGCATATTGCCTGTGATGTATTCATCAGTTAGTTCTTTAGTCCTCCGTGAAGAAAAGACCAGTGGTACCTCCCTCTGCAATTCCACAGCTGCAACCACAGGGAAATAAGCAAAGAGATTCCATGAGGATTTTAGCAACACCAGGGAAGATCTTCCCTTCTTAACACCCTTTTATTTACCCAAGTTTGTGAGGGATATTTTCATCTCTCCCCAGCAGGGCAGATGAGAATAATATAGCTTCAGCTACGGGATCATAAGAGACCTGGCTCTGAGTAACGCAGAAGTCTCCATTAACCTCTCTGCCTCCTTTAATGAAAGACATACTGCTTTGCTTCCTCCAATAGTCTCAGATCTCAGGATCTCAAATTTGCTGAATTAAAGTGATGGATATTATATCTACAGTTGATTTCCTCCTAAGTTTGCCGAGAATATCAGATGGTCATCGAGGAGCACAAATATGAAAGGAGATTAGAAGGGCTACGTAAGCTTTTTTATGAACGAAGACAGATATTTCCTAGTATCTCACACATGCCAACATGTCATTTTTGTCTTTTTATAGCCTGTGGACTGGTTATCTAAGTTGATCAAAATTACTTGGGGCATTGTATATGACAGCGTCTTCCAAGCTTTGTTTACCAACTACAATCATTTAGGATCATTTAGGATTTTAGGGGTAGGGGAGGAGAGAGATTTCTCTTTGAGTTGCATTTTACTGTTTAGTCAAACTACTAATGTTGTCCTTTTCTAAAGACTATTGTTCATGTAACCTAGACCTTATGAGGCAACTTCCTTAAGCAGTGCTTTTTGTATGATTAAGGTTCATAAACTTGCTTGGGTAAAAATGAGAAGAGATCATTTCAACTTGTATCCTTCTTCTCTCTTGAAAAAGTTGCCCAAAAAATTGAGGCCAGCTTTCCATAAAGCTTTTTATAAAATGCCATGGAGAAGCCAGTTTTCCCTGGAGACTTATCCAATTACACGGACAGCATGGTCTTACCCTAAGAGAGAGGAGCATTCAAAATTGTGTTTTTCTGATCATGGCAGTAAGTGTAAAGAGAGGAATCTAAGAAATTCAATTATCTCCCTAGGTGTCACTCAGCTTTGGGATTAATATAATTGGCTATAAATAATAAGAGTACCTTTCAGGCAGAACCTCTGTGGGTTTCATTACAACCCCCTCACCACTGAGTTGCTAACAATTGGGATTGCCATGTGGGTTAGTTGGGGTTGCAACTGCAGAGAGGTTATTTTGCCAACCACTGGTTTCCCTCATTTTCATGGTCTTCTTTACATATTTTAATTAATGTCCCCAATGTAACATTTTAAACATGTATGTGTTTTCAACACATGCCAAAATGACCTTTTAAAGTAGTGGTTTAAAAACCCAAAGCAATGCTTGATTACCAACTCAGTACCATATAACATAACTTTTCTCTTTTTCATGCTCCTGAAATTAATGGAATTCTACAATAGCAGAGGATATGAATAGGAATGGCTGATGGAATTGAATTCTAATTCCCAAAGGACCATGCCAGTGGCCACTCTGACTTTGTCTATGTGGGGATTTCTCTTGACCACACGCCAGCAAAGACTTCCTAACTGTGAAATGGGGAAAACTGTGGCTCTTTACTTTATTGATTGCACATAGTAGGCAATAAAATTTGTTGATTTTATCCTAATTAAACCTTTTGAAAGCTGAAGCATGTTGATAGAATGTTTGAATAGTGCCACAAAGGATAAGGGTTTTGTAACCATGCCCACATGGATGGGCAAACCCAGATGTATTTCGAAGTCATCCAGTGTTCCAAAGTTTTTCAAATGTTTTGAGTTTAACCAAATCCTAAACACATTGTGCCAAGTCCTATTTTCCTTTAAGTCTCAAACCCATGTGAATTTTAAGGGAAATTAAATCCACATGTTTCTGATTCATTTTTACTTAAATCATTAAAATGCTGTTTTGGATGAGCCATTTAACTTCCAAGAAGCTTTTCTTCACAAACTCTTTTACGCCTTTTTGGTGTGGGGTCAAAAGCAGGAAGTCAGACTTTGACAATGATAAATTAATTGTGACATCAAACACTACAAATCCAAACCTTAGCACTCTAACAATACTTCAGCAGTTGACAAGTTCATTTTCCTAATTTTCTGTCAGGAAATACTTGTATTTTTCTTTATTTTGCCTGCATAACCTAAGAAGCAAATATCTTACCTATAAACACAATACCACATAGAATTCAAATTTGAGGTTGTATTGTTTTTGCAAAAAGAACAGTACCAGTTTGCTGCTCTGTCAGATTTGGATAGTCTTACCCAAGGAAAAGTTAGAAAATATACACAAGATTCTTCCTGTTTCATCCAAACTTAGTTATCCTGAGAAAGACATCTTATAAATGCCATGCAAAGCTTGATAGGAAGTACCCAGGACATTGAGAGGTAAACAGTCATCACATCATGGGGCCCATTTCCTCCTTTTGTTGATTTCATAATTCATGTTAAGACCCTCTCTCTATATTTCACTCTTACACAGCTTCTGTTCCTCAGCATCATCTCTAACTTCAAACTTCTACAAGGCTTCCCTATCTTTTGGAAAAAGAGAAAGAGAAGAAACAATTGACCCAGTTGCCTCCTCCTTCTAGCTCTCTTCCTGCATCATTCCTTCTTTCCACTTCTGAATTTCTAAAGCTTCAACTCACTAACCAGTCACTCCTTATCACCAACAGTCTCCCTAACTTCTTGATGCTAATGATCAAATCAACATTTTTAGCCTCGATCTTGAGTTAGTTATTAGACAATCCCATTTGGCTATCTCTCCACCATTTCAAACTCAGTTTGAAGAAAATTTAACCAAAATTCACTCCCTGTTGCTGACTTCACCATTTCTGTAACTGGTACTGAACTTGAAACTACTTTGTCACATTTCCAGTCAGGAACCAATTTTTTGGCAATTTGCATTTCCCCCATCTTTTTCATTTCCACCACTCAACCTTCGCCACCTCATAATTGTGCCTACTAAATGATTTGTTTCTCTCTAGCTTTTCCCCTGATTCCAGCTATATTTGGCCAACAGATGAATCTTTTTGAAATACTATCTTGATGATTTAACTCCCCTACTTGAAAACTTCACTGGCTTCTCACTTTTAAAAGAACAAAGTTTAAAGTCCTTAATGTTGTATACTTACAGTAGTCAAAAATTTTTAAATCTGGTCTTAACTTACATTTTCATGAACTCTGTCTTCTAGGCCAACTGATCAACTAAGGTCCCCTAAACACAATTTGCCACCCACCCTCTGCCTTCCCTCCATTCTATCCCCAAATCTTCCCTATCCAATAACCAGCTCTCATCTATCCTCACCCAAGAGCCTTTCCCAGATCAGGCTTTGCCAGTCAAAAAGTTCTCCCCTCCTTTATACTCATTGCCCTTTTTTTTTCTATTATAATAATGTATTTTGCCATACTTCTGTAGAGTTCAGAATGTGTTGTCTTTTTCACGTGGTTATAACTTTTATCTTAACTACCCTTTAAACTCCTTAAAGGCAGGGACCATCCATTGCTCACATTAGACTATTGATAACAAAGAAATATTAGGCATCAGCTTTAAAATAAAATAGCTACTAGTCTTAAGTCTTTTAAATATGCCTAGATGCTTTAGTGATTGTCTTATATCTACCTCAGCACTGTAAACCTTTAGTGTCATATTTCAATATGATGAAGTAAGAAACAGATGAAAAAGAGAACTACTTCAGTCACACCATAATATGATATGGTGATACTAACAGGTGACTTCACTGCATTTGAGAAGTGCAGACACACAAAAACACCTAAAGATATAGGCAATTTATATAAAAAAAAAAATAGAACTAGTGCAAGCCAATGGCAATGGTCTATATCTAATAAATTATAGGGAACTTATTGTATTCCAGGTTCTGTGCTAATCCCTTTTTACATATTATCTCACTTAATCTTCACAATAATCCTGTAATGTAGGTATGATTATCCCATTTTATCAATGAAGAAAGACCAAGGCTTAGAGAGGATAAATGACTTGCCCAAAGTCACAGGATTTGTAAATGGAATAGCTGAGTTGAAAGCCCAGCACCAGTGGAATCCAAAGCCAAAGATTTTAACCTTTATAAGACCCATGTCATCAACTACAACTATTTGCAGTGTACAGCAGATATGGTTCAGTCTGTATTCAACAAAGATTAACCTTTCACTCTAATTTTATCTCATAACAGCCTTCTGCCTAGAAGATAGATAGATGATAAATAGATAGATAAATGATAGAGAGATAGATAGATAATAGATAATTCTTGAAAACCCAACATTTTATAAACTGAAACCAAAAAAAAATTACTGATCCAGAAAAAAATGTATCACTGGTTTGAACATCACTTGAGGAAGAGTAAATTATATGTGTTATAATGAAAGATGCTCTAGATGAAGAATCTGGAGAGTTGAAATTTCACACTGCAGCATTTATACAGATTACTGACTTGGCAAAGGCACATGGCCTCTCTGGGCCTCTCTTTCTTCATCTGTAGAATGAACTAGGTGATCTCTAATAACCTTTTCAAATTTAAAATTCTGTGATCCAACCAATATTTACAAGTCTGAAGCAATGAAGAATATCAAACATTTTCTGGATATATTTCAGACTCTCAACAGCATTATATCTCAAATTCAAGCTCTGATTTTAATTTCCCATCACCAGTACAATAGTGCTGTTTAATCATGGTTCACACTGAGGAACTCTGAATTACAATCATTCATTACTTGTGGGACTTCCTAAGTAGACAATAAGCTCCTGAAGAAAGAGACAGAGTATTATTTAATTCTATATCCTCAGTTCCTGACACACAATACAAGCTTCATACACAGTAGCTGAATAAGTGGGAGTTTAGGAATCTATAGAAAATACAGGTAACCCCAGTAACCTGTGCTAATTTAGGAAAAGAAGAACAGCAATAAATAATGCAAAAAAAATTTTTCCAGAACAAAGTATTATTGCAAAATAGGTACAAGCTGTGTATCTTCCAGAGTCCCTTCTTAACTGGTAGTCCCCAAATGTGGGCTGCAGATAAGTGGTGATGTGTGAAGGTGCACCACATCCAGTCAAAAATTCACGAAGTTTGTATTCAACATCTACTACAAATGTAGCACTGCTCTTTGGCAAGCCAGCAGCTCAGACAGCAATAGTTGTTCTTAATTCAAATCTATTAAGTCAAATATTCACATATCACACATAATAAAAAATATGAAAATTGGTTGATGTTACAACAAATTCAAACAATATATAATAAATCAAAGAAAATCAACAGTAAGTTGTTAGTATTAGTAAAGTAATTAAGGTGGCCAGACACAAGATTAACATATAGAAATAATTCCTACACAATGGTTAAATATACTTTCAAAAGTAAAATGGAAGACAGGATACCATTAATAATAGCAACTAGTTGTATGCCATAAAGTACCTCGGCATAAAATATCCAAAAACTAAAGTACAATATGGAGAAAATGTACAACCTTTATTAAAGGACATAAAGAATATTTAATTAATTGGAGAAGTATACCAGTTTCCAAATAGAATGACCCAATATTTTAAAACTATAATTCTTTCCTCAAATTAATCTATACATTTAATGCAACCCCAATCAAAATCCCAATATTTATATTGTATGGAACTTGACAACCTGATTCTAAATTAATATAAAAGAGAAAATATAAAGAATGTTTGAAAAAAACAATACGGTGGCACATGCCTACCAGATATCAAAATATATTGGGGGGGCTATAGTAATTCAAAGAGTACTGTATTGATGCAGAAATAAACATAGTTCAATGGAATAGACTAGAATCTTCAAACAGAACCAGGGATACATAAGAATTTATTGATTAAATACAGAGCATTAAAGTGCAAAAGGGAATATGGAGACAAAAGTACTATTTAATTATTGCTATTTAAGAATTAAAAGTTTGAAAGAAGAGCTTTTATATTTGAGGAAGTAAAGGCTTTTCTATACTAGATACATAATTACAAACTGAAAATATTAGTTTTGAGTATCCAAAAATTTTAAGTATTTTTATAAGGAAAGATGTTATAAACAAAGTTGAAAAATAAGCAACATTTACTCAAGTGAGTAAAAAGGCAAGCCACAAGTGGAAGAAGATATTTGCAGCACATACATGTCACAAAGAACTCATATCCAGATTATGTAAATAATTCCTACAGATCAATATTTTAAAAGCAGATAATCAATTGGAAAAAATGGTCAAGAAATTTAGACCATGTACCTCACATGAAATATTTCATGAGAGAATATCTAAATGGTCAATAAACATAAGAGATAATGTTCAATCTCATTAGTCATCAGAGAAATTCAAACTAAAACCACATTGAGATCACTACATATCCACTGGAAGGGGTGAAATGAAAAGGACTGACAATACTAAGTGTCAGTAAGGATGTCAAACAGATGAAACTATCATACACTCCTGGTGTGAATTCAAGATTGGTACATCTCTTTGGCAAACTGTTATTTACTAATATCAAACATATATTCACTCTACAAGCATATACACTCTCCCTGGTGTGTTTTCAATGAAAATGCAATTCACCATAAACCATACAGCAGTGAGAATGTGTGTGTGTGTGTGTGAATGTGTGTGTGTGTGTGTGTGTGTGTGTATTTAAGTTCCTCTACTCCTATGTTTGACTTTGTGATTGGCCCCAAGCAACACTATGGCATGTAACCTAATTATATGTACAGAGACAATGGATGGAGAAGGGTATGTATGATGAATACTGGCATCCTTTTACAAATTACCTTCTTCGGGTGAACATGTTATAATAATATCAACTGACCATGAAGGAGGGGCCATTTAATCTGGAGAGCAAGGGAGCTCTAGCGGGAGTTGGGGGCTCAGCATAGTCCAAGTTTCCTGAAACCTACTGTATATCCCTATTCCAGTTCTCTTTTACTTTTTCTTTGTCAATTACTTAATTTTTACATAAAAGACCCAAGAAAACTATAAATTCAATGAATAGTGCAATTTGGGCAGCTCACAGGATTAAACTTTGCTTTAATGTTGAGCTATAACAGTCCTAGGGTCCTAAGAGATAAAAGAGTCTTTTAGCCTAATTCCAGTCAGTCCTCTGATTTCAATCCAATATTTTTTGTCAAAAAATTAGTCATTCCCCACTTTCTCACACCATAAACAAAAACAAATTAAAAATGGATTAAAGACCTAAATGTGAGACCTGAAACTATAAAATACTAGAAGAGAGAGCAGGCAGCAGTTTCTCTGGCAGCAGCTATAGCGACATTTTTTGCTAGATATGTCTCCTGAGGCAAGGGAAATAAAAGCAAATGTAAACTAATGGGACTACATCAGAATAAAACCTGCACAGCAAAGGAAATAATCAACAAAATTAAAGGCAATCTACTGAATGGGAGAAGATACTTGGAAATGACTTGTCCAATAAGGGCTTAGTATCCAAAATATACAAAGAATTTCTACAACTCAACACCCAAAAAAAACAAATAAGCCAATTAAAAAATGACCAGAAGACATGAACAGACATTTCTCCAAAGAAGACATCCAGATGGCCAACAGACACATGAAAAGGTGCTGAACATCACTCATCATCAGGGAAATGCAAATCAAAAACCACAATGAGATATCACCTCACACCTGTCAAAATGGCTAAAATCAAAAACACAAGAAACAAGTGTTGGCAAGGACATGGAGAAAAGGGAAGCTTCTTGCACTGTTGGTGGGAAAAACTGGTGCAGTCACTATGGAAAACAGTATGGAGGTTGCTCAAAAATTATAAGTAGAACTACCTTATGATACAGTAATCGCATTACCAGGTCTTTGCTCAAAAAACACAAAAACACTAATTCAAAAGGCTACATGCACCCCAATGTTTATAGCAGCATTATTTACAATAGCTAAATTATGGAAACCCCAAGTGTCCACTGACAGATGAATGGATAAAGAAGAAGTGGTATATAAAATGAAATATTATTTGGCCATAAAAAGAATGAAATCTTGCTATTTGCAACAACATGGATGGAGCTAGAGAGTATAATGCTAAGTAAAATAAGTCAAAAAAGACAAATACCATATGATTTCATTCATATGTGGAATTTAAGAAACAAAACGAACAAGCAAAGGAAAAAAAGGGAGAGAAACAAACCAAGAAGCAGACTCTTAACTGTAGAAAACAAACTGCTGGTTACCAGAGGGGAGGTGGGTGGGGATGGGTGAAATAGATGTTGGGGATTAAGGAGTGCACCTGTTGTGATGAGCACTGGGTGATGTATGGAATTGTTGAGTCACTATATTATACACCTGAAACTAATATAACACTGTATGTTAACTATACTGGAATAAAAATTTAAACAAATGCTTTTAAAAATTTAGTCCTTCCTATTTCATACAAGAAGTACAAATTTGAGACAAAACAACAAAAAAACATAACTGTAGTCAAAACACTATCCTACCTATATTGTGGTAATTATGCTGTTCAGTCAGCTGTCCATTATATACAACTGGATCTTAATAGTGATATTTACAGAGAGGCCAAGAGCCCCTCAATAAGCACTGTTTATTCTCAATAGACACTTGACTCTGGGTCACCACAAGCAATAATTTAAATAATTTTACATAATAATTGTTTCACCACCTTCTGCCAAATTCGAATCTTTGAATACCAATATTATTTTCATTGTCTTCAGCCCCGTTTATGCTACATAACCAATTCCAGATCCTTCTCCTCTCCTTGAAGGTCTTTTGAGTGTGATCCACTCTCTTCTGGATTACTCTAACTTTTGGAACCTTTTGTTGCCAACAATAGAAGTCATCTCTGACTAACTTAAGCAAAAAGAATTTCTGGGAAGGTCGTCAGGTATATCAGCATGTCAGTAGAAAGTCTGGGATTGAGCAGGAACAAAGCGAAGTTAGACAGAAGGAAATAGGACAACATCCCACCACAAAAACAATCTGGTGAGGAAAAGACCACGGGTGCTACCAGAGCTGCCAGGGATAACTAATCAACCATCCCTGTGGTTGTGCCTTATTTCCTCAAGGTTCAGGTGCCTTAGACAAGAGCAATCAATTGGCCAGGACAGGGTGCTTAGATGTTTCAATGACAAAAAAAGGTCACTGTCCACTAAATAACCAAATAGAAAAGTGATCACAGTGTATAGATATTTACAAAAGCATAAACAAGTGGCAAATTAACATATAAAAACTATTTTACCTCACTATAAAAATGCAACTTATAGGGGCACCTGAGTGGCTCAGTCGTTAAGTGTCTGCCTTTGCTCAGGTCATGATCCCAGGGTCCTGGGATCGAGCCCCGCATCGGGCTCCCTGCTCCGCGGGAAGCCTGCTTCTCCCTCTCCCGCTCCCTGCCTTGCTTGTGTTCCCTCTCTCGCTGTGTCTCTGTCAAATAAATAAATAAAATCTTTAAAAAAAGAAAAGAAAGGATAATTGTACAAAAAAATGCAACTTATAAGCATAATAAATAATTTCTCATCAAAAAACTGACAGAAAAACTAGAAGACTAATAACACCCTGTGTTTGTGAATATGGAAGAAAACAGGTACATTCTATACTAGTGTAGGTTGGTAGTCTTTTTGATGGGGAATTTTTCATTACCTATCAAAATTTACAAAGTGCATATCCTCTACCCCAGAAATTTGACTTCTAGAAATACGATCTAGAAAAATGTTCGCATATGTCCGCAAAGATAGATGTACATGGATGTTCATGCAGCATTGGCTGTAACGGTACAATTGAAAACAACTTAAATGCCCAAAGAGGCAGGTTAAATAAATTATGACATATTCCTATACTGGAAGTCTACAAAGTGTTTATAAAAAAATAAATGGCTTTATATACATTGCTTGAAATCTCTCTTACATACACTCTTAAGGAAAAGAGACAAGTTGCAGAATAAAATTCATAATTCCATTATATGTAAAATAAAAAATAATATGTATGCCTCCATGTATGCAAAAAGAAAGGTATAAAAAAAAAATACCAAACTTAATGGTTGCTACATGTAGGGATTTAAGAGTTGGGGCTTGCAAGACCAGGGGCTTTCCTATTTTATTCTATGAACTTATGTATTGTATGAGCTTTTACAACAAGAATATATCCATCTTTCACTTCTACATTAAGAAATGTAGGCTGGTAGCTGAAGCTAAAAACGGAAGACTAGATTCAAGTAGTAGAGATACAAGCCCGAAACACAGTCTTCTGTAACTATATGGATCAAAAACAAAGGAGCACGGACTTGGTAGTCAGCACCTGAGTTCAAATCTTTACTCCATCACTTCCCAGTTGTGTGTTACTGGGAAAATGATTTCGCCTCCCTGTGCTTCCGTTTCCCCATCTGTTTATAAAATATAGTTATAGAATCTTTCACAGAGTGGTTGTGAGGATTTAATAAAATAATTAAAATGTTCAGCACTGTGCCCAACCCATTGTATGAGGGTAATGAATGGTGACTCACTCTCTCCCTCTTTCTCTCTCTCTCTCTCTCAGTAAAATTGGAGAAGTATAAAGCATCACCCTCTATTCTATTCTGACAGTATCTTCTATTTAAGAATCCCACTCCAAGAGAAACAATTTACAATACAATTGTTATGTCCTTAGTTTTCAATTCACCCTGGCTAAGGTAGGATTGTAATGATCCCCACTTTCTCAGGTGAAGGAACTAAGTCCCCCAAAGACCAAATGCCTGGTGCAGGTCATAAACCTGGGCACTGAAGAGTGGACACCCAACTCCCCCACCGGCCCCACTGGCTCAAGCCTACCCCTTTTCTAATCAGGCCTTAATACGTTCAGCATCAGAACATGTAGCAGAAGACCTTTAGCAAAAGAAAAAGCTAAGCATTTGTTTGAAATATTTCCACACAGAAAATCACGTGTAGCTTTGTGTTTTACACTTAAAAGCCTCTTTTTTTAGGATCCCAAAATCTGATCAATAGCAGGGAAACTCTAATACCAATCCTTTTCACTGGAGAAATTTACAACCAAATAGGGCCTTAGAGCCAAGATTTTCACAGCAATGAAAATGATGTGGCCAGGGAAAGGAGGTAAAGAAAGACGTTGGCGATAACATCCTTGGGATATCTCTAAGCTCCATTACATTATCCAGAAGAAATGCAATAGGATTTGAAGCCCAATTATTACTTCCTCCATCTAACCCTCTTCATTTAACATATCATTAGTATTTTTAGACAACTCTCTGGGGGCTCTCACACTTTGTAGGTGAGTCAGACAGCAAGAGCCGTGGCAGCTATCCAAGGAAACTGATCCCCCTTTTAATGCTCCATTCTGGTTACCTGCTATAATGCAATTATCATGTACTGAAGCAATTTTCGGGAAAATGACTTGACAAGAAGAACTCTGTCATTTTGTAAACAAGAACAAACGTTGTAATTGGATCTTAATTACACAATGCTCTGAGAGGTTATTTTTATTTCTTTGTTTGTTAATGCAATTATTTAGCTTCCCTATTTTAGCCTTGACCTTGCAGGAAGAGGGTAGTTTCCAGTCAGCATAATGCTTTATCTTTGAAAGCTACAATCAATAAGGATAATTAATGATGCCGGCTGCAATGATAGCCTCAGCAATCATTATCCCACATTAATCCCTGCAGTCAGACTGGGGTCAAGGCCATCTAAATCATTCACCTAGGGGTGGAGAAATTCAAATCATTTACCAATTTAAATCCTTGCAAACAAATCCCACTTTATTTTCAAAGCAGTTTGAACGGACTGGGTTTGTTTTGTGTATTTTCACTAGGTGCCTTTTTTTCTTCTCTTTTCTTTGTTTCTTTTTCTTTCTTTTTTTTTTTTTTTTTTTTTTTTACTGACAGAATATATACTTTAGATTAGCATTGCAGTTTTATCGTTGGTGTTTGATAAATTAGTGTAAAAACAGGCAGCCCCTGAAATGCCGTGATGCCTGGAGGTACCCAGCCCATTTAGCGTTTCATACGTTGTCCCTGGTTTTAAAAGAGGAAGTGGGAAGGAAGAGGAAGGGGGAAGAGAGGAGGGGAAAGGAAGCTAGGAGGATGGGGGGCTGACTGAGAGTCTGTGGCCCTGGGGCTGGCAGAGACCTGGGGAAGAAGGTTAAAACCTAAACCTATCAGCTGGAAAATCTTTGAGATGGAACTGCAGTCTTACTCAGCGCTCTCAAGGGCTGTTGGATATGAAACTTCAGGCTGGATCTTGCGAAACAGCCTCCACTGAGGTCTGTTTCTCTCTCATTTTGGCCTTTTTTCCCCCTGCCTTTCCCTAACATGCAAGTTGGCTGACTTGATGTATGCTTCTAATTGTCTGCTATAGATCACACTCTGTTATAAAGAATTCCACTGGGCTCCCAAATATTTTTCAATGATTTCATTTTAATTAGTGTTTTGCTATAAATCATATTCTTAGTCTGTATACACTGGAGATGATATCAAATTGACGTCCGGTCTCTCTCCCTACCCACTCCCCACACCCCACACACACACCCCTCTCTCTTTCCAGAACTGAATTCGCAAATGAAGAGAAGTCTGCAGTGCATTGGGTCTCAAAAAAACTATTTGTTGATACTATATGGCCAAGTTTACTTCAATCCTCTTTTTTTTTTCAAGTCCTGTAACATAGGGGAAGGAATTGCAACAGCTAAAGTGAACTTTCCTGGCATGGTAATTGGGGATCGGGATGTTTATGGGTGTTTGGGGAAGGTGGAGGACAAGACCACTAAGGGAGCTGCTGGAAGCAGGGTAAAGTATCGGAAGACACAGCCAGAGCACCTCTCTCCTCTCATTGTGAGGAGATCTCTGCAAAGACTGTGTTGAAAGCTGCTGAGAATTTATCACCCGTTGCTTTTTCATTATGAACAGTGACTGCTAAAGAGAAAGCTCTTCACATGTCTGAGCCTAGTTATTATATTCACGATAAGGAACTCCTTCTAATGAGATTTTATCACTATTTCACCATCTCCCAAATGTAGATCCTTATTTTATCCTGGCAAAAGAAAAACAGAAGATATCTTTGGGGTCTGAGTGGAGGGAAAAAGTAAGTAAAACTGAATTAAGAAGGAGAGAGTTAACTATGTATTCGAACATGGAAAATCACATGTCATTCTAAGAAATGGCATGCCCCCTTTCCAGCTCCCAGCTGTCTGACAGTCTGCCATCTGTCTTTCCAGGCTTGTGATTTTTTGGTGAAGAGTCTGGTCTTCATAAACACTGTCTTCTTCCATCTTCACTCTTACCCTAGCTGGTCTGTGGTCCTTCAATAAGTATTTTTCTGTTAAGTATTTACACACAGGACTGGTTACATAATTTGAGGGTCCAATGTAAAATAAAAAGGTGGGGCTCCACCCAGGACTATGAAGTCAATCTCCCCATGGCCCAGCCACCCCAATCCACAGCAGACTGGTACCCCCCTCCAAGGATTGCAACCTTTGCTCTGGATGATGCACTAATAAATGGACTCATAGTGAGGTCTAGATAGAGAGGCCACTACTGAGACACCAACCCAGTGCATCATGGAGCTGCCAGCCTGGGGTAAGGATGGTGGCTACCTTGCCCCACTGAGATGCTATGGGGCACACACCCAACTCGAACCCACCCCACTCCCACACCCAGGTCCCTGCTGGCAACTCACAGCGACAATGCAATCTGAGCATCCTCTTGCTTCGGCCATATGAGTTGGTCATCACCCCCAGTGGAAGGCAGCAGCAGGCTTGGGGCAGGCAGGGAAAGGGAGACTAGGTGAGACAAGACTCCAAGGGACAGAGAGCAGGCAGTTGAGAACTAAACTTAGAGAGGTGGGGAGGTGACGTGAGCCCAGGCTCCAAGTCCTCTGACACACACTCCATTGTCCCATCATACTTTACTTTATATAAACCTCAACACAAATTCAAAGATAAAATAATTAAGAATTTCAAGACAGTGGTTGTAGAACATTAAACCCCAAGCAGAGGACCTTTCTGAGCAAGGGGTCCTATTCAGTTGCACTGCTCACTCACCCATGTAGCCAGCCTTCCTATAATGTACGAGGAGAAGACCCAAAGAACAATAAGACTCAACTTCCTGGCCTCTCAGAACTCATTGTCTAGCAGTGGACACAAGCAGGTTCAAAAAAAAAAAAAAGCCACATCACAGTGTAAGTGTGGTTCACTGAGCACCTATTGTGTCTGCCGGGCATTCTACTGAACGTCTTAGTGTATCATCAATATAACTCTCACCATGATTCCATGAGGCAGTACCATTATTATCCCTGTTTTTTAAATAATGAAATTGAAGCTTAAGAAGTTAAGTAACTTGTCAAGGTTGCGTAACTTTAAAAAGGCAAAGCCAGGATTTAACTTTTTTTTTTATTATGTTATGTTAGTCATCATAGAATACATCATTAGTTTTTGATGTGGTGATCCACGATCCATTGTTTTCGTATAACACCCAGTCAGAGCCAGAATTTAAATGCAAAATAGACACTCCTAAGCCCGGTACCCTCCTGCCTTCCCTTGTCAGAGAGATTGTGCAAAGTACTCTATAAAAAGTCTAGAGGTCATGAGTGCTGTCCTTCAGGATTTAAGAAAGGCATCACCAAATGATGACTTTGAGCTAGGTTTTAAAATACAGACTGGTTGGGGCGCCTGGGTGGCTCAGTCGTTAGGCGTCTGCCTTCGGCTCAGGTCATGATCCCAGGGTCCTGGGATCGAGCCCCGCATCGGGCTCCCTGCTCCGCGGGAAGCCTGCTTCTCCCTCTCCCACTCCCTCTGCTTGTGTTCCCTCTCTCACTGTGTCTCTCTCTGTCAAATAAATAAAATCTTTAAATAAATAAATAAAAATAAAATACAGGCTGGAAATTACCCATCAGAGAAGGGGTAATGCGTATATATAAGTCATGGAAGGGCATGAAAGTTGGGGAAATTCTTATGGACAAAGTAAGGGATCAATGGCAAAAAGCAGAGGGGAATAAAGGCAAGGAAGCAGGGGAGGACCTGTGCAAGAAGTGTATCCTGTTAAGGCCTTGGGCTTTATTCTGTCCGCAATGACAGTAACCAACAGTGAACACTACGCTAAATGGTAATGTGATCAAATTGCCAATCCCTCAAGAAGTCAGGCCAGATTTATATGCAACACATACAAAAAACACCACCAAAAGGACTATCATCTTTTGGAAACCATTCTAAATTATGTCAAGGATTTTGTAAAGGCTTTTCAACAACAAAGTCATTCTTTCAGAATAGTTGCCAACTCAGCAGAAGAAGCCAAAGAATGAGTGAAGATGAGTCGATGGAAAAAGCCCCTAAACAGAAGAAAACCTCAGGTGATCAAAAATGTGGGCCCATGTTCATGGCAGCAGAAGAGAAGGGCTATGGAATAGGCCTCCTTTGGTAACTATTGTACTGATGTGCTGTTACTGTTTAGACCAGTGTTTGAAATGCTCTAGTACAGTGGAGACAAGTATGGAATCCTAAAACATTATTTCATTTACAGCTAATCAGTGTCCCCAAACTGGATTGGAGTCAAGAGATGTCAGACTTAATGCTGGTGTTGGCTCTGCTTCCAATGAGCTCTGCAATCTTGGGCCTGAACAGTTACTTACCCTAAGCATTTTCCCCAAGAGACAGGTGGGTGAGCTTGGGTAAGTTATTTATACTCCATGAGGCTTGGTCTCCTGATCTGTACTGAGAATAAAAATTTTAACTATAAAAGCAGATTAGGGGTATGAAATGATATAAGAACTATGTGCCTGGAATAGTGCACATGGGGGTGCCAAGATGTGTCATTTCCCCTTCTAGTCTTCAGTCTTCTCGCCTATAGTATGAAGGAGTCTTAGATGAGCTCTAAATGATCTCCTAGCTCCACTTTTCTTTGACTCTGAAACCTTCTTCAATTCTCTCTGTGAGCACATTTTAGGCGCCATGCACTGTGCTGTGTCTTGGGAACATAATGGGGAGCACTGTCCTTGCCCTCAAGAAGTTTATTATTCTAGCAAGGAAGCACTTTGATAGCAGTTATGTATGAGCAATAGCAAGGGGAGTGAGGTGCCCAACAGTAGCCTTTATGTGAGGAATAAAATAGCTGGTCGAGGTTCCCTGTCTCCAACGATCTCCCTTAGCACCTAAAAATTCTGTATTTGAAAATCAATTTTTTGAAGTTTGAATTATTGAATGGGAGAGGAAATATATTAAGCAATGCTTGGTTAATGCATTGAAGAGATTAGTTAGCCAGGAGGTAATAACTAGAAGGGAATGAGGGATAGGGGAATAGATGCATAGAATAATGGCAGAAGTAGGAAGGAAATGATGAAGTACACCAAACATCAAACTCCACATCTGTAATATTTGCACTAAGATGTACTACCCTCTTCCCAATACTCACTTAATGACCACTCTATGTGGGCCAAGTTCTAGAATACAATTTTGGATTCTAGAAGTTTCCTCAAGGGGGAAGTGTTGACTATAGGGCACACCCCAGTATCCTAGATTGTCCATGAGTCCTATTTCTAAACATGCTCCATAACATAAGTAATTTTACCTTCCAATTTTATCTGGGCTTTCATGGACTCCAGTAAATCCCAAATAAAACAGAGAGTCTGAGCACATACTTAATTATCTTCACTCTTTTATTAAAAAAAAAGAAACATCTTAATTAGTTGAAAAGCTTTTAATTTTTTTCTTCACAATTATACCCTCTTCTCATACTTAAATATATTAGTTCAAAATATGAGAACGGTTGTGGTGAAGCTGGAAATTGTTGGGATTCTCTTGTCTAAGAAATTCAGAGGAGATGCTCAGGAATGAGTCTCCTATATCAAAAAGTAAGCAGTGATAACCAAATTAAATTAGTCCAGGAGCTATATCCAAATCCATATGCCCATTCCTTTTCAATGTTTGCTATTTGAGGGATACAATGTCTTGACAACTCTCTGCGAGAAATAAAGAGACCTCCCTCACACTATTCTCCCCTAAATATGAGATCTGGGATTTTGCCAGCTTCTCAATCACTTCCTGATGACTCTCAATGCTGAATTGGCATTTCTTTGGCCTTGGGAAGGGATCAGAGAGAGGACTGGCTGCTTTCCAAAAGAGACCTAGGAGCAGGAGGGGGGGTCATGGATGCTCCCTTAGCAAAGAATTTTTAAGACAATGTGTCTTTTCTCTATGGCTTTTTAGGCTCCTCCCCTCATTCTTTCAGAAGCCTGGTCTGGTCTGTGAGTGGTAGCTCTGCCCCTGATTTTATACACATGGTCACTTAAGTTGAGGAAATCCAGGCACACACCAGAAAGAGAGAGAACCTTCAATACTGAAGGCCATTCCAACTGTCATCTCATTCGATGCACTGGGCCCCAAGGGAGGACAGATGGGGAAACTGGGTGTGCTATTCCCTCAGCTGCTCCCAGGTCTTGTGAGCTTCTCACTGTGTGAATATCTCCTCATTCCGAATGGATTTCGGGTGCTTAAAGTTATTTTTCCTGCCTCCTAAATGTGAGCCAATCTCAGTTCTTCACCTGATGTACAAGCAAAGGAAAATCCTAACTAAGAGAATTCGGGGGAGCAATTTTGACCATACACAATCCTTACTTACTGCTTAAATCCTCCATGAGTGGTGCCTCTGTTATTCTCTATCCAAACTCAAGTTGTGATTGACCACAGTGCACCAAGGAGCAGAAAGTGACATCAACTCTCAATAACTCTTTTCTAGCTGGAAAAATATTTGAGAACATGTGGTCTGGTCTTAACTTCTTGGCTTCATAGAGGAAGACACCAAAGTCATGCAAGTGTCTTGCCTAAGGTCCTGCTTGCAGAACTGAGATGGAATTTTAGCCTCTGCCACTACTGCTGCATTTGAGAGAAGGAAGCACTTTGTATTTCACTTACTTGAGATCAGTCTTCAACTCTGCCCTGTGGTGTTTATAGTGGATTACAAAATAATTATCAAATTTGGAATGATCACCATCAGCTGAGAACAATGAAAAGAAAATCAGGCTACTGTTGAAGTGCCATGTGATATATATTCTTACATATTAGTCTAAAAGACCCTTTCCCTGCCAATGATGAGCCTCTGAAGACATAGCGCTATACTCTAGAGGGTAAATTCAAAATCAATCAACCAATATGTATTGATCACCTATTTTATGATATACACAATATGATGTGGGCTCATGTGATGGAAACATAGCAACATAAAACAAGATCTCTGCTCTTATAGGGCAGAAATTGTGTAAAATACATAGCTATGTGTGTATATATTCATATATATGAAATGACAATGAACAATAAAAACTATGATAAGTGCTAGAGGAAATCAAGAGAAAAGATGTTATTGTGGGTTGTGAGGGCATTTCTGAAAGAAGGAAAACTTGAGATCTGTTAGGATAGAACAGGACAAGATAGAGCAGGATGAGAAGAGAGAACGGTTTGGGGAGAGGTGAGGAGATGGCAATGTATGTGGCAGATTTAAGACTAGTGTACAATATGGGTAAAGTGGAGGGTCTTGTAAGAGATCATGAAATATGGGAATTTGAAATGCCTGGTAAATTGTAAATGCCCTATAAGTAACAGAGATTCATTTAGGGTTTACCTACAACTGTGTTTTGAGAAGATACATATGACTTCAGAATATGGTGTAGGTCCGAAGTAGAAGAGAAAAGAGAAGAAGGAACTATTAGGAAGTTATTGCAATAATATGGCCTGAAAGGACAGAAGACTAAAGGAAGGTGGTGAACGTGTGAACAAAAAGAATGGGATGGATGTGAAAAATGGACAGATTTAGGCTCTGGTTGGTACATGAGTGACAAAGGAAAATCAAAAAGATAACCATCCTGATAGCAAGAATGGAACCATCTAGTGAGGGGACTGGTTTGGGAGACAGACAGAAAAGTCTGTATAAAGCATACTAAGGTTTAGGCAAGGACAGGACATACTAAAGGAAATGGCCTACAGCAAGGGAGATGTCTGAAACAAGTTCAGAAGGTGAGTCAGGAGTAGGCGATGTTGATGTTGGGAGTTACCTGCAGAGAGATGAGTACTAAAGTGGCATGGTTTGCTAAGGATGAGAAGGGTCAGAGAAACACCAGACATGACCTCACCCTAAAAGAGGCATCTGCTGCACTCGTTCCCTATTTATGACCATCCTGCATAAGAACCTTAGCCCCGACTATTCAGTTTCTGCCTCCAAACCAAGTATAACAACATTAAATCACCTGGGAGCTTTGTGAAACTACCAGTGCCTGGGGCCCACCCCCAGATATTTTGATTTAATTGGTCTGGGGTCCAGGCATTTGGAATTCTCCCAAAGCTCCTTGTGTGGTTGACAGTATCATAGTTTTGTTTAAGAAGTGGAGACTTCATCTTTTAGAGATACAAAATGAAATATTTATAGGTGAAATGCTATTGTGTCTGGGATTTACTTCAAAATAATGGAGCAGGTGCAGGGAGTGGGTAAGGTATAGAAGAAACAAGATTGGCCATAAGTTGATAACAGTTGAAGCCAAGTGATGGGTACATGGGGGTTCGTTATGTTTTCCTTTCTATTTTCATATATGTTTGAAAGTTTACATGATAAAAACTTTAAAAAAAATCAATCAATATACCATCTTTGTAGGCAGTTCCACAGTGTACCATGTTAAGGACCCCTGGAACACAAAGTTCTTTGTGAGTACCCATCTCTTGGATCCTCAACTCCACCAGCTCTCACTGTCAAACTGCCATGAAGACACCCTCCCAGGCTGACACTAAAGCAGTGGGGAGGGAAAACAAGTAGCAAAGCTGGATCCAGCAAGCAGAGTAGGTCAAATCAGGCACTGATGATGCCAGGCAAATCCAGTTGCAGGACTATTCCATGGCTCTGGAATCCCTACATTCCAGGGAGCTCAGAGTGACAATCTCATTGGAAGGGCTGTTAGGTAGTGAAAGCTGTAGTCACATGGCAAACTTGGACTGCATCCTTTGGGGGTGGGTCCAGTGGGTTCTGATGGAAATTTTTGGGAAACTAAAGCCCTCTCAACCCATACTGCCAAGTCACCCTCTTGGTACAACCAATAGGACTAAGGAAGAAGAAGCCAATCAAAGTTAAGTGGACCGAGACCCAGGCCCTAGGCAGAATTCTTAACTCCAGCCCTGCTGCTTCTCCAGCTGCTTTTTGGATGTAGGAGCAGCAGCACCCAGCACACAGGCAGGGGGCCTTACAGCCTCTGGGACAGACTGCTGCCAACATCCACAGGGGCTGTCCCTAACAACCACTTGGTATGATAGACCAATAACAAAGGAGAGAAGGGGTAGAAATGGATTCAACAGGTATGACAAAGGTGGAAATCACAGATCTTTTAACTTGCTGGATGTTGGGAGGTGATTGGGGGGGGCACTGAAAGATGGCTCTGCAGTCTGGAGTCTCAGTTACTGGGTGGTCTTCCCTTGGGCACTCTGTGCTTCAAGGTCACAGGGTTGCACTGAGTTGCTCACCCAAGGATAGCCTGAGTGAGTCTATTAGAAACAACTCAGGAAGACATAATGGGATTGGAGGTCTCCACTGTGCAGGTCAAAGAACTAGAGCAGGGAATTTGCTTCACAATAACCAAAAACTATTAGGACAGTCACCACATCATCATCATCATCATCATCATCATCATCATCATCATCATCCTAATATCCAAACCCTGCACCTGAGCACAAGAGAAAAGTTCTGCAAATACACTTATAGACGTTCATCAATGTTAGTTCCATTTACACTATAAAGTGTTTTCCCAAACATAGACATTGTCCCATTAAAGTCACAACAACCACGTAAGGGAGATAAAAGGATGATGTTAACTCCATTTTAGAGATTATGAAACTAAAGTCCTCACCCAATTAAGTAATTGTCACAAACCCAGTAAGGAGAGTTTTGGCTTATAACTTAAGTCTTCTACTGCCTCACCTTTTGGAAAGCCAGCAAAGGGAGTTTTCTCCAACATTCAGGACCAAAGCACCAGGGATCAGTTCCTGAGAAATAAGAAAGAATCAGAGCAAATAAATTCAAGTATGCAGCTCCAGATGGGTAAGTAAGTAAATAGTGGATTATTTAAACACTGACACATTGCTTATCAGCTGACAATAAACCCAAGGGTGAGAAGCCCTGAAAGGGGACAGTCTAAGGGGGAAACAATATGGTAAATGTAATTAAATTTTTTAAGATTTATTTATTTATTAGAGAGAGAGAAGGGGGGGCAGAGAGTGAGGGAGAGAGAGTCTTAAGCAGATTCCCCACTGAGCAAACTTGGGCTCGATCTCATGACCCTGAGATCACAACCTGAGCCAAAACCAAGAATCGGACGCTTAACTGATTGCTCCACCCAGGCACCCCATCGTTAATTTTTTTAAAAAAGAGCATATTTTTGAACTCAGATAATTTATATTTATGTAACATTTTATTTAAATATATTTGCTCTTGCATTATCCTTGTTTTTTATTTGAATTGTTGATAATGAAAATGAAATGAAATAATTTCTATGCTATTACTACAAGTATAGAAGGCCTTCCTCCTCTGAAGTTAATTGGTACCTGAAAAAGCTTTAAGTCCCCTTAACGTAGTGGGGAACAGAAGCTTCTATTATAACTCTAACTTGATAAAACTATGAAACTAAAACTATGAAAATAAGTGTTATACTATATTTAACAAAGTGTAAGTCATAATTGCAACTAGTTGCTAATTCTTAGAAGGAACAAAGAATGAATCAGTATTTATTGGTTTGTTTGGACTTTATGTAAATTTTTAAATCAAACTAATAGCAAAATAATGTGGTATTCATTTTATACAGACAATCCTAGGAAACATCATATTCACAAATAGACCTAACAGCTTCAGAAATGTTTTCAAGGGAAAAAAAAATGATATTTCAATGATTCTCTTTTGAATGTACACAGCGAAGCCATCCCTCTCAACTTTTTAACTGTCAACCCCGACAAATCTTCGTTTGTCAATGATTTTACATATGGTTGAAATAGTTCTCCAACATCACTTTTAACGACTTCATGAAATCTTGCACCTTTTGCATAATTTCCCATTTCCCTCCTGCAATCAATTTCCCTTGTGTTTGCATTTTATTGTCAGATGTTTGCCACCTCAGAAACCTAGCAGGAGCCAGCAGACAAGGATGCTGATGCCATGAGCAGAGATAGACACAAATATTGAGTGGAGGCTAATTTTATAGGAGGTCACTTTATTAATGTTTTATGATACAATAACCCACTTAAAACTACTAAAGAAATATAGATATTGAACACTCAGAAGATGAGAGTCTCCTGTAATGACTTTTTCTTGCATCGACATGGTAAGTGTGGAATGATGTAGCCCGTGTCTGGAGAATCTAAGTTATCTAGGCCCAAAGGCCCTTTCCACGGGAAGTCATAACTCTCATCACCCGGGGTAGCACTGCAGGTAAAGTCATGCTCCGTAACCTCAGTAGGGAAATCCCTAACACCCCAAATCACATGAGAAACATCACAGTCACAGTGTCGACCTGACCTCTTCACACTTTCTCTACCTCAGGACAGCAGTGCTGTTCCTTGGGCCTGCTCTGGTTACCTCTCCTCCTAGAGCTGTCCCAGAGGACACCAAACCTGGCCTCTCTTAGCAGCAGGGCAAAGCGTGAAGATGGTAGCTCATAGGAATTAGCAGATCAAAGGAAGAAAAGCCACTAGACCCATCGGCTATCATCCATAAATAGAGAGAGTTTTACATGTGTGTCTATGGAAGGCAGTTTAGAGGAAAGGAATGTACATCCTAAGATAAGGCTGGTCATATTAGCAATGCCGCTGGTATTCATGACAACCAGAGATGTCAATAGAATTAGAGCTCCAGGCTTTGAGGTCAGGAAGCAATTACTTGGATAAGGGTCTTCCTTTTGGCCACCGCAACAGCAATAGTCTCTCCTGTGACTTCTTTACTCCAGAAAAGATTCTGGCTGAATGAGTCATCTTCTTTCTAGGCCAAGAAATAAAATTTCTGAAATCCTTAGGGTAACACTTTGGAGAAGTGGTTCAAAACTGAAAACTTATGATTCTAGCCAATCACATTCTCAGCAAGACTTGCTGAGACCAAGTTTTCTGCTTGATAAATATGGTAAGGGCTTAAAATAAACCGTGCTCTGGAGGTAATGAAATCTCTCACATTCATATGTAGCATTTCTTGTTGATTCCAAAAATGGCAAGGATGCAAAAACAAGAGTCTGTTTCCAGGACATGTAGATGTAGGAAGAAACCTGCCTAAAGTTGTATATGTAAACTAAGTTTGGGTCGCTAAATGCTGGGCAACATTATCATGAGAAGAACAAAGTAGTTATCTACTGAGAGTGAAAGGAATGATACAAGTTCCAAGCAGGATAGGTACTAGAATGTCGAGGCAAGTCAGGAAATATTGCCTGAAAGAAAAGTAAATAAACGAGAATCTGTGTGAGAAGAGTGGAAATGGCTACCTGCAGGAAGAATAGGCATTTCCACAAAGTGGGAGTCCACTAATCACATATCCAATCTACCTGCACAGACCCTGGGAAGTATAAATGAGCACGTGGAATATTGGATCATCATTTACTGAGTCTGCCACAACCCACCCTTCTCATCACCAAATATTTCTTTGTTTTCCCACAAAGAATACACTTAACTCCTCCACAAAGGAGAAAAGCCAACATTGCAGCCAGCCACTGCGTCCAGCTCAAAGTTCATCTTTCTGGGTGATGTCCAGTTGTCTCTCCATCAGATTCAGTTAGAGGTGACTTTTCAGGCCCCAAAGTCTTGATCTAAAAAGAGACACGTTATCTACTCCCTCTCCACATACATGCACGTGCATACATATCTACCTACTAGGGTGGGTGAAAATACTTCTATTTGGAAGGCAAAGAATGGGGGAAACAGAACAGCCACTGAGCTGTAGCAATTCTGGAATTCAGCCAGGCGACAGGGAAGACCTCCCACCCTGGGGATGGGAGGCTCCTGAGCTAGGATATATGAAATTCTGTTCTCCCAGGAGAGCTGTTTTTTTCATTGCTCTCCATAGCTCTGAAATTCATCCTCTGGAAGATTCTTTCTTTCCCTTATTCTTGGGCCACACCTGAAGTGAGCTTTGAGGAACTTGGACCCCTGGGCGACTTCTCAGCTTTTCTCATCTTGCTTCCTCCTCACTGACTATCAGGGACCACAGGGCTGTTTTAGGTTCTGGATATTCAGATACTTTTTCTTGGTTGCTTTAGTTATGTAATTCTCTAAAAACCCTCTCTCTTCATTTGACACTAGGCACCCTCAAGGGACTTTTCAGCCTATGGTTCTCAAATCTCTTTTATTTTGCTTCCTCACCTCCATGGCCCCCTCTCTCAACTTCATGGTGGCTACTGAAATTAGGCTATTAGACATGAATGGGAAGGCTACCTACTGATCAGTGTTTGCCTTGAGGCATAGTAATCCATGGAGAGGCATTTTTCCCCTCGAGGTCTTTTAAAATACCATCTCTTATTATTTGGGTTCTAGAAACAAACAACATTTAAAAATTTCTAGACCCTGCATTTTGAATTCTCCCTGTACCTTTCTTTCTGCTTTATAAACTACTTCTGTCCTTAGTTCATCTCTTTCTTATAATATCTTGCCAAACATAGCCAATAATAAAACACAATACTAAGGTCCTGTTCCTCACCCTCTTCTGATAGCACTACAAGTTTATTAGGGACATCTCTGCCTGCCTGGCTATAAGAAGCAACTGTTTACCTAAATATTGTGCCACAACATAAGGGATCATCATCTTTCCAGCTTCCAATGTTAGTTTCCTCACAACCCACCCTTGATGACTAAAGCAATGGCATGACTTTTAGGTTTTTCTAATGGCAGTACCCCATTTCAAGACAATAGTTTCTACACAAGTCACCACCATAGACCAATCCCCAAATCCCAGTGACTCAGCTCAATGAAAATTCATACTTGTTTACATAAAGTCTTATGCAAAACAGGCAGGAGCTCCCTTCCATTTTTGACTAGAGCCTGAGCAACCATGGGCCAGCGTACAAAATCTAAGTACTGAACTTGTAAAGGTGTGGGCCGGCTCCCTGGCACACGGTGACAGTCCGGAGGCAGAAACCCAGCCTCAATGAACACAGACACCTTCTGTCTCTTCATGCCCCCTTTGTGGAGGCAGCATATGCTTTTGTACCTAAATCTTTTTAAAGTATTGGTTTGTAAGCTTTTGTGAGTCATAGATAGAGTGACCAACTATCTCAGTTTACACAGGACTTGGAGGATTCCCAGGACATGAAACTTTCCATGCTGAAAGTAGGAGAGTCCCAGGCAAACTGGGACAAGTTGGTCACCCTAGTCATTGTTCTCTTAAAAAAGCAGATAAAAACAAAAAGGTGCTCATATCTGTAGAATCTGCCTTGGAAGTCATATAAGGCATCGTCTTCATCTTCCTTCCACTGTGAACTGACATGGCCTACTTTCCAAAAGAAGACACAAGCTCCTAGACAAACAGCCTGGCCCACATTTTTGTGTGACTCTGATTAAGTAAGAAAGCTTTGTTGTGCTTTTAAAATTTAAAATGTGTGCAGACCCCTCCCCCAATACAAAGCTTATAGATAAAGTTGTAATGGGATTCAAAGAAGGAAATATTTAACCGGACATCCATAGGCAGAACTTCTCTCCCCCAAAAGAGCAGGGTCATGATCACTGAATTCAGCGAGAGTTCATTGTAAGCCTGAAGAAAGACCCACTTGGGGCCTGGAGTTATGATGGAGGAGGTCAATTTTCAAAATAAACGTTCATTATATTTTATCCTTTGAAGAAAAATGCTGCTTGGCCTTAAACAAATTAAGATTGCTCAGGTTTTTTATTTGGGGCATTTTTTTAGTTGAATATTATTAAAAATAATTACAAGCTGTGGATTTAATCGAAAACACAATCAGCACCCCCAAAGTCCCCTACAGTGAGTTAAAGCATCCTCCTTCTCAAAATTCAAAATTAAGTGGAAATTCAGATTAGTTTTGATTTATAACCACATTATGAACTATTTAATATTTTCAAGAAGTCATTCCCCGTGCCCATATTAAATTAATTTACAACAGAATATTATATAATTTATATATGCATACATATAATAAATTACAGCCTGACTATATAATTCTACATGTATAATTAATTACATTAACCATCTACATTTTAAGCCTACAATTAGATAACCCTAAAAGACAACCCCGTTAGCATTTTTTAATAAATACTTGTGTTTGGAGCTGTTTAACAGAGCACCTGATAGCTGATAGAGCAGTGTTAACATCTGTTCCATTATTTCCAGAGGACGTTGGTTGAGCGCAATACTATTCACATAAAATATGCATTTGTTCTTGACTGTCAAGTACCTCTATTATTTTATTAAAAAGTCAAAAAAGAATATAATCAGACTTCATAATTTATGTGTGACATTTTCATTACAGAAAACTTTATGCAAAATTGAATTCTAAAATTTAATTTCCTGTGATGTTTAAATTACTTACTATCTGGCTCCTCTCCAAACAGCGTGATCACTGAAGGCCCCATATGAATTCTATTAAGGATACATTTTGCTGCTGCCAGAATATACAGGGTATTTTTCTAAGTAACTCTAAGAATATGCTTCTTAAATATATTTTGTGCCAGTTTAAATAGTTTTTCTCACGCAGGAAAGAAAGGCAGGAACTTTTCTTTCTTAAAAAAAAAACCACAGACAGATTTTCTCTGCTTCTCTCCTTCCCACCTTGCCTGTGACCTCGTCTTCCTGATACTTTAACCCAAAAGCAGCCAGGCTGGTCCAATCTTGACAGTTGGGGCTCACTATATCACAGGACAATAACCAGGTACCCTCTGCTTTCTTTTTCTTTCAGACAGTGCCGAAAAAGAGGCTTTATCCAGAGTAGAGCCCACAGTAGGGAATTCTGACCCTCCGTCTTTGTTGCCCACTGAATGTGATGGTGGGCAACTCCTCCCCCATCACTCCCTGTTGCTGCTACATCAGTGGGAGCAACCTGGCTTGGCACGATCATTCCCAAGGTGCTTTGAGAAACCTAAAAATGCCATCGCACCTCACAGCTGCCAGGGGAAATAGGCCTGCTAATAATGAGCAATAATTTAAATAATGAGCCTTTGAGGGAAGGAGGTTACCACAGGCAAAGTTACCTTCACGTACTCTCTGGGAGAGAACAGATTTCCAAAATGGTGTTTTAAATGAGGAAAACATGGAACTGCCAGCAGTGAGGGGGAAAAGAAAATGTGTACAGTTGTCAATCAGCCAAGGTGTAGCAGGATTCCCTGCTTAAGGCTGCCCCACACAGCCAACCAGCAGTCCTTGGATTCATCCAGCCATCCATTCCACCAAAGGGAGCCTCCATGGTCAGGCACCATTTGGTGGGCTTGGAATACAACAAGAAACAAGACAGGATTCCTGCCTTAAAGAGTTCATAGTTCAGGAGAAGGGTAACTTCTTACAATAATGCAAAAGTCTACATTTTACAAAGTGATTTGACATGTTGTTTCATTTGGCGGTCACTTCCCTGTGAGGCAGGGGACAGGCTTAACTCCATCTAATGAATGAGGGAACTAAGCCCCACTTGAGTGAATTTCCATAGGCCACACCATAAGTCAGTGTCCAGGTCACCTAGAGCCCAGGGGATCAGCTTTACTCAAATTTCAGGTAGGCTTCAGTGGAAGAAGCCAGGAAACTGTGATGTATGTGCATCCTGATACTGGGCGTGGAGGACAACCAGCTGGTGCTCTCACTCCAGCACCTCTCCATGGGCTTCTGCAGTGGCAGAGCAGGAAATTCAACTGAGATACTCATCCTTTCAGTTCTCCCCATTCATCTGCTCCTGCAAATCTCTATCTGGTCCAATCTGGAGAGATCTCGAGGAGGTTACCCAGCCAGTCTCATTCCCCCAGGCTATTACTGCCCACCCCCCCCCCCACACACACACTGCCTGAAATTCCATCACTGTGAGTCCTTCTTCCCTGTTTAGGCATTCTCCTTTAGAAGAGCTAATAGAGTTAAACTGGAATGAGCAAGTGAGACTCCACTAGGGAAGAATTCATCAGATGTCTTTTTCTCAACCACCCAACACCCCCTGAGAACCATTAAAGAGGCACTGCAAACACTCCACCAGGGTTTGGGAAAATGTCTCCAGGGCAGATGCTGCATTCCAATCTGCTCCCTTCCCACTAACAGTCCTTTCCTTTTAGACTTAGCTTTCCCATCTGGTCTCTCCCAAACATTGCCTTCAACTTCCCAGTGCGAGCTCTGCTCAGGCCTACATTTGCTGCAACCAATCCTAGTTGTAACTATATCAGGTAGATGTGCTATCTCTTTGGGCTCTGACCTACCACCTAGTACCCTGAGGCACCAAGGGGAGGGAGACTTGATGTAAGGTGGGTGAGAGAAAGACTCTGGGGTAAGTGGTGTATAGTGCATAGTGACACCCAGACTTGTGAGCCCTGGGCAAATGACCCATGGTCTGAATGGAAAGGGAAGGGTGGAAGAAGGGAGGGAAGAGAAAAAAGAGATGTTTCTAGACTTGCACTCCCTGAACTCACCCATTTCTCTGCCTTAGCAACACAGGAATTTGAAGGAAGGCTCTTCCAAAAGGCAATATAGGGGAATATATTTGGCCAAATAACTGATGCTTATGGGTGCTCAATAAATAGAATGGATCGATAATAATAATGTGCAAATATCTTCAGGTCAGTTGCTTGTCAGTTTAATAAGACTTTCCGCTTGTGTTTGCCAGGTGTATGGAAGAGGATAAGAAGATGAAGTAAGTATTCCAGAGAGAAACCCCACTGTGTAAAGATGTGGAGGTGTCACGTGAAATAGTGATGGCGTGTAGGGGAACTCCAAGTAGCTCAGGTTTGCCGTATCAGAAAGTCTCAAGTGTCAAAATACAAAGTGGAAGTGACAAAGAGAGGCTAGGGAGTCCTGCAGACACCACTTTTTTGATAAGGGGGAAATTTTAGCTTTTAGCCGCATAGAGTAAAAAGCAAGGTAACACCGTCCAATAAACAAGAATTACTACCTAATCATAGCCAAAGCCCCAGAAGGCTAAATTAAGTGGATGTGGTCACTCAGCAGGACTTATACCCTTCTTGAAGACCAGTCATCCACCTTGGCTTGGCTCACACATTACCTCCTCTGGGAAACCTCCCCTGGCCTAGTTGGATAGACTAGCAGCTCATGTGGCTAGAGCAGCCTCTTAGGCCTGTCCCTGTCATAGCACATATTTTTTGAATCTTCATGGCGGATGGGCTGGCTTGGCCACCCCACCACTGCAGGCACCATGAGGGTAGATTTGGTGACTGGCCTGCAGTAGGTGTTCAGCATTTATCGAAGAACGTCCCCTTGACCTCACAACTGTTCTGTACTAGCCAGCATATTTTCTTTGTCTTACAGCACAACTCCTTGGAAAGAGCTATCCATACTCAGCGTCTCCACTTCTCATTCCACTTTGCGCTCATGCTCACTTGAAACCACTTCAGTAAGGCTCTCTCCTCTCTTCTACAATGCAACTGTTTTTGTCAAGTGCCCTCCACATTGACTTCCACACTGCCAAGTTCAGTGGGGCTTTATCAGTGTTTCTCTTACTCCTAGCAACACATTGGGCCACTTCCGCCCCCTTGAACATCTTCTCTTAGCTTCTCTAACACCTTTCTCTCTGGTTCTCCTTCCACACTCAACAGCTCTTCTAAGGCCCCCGCTTTCCCTTCATCTCTTTAACCTGTAATGTCAGGTTTCTATTAAATGCAGAGTCCCATCTGGCAAAAGCCTTGGACTTCTGTATCCTCACTCACTCCCCAGGAGACCTTTTCTGGTCTCATGACTTGAAATATCCCTCTTTATGCTGGCAGCCCCAAAATTGATACTTCTAGCCTTGAACTCTCCCTTAAATTCCAGGCTCTTTTTTCCAACTCCCTGTTCAACATCTTTACTTGGAAGACTATTGAGGATCTCAAACTTAACATGTCTAAAACCAGACAACATGTACATAGACACAAACACACACACACAAAGTTGTTCTTCAGCTCCCCCATCCCAATAAATGGCATTTACATTTAGCAAGATGCTTAAGTTAAACACCTAACAACATCCTTGGCTCCTTTCCTTCTCACACACCTACATCTAATTCATCAGCAAACCCTGTCAACTCTACCTTTAAAATATATCCAGAATCCAAGACAGAAGAAAGAGAGATTAAGGAGTCGATCCCATTTACAATTGTACCCAAAACCATAAGATACCTAGGAATAAATCTAACCAAAGAGGCAAAGAATCTATACTCAGAAAACTATAGAATACTCATGAAAGAAATTGAGGAAGACGCAAAGAAATGGAAAAATGTTCCATGATTATGGATTAGAAGAACAAATATTTGAAAATGTCTATGCTACCTAGAGCAATCTACACATTTAATGCAATCTCTCTCAAAATACCTTCAACTTTTTTCAAAGAAATGAAACAAATAATCCTAAAATTTGTATGGAACCAGAAAAGACCCCAAATAGCCAGAGGAATGTTGAAAAAGAAAAGCAAAGCTGGTAGCATCACAATTCCGGACTTCAAGCTCTATTACAAAGCAATAATCATCAAGAAAGTATGGTACTGGCACAAAAACAGACACATAGATCAATGGAACAGAATAGAGAGCCCAGAAGTGAACCCTCAACTCTATGGTAAACTCATCTTCGACAAAGCAGGAAAGAATGTCCAGTGGAAAAAAGACAATCTCTTCAACAAATGGTTTTGGGAAAACTGGACAGCCATGTGTAGAAGAATGAAACTGGACCATTTCCTTACACCACACACAAAAATAGACTCAAAATGGATGAAAGACCTAAATGTGAGACAGGAATCCATCAAAATCCTTGAGGAGAACACAGGCAGCAACCTCTTTCACCTCAGCTGCAGCAACTTCTTCCTAGAAACATCGCCAAAGGCAAGGGAAGCAAGGGCAAAAATGAACTATTGGGACTTCATCAAGATAAAGAGCTTTTGTATAGCAAAGGAAACAGTGGACAAAACCAAAAGACAACTGACAGAATGGAAGAAGATATTTGCAAATGACATATCAGATAAAGGGCTAGTATCCAAAATCTATAAAGAACTTATCAAACTCAACACCCAAAGAACAAATAATCCAATCAGGCAATGGGCAGAAGACGTGAACAGACATTTCTGCAAAGAAGACATCCAAATGGCCAACAGACACATGAAAAAGTGCTCAACATCACTCGGCATCAGGGAAATCCAAATCAAAACCTCAGTGAGATACCACCTCACACCAGTCAGAATGGCTAAAATTAACAAGTCAGGAAACGACAGATGTTGGCGAGGATGTGGAGAAAGGGGAACCCTCCTACACTGTTGGTGGGAAGGCAAGCTGGTGCAGCCACTCTGGAAAACAGTATGGTATCACTCTGGAAAACAGTATGGAGGTTCCTCAAAAAGTTGAAAATAGAGCTACCCTATGATCCAGCAATTGCACTACTGAGTATTTACCCCAAAGATACAAATGTAGGGATCCGAAGGGGTATGTGCACCCCAATGTTTATAGCAGCAATGTCCACAATAGCCAAACTATGGAAAGAGCCAAGATGTCCATCAACAGATGAATGGATAAAGAAGTTGTGGTACACAAACACACACACACACACACACACACACACACACACACACACACGGAATATTATGCAGCCATCAAAAAAAGAAATCTTGCCATTTGCAACAACGTGGATGGAACTAGAAGGTATTATGCTAAGCAAAATAAGAATCAGACAAAGACAAGTGTCATATGATCTCACTGATATGAGGAATTTGAGAAACAAGACAGAGGATCATAGGGGAAGGGAGGAAAAATGAAACAAGATGAAACCAGAGAGGGAGACCAACCATAAGAGACTCTTAATCTCAGGAAACAAACTGAGGGTTGCTGGAGTGGTGGGGGGTGGGAGGGTTGGGGGGGCTGGGTGATGGACACTGGGGAGGGTATGTGCTATGGTGAGCTCTGAGAATTGTGTAAAACTGATGAATCACAGACCTGTTCCTCTGAAACAAATAATACATTATATGTTAAAAAAAAATAAGAAGATAGTAGGAAGGGAAAAATGAAGGAGGGGGAGTTGGAGGGGGAGACGAACCATGAGAGACAATGGACTCTGAGAAACAAACTGAGGGTTTTAGAGGGGAGGGGGGTGGGGGGATGGGTTAGCCAGATGATGGGTGTTAAAGAGGGCACGTATTGCATGCAGCACTGGGTGTTATTCGCAAACAATGAATCGTGGAACACTACATCAAAAACTAATGATGTAATGTATGGTGACTAACATAACATAATAAAATAAAATTAATAAAAATAAATAAATAAATAAATAAATAAATAAATAAATAAATAAAATTTAAAAAATATATATCCAGAATCCAAGCACTCGACCACCTCCCCCAGATCACGGAACCCAAGCGGCCATCATGTCTCACGTGTGTCATTGCAATAGCTTCTTATCAGCTCTATCCCTAACTTTACATTCCTAACCCCACACAACAGCCAGAAGGAACATTTTAAAACATCAGCAAGACCATGTGGCTCATCTGCTCAAAGCCTCCCAAAGGTGTATTCTCCTCCTCTCTAACGACACCTTCGACCACTCTCCCTCCTCTGCCCCCTCTAGGCCCACTACTCTGGCCCCCTTGCTGTTCCTCAATGTGCCAAGGATGCTCTCTCATTAATGCCATTTCCTCTACCTGGACAGCAATTACCCCAAATATGCAAGGATGCATTTCCTTACTTCCTTCAAGCCTCTGCTTCACTGTCACCTCTTCAGAGATACCTTCCCTGATCTTTGCCAGATAGCTTCCCCCATCCCTTTCTACTTCTCTTACTTTACTTTGGTCTTTTTTGTAGTGCTTATCACAAACTGACATATTTGTTTCTTTTTTAAAAATTGTTTATCTCCCACCATGACAGCAAGGATTTTTTTGTTCTGTTCACTACTGAATCCCCAGCATCTAAAACTTGATAAATGTATGAATGAAAGAATGAATGGGTTCCCTCCAAACCAAAGTTTCCCTACTTTGGTGTCTTTAAACAAGGCAGGAAGACACTAACATGAGACAAGGGCTTCATTTATTTCAGAAATGTGAAAGACAGCTTCCTTAATGAACCTGCATGAGTTTTTGTTGTGGTGGTGGTAGTGGTTTATTTTGTTTTAAATCTTTGTATTAAACTCAGAACCACTCACTGTTTAACCCTGCCAGCAAATATGAGTTTCCCCTACTGGTGCTGTGATCACTGTGGTAGCTTCAACCAGGAAATGAAATCTTAATCATAGCATCTGCCATGCGCCCTTCACTTACAAGCCCACAAATGAAACTCCAGCTAGGCAATCTCATTTCACTAAAGTGTAGTTGGACCCAGTAACTGGAGGCTGGTGTTCACAGCACATTGTTCTACCCAATGCTGCTTAATCTTGACAAGCTTCAAGGTTTATAGCACCCTAATCTTTAACTTAAACAGAAAAGCATGTGCTGGCTACTTACTTACCAACCCATAAGCATTTGTGTTATATAAGTCTACCTGGGGGCTTTTCAGTGTTACTACCTCAGTTCCTTGCCAGGCTAAAGGTTTTTTAAATCATTTGGGGCCAATGGTTACCACTGTCGTTACTGGTTAACAATCAAATGGCACTTAATGTTGTTGGAGAGAAAAAAGGGGACAAGTCACATCAGATCCAGCTTGACCTACCCATGAACACATGAACAGGAAGATAAGAGGGAGATGGGCAGTTTTCTTCATTTCCCAGAGAACTGGGAAGGAGGAACCCCAGAACCTTGGGGACCTGGAGGAACAGCACTCAATCAGATGGCCATATGTCAACAACAGCCCAAGAGCATCTCAAAGCTCCTGACCTGCTTCCTGTTCCAACCTGAGGGGGCTGCAGTGTGATTTCCAGGTACCTGACTAGGGCCAGGCAATCCAAATGTTGAGCCCTGTGAAAAGTGATTAACATTCCAGAGCAAATGTGTTACCCGCAAGAAAGGCCACTTCCAGGAGCACCTGGCCACTGAGCCAGGTGCAGGTTGGTCCCCATGACCTCAGGGAGTCACTTGCATATCAGATATCAACAGGTGAAAGCAGCAGTCACTGGAGCAAGCAATTTTACTGATGGAATTGGGTTTACAAATTACCTTCAAAACACACTAAAGTGAAATATTAAATTCCCCATTCCCTAGCAGACTCCTTCTGGATTTGAAAGAAGGAAAAGCAAAACACCACTTTTCCTAATAGCCATATCCCCGCTACAGTAATAGGTTGATGGTTCTCAGAATCCAACTATTGTGAAGATTGGTTAGACAGATGCAATCTAAATGATTACATAGCTTGATCAAATAAAATCAAGAAGTGATTACTACAGGCTGAAAGAGACCAAAAAAAGCATTTAGAGGCTGGCTCGTAATGTGCTAGAAACTTCTCTTAATAAATTAAAGAATAAGAATCAGGTATACCTTAGATGCCACAACACTACCAATATCTTCCAACATTCATATCCCGGTGGTAATTTGGGGTTAAGCATTCTCCCCTTGGTCTCAGAGGGAGCAAATCTTCTTAAATAGGCTTGAGACCTCAAATGATGGGCTACAAACCATGGCCCTCAACTCTGGATGTACATTAGAATGACCAATAACACACATCCCAGTCTCTACAAATGGGGTCCCGGCAATGGTATTTGTAAAAATCCCCTTGATGATTCAGTGAAACCAGGGATGAAAAACATTGCACTAAAAGAAGAGAACTTGGGGCTCATTTAGTCCAGGGCTTCTCAAAACTGTCTATTCATAAGAGTCACTGGGTGACTCATGTTCTGTATACAGACTATAGGACATCTTCCCCTGGAGAGTCTGACTCAGTAGGACTGGGGCAGAACCCCAGAATCTGTATGTGTTTACAAACACCCCACAGGATCTTTTTGAGCAGGCAAATTTGTGAAACCTTAATTTAATGCACCTCCTCATTTTATAGGGCACTCTGGTGTGATTCTTAATTGAAAGCTCCTCAAGAGTGGAATTACTCCTGATGCACCATGGTATTATCCTCAGAGCCTCATATACACAGTAGGTGCTCAATAAATAATTTTTGAATGAATGAATGGAATAATGGAAAAAGCAGGTAATCTGACTTCAGTTGTTTTATTTGGTCTCTTAAGGATCACATAAACTTGGATAAGACTCAAGACTTTGTTTCTTCATCTATTAAATGAAGATAAGAAGACTGATCCCACCTATCTATGTTCCAAGACCTCAGGGGATGCCTGAAATTGCAGATTAGTACTGAGCCCTACGTATTTATATTTTCTCCTATACATACATACTATGATAAAGTTAATTTATAAATTAGGTACAGTAAGTGATGAACAACAAAAACTAATAATAAAATAGAACAATTATACTAATATACTGTAATAAAAAGTATGTGAATGTGCTCTTTCCCCCTCTCTTAAAATACCTTATTGTGCTGCATTCACCCTCCTTCTTCTAGTGATGATGTGAAATGATAAAATGCCTATGTGATGAATTAAAGTGAGGTGAGTGATGTAGGCAATGTGATATAACATTAAGCTACTATGGACCTTCTGATGTTATGTCAGAAGGAGGATCATCTGCTTCTGGACTGTGGTTGACCATAGGTAACTGAAACCATGGAAAGCAAAACCATGGATAAGGGGAGACTATTGTAGTGTTTTCAAATAATTTTTCATAAAGATTCAGACCTACACAAAGTATTGTCAATATAAAGAAATTAAGGGCCAGAAGTGAGAACAACCCACTGCACAGAGTTAATGAATGGCAAAGCTAGACCTAGACCAAAGTTCCCTAGCTCCCAGCCAAGGCTACTCACCACTTTGTCACTGAGCATGGAATTTTCTGGCAAGTGGCCCAGCTGAAATACTTCACCCAAACTAGTATGATAGTAATGTCTCTTTAGGAAGACACTTTGCTTCAAGTCTCCATAGATGCTGGTAGATCTCAGAATTCTGAGTTTCAAGCCTCTTGATGAGAAACCAAGAGCCACCCCAACAGAACATCAAGGTCCCCACCTTTTCCTACTACAGCAGGACCCAGGAGGAGAAAATGCAGCCATGCACCAGCTGCTGCTTGCACACAGGGGGACCCAGCCAGGAGACAGGGGGATAGCATGGGGGAGGGTGATTTGTATGTTGAAGACTTGGTCATTGTGCCTTCTCAGAGATGATGTCCAAGATAACTACATGAAAGAAATGCACCATAGCAGGAATCTGAATGGTCAAGGCAATTTCAAGTATTTTGATTAGTCTTTTTATTTTTAGAAGAATCTTTCAGTACATGTATACTAAGTGTACATATACTGCAAACAGAGTCATGGGAAAATTGTTGCATTAATAACTTTGTTCTCAAGGGATGAACCTGAGACCAAGACTGTCCTGAAGATCCACTATTACAGCCTTACTGTTTTCTGAGACAGCTGAAAAGTGGTTTTGGTTTTATCAGATACATCTCTTCTACTTTTTGAAGGGAGAAAAAAAGTTACAAACCACAGATGAAGAACCAAGGTATTGTGAGTCTATGGATTGACCATGAAGCTTGCAATATTGTCACAAAGCCCTGAGAAGTCAGTGAAAAGCTGACACCTTTAAAAGGTAAGCCCACATTCTTCTAACCCAGAACATGAGGTGGACATGGATGCTGCCCTCGTTCCTAAGAGTGATGAGAGGAACATAATGTCAGTTCAGGGAAGACTTTGACGAGAGAGTCCAGACAATGCAAGCCATTCTATCTGCATTTCATGGGACTGTTGTACTGGCTAAGAGCTGGTAGCAGGCTGAGTTCGTTTTTTCCCCTTAATGATCCCGTGTTATTTTTAGGGATGTTAATATGTCAAACTCAGGGAGAATGTAGTACTTGGAGATTTTTTTTTTAATTATGCCCATGTTCACAAAATGCTTTAACTAATAATCATTAGTTCATAGTTCCTCCTAGTTCTGTTCTATTCCTTGGCTTCCATCTTGCACACAGGGAGGGTGTTGAAAAGCAACAGAGGGAGGCTGAAGGGTAGGAGCAGGAAAGCTCCCTCCCAAAGGGAGGCTGAGGGGCAGGAGCTGAGTGGCCTTCCCCCACTGGAAAAGGCAGAAGAGCTCATGCCATCCCAAGGCATGTCAGGCTATCGTTTTGCATCAAAGATCTAGAATTTCTAATGCATGATCCAAATAGGATTCTAATTATTCCATTTGGCTATTAGGTAAAATATCATCTTAAAATATGTGATCATATCCTTTTCCTGCTTATTAATCTCATTACCCAGGGTAGAGCTTTAGCTTTTTAGCCTAAGATATAAGGCCTTGGCTTCATGCCTCATGTTCTCTGTGCTCCAAATAGTTTTCCCCTCTTTTTTTCCTTGGTGACCTCTTACTCTTCCTTCAAGATCCAGATTAAATGCCATTTTCAATGTGGCCCCTTCTCCTGGTCCCACAAACTTCCTCCTGTGGGACTCACAAGAGACTGTGACATGGGGGCTAGGGGGATAACTTTCAGAAACACAAGGACAGTTCTGCAATTTAACATGGACAAATCATTAACTTTTCTGAAAATCCATTTGCTATAATCTAGTGATCTAGAAAAAAGTACAATGTGGCTTATGAAAATGTGTAATGATTTTCACCTGGGAAGATGGCTAAATAGAAAATGGTATGATGGCTAAATAGAAAATGGTATGAAGAACCTAGCATAGTTTCTAGTACATAGTAAGGTATCAATAAAAAGTAAGGTATCAATAAAAGGTATCAAATAAAATGTAGTTTCATATGCTGGGCACAAAATAAATATGCAATGATTACAGAATGAAGAAATTCCCATCTGTACCCAGAACACAGCTCTAAAGTTTTTCATACTCATAATCCAAATGGATATGAGGGGTCAGTAATACTCCAGAGTGTCTATTTTTCTTTCTCTCTTCCTCCATATTCCCTTCTCTCTCTTTATCCTTATTCACTCTCAAGCTTACGTCACCATGGGAACTGAAGTAGAATACAAATAACACATGTATTCCTTATCGCACCTATACCTCAAGGCCATTCCCAGTAAGTCTAAACACATAAAGTTCCCACTTTGCAAATTCACACAGGTCCTAGGGATCAACTTTTCTCTAAGTGCTAGTAAACTAGGAATTTAGTAACCTACCTTGGATCAACATCAGATTTGATGGCCCTGAGTTTATTGGCTCCTCCCTCTCTCTTTGATTTCCTGAAAAAAGCAGGGCAGCTTAGGACAAGCAACCTGTGCAGGTAAATCCTAACTTTGACCCATACAAATCAAAAGATTGGACTATATGAGAGCTATTATATAGACAAGTTTGCATGAAAGCCCAAGTATATTTCATATGCAACATTGATCATTTATCTAAATCTATTTGCATTTTAATATCATAGAAAGACACATACAATTGGAGGAGATTAATATACTTCTCTACTGAGATTCCACAGATATTCAGTGATGCCCCCAGAGGAGGCCTGCAGAGCCCTGACACATTGAATATTTTTACTGAAATGTGAGTGTCATATTTGAAACCAGGGTTGGCCCTATATTGATGAAGAACGATTTCAGAATAGTAAAAGAAGCACCATATGGCCACCTGGCCCCAGTTCTGGATCTTCTAATGTGATGAACATTTGATGCTCATTTGAACTGCCCAGCATGGTTTCCAGTTAGGGAATTTCCCACCACAGGAGGCCCACCTTGCCAAGATAGAAGCCAGAAACTGGTTTTCCTGGCCTCCCTTGGTGCTAGGTCCAGGCCCATGGTCTAGACTTAGGACTATTAGATGCTCTTGATCAAATGAGGTATATTTCAAATGACAAGAGAGAGATAAGAAGAAAGAAATCTCCATGTGGAACTCATGCAGACAGGGGATGGAGCCTGGTAGGAAGTCATCCAGCCCCCAGACAAGGCAATAGGACAGGCCCAGTGTTAGGGTCCCATGCGGTCATCCATAATGCCTGTGCCTTGTGGTAGTAACTGCTGGGTCTCCAATGGAGCTCTCCACCAGTGCAATTTGGAAATTGCTCCTGGTCTTACAGCCTCCAAGTGTGAGTCTCTGGCCCTTCCAGAGGCTCTATCTACCACCTATTGTTATTTTAAAAATTCCTCTCTATGTAAACCATCTACTGCTGATATAACCAACCGTGGGCAAGTCATTCACTTCTATGGTCCTGAATATTCTCAGCTAAAAATGAGGACTTCTGTCTAAACCACCTCTAAACTGCTTTCTAGTCCTACAAATCTGTATTTATTTAACACTACAAGCTGATTTTTCAGGGTGAGCTTTCAGGCAATTCACAGACCAGCCTTCTAAGGTCTTACAATATGGAGAAAAAAAACCAATGCACACCATGTTTCAACGTGTGATTTTTACCTCCTAGAAATGATCATGTTTCTGTGGCATCAAGCCTTTCTCACTCAGCAGGCATTGTAAACAATAGGCCAACCTGTTCCCATTGAGGAGAGGCACAGTATCAGTAAGGGAAAAAAATGAGATAAGGGGAAATTAATATTTTTAAATGTCCATAAAATTAGTACCAAGCATGGGACTGCCATATGTATGAATTGCCTCAGCCTCATTTTAATCTGCAGAATAAGCCAGAGTATGAATTACGATTTTCATTTTACAGATAGAAAACTGAGGTTAAAAACCATTCAGGTATTTGTCCAAGTTCATGTTGCAAATGAGTAGTAAAGCAGAGATTCAGTCTAGGTCTTTTCTCTGCAAGTTCATGGCTCTAACACCCAGGATAAAAATTGTCATGAGAAAAGCCTATCTCCAAACTCATTGCCAAGTCTACCCAAAGTAAACTTGAAGGTTGAAACTCTCTGTTTTAAAATTAGGCACAAGTTGGGGTTGCCTCAACCTAGGAAATTCCTAATAAGGCTCATGATGAGCTTCCCAAGAGAATACAATCTTAAAGAGAATTTCAAAGATGGGAAAAAAGTCAGATGCATACCAAGAATGAAAAGACTCAATAAGGAAAATATACATTCTTGTTTCCCCATGCCCTCCTCCCCCGCCTTTTTTTTTTAACAATCTCTCTTATTAACCCAATTCGTTTACTAAAAACAGAAAACAAAATGAAAGCCCCACAACCTAATGTATTTGATGCTCTTGCAGGAAACTACTAAATGTTTATTAAGGCCATACCATACATGAAAGAATGAAGCCTGTTTCACATATTGTTACAAATCTGTAATGTTAGAATAAAAGGGAAAACTGATTCCTACCAATTATGAAAATGTACAGGATTAAATCAATAGCTCTGCCAGATCTGACCAGCATCTGGTCTGCAGCAGGGGCCAAATAGATCTCATTTGGGCTATTTATGAAAAGTAACTTCTAAAACATAAATCAGGACTATAAAATCATCATCTGATTACCAAAAATTTTAAAAGCAGAGAAGAAAGTGTATTCAAGTGTGAAATATGGTTTTGGAGAAGGGAGGAGGCAGGCAGCTTTAGCACAGAACAAGAAGCAAAAATCAAAGAGCAAGAAGAGGGAGGGATGAATGTCTTAATGCAAAAACTTTAGTCTGTCCTTTCTGGACACAGAGCACGGTGAGGAGTCGAAGCAATTAGCCGGCTCATTTCCAGCCCATCTTACAACCCCACAGTTTCATTTCAACTGATGAAAAGAGGCTTGGGGACTTACTTATATCCAAATAATCATTTTAATTTGTTTTCTTCTATCTAGATGTGGTCTTACACTCAGGAAACCAAAAGGAGAACTTATGAACCCAAGTATAAGAGGAAGAAATGTTCATATATTCAGAGGTAAAAGGGATAGATGTATAGACATAGGGGTTTGGCTTAGACACAGTCGTAACGTGTTACACAAAGAAGGCTCTGGGCTGTTGAAACTACCCTTGGGATCTGTATCAGGAAGACTACATGAGTTCTTCAAGTATTCATGCTCCTCATCCTCTGTCCCATAAGAGACAAATTCAAGTCATAACCAGGTCCCATTTTCTCAGTTCCAAAGAATGCCTAATGTTAGACTACACCTAGCAGATTTCTATGCTTATAGGATTTTTTAGTTAGATAATTTCAAAATTCTGTTCTTTCATCTTTTCCCAGTCAGAAAGAGGTTTACAACAACCCCTTCCTCAGCCGGGGCGGGGGGCGGTATGCAGCCTGAAGAGTAAAAAAAAAAAATCACTGAAAATAACTGCTTCACAGGCACCCGAAACCATTGTTCTAAAAAAAAAGATTTTTCTAATTTCAATATATCAAATTAAATAAAGAAATCCATGGAACTAACATTTTTAGCACTTACTATACACCATGTGCCGCTGTAGAAGTGAAGGACATTGGATGAGAAAGATGTTACCTTCTTTGAAGGAACATACAGTTTAGTCAGGAAGATAGAAAATATAAAGAGATTATTGGGATGCACTGTGAAGATCAATAGGAGAAACTTACATTCAGAGAGCAGTGGGGAATCAAGTAGGGGGTTGAGAACACCTTCCCAGGAGAAATGATACCAAAACCAAATCCAGAAGAGTAACCTGGAGTGGAGTAAGCCAGGGGAAGGAAGGGGTTTTGCTGAGAAAGGGGGCTTCCAGGCAAAGGAAGCAGCAAAGGGAGAGGTTACTGGCAGCATAGAGACACCCAAGGTGGTCCAGTGTGTCTGGAGCAGAAAGTGGGAGGTGGGAAATTGCAGATGATTCCTGAAGAAACAGATCACGGAGAAACTGATATGCCATATTAAAGGAGAGATATATCTTCTCTGAGAGAAGTTCATTCACCACCCAGGGACTAAACATCACTGTTATTTGGGAAGTCTAGAAGACTCTAGGCGATTCCATTTTCTACCAGCAAAAATAGCAGAGACTATGCTGATCAACTTTACCCACTTAGAGGTAGCTACAGCCCAAAGAGTATGTAAGATTCCCAGAGTCCAAAGGGTCTGAGATACCAGATAATGCCAAAAGGGAAGACTGAAACTGGAAGATGAAATTTGGACAGTGATAATCAGTCTGAGTAGTAAAACATGGTGATGTAGACGGAGTCAGAATCATTAGAGGCAGCCTCTCAAAATCATCTTCCTTCCTCTGTAGGGAGTTGCTGATGTCTGCTGGTTTGTTGTTGGTTGGTTGGCTCTGAGTTAACTTAAAATGGAGGATCTTTCTGAAATTTCTGGTTAGACACCACTTCTGTACCTCAACAAATCAATACTTGTAAATGTAATGCTTCGATTATATAGCAATTTGTTCTTCTCAAACATTTTCATGAACTTTGCTTCGTTTGCTTGTAAGGGAGATAGATGAGGATCATTCATGCCATTTTTTAGGTAAAAACACCAAAGGTTCCCTCCAGAAAAGATGACTTGTTTAGGTCATCTAGTCAATCAGTGGGTGATAGAGCAAGTGTTAAAATCCTGCCTCCAGGAGCACCTGGGTGGCTCAGTCGGTTAAGCATCTGCCTTTAGCTCAGGTCATGATCCTGGGGTCCTGGGATTGAGCCCCAGCACCAGCATCTGGCTCCTTGCTCAGCAGGAAGTGTGCTTCTCTCTCTGTTTCTGCTACTCCCCCTTGCTTGTGCTTGCGCTGTCTCTCTCTCAAATAAATAAATAAAATCTTAATTAAAAAAAAAAAGAATCCTGCCTTCAGTCCCAGATCCAGACACTCCCCAATGACAGAATCTGACAGAGTCTGAAATAATATGGGACTTATGAACAGAAGGACTAAACAGTGTTGGCTTAATTATTCTGTCTGGTTTCAGAAGCTTAGAGTCTACACACAAAACCGTATTTTGGAAGATTCCAGAGCAACACGAGAGGAATACAGGAAAGAAAACAGCTTGAGTAGTAAAGGCCAGAACTCAAAAATCAGAAAATTCTCTAGCCTAGGTGACTTTAGGCAAGTTACCTAATGCCTTTAAATTCAGTTTTCTCATTTATAAGTTGGGAATAATAAAATATTCCTCACAAAAAAATTAAAAGTAACAGAGGACCAGCATTTTAGCAGGGTACCTGGTATTGGGGAGGTATTAAGTCATTGGTCGCTACCATGAGTATGACCATTATTCTGCACTAGCTTGCACCACTTGCTCTGAAGGATAAGATTGAAGCATTTTCGGAAAATCTACTGAATTTTTTTTGCCCTATATACACTAAAAGAAGGTTTCAGAATACCAGAACCTCACTTTGGGCTGTACTGTGATGCATCTACACTATCCCGGCACCCAGTAACCAGTTGGAATAATGTCCTCATGCCTCCGTGAACTAGTTTATTATTAATTTCCCTCTGCTGATCAAGACAGAGAGGATACAAACCATTGATCACCAGCAATTGTTTTTCCATGTTTGGAGTATGATTAAACGGTCTGCAATGTTGAAAAAAGAGATGATTAAGGGGAGAAAAGTGATAAAACAGATGTCGAATAAAAAAATACAATTTCCCATTGAATAAAGTAGTAGTTGTGCCCATGAGAATTAGCTACACAATACATTCTTCCCTCAAGGGCTTGAGAGGCATTTTGTTCCCATTCACTTGCCCCCTGGAAAAAAAGCCCAACCCCCTCAGGGAGTCATGAATTATTCTGTTTATTACCCTTGTCTGTAATGTACTCTATATCTTTTCTTAAGTGTACAGACTTTAAGGTTAAAATCCAGTATATTTCTTAATGCTTACTTCGATCTAGGCATCTAATACGCGGCAACACGCCTTTCATGAACTTTAACGACAACTCCAGCAAGCTGGTTTGCTTTGGCACTCAAAGAACCAAGAGTGAAATATAATATCACCATGCAAATCTTTCTGTTGCTGTAGTTTCAAGGAAAGATACCAAGAGCTCTTTTCAAGTAGCTTTTTGCTAGAGACCATCTACAGCCTAGTAACCAGAAGAGTGCCTCAGGGTTTGTCAACATTTTCCTTCCTATGAGTAAAAATAAATAAAATTAAAGGGGAGTGGAGGGATGAGTGGGTAAAAATAAAATCAGACACCTGAAATAAAATTGTTACTCAAATGATGTAAAGCATTCTATGTAAAAAAAAAAAAATGTAAATACCACCCATGTGACCAGAAACCTAAAGAAGACACAGAACAAATTATTTGTTAATGGATTTCTGCTTAATATTCATAAGAAGCTTTTAAAACAGTTCCCTCATTACCCCATCCCTCAAAATATAAAAATGCTGAATTCTACCACCCAAGGTCATTAGACTTCATTTTTAAGCTTCTGTGTGGAGAAGAGTTATTTTTGATAGAAAAGGATGAGGTCTGAATGTTGATTAAAATATAGAAAAGAAGATGCCTGGGTGGCTCAGTCAGTTAAGTGTCTGCCTTCAGCTCAGGTCATGATCCTGGAGTTGGATCCAGCCCCCATTGGGCTCCCTGCCCGGTGGGAAATCTGCTTCTCCCTCTGCCTGCCTCCTCCCCACTCGTGCTTCCCTCTCTCTTTCTCTTTCTCTCAAAAAAAATGAATAAGATCTTTAAAAAAAGAATATGGAAAGGAAAAAAATTGTACGAAGAGTCGTCTCATACTTTATCTACTAAGTACGAATTCTAAGTTACACTCCTTGTTGCCAGGAGTTAACGTTCTGAAGCATTTAAATTCCAACCAGAAAATTTTCAAGTCATTTAAGATTAAGCTATCTGCCATTTTCTTTCAAATTAAGCCATAGTCATTAATCTAGCCATCAAATATTTTGACCTAGCTTCTGAGTACATGGTGGGATTGTACTTCCTGGCCCCTTGTGTTGGGTGGAGTCAATGACTAGCTCTGACCAATAACTTGGGAGCAGAAATGACCTAGTCACATCTGAGTTGTGCATTTCATTCCTGGAATCATTTCCCCTGAGATTTCATTTTACCTCTGCTATGATAACTGGCGATCTCCTGATGATGGCTCCATCATCCTGGGCCCATGACAAGGAGCATCTTGCTAACTGGCAATGGACTTGTGACATATGAGAGAAATCAACTTTCATTGTTTTAGGTCACTGAAATTTTGAGCTTTTGTTACAGCAGCATAACTTAACCCATGCTGATTGATACACTTTACTTTTCATGACTGCACAAGCTCTAACTCACTGAGGTAACTTCCCTTATTCAGAAGCACTGTTCCCTCTCACACCTTCTCTCTTCCTTCCTATTAATTCAGCCACAGCACTAATTCAATCTGAAAATCTTCTCTGCTGTACTGTGGTTAACAAATTTGATGTTGACAGAACACAATAATTCATGGCTAGTATCTTAATTTATTTATTGGGCACTTTATTAACCTATACTCTTTGCAGCCTGTGCATTTTTAATGGCTTTATAGTGGGATTATTCATTTATTCCTGTGTGTGAAATGGGTCCTTCATAATTCACCTGTGGCATTAGCAGACATTAATTATCAGGATCAGGATCTCACTAATAGTGAGACCACTAATTGTGAAGATAAAATACATTCTCTTGCACTTTGCAAAATCCCTTGCCATTTCTAAGAGCAGTGATGGCACATTTTATTAAATTTGGATTATTAGATTTAAATCTAATTTAGATCACTAACTTAGTTAACATTGTACCAATATTATAAGCATAAGATAAGAGGGAAGAATATGATTATGAATAAATATGTTATTCCTCTCATTGATAAAATAATCTAAAGACGTATTTTTCTAGAATGTTCAATGTTCAAGAAATAAAATTTAAATGCCTATTTTATGACATTCCCAAGTTATGCATATATCAAGGTTCTTTGAAAGCAAGAGTCCATCTTTGGATAACAAACAAACATGTATGTTATTGTGATGATATGGAAAAGCTCATGGGATCTAAAAGAAGGCTGAATAACATAGCTAAAAATGTACAGGAATCAGCAGCTAGGGGGTCTTGGCAAAAAGAATGACCAGGCAGGCTTACACGGTCACTTCTGCTAAAAGAAATGCATCCCCACAATGTATTGGGCCTTTAGTTACTCTCCGCAAGGTCTAACGTCCAAAGAATAAATCTGATTCTGATTGCTAAGCTTAGGTCACGTGCCCAAACTAGGTGCATAGAATCCGAGAGAAAGAAACCCCTTAGTTTTCTTCAGCTTACAGAGTAGAATAGGACTCCTAATTTACTATCCTAACAAAACTACACACAGTGTAAGAATGTTTATACTCAAAAAAGAAAAGTCAAAATGTTGTTAAGAGGGGAAATGATGGCTGGGTAGCTAAAAACAGAACTCACGTACTCACTATAACCTACATAAAAGCTGAAAGCTTCCATAAATCAACATGTACCAAAACACGTAATCTATTTCATTCTGTAATATGTCAATCAGAATTTAGGCGGTAAAAGGAAATCACTCTGGCTGTTTCGAGCAGGGAGGAAGTTAATTCAGGGAATTTGAGGCTTACTAATCATTGACATACAGAAATCAGGAAAGTGCAGGATGTAGGAAACTGCCACCAAAAATACCAGCAGCCTACAATACTAAAATGGGTGATTTACAAGAGGTATCTGCAAGCCAATGGTGAAATCTCATGTTTGTCGTCTGCCAAAGCCTGACACCTACTACTTCTGCCACAGGAGCAACAGTAGCTTCTGCACATCTTCTGCCTTCTGAATCTCATACCTCTCTTTGGTGAACTCTAACCTGGAACATGCTGTAGTGATTCTGGGGAAATGTAGTTTCCAGGTTTCCAGTACCTCCAATTCAAGAAAGAACACAGAAAAGGGAAAATGGCACTGTTTAACTTAATACATAACTCACTATTTGATTATTTTTCTCCTTTTGGGAACCTTCACATAGTTGCAAAATTCATGTCAAATTTCAGCTTGAAAGTTACTAATTCCATACTTCATCTTCTAAGTAGGTCTATGTAATTCAAGATTACTTTCTTCCACCTACTACTTCTTCTCTCATTCTTTCAATAAATATTGGGTATCTCCCATTTGCCAGGCACTAAACTAACACAGTTGACCCTTGAACAATGAGGGGGTTAGGATTACTGACCCCCATGCAATCAAAAATTCATGTCTAACTTTGCCCCAAAATTTAACAATTAATAGCCTACTGTTGACCAGGAACCTTACCAATAACATAAATAATCAACACATATTTTGTATGTCATATATATTGTATACTATATTCTTACAATAAAGTAAGCCAGAAAAAAGAAAATGTTACCAAGAAAATCATAAGGAAGAAAAATACATTTATAGTACAGTGCTGTATGAGTTGAAAATTTTGTATACATGTAGACCCATGCACTTCAAACACAGATTGTTGAGGTATCAACTGTATGCATTGGTGATATAAGTTAAAAACATGGTTCCTTCCCTCAGGAACCTTACAGTATAGACAGATGCCTGAAGCAAATATGAATGTGTATACAAGGTGCAATGAAAATACAGGGGAAAGAGAATACTTTCCAGAGAAGATGATCTTTGAGCTAAAACTTAAAGGACAACTAGGTTATCTTTAAGCAGTTAAGAGTAGGGATGGAATTCCAGGTATTTCTCTTCCATACAGGAGTTCTGTCTACCTCCCCTGGCACCAGAATCTCACGATTTTTAGTATTGTAATTTTATATTTTAATATCTGGTGGGGTAATTTTTCCTTTACATCCTTCCTTTTCAAATGCTTCCCTATTTTTCCACACTTATTTTAACAAATGAACATTAAAATTGTCTTTACACCTTCGAAGGGGATTTTTATTAAGATTGGCTTATATTTTATTAGATGGCAATTTAATCTCTAAAGCTCAAAACTGAAGCCAAGGATTTAGCAGAACTGTTGGACATCCTCTAGTCAGCCCTTATTTGATGCCTTTTGTATATTTCTCTTGTGTTTTTTAAGCCTCATTCTCCATATGACTCTTTATCCCTGAATTGTGGTAAATTCACTGTAATATTTTGGCATGAGTGTTCTGTATTGATTTCTTCCTGGAACATACTGTGCTCTTTGATTTAATGATTCATGTCTGCCTTGAGTTAGGAAGAGTTTTCTTCTATGATATCTTTAAATATCTTTTCTATCATTTTTAGGTATATCAATTATGTATATGTTGAATTTCCTTTGTTCCTTTGTTGAATTTCCATTTATCTTTTTCTTTGTAACCAGTTTTATACTTACTTTCTTTGTACTTGATTTTCTCAAGGTTATATAATGTTACCCTACCTTTTGGCCAATTTTATTCTAGTTTATGTGACATGTAATAAGAGTTTCCCATTATAATTTTTTCTGTTTTCCTTATTTATTAGTTTTCTTTTTATCTCCTTCCATTGATATGATCCATGATCTCTTTTTTGGTCCCTGTATCACTTCTCAGACTATTTTTAAGAGATTACCTTATATATAATTTCTTTGAAATATGGAGACCTATTTATTTTTTAAAAGATTTTATTTATTTATTTGACAGAGAGAGCACAAACAGTGGGAGCAGCAGGCAGAGAGAGAGGGAGAGACAGGCTCCCCGCTGAGCAGAGAGACCGACATAGGACTCGATCCCAGGACCCTGAGATCATGATCTGAGCCAAAGGCAGCCGCCCAACTGGCTGAGCCACCCAGGTGCCCCTACGGAGGCCTATTTAAAATCTACCTCTATTTTTTGTGAATAATTCCTCATATGGAGGAATACCCATTACATTCCTTTTGTTTATGTTCCTTGCCTCATTTTCCCTTACAGATTTTGATACATAGTTTCCACCTTTCTGCTTATTTTTGAAAGGAGTCCCTACCTGTTTGAGAATATCATAGAATCAGTGAAGTGGAAAAAAGATGGAGAAACTGGAAAGTTCAGAGTCCTCGTTGATTGTTATGGTTGTATTTACTCATCTATCACAGCATTAAAGAGGTTTAACAAACCACTCCAAAATTCACGTCTTCCAAAATACTTGTTCATTAGTTTATGAGTTGACTGGGAAAGCTCTGCTTCAGCTGGGCTTGGCTTCATGCTTCCTGTAAGATCAACGTTTTTCCATCTCACTCTGGGGTCAGGTGAAGAGGAAGTAGCTACCTGGAGCCTACTTATTCTCATTGCAATCACAGGAGCACAACAGGGCTAGCCAGACTATGGAAGCACATTTCAAGCCTCTGTTTGCATCATGTTTTATCAAAGTAAGTCACATGACCAAGCTCAAAGTCAAGGAATGAGAATTATACTAAAAGCTAATACTGTCACCATGAGCCATGGAAGAACATGGAAATATAAGCCCATTAAAGGAGGAAGTAAGTAATATCTCAGTTGCCTCAACAAACTGATTATAAGCTTTATCTTTGATAAAGTTTACCAAATCTATTATTTCTGCTGTCCTGGGGCCATTCCTCCTCACTCTTTTGGACTTCAAGTGTTTACTGAAGTTCACAGTAAAGCAAGTAGGTGAGAAGCTCTCTGGGTTCAGACCTGGCAATTACCAGTTTCCTCTCTTACCTTCACCCTTCACCCTTCATCTCCAGCATTCTCTCTCTCAGCAAACTGCAGCATGATAGACATTAGAAATAGCATGGCAGTAAAGTTTGTCCTTCAAGTCTGTCTTCCCCGTCTTTCATTGGGTAGAATGAAGTCTTTCTAGAAGCATTTTCGACACCCCTTTGGCCTGTCTTTGCTCCCAGAAGCATTGTTGTCCACATCTGCCAGACTTGTGGCACATTAATTCTAGATCCTAATCCAAAAATAATCCAGGGATCCACATTTATACTCTCAGCAATCTCCCACATCTCAGCCTGGAAGCCACGGCATTTGCCATGTGTGCTTCTTGCTTTGTGGCTTGGGTTGTGCCATTTTTCTTTGGTTTCATTGAATAAAAAGATTTTCTTTCTCTCTTTTTTTATTCTTTTTCTTTTAAGTTTTGGGTGGGTTTTGAGGGTTAAAGTGTTTTACTTTGCCATTTTTAAATGGAAGCCACAAGATTATATATTGAATGCACAACCAAATTAGAAACCCCAGGACTTTTTTATATTTGGTCCTACTCAGTCATGTCATCTGATACTGTAGTTACACAGTCAAGTTTCTAGATTTAAGAGCCTAACTCTAAATTTATCCCTGTTAAATGATGTCTTGTTAAATTCAGCCTTGTCTGATATTTTAAAGGATCCTGATCCTGGCATGCAATATATTTATCCAGCCCTTCCTTCTTCACATCATTCATAAATCCAGTCAACTTACTGTTAATGTGCTCATCCAATCACTGCTAAAATTGTTGAATCAGGTGGGGTTAAAGGCCACCATCCCTACCTCCCCATGGCCTGTCAGTTACCATGATCCATTTAATCTACATTTATCCATTTTGTGTCCAAGGATAATGTGACACATTTTGTCAAATGGTTACTGAAAGTCAGATGGCTCTTGTCTGCAGCATTCTCCAATCAACTAGATAGGGAGCTGCTATGCTCTGAATGTGCCTACCTACCTCCTCCCCAACACCCGCCCCTCCCCAATTCATATGTTGAAATCCAGAGACCTCATGAATGGGATTAGTGCCCTTATAAAAGAGGTCTGACAGAACTCCTAGCCCCTTCCACCATGTGAAACTACAACAGGAAGTCAGGGACCTGGAGGAGAACCCTCCCTCAATCATGCCCACACCCTGATCTCAGACTTCCAGCTTCCAGAACTGTGAAAAACAAATTTCAGTTGTTTATAAATCACTCAGTCTGTGATTTTTTTGTTATAGCCAGCTGAAGAGACTAAGACAGGAGCCAAACATTTTAGAAAATGAAGACAACAATGACAAATCACAAGAAGCAGACAAGAAGAATGGAGGGAGAAAAAAAAGGAAGGGTAGAGGGGAGGGGGAAAAAGGAGAAAGATGAAGAGAGAGAACATAGGAATTTGATTAAAAATAGTTTGGTTAGAGAATAATTAAGAAAAACAAAGAGAATGGAGAAAGATAATATAATGCAGTCGTGGAACAAAAGAGAACTGCAAAATATTTTTTAATCCCATTTCCTATATTCAGGGAATTAAATATCTAAACCAAGTTACCAAAACTAAGTTCTGCAGAACAATATTTAGAAGGGTCATACTATAGAATAGATGCTTTAACTGCAGGACTTCTCAGAGTGTTTACATGCTAATACGGTTTATCTCCAAAATGGATATAGCAACCAGAATTGAGCAGAAGTGTTTGATCAGAAGTCCTTTTTACACTAGCCATCTCTCAGGATTAGGGTTACCAGACCACATTTTGCGAAACACTGGCATAAACAATCCATTTCATTGTTTAAGTTACTGGGGAGCACGTGGAAATGACTGCCAAATTTACCTTGACTTTACAAAGAGGAATCACTTTAGTTTGACTTCCCTCATGGGAAAAGAGGAAGGTAAAGCATCGCTCTGTGATGTTTAACTCTGGAGACTAGAGTCAAAATGAAATTCACATAGGAAACAAGAACTGAGTTAGAGAAAGGCAGTAGGGGAAGACGAAAAAAATATTAAACTTGAAGACAAGTCCATGAGCTGCCATTTACTGACCAGAAAACATTGTTTGAGCAAGGAATCTACCTCTCTGTGTTTCAGTTTTCTCCTCTGTAAAAGGGGCACGATATTCATCCTTCCTAGACCACAGAGCTGTTGTGGGTATCGGGTGAGATAATGTCTATGAAAACACATTTGTAAAGGTAAAGCACTTTACAATTGTAAATATGCATTACTCAGGGAATAGAAAATCTCAGTGGCTTGACATAACAAAGATCTATTTCATGCTCAAGTCCACTGGAGGTTATTTGAGGTGGGTGGTTGTGTTAGCATGCTCTACTTGGTCATTCGGAGACCCCCTTCCATCTGGTGGTGCTACCATCTTCATCCTGTGACTTCCAAGGCTCTGTGGAACTAGAAAAGAGAATGGAGGATGGAAGTAAGTCTCAGTGAGTCATCCAATTTGCCAGAACACAGACACATGGGCCCAGCATACCTGCCAGTGGCTGCAAAAGCCATTTAGGCATGTTCCGGGAAGAGAGGGAAAGCATATGTATGGGCATTCACTGACACGGATGTTGGTAGTAAATGACTAAAAGTAGAACAAAAATAATGTACTGTGCCTTGCACCCTGCCAGCCCATGGGCTGTTCTCTCTGAACCCATCTAAATCTATGATCTAACTTAACTAAGACTGACTCAAAAGGAGGATTTCACATTCAAGCTGACAAAGTATAATTTAAATCTATTCACTCTAAATAAAAAGGATTTTTGAGTATTGAAAACTAGGCAAATGAGATCCTCATTAGAACTTCCTAGTAATTAAGGAAAAGCTAATGCTGTCAGAGAAAAAATTCCCCTGCCTTCCTCACAGTGTGAGGTGCAGCATGCCTTAAGGTATTAGTCCCATTAAAAAAAAAAAAAAGTACTAGTCCATTTTCAGAAAAACTAAATAAGAAGCCCGTTAGCTGTTTTTAGTAATATTTTATCTTGTTACAGAGATAATAAATGTTCACTGTAGAAACATTTAATATAGGTAAGCAGCCATTACTCAAAAATGACCACTATTAACATTTTCCCTTAGCTATTCTGTATCATATGAAAGTTAAAGATTTGAAGACTGCTTCCCCATAAAGAAAAACATGAATGAAATGTGCCTTCTATCATTTGCCTTTTCTACATAATTTAATTTTTGCTCACTCTCTGGCAACTGTGAAGAAAGCCCATTTTCTACCCAGCTCAATCTACAGCAGCAACCCACTGAATAAACTGGTTATCTGTTGCTGCATATCAAACCACCTCAAAAATTACTGTCTTCCAGGAACAACTGACCATTCCTAACATTGCTCATAATTTTGCAGGTTGCCTGGGCCCTGCTGGGCTATTCTTCTGCTCCAGGTGGTACTGGTTGTGGCTAGAGTCATGCAGAGATTCAGATGGGCTGAAGCATTAAGATGGCTAACTCCTGTGGCAGGCAGGTGGTGCCGGACATCATCTGGAAGCCAGTGCGACCTATTGATGGAGGACCTCAGTTCTCCTTCAATAGGGCCTCTCCACATGACTTGAGCTTCTCACAGCATAGAGGCTGGGCTCCAAGAGGTGAAGAGGTCAATTGCAGGTTTCTTAAGACCTGGCCTCAAAAGTTATGTGGTGTCACTTTTGTCACATTACTTTGTTCAAAATAGATCACAGTTTGGCCCAGATTCAAAGGGAGGACAAATAGACAAATGACAAGATGACATTGCAAAAAAACATAGGAGGGAAGATACTGCTGTGGAATATTGTTTGGAAACACACCTTCCCACCTGTTTAGCAAGTGTCTCTTGACCCCACCAGTGCCTTTAATTACCCACATGCACACACTCAGACCTATGGCTACAGGGCCTTTATAAAAGATTACAGCTACCATCTCTCAAGCCCAGAGACTTTCCCCAAACCCTACAGCTATCTACTATTTTAAGCCAACTTACTCTTTCAAGTGGCTTTCCAGGGCTTGTAGCTAGATACTTCCTTTCTTCCTGGTTCCTGTCATTAATAACTCATTACAAGACCAGAAGCAGCTCTAGCACGTGTCCACGAAAATAACTTGGAGATGGCAAACCTGGTTAGAAGTAGGAGTCAAAAGCACGTGTTTGTACCTGGGTGTAGACTTATCTGGATGGCAGGAGGGGACATGATGGAGATCACGAGGGAGTTAGTCACATGGTGCTGCCACCATAGAACACTGTAGAAGGAGAATAATTAGAGGCGGAGGGAGGGAGTTTCTTCTCAAGACACTGTATCTCCAGACAGACAGACACTCACAAATACACACACACACACACACACACACATACATTCACATGAACACATGTCCTTACAAACATGCACAAACACACACTTTGCAAACCCACACATACGTTCACATAAGCATACACACACACACACACACACACACACGGACCCACACATTCACACACACTTACACAAACTCATACCCAAAGCTGAATCCCCCAGGCCCTTTGCAAATCTAGAGGGAAACAAGGGGGTCAGTGGTTTCCCTTGAGCTTATTCTCCAAAAGTAGTAGCTTTTCAACAATTTTTAGGTAATAGGTGGCCCTTGTGCTTATTGACTGTGATCCTAGATAAAACAGTGTGAAAGAAACACAGTGAAGAGAATATAGTCAAAGACGGGTGCTTTCTCTGTGCTTCCTTCCACACCACCGAACGGCACCCCCCGCCACGTTCCCCAGGACCACCTTCCTGGCGTTAGAACCTGGATGTGCCTCTGCTCAAAGCCCCTCTTGTCTGGTCTGGCAGGGAGGCGAGCCAGGGTTCCTGCGGACATTTCTGTGGCAGCTCTCCCCCAGAGACATTGATCGATGACGAGATCAAGCCCACACCAGCCCCAGGGGACTGGATTCCAAGAAAAGATCATGTAGCAGAGGGCTTTCCATTGTGTGGCTGTCGACTGTGGGCTTCAGAAAGCACAAGGAAGCCAATTCTGGGAAGTGTTTGCAGAGGGGAGAGGAAGAGGAGCTCAAGGTTACGCGAGGGCACCCAGGTGCAAAGTGAGTGAGAACTGTTGGCTTTTCTAAAATTCGCCAGCCCCAACCATTTTTAATATTTCTTTCGTATTGTGAAAATAAAAGGGTCAAAGGGAGATAAAGGTGAGCTTTTATCCAATTGAGGATACATACTGTTTTTGTGCCTTTGCACATTCATTTCATTTTAGTGTCAAAGAAAAACCAGCACATCGAAATCCCATGAACACAGTTCATTTGTTTTATTGGGAAGGTTGAAGCAAAATCATTTGAAAAGACCACTACTTTATATCACGATGCATACGTCAACCTTTCAACTTCAAATATAGCCTCCAAAAACATCAAAGTTGATTTTTTTTTTCTTTTTTGGTTAAGTGTACAATGACAAATGTACCAATTTTAGGCTCCAAAAGAAAACCTCCACCTCAGTCTGACTTATCACTGAAGGCTGGTAAATCAGAGTTAAGAAAGACAAGGAAACTGCCCAGTCAGATCTGGTCAGTCCAACAAATATTTACTGAGCATCTTCTATGTATCAGGTGCTATGCTGGGTGCCAGAGAGAACAAGATGAATAAAACAGAGCCCCGTCCTTGAATGGTGTGTAGCCTGGTGAGGATGGCAGAAGGGTAAAGACGTGAATTTAAATATCACTGAGGATCACACAGATGCCATGGGGCCCCAGAAAAGGAACACCTCGCCCCACTCAGAAGTGATGGCACCATGGCCTAGAGCTGCAGGGTAAATAGAAGATACCCAGGCAAAAAAGAAAAAAAAAGCAGCTGACAAGAGGGCAGTCCAGCTTAGCAAGAGGCCAAGAGACTTGAAACAACAAAAGTGTGTGCAGAAAACAAACCCTAAATCATTCAAAGCCTCCAGGGCACTGAGTATTAGTCAAGGAACAGCAGGAGCTGATGCTGAGAAGGTGGCTAGGCAGGAAAGACCTCCCGTGCTCTTAAGGAGCTTACACTTACCCTGGAGGTGACAGGAGAAGGGGGACCTCGGAGGCCGGATTTGCATTTTAAATAGGGCCCTCTGGCAGCCTTGAAGAGGACAGACAGGAAGAGGCTAAGACCTGAGGCAGGGGACCAGGTGGTCAGCTAAGCGGGAGAGTACCAGCAAGCGATGAAGAAGAGGACCAGAGCCAGGGCAGCGTTCGTGGGGCTGGTGAGCAGGAAATGGATTCAGGAAATATTTAGGGCAAAAAAACGACAGGATGCTGTTAATTAGGCATGAGATGAGGAATGAGAGGACAAGCTACCTCAGGGGATTGGAGCAATTAATTAAGAGAGGGGCTCTAGAAGGAGGAGCAGGGCTTGGGGAAATTTGAGGAGGACACTTTGGGAAAAATCGATAATAAGGAGTCTGGGAGTTGCCAGGTGGAGAAGCCCAAAGCTCAGAGCTGCTAAGGGACATGAGGAGGCGGTAACGACGAGTCTCAGGAATTCGGATCCGGGATGCATGGAAATCTCCCAAGGAATGGGCTGAGAAAGGAGGCGGTAGAGGCAGAAAAGAGTGTGATTCAACCAGAAGCCTTGTTCAAGTAATGTGGGCTACAATGTGCGGATGGTATAGAATTTGTTGTGTGTGCTTAGAAGTGTGGTCCCAAACAGCCTGTTCTATTTATTGGGGGAAAGCCAGGAAATTGCATTCTAACCAGAAAAATCTTGGCGCCTGAGGTCAGTCCAACTTTACGGCTCCTTTTCTCCCTCCCAGCTGCTCTTCTCCCATTCCCTGATCGCCCTCCAGATGGTACCACATGGTGTTATTCTTTATGAAGCACCTACCATGTGGCAGGCTCTGGGCTGGGCTCTAAAGTGACCAGATTGAAAAAAAGCATGGTCCTGCCCTGGAGAAGTTTACGGTGTGGTCGAGCCTCCCCTTCCGGCTGTTTGCTATTTTACCCCCTTGTTTGCCTACTCACTGCAGCCAGGCTAGACCTAAGGCTTTTACTTCTCTAACCCCTACAAACAAGTCATAATTTCTGCTTAGCCTGCTAGAATCAAGATGCCCCCTCTTTTGGCTTCTTTGCTCCAACATGTTTCATGCTTTATTATGGTGGCCTGGCAGTTTCTACAGGCCTTACAGAAGGGCCAGTTGAGAAGTCTCTCGGGAGGGGACAGTGAGCTGCAAGACACCTGCTACTTAATGGCAGAACGAAGAGCAGATGTTCTTAGCCCTCTCTTTAGCCTCCCTCTACCCTTGCCTCCAAGCCAAGTTTCCATGGTCCCTTCCTCTTCACTCCCCAACCCTGCAAGGTCACCCCTCCAACCCCTTAAATGGAAAGAAGCTATAAGCTTGCTATGTACAGCCTAAGCTTGGACATCATTATAGGCCATAGTCACCCCAGAAGTAGAACTCTCTGCTTTCACTATTGTCATTCATTCATTCAATTAATACATATTGAGAGCCCACTATGCACCAACAGCTGGTTATAGTGCAGGAATGATGGCCAATGGACACAGCTGACAAAAAATCTCTGTCTTCACGGAGTTTATGTTCCCGTAAACTTTAGCTAACAGTGTAGTAGACTAGCACTAATATATACATATACCCTGGGACCCGAGGGGACTAAGAGCTCACCGGCCCCATTCCCCCACCCTCCCTTCTGAGGGCAGTGGCCCTGGCAGTCCTCTCCGCCTCACTTCAGCGGGGCTGCAGCTACACCCTCCTGACCTTTGAGGTAGGAGGCCTATTTGGGAGGGCTGAGGGGCCAACTGCGGTAACTTACACCATAAACACTGGCAGCAGTGCAAATTTCTCGTCCTACAAATCGGGTTCAACTTTACAAGCCATGTTGGTATATGTGCCACTGTATACACAAACTTTGCAACCACTCGAGGAGGAGCCAGATAAAAGAATAAAAACTCTGCCTCTCAAGACAAAGGGACTAGTGTGGCACTGCCCAGCGGTGGATGAAGAAGAGTCAGCCGCAACCGCGGGAAGTGCCATGTAACAAATCCAGTATGTGAGGGATTAGATTGCTGATCCCATTTCTTTCCTCCCCCATAATAAAGGTATACATTCATGAGCTCAGTATACTTGCCTGCCCCCGGACTTTGGCTTGACTTCCTTTGGTGTGACTTCCTCTGACCGATGGGATGGCAGTGGATATGACTCTAGCAGAGATTGAAAAGTGCTTGCAGAGTCCAACTTGGAATTGTGTGCTTCTGCCAAAGCCATGAGGATAGGCTCTAACTCGGTGTTGCCCCGTCATCCTGGGCATTAGCGTGAGATGTACAGGAGAGAGCCAGATGTGCCCTGCAACCGGAGCCAGGATCAGCCAGACCCCCAAATGGCCCACAGACCCATGATAAATATTTGTTGTTTAAGCCACTAAGATGTCGAGGTTGTTTTTAATGCAGCACTGTTGTGGCACTAGCTTGGTGATACACACTGCTAAGACCCTTCCACACCAAAGGGTTCCTGTGAATATCCAATGAATATCCCAGTTTGCTGCACGTATCAGTGGCAAAGGGATCCACACTCCTGTTGGCTCGGCCACCTCTCCCTGCCTGAGAGGCCCCCACACAGGACATGCCAGAGCCGAGGGTCCTCCAGCTCTCTCGCCCCATCGCAGCCTTCATTCAGGTTTAATGAACTGCTCTTCTATTTGTCTAATGTCACTATTTTCCCCAACTCGGCTATACAGTACCTGGACTGTCTAGGAAACCCATTACCTCTATTAGTCTGCCAATAGCAAATCAGTAGAATGGCTTGTTCCTTAATTGATAGAATACACTCCCCTCCTCCTGATAGATTACCCTGGGCTAACAGCTCCAAGACCCATTCCCCAGTGTCCGACTACCATCCAATCCAGAGCAATTGGTTTATACTTTCAGTAATAAATCCTAACCTATCAATATATAATAGCTCCTCATAATCACCATCCATAGATTCTGTCTGGGTTCAGAAGCAACCACCAGCCATTTTTTACATGCTTATAATTAGCAGTGGCCAGATGACGTTTGTGCATCTTAGCACAACGTTCCTTCCACGTCCAATAACGATAACACATTTTACATAAATTCAAGCTGATTTAATTCCCTTGTCAGAGTATGGAGATATAAATACATTTATGCATGTGTAATGTTCTGTAAATTAAAATAGTTCAGCTGACCTGAGTGCTGCGGTGAATCCAGCTCACCTCTCCGAGAGGCTGACTGTGGGCTGGGGCAGAGGAGCTGTCTCACATGGCTCAGCAAAACCGGCAGCTGGAAGAGGTAATGCACATCATTTATTAAACGTCCGTTGATCTAAGTGCGTTTTGCAAGCTTATGAAGATCTCTTCTCCATCTAAGAGCCACCAGTCTTAGACCAAAGTGCACAGTCCACTGATGTTTAACACCGAAAGGGTACTGACAGAGGAGATAACCTTCAGGGGAAGAAAACCAACTTAGGTGAGGGGGCGGGTGGGGAACGTGGGTAGGTGGGAGGGCCATAATGGAACTAAATGCACATCCTTCGAATGCCCCTTGGAAGCAAGCTCGCCAGGCAGGAGGACGAGCGTGGCCCCTTGCTTCTTATAAATTAAATGTCACGAAAGAAAGCTGGTGAGAGGAAGGGAAGAAAAAGTGCCCTAAACAAGGTAATAAAACTATAAACTTAACGAGGGCCAGTTTACCACTTTGCAGTCTCTCTCCTTTATAACATGTCCTTCTGAGCCAGCCCTGTCAGGGTAATGTAATTGAGAACTTGCTATAAAACATATGTTTAATGGAGCCAGGGGCCAAGAAAAACACTGTATAATTGTAATAAGCAGCCTAGTAAGTAAAATGATATCTTTTAAAGGTTAAAATAGAGTTGCTTTCAGAACTGGGCCAGTCTGCTTCTTCAAATATTGCTTTGCTAATGATTTCTTCACTTCACTTACAAAATGCATCTCCGAGGAGATTTGTTACAAATGTGATCCCTGCCTGGGAAGTAAACTGCTCATCATACAGAAGGCTTGGGCATTTATTCTCCAGTTTTATATAACTTAGAGAATGATGTTAAAATTGGCAAATACATCTGAGGCACACCAGGCCACAGGATTTTTTTTTAATCCACTCATTGTCCAATGCAGTTCAACTTGAAAGAGATACAACAGAGAAAAGATTGATCCTTTGTGGCCTATTCTCTTTCCAGAAGGTAAAAGCAATTCCCATCAACAGAGCCCAGTGCTCCATGGGGTCATCTCCATTCTGCTCCGGGGAATTCGTTGCTCATCAGGGCATGAATATTTTTAAAAATAAGAAAGAAAGGGGGAAAAACGAAAACTGATTCTGGGAGCTGGAAGACCCCACCTGTTAAAGGCCTATGCCTGGTCTACACCTAGTACTTGCTAATCATGACCTTGAAGATCCTCTGTTGGGGAACTAATAGATGAGCTTCCTCAACAGTAACCTTTTAGATTTGAGTTTCTTTGGCTTTTGAAGGGACATTTTCTTTTTAAATATGCAAACCCCCACCCATTCCACCCAATTCTCCTGGCTGTTGTTTGTTATGTGGGGGGACGGAGGGGAGCAACACCACAGGTTCATATCTAGTCTCTGGAGCTCAGTTCAAGCGCCTGTTAGAAAGAGGGTTTATATAAATGGTACGGTAGGAGAGGTTGACCTAGCAAATCTCTATCTCACTTCCAGTTTTAATGAACTGTGATTGAGATTAATATCAAGATCATATATGCCAGAGAGATTGCTGAATGGGCCCTCAATATCTGCTCTCCCTCTTCTACAGTATTAAAACTCCTGAGCTTTAGCTCACCTAGCTGCCCCAAATAAAGGGCATTACATTTCCCAGTCTTCCTTGCAGTTAAGTAGGGCCATGTGACTCAGTTCTGGCCAATGAGATGTAAGCAGAGAGTGTCACATGTCAGCTTCCAGAAAGCTTCCTTACGGAACAGTTCACATATGTCCTTTCCCACTTTATCTATTATGCTGCCTGGAAGGTGGATACAATGACTGGAGCTCCTGCTGCTATTTTAGACCAAAGGATAAAGGCTAAGCTAGGGATACTGGACCAGAAATCTAAAAGGGGACTGCACTTTAAGTTTTTCATCTAGCCAAATCCCCTTTTTAGCCCTGGATTGCCTACCTCCTCACTCTTATGCATAAGAGAAATCAACTATCTCATTTAAGTCACTGTTATTTGGGGCTCTATTACTTGCAGATGACCTATGCATTGTATTCAAAGTGTAATTATATAACTAAATCATTCATTCCACAAATACTGACAACACATATGTACAATAACCATTCAACAGCGTGATCTTTTGAAAACATAAAACTGCTATGTCACTCCCTTAACAGCCTCCAACAGTTTGCATTATGTATAGAATGGAATCCAAACTTGTTCTCTTCCCCACAAGGCCTATGAAATCATATTTGACCACATCTTGCACCTTTGCCCACCATGGCTCAGTGTTCCCCAAAGCACCCACATCTTCTTCCCCTTTTGGAAGCTGTAAAGCTTATTCTGGACTTGGGGATTTTACAGTTACTGTTTGCTCTTCCTGAAACACTCTTGTCCAGCTCACTGCATGGTTGCTTTGTTCTAATATTCAAGTTTCTGTCCAAATGTCACCTCCCCCGCAGAGGTCTTCCTGACCAGCCTGTCTAAAGTGACTTCACACAACACACACACACACACACACACACACACACACACACACACACGTGCACAGCCCCTATGCGGGGTAACTGCCCACCCCATGATTGTATTTTATCTTCTTCAAAACACTGAGATGTTCTTATTCCTTTATTGAGCATCTTGTCCAGGTACAGTATAAAACCCACAAAAACAAGGCCCGTGTTGTTCTTCACTGTATCTGAGAGCCTAGAACTGTGTCTGGCACTTAGTAGTCATTCAGTAAATATTGATTAAATGAACAGGTGATCCAGAGCGCTGTGCTTAGGATGGAGAGAAATGGGTGGTAAAAAGGAAGTAAAAGATAGTGTCTCTCTGTTCCAAACAAGAGTGCTGATGTGGTTATGTAGGCCCACAAACACTTGGATACACAGTGCTTTGGAATTCAAAACTTTTAAATTTTAGAAATGTAATTTAGTGCATATATCATATATCATGGAACACCCAGGGTAGAGTTTGGGACACCACCTCATAATCAAGTATGTTAATATTTTTGCAGAAAATATAGACTATTTACCCTAAGTGGGACAAACACTGAAAACAGCCTTTTGCCAGCTCAGGGAAGGTTTGACCATAAAATGCAGGTCAGACCTTGCTGCCAAAGAATATGGAGAAAAATATTTTAATTTGGGGGGTCTTTTGAACTTCAGGATTGCAGAGAAAGGATCTGCATCTGTATTAAAAAGTATCATTGGAGAGACTTCTAGAAGACCCTTATATATCACCACTAATGTCTGGACATAAATATTATAGATGCATAGCTAGTTTTTATTCTTCTTATTCAATCCAGCTTAAAAACTTCTCTTCAAAGAATATGTTTTGTTATGCCCCAAGATTATAAAAATATTTAAGAGAGTTTGTGTAACTGGTGATTTGGTTGTCATGGAACTACCCGAAAGGCTTGGGAATGAGGGTAAATAAGTGGCTAAGACAGTAACAGCCGACATTTGTTGAGCATTCATACGCCAGCACTGTTCCAAGCACCATACATATATTTATTCATTCGATCTTCACAATAACACCATTCATAGGCACTATTATTTTCTTCACTTTACAAATGAGGACACTGAAGCCAGAGAGCTTAAATAGCTTATCCAAGGTCAAAGAGCTAATAAGAGGCAGGGCCAGAACACAAACCCCAGAAATCTGGTGTGGAGCTTGTGCACCTGATGACCTCCCAGTTTTACTGCTGAGTGGTCTTGTTCAGGAATTATGAATAGACCACTAAAGGTGAATGTATAATTCCAGTTACTTCTCCTCCACTCCCACCATAACTATGCCTTTTTCCACCTTGAATCCTCACCAAACATGTAACAGAAAAGCACAAAATTGGGCATCATCAAATTGAAGATAGCTACATGGGGAAATGAAGGGATGAGTAATCAGACAGGTAAGGGGCAAAGAAAGGGTAAAAAGTGACCTTAATCTAAAGGGAAAACAGAAGGAGTCCACAGACAGGTCAAGTAGAGCCAAGAAAAATGACACCAAAGGTAGAAAGGGCATCCACCCAAGGAGGACAAAGGATAAGGCTTCCAGAAGCCTTCTCTGGCAGCCTGAAAGCTAAAGACCAAAAGAGATCAGCATACTCTGAGGAACGTGCTCCACGCTGGGAGGCCAGCGTCCCTTTGGCATCCTAACCTGGACAGCGTGCTGTTCTTGCTGGCTGATAGTGGCCACCAGCTTGGCAGACCTACTGTCTTCCATCTCTCAATTGTATTATTCTTCCCCTATATAAGGAGAGCAATTGTTCAGCCTCACAAAATATGTGTAACACTGAACCAATGTTTATTATTTACTGTGCTGTATGAGCACTGAAGATACAACGAAGAATAAGACAGCCCTCACCCTACAAGCTCTCACAATCTCCCATGGAGGATGGGCCTATATGTACATAATACAACAAGGTGCTATCTTCCATTCATTCAACAAATACAGGCGTGCCTCATTTCACTGTACCTCACTTTATTGCACTTCGCAGGTTTTGCATTTTATAAAAATTAAAAGTTTGCGGCAGCCCTGTGTCAAGCAAGTCTATTGGCGCCATTTTTCCAACGGCATTTCCTCACTTTGTGTCTTTGTCACATTTTGATAATTCTCACAATATTTCAAACTTTTCCATTATTATTATACTTAAATTGCTGCAATCTCATGATGAAATGTTAACAGATGAGGAGTTGCTTCTTAGGGATGAGCAAAGAAAATGGTTTCTTGAGATGGAAACTACTCCTGATGAAGATGCTGTTAAAGACTGTTGAAATGACAACAAAGGGTTTGGAATATTCCATAAACTTAGCAGCGGCAGGGTTTGAGAAAATTGACTCTAATTTTGAAAATTCTGGTAGAGGGATGCCTGGGTGGCTCAGTCGGTCGAGCATCTGCCTTTGGCTCAGATCATGATCCGCCTTGGATGTCCTGGGATCAAGCCCCACATCGGGTTCCCTGCTCAGCGGGGAATCTGCTTCTCCCTCTCCCTCTGATCCTCCTCCCCACTTGTGCTTTCTCTCTCTCTCTCTCTCTGTGTGTGTGTCTCAAATAAATAAATAAATAAATAAATAAATAAATAAATAAGAATGTTCTGGTAGGGCTAAAATGCTATCAAACAGCATCCTATGCTACAGAGAAATCGCTTATGAAAGGAGAGCCCATCAATATGGCAAACTTCACGGTTGTCTTATTTTAAGAATGCAATTGCCACAGCCACCCCAGCGGTCAGCAACCACCACCCTGATTAGTCAGCAACTATCAACACCCAGGCACAACCCTTGGCCAGCAAAAAGATTACAATTCATTGAAAGCCCAGATGATGGTTAGCATTTTTTAGAAATAAAGTATTTTTTAATTAAGGCAGATACACTGTTTTTTTAGACAAACTTAATATAGTATAAACATAAAATTTATATGCACTGGCATACCAAAAAATTCATTTGACTGGCTTTATTGAGCTATTCACTTTGTTGCCATGGCCTGGAACCAAACCTGCAATATCTCCAAGGTATAGCTGTGTTTACGGATCATCTACTATCTGTCAGGCATTAGGCATAGAGCAGAACAAAGAGATGCAAAGTCCCATGAGTTCAAAGAGCCAAGCAGAAGTGCACTCACTTGCCCAAAGGAACTAGACATGTTAATATAAGGAGTTGGGTTTGAGGAGCAGGGAGCTGTGGCAATCTGGAGAGGCATAGTCTTGTTAAGAGTTCAGATGCTACTCAGCTCCATCTACTTGCTCTGTCCGGCAATGCTGATCCAGTGTTACCAGCTCTTCTGGTTTTGAGAAGATTCCAAAACTCAGAACTCTTCTGTGAAATCTTCCCATCTTTAAATGTTACAGGTAATTCATAACATTTTCAACAGCCTCACACAGCAGGTCTACAGGCCACCCTGCTGTCATCTTCTGAAAACATTTGTAACACAGAACCTTGTTGGGGGGGGCGCTGACACTGCCACCCATTTCAACCCCCCCCCCCCACCCCCCCCCCCCCCCCCCCCCCCGCAACCCACCGCTGGCAAGTGCACTCTGCTGCCGCTCTCTCCCCACTGCTGCCCCCCCAGCCCTTCTAGTCCAGCTTCCCCTGCTCCCAACCGCCCCCTTGCTCCACCCTCTCCCTCTCACCCTCTATGGCTAGCCAGTCTGTTTCCTTCCAAGGAACATAGTCCAAGGGCCCCTATACGTCCTTCCTGCATTTCATCATGCCAACCTTATCCGTTACTGTTTTCCCACTCAGACGAGGGAAGTAAAGAACTAATTTTTCAGAATTCAGCCCAGCTGTTTAGGGAGAAACGAAACCACAAATTAGTCCTTCATAAGAGGGGCTCGTGACTCTTTGTATGTGTTCATCTCTCCCCACGAGCAACTTTATTGCCCTGTGGAGCCAGGTCTATTCTTCTCCCCAAAATTTATGGATATTTTTAGTTTTTAACTGTTTTCTTGCATAGGTCTAATCTCCTACTCCTTTGAAGTTAGGAGACCCTGAACCAGACTTCTTTCTAGGACTGGAATACATTACAAGCTACAAGGTCAGTGGTCATTGTAAGCAGTAACAAAACATATATGTTATAAATTATATATATGCATGCATGTGTCCATGTGTATGCACATGCATGTACATATATATATACACATAGAGAATCTAATAAGTGTTACTTCTAAAAAGATCTGTTGAAAAAAATAACTTCCATAGGTTTGTTATCAAAATCTCAAAAGATGTTTTCATTTTTTAGAAAACCTTAAGCCTTTGTTACAAAGATATAAAACATCATAAAAATGATTGCAGGTGACTAGCCAGTCTTTTGTTATATCTCTAAACATAAGACAAACAATAAGGTGGTTTTTTTTCAAGAAAAAAAGGAACTAAATATTAGTCACGGTAAGCCTCAACATATGGGAATAGGTGCAGGGCGGGGAAGGGGGAGGGGAAGCGCACACTTCATAGTTTTTCAAACCTTTAAAACTGAAAAAATATGTATCCCTGCTTTCTGTATATGCACATAATGTAAAATTTCATCAACCACAATATTTTAAAAGACAGAAATCATGAGATATATCACATCTAAATGGAAATATCATCTAAGGAAGGCACCATTTATCAACATCACTTTGAAATGCAGTGGAGGATGTGATGGCATTATGTAGATCTCAAATATCTATGGGTGAATGAAATTGGGTAACCTTAGCAACCCCAGGTACATCCATGCAGCTATAAATCAAATGTCAGCACTCTGAGCTATGCACAAAATAAAGAAATAATTCTTTGAAATATTCATAACGCTAGGCAGTGTATTATTTTGTAAGTCTGACCCCATTATGCATTTTTGAATCTAACTAAAAAAAAATAGACATTACATTTGCATAACGCAGCACCCCACCCACGCTCCCACTCACCCGCCAACCGACATCCACAGGAGCTTCTAGAAACAGGCAGACCTGTACTATACACTAATGGCCACAGCAGAACTCTGGTTCTTGTGTATGAGAAGGAAAGGGAATTTGATACACAGGCAGCTAGTCTGACAGCAACCCAAATGGTTTTCATATTGATTATTCCATTAAAAAAATAACAACCAAATAAGATATGAGAATTTTGGTAAAAGTGTCATGATATAGGTACATTTTTTGTATGTGTGAAAGTAATATATTCAATATTTCACCCTCTGAAACTGGAAGAGATTTGCTTTAAAAGAAACGAATTCTTGCTGGCAAGAAAATTTACTAGTCTTCTAATCGGGGTACCTTGTCAATATGGAATTATAACAGGCAGCCCAAAATAAAGCCCTTTATTTCATTTACATTTAAGATTTTTCTTTGATAATTTAGTTTATTTGGAAGGGCATGTTTTTTATATGAATACATTTGCTAGCACCTCGTTTTTAAAAATTCTGCCCCTGCCTGTTCCTGGAATTGACACTGCAGTGCCTGAATATCATAATACCTGTGATGGATTCCAAGGGCCATCAAGCCATAATAGCTGTGACATAGGGCTTGGTACGATTCTAAATCACACACATGTAAATATGCTCATACTACATAATCCTCAGGTTGACTAATTGTTTTTCTGTAAAATTTTTATAAGCACATTCAGTTTAAAATATCCAACACAGCTAACCAATTGAGTCATCTTGACACATTTAAGTGGCCACTATAGGAAACAACAGGCTTTTCATATACAATTAGATAAGTGTCCTTTTACAAATGAATTCTCTTCACCTTAGATACGTAGAAAGTGGCACCAAATGGACAAGGGGTTTCAACCAAGAATTAAACAAGCCATTTGAAGGGAAATCATCCCGTTTATCCTCAATCTATTTTTTTCCAAGTTACTACCCTCTTCAAGCTGTATTAATTGTTCTGGACCTATAGCACATGCTTCAATGAAAAGAAATTACTTTATTTCTATTACACACCATTAATGGCTGTGCGACTTAATTTCATTAGCTCGAACCTGTTGAGAGTATTCAGATTTCCATAGCAGGACGCACTTAAAATGAAAAGATTCTTTCGATTCTCAATTAACGGAATCGTTCTCTTTCAACTGAAATGAATGTTATTGAAACCAATTAGCATAGACTGGAAAATCTCTCGCTAATGAGGGGAGTGTGGGTGAGTAAACAGCAATGAAAAGATGAAATTAGAGGAGAGCCTCTTCTCGTTGGCCTGAATAATTACATGCTTAGTTGCCTAATTGTCTGGTGAAAAGCGCCGTGGTGATAGTAACAGATTGCCATGTTCATTAGGCGGCAAAAGGCCACCTGCTGCTAAGCTTCATTTTCCTGCAGTCGATATACATGTGTTTATCCCTGGGGATTGATATTTGGACACAACACTAGCTGGGAAAAGCAAATGAGCTTGCCAATATGCTGCAATATTGTGTCCTTTATGCCAAGATACAGAAGCTTAATATGTCAAATAGAATGAATAAAACCAACAGTGATAACGAAGTTTATAAGGAAACTGACCTTAGAACAGGCCCAGTGTAGGACTCTAAACTGTGTCAAGTTCAACCTTTCGATACAGATGTTCCTTTCTGGCCTGAACAGCTCCAAATTATATAGCACAAAAGATAAATTACAACGGTTAGGGCCTCCGCAATATTTTAGACAATGGTATAATGAAAGCATGCAATGTAACTGTTAAAATTGAAAACAAATGTACAGTCCTAAAGGCGAGAGGAGTGTGTGAGAGAAACGGCACTGTTCCTATCACTTCCCTATAGACAGGAGATCAAAGAGAGGCCCCTTTGTTCGCCATCTACCCTCCTTTAAATCCCCTTCATTTCTCCAGATTGTCCATCTACGTTGTTTTCTCGTGTCCTCCAGCCGGCCGGTATTTTATATTGCACCCCACCCGCTTTCCCTCTAGCATCCTACCAGCTCTGATTGTCCACGATTCTAGGAATCGGGGAAAGCAGAGGCTGTTTTTAAATGTCAAGCTTCTTTTGTAGGGCATTATCATTTTCACCCGTGGTAATGTTGGAAGCACTTTCAATAACCTAAATAATGCACTTGATAAAATGGGCATTTTCTTAAAAACGAGTTCAGGGAAATTGGTCAGGAGCCTCTCCGTGCTCACATAACAGCACTCTCTGTCAGATGAAGTAGAATAATTGATCAATAAGGCATCTAGATGGCCTGGAGTTCAGAAATGCAAATTTTCAGGCCTCAGACTGGATAGGGCCTACAGGAATGTTTACCTTCAACTGTTTGTAAAATCTGTTTACATTACTTGCCAACATTCAAAAATCAGGAGATTTAACATAAACAGATATATCTCTGGTTTCTCTTAAAAACTCAAGGACCTGGAAAGCCTGGCCCCCTTTCCAGTGTGGCAACAATCAACTGGACAATACTGGTCATGAGATTTCAGTTTGCCACAGTCCCCACCACTCCCTATACATCCCCAAATACCGAGGCAGAGCACCAGTAGCTGTTTATTATCGTTCTCGCACTACTGTTCCTCTTTAAAAATGCCATAGTTCCCAGTACCCATAACTTTCTCAGATGTGGGACAAATAGGTCAAGCATTAGCCTTCTGAGAAGTATTCTTCATAGAGCTGGCGTTCTTCACTCATTGCTGTTACCCACTTTGTTAGAGCCTGGCTTTAGAGGGCAGTTTGTGATCCTAAGAAAAAGAAATTGAGGCTCTTAAAGGGAAGGTGAGTTCTCAAGTTTCACTCAACAGAGCTGGGACGAGAACTGGGGGCCTCCAACAACAATCTTCCCTCTATACAAGGCTACCCCTGTCCCACAAGAATACGGCATCCATGGTAGAGCAGGCTACTCTTCATCTTGGGGTTGCAAGTTCGAGCCCCAGGTTGGGTGGAGAGATTACTTAAAAATAAAATCCTAAAAAAAAATACAGCATCCTGAGAATTAAAAGGCACGAATCCTACCCTCAAGGAAACACGTCAAGGTGCACATGTTGAAAAATAACAACCAACACAAGATAGACTGTCAATGGATAGAGTGCTGTAGGAACACAGACGCTACAGGCATGGCAAGGGGAGGGAAGGGAGGCGGGGAGTTCGGTGTGAGGTGGGGTCTCCCCCTCCCCTCTTCTGATTTAAGAGTGGAAGGAAAATTGACACTTTGATGTGCACTGATTTGTCAGTCATGCCCACAGAAGCAATAGCATCTCGACGGCCACTTGCCTGGCCCAACCACACCATCCAACTCAAGAAGAGATGGCCTCTGGGAGCCAGGCCTAAGAAAACATTCTTGTGGTAAAACCACCACACTCCAGGTCTGACATGAAGCCCAGCTCCCAAGGGAAGGACACAGAAACCCGAACAGAGACAAAAGCCCATGCTCCATAGTCCCCAGGATCCCGAATTTAAAAATCCCTTTGGACCCTTCAATCAACACTTGCTTTGCAATTCCAAATGTTGATTCATGTGAGCCTGTGTTGGTGAAAGTGGAGCAAGGCCTAGAAACAAAAGCCATCTGGGTCAGCAACAGGGATGCCCAGCCTCAGTGTGCTGTCACTCCACGTTGCCCCAAATTATGTCAAGGGGTACTGAAAACCTCAGCAATAACTTTTGTCTTCCAAAAACTATTTAAACACACATTATTTTGCTGTTTGGTCCCAGATTTCTTGTTTACGCTTAGAATTTGGGATAGTTTTTTAAACAAAGGTAAATCATACTATATAAAATGTTAAAGGAGCTGTAGTCCATAATTTTACTCTTTATTCCACAAGTAATACATGTATAGTTTTGAAAATTAGCAAATGCAGATGAACAAAAGAAAACTATTTTTAATCACTTATCATTATCATTCAGAAATAAACACTATTAAGATTTTGATATACAATGTTTCAGACTTTTAATGTGTGTGCATGTGTGTTTATTCACATATAAATTTTATTTGCTTCCTTTCCAATCTTTTTATTTTCTGAATGAAAGAGTAATACAACTGTATTTGAGTGCAGAAATATTGGAAAACAGAGAAAGAACTTTTAAATCACCTATAATCCTACTACCTTACTATAAACACTTGTAGTATTTGGGGGTACTATAGCTAACTTATTTTTTGTTTTTATTTTATTTTTATTATATTTTTTAAATTTTATCTTAATATCAGAAAACACAAAAATGTAAAAATTTATCCCTAATCTAATCCTACTCCCACCAGTAGCATCTATCAAAATTTAGAAGACTACCCTCCCCAACTTCTTCCCCAGTTTATACAAATATTTTTTACAGACAACAAATGGGATCATACTTTATATGCCGTACTGTCGTTTGCTTTGGTGGGGGCGCGGGGAACGCAATAATAGTGACACTCTATTCAATAACTATATAGCCACGTTAGCATTCTCAAATGTCCACGGAGTAGTTCATTGCAGAACTGTACAAATCCCCTCTTGCTGAGGATTTAAGCCGCTTCAAATTTTTCACTGTTATTTTAAAAATAGAATATAAATGTCTTCATGCATATATTGCACACATATCCCATCATTTTCTTTAGGATACATTTCTAAAAATAGATTTGCCAAGCCAAAGACGTATCCTCCAATAATCGGGGTCCAGCAATGCCTTTTGCCCCATACCCTGGCTAACGCAGATATTGTCAGTTCTACAGATGAACATGGTTTGTTTCGCTTTTAATTTGTATTTCTTTGACTACAAGTAACATTGAACAGTTTTAATTTGTTTATAGGCCATTTATGTTGCTTTACTGAATTGCCTGCTTTCGTCCCAAACACATTTTTCTGTGAGAGATAATCATTTTGTTATTTATTTGAAAGAGCTCCTTATCTTTACCTTCTGTCATATGCGGCAACACTTCTTCCAGTTTGTCATTTGCATTTTACCTTGGTTTATACGCTGTTTTGCTATTCTGCAGTTTTAAATGTGCAGATACCCACCTTTGCCTTCATGGTATCTACCGTCAGTCATGCTTTGAAAGTCTTTCTCTACCCTGAGATTTCATTGTTTTCTTCCACAGTTTCTTATAAATGTCTTTATCATTTTACCTTTTATTGTTAAATCTGTAATTCACAGGGAATTTATTTTTTTTTAAGATTTTATTTATTTATTTGACAGAGAGAGAGACACAGCGAGAGAGGGAACACAAGCAGGGGGAGTGGGAGAGGGAGAAGCAGGCCCCCGCGCCGAGCAGGGAGCCCAACGCGGGGCCCAATCCCAGGACCCCAAGATCACGACCCGAGCCTAAATCAAGAGTTGGACGCTCAACTGACTGAGCCACTCAGTCACCCTAGAATTTATTTTTATATAAAATACAGCTTTATTGTTTATATTAAGGCATATAGCTTTACTTCTCCTAAATAGTAAGTCAGTTTTCCCAACACCATTTATTCAATAATATATCCTTCTTCTACTGACTTGAGATTAGTATCAACATTGTATTATTAAATATACTAATCCTGTTGTCTGTTTACTTTTGGCCCAACACCGTTCAGTTTTAATTTACTGAGCCATTATGATTCATAATGATTCCCGATTAGGCACACTGTTCCCAATCACAGCGATTCTCTTCTTAAAATTTTCCCTATTTGGGGATGTTCGCTCTTATGGATGACCTTTAGAACAACTTTTCAATATCTGCCTAAAAAGGGGAGGAGGGACTTAGTTCTTGACATAAACTACATTAAATGAATGGATTAATTTGCAAATACAAATTCATTTTTTAAATAAAAACATTACAACAATTTCAAAACAAACTTTTTTAAAAGATACCTTCTCTACCTCTGCTGGCTTAAAATTATGTAAACAGAATTTATGTACTCAGTGACCCCACTTCATTGATTTGACAGGGCTAATTCCTATGTAAGCATGAGCTATTTCTCTAACGTATTGAGTATATGCTTCCATGACAGCATATTTTCTCCATTCCTTTAATTAAATGGACAATGAATTGAAATGCAAAAGAATTTATCAGCAATAGGAAATTCATCCTCAACTCTTGATGTATCTTTCATTAAAGAAAAATGAGCACCAGCAACAGAGCAAGCTAATAGTGTCCATCCAAACACTCCCCTGAAAATGTGCCTGGCTGAGACTGGAGGAGGGAAAGGCGACCTGCAGGAGGAGACCCAGCCAGTGCATTCCCACAGAATTCATTCAACGCTTTGGGAGGCACTTTGGGGCCACAGAAAGCACCCCATCGTGAGGAATCCCTGAGAAGGGCTTGCAACCGCTTGGACCTACCGATGACAAATCCTTTATCAGGGAAAGTCATTCCTGTTGTCTGAGCCTGATGCACACAGAGGGGAGGGAGAAAGAAGACCCAGGGCCACCACATCAGTGTAATGCTCCCTGGCAATCAATGTTGTGGTAGGGTCACCGCCAGGTCACCCTTATATTTGACTCCCTGAGCAAGTCAGGGTTAGCCCTGTCCTTATTTAATTGATGGGAGGCCATAGAGGGCAGAGGGTGCACATGCGGGCGTGGAAGTCAGCCAAGCCAGTTGGAGTCCGGGCTACCCTGCCTTCCCTTCTCCAAGTTTCCACTCACTCATCAGTGTAAGGAGGATAATAACCCTACCTCACTGGACTACCGTAAGATTCAGTGGAGAGCAAACTGCCTGGCACATAGTAAATGCTCAATAAATGGTAGCTCTCATTGTAGGGGTGGGAAGTAAGGCTCGTTTTAATTATTGTCATGTAAAAAGTAAATCTCCATTTCTCCTAAGTTTATTTCTTAAGGAATTCTAAAATCTCAGAGTTGAAAGGAACTTAATTATTTGGTCTTTCTTTTATACTGCATCCTCGAAACTTTAAGGTAAAGAGATATGTTTTGTAGAAAACAAGCAAGCAGCCCTGATGCAGGGAGCCCAAGAGAAACCCCACTCTGTGCTGTGTAAAAATCAGCCCCAGCCACTACGCAAAAACCCTATATCCGCTCCGAGGATTGTAATGAACTTTTCAGGCTCAATGCTAGTTAGCTTTTTGTGAATTTATCTTCCTATTACTGCTTTGAGTATATAAACCCCAACACATATAATACTGTAGAGAAGGAAGCCTGCTTTCGTTAAACTTATCTGCATGTGCCAAAGTGGCTTCAGAAAAAGGACAAGAGAGAGAGGAAAACTTACATCATGCCCATCCAGCAGTTTAACCAGTTACGTAAATGGACGTGGGTGGTATCATCCAGGTCGGGCTACAGGCTACATAATTTGTGGGCCACAGTGCAAAATGAAAATGCAGGACCCCTATTCAAAAATTATTAAGAATTTCAAGATGACAACAGCAGAAAATTACACCAAGAGCAGGGCCCCGAAGCCAGCCCCGGACGTACCCCACCTGTGTGCACACTCACAGCCCTGGGAGCCAGAGTGAGCCTGCTGTGTCAAAGATCTCTCCAGCCCATTCGAAAGACGATTGCAACTGGAACACATCGCCCTATTTGTCAACGGCTAAAGCACTGATAATAAACTAGAAACATCGGCTTTGGCCAAATTGAAACTGGCTTTAGTTCAGAATTGAATCAAGCTAAGATTAACTCTAATTGATTAAGTCTCATCCTAATTTCTACCTAGAAGCTAACTCTGATGTCTCCAGCCTCGGAATAAAATGATATACAGGTAAAGCAAATGCCATTTTACCTATTTGGGGCAACACTGTAATAATGACACACAACAAAATGTCACTAACCTCTGAAGGAATTTATGGCTTTAGCCAAACTGAATATCCGAAGTACCTTATAAGTCTTAAACCAAGGCCCAAGTGGCTTAAGGCCCAATTAGTAAATTGACTACATTAATTACCAAGTTCAGTTTTATTACGATTGGTGAGTAGGTGATGAGGTAGTTTACTACTTTCCTAATAGTCTAATCTGATTTACGGGCGATGCGACATTGTTCGCTTTGGGGAGACATGTGCTAAATGCAGTTCAGTGAAATTCCCCAGTCCACATGCAGGAAGACGTTGAAAAATTCAATGCAAGTGAGCCAAATTTAAAACTTAATTAAAGTTGTTCTGAGTAATAAAACAAGTGACATGTACAAATGAGAAAAATATGCATAATATTAGGCCTAAACTTATTCAAGGGCAGGCATTTTTACTTGATTATGTTTGAAGAACTTCCACTTTGGATAGGACTATTCTGAAAGTGGAGAAATTCTAATTTAGATCAAGATCAAGGTGGATAAAACAAAGAGATGGGGATTTATTGACAACTCCTTTCTACATGGGAGTTATCTGTTGAATGACCAACAGTAATTATAATAATGCAAACAGAATAAAGTTCCTCTTAATAACAACAAGACAGGAAGTACTTCAAATTTAAAAGTCCAATTTTATAGTTCAGCAACAAACTAAGGCACACATGTATATGTAATACCTGTCAAAAGCCAAGTGTTTAAGACTAATATGTGAGGGGCGCCTGGGTGGCTCAGTCGGTTAAGCGTCTGCCTTTGGCTCAGGTCATGATCCCGGGGTCCTGGGTTCGAGTCCTGCATCGGGCACCCTGCTCAGTGGGGAATCTACTCCTCCCTCTCACTCTGTTGCTCCCCACTGCTTGTGCTCTCTCTTTGTCTGGTTCTCTGTCAAATAAATAAATAAAATATTTAAAATTTTAAAAATGTGAAAAGAAGTTATATTCTGATTGTCCAGAAAAGGAAAAATCACTGTCCCTTTAAACAGATATTCAATCATTTGGACAAGACAGTCCCAAACCAATGTCAAGGCAACTGCCTACCTCTGCCTACATTCTCACACAAGTCCACTCAGCCAAAGAGAGTGGGAGAGAGAAAATAATCAGTAGGTAATTACCATCTGTCTTCACGTTTTCTTATAGCTTGAATATTTTCCTTTAAGAACTCTACCTTTGAGAAACAGTTTATTTAAGCAGGCTGCATGTCCTTCTCCCTGCCCCATTGTGTGTGTGTGTGTGTGTGTGTGTGTGTGTGTGTGTGTACACATGTACATAGATATACCTATATGTACGTATACATATTATTTTTTCTAAGCCATTTGAGAATAAGTTGTATACATAATTCCTTTTTACTTGTTAAAACTTCAAGTGTGTTTCCCATGAATAAGAATATTATTATACATAACCACAGTAGTTATCGAAATCAAGATATCGAACATTAATACAATATTATATTACCTTCATGTCATATTCCAGGCTCATCAACTTTTCCAATAATGTCTTTTATAACAGTTTTCCCCTTTGGTTCAGGATCCAATCCAGGATCACACTTTGCATTTAGTTCTTATGTCTCTTTAGTCTCATTTAATCTAAATCAGTTGCTCAGCCTTTCTTTGTCTTTCCTGGTCTTGACATTTTTTTAAAAGAACAGGCCAGTTGTTTGTAGTGTGCCCCTGCCCTTGGATTTGTCTGTGTTTCCTCATGATTAGATTAAATTCAGATTATGCATTTTTGGCAAGAATACCACAAAAGTGATACTGTGTCCTTCTCAGGGGATCAGATCAGGAGGCTCCTACTGTTGGTTTGTCCCATCAGCGGCGATGCTCACTTTGATCACTTGGGTACAGGTGACAACTGCCAGTTTCTCCACTATAATGTCACCATTTTCTTTATATAATTAATGAATAATTTAGGAAGATACTTTTAAACTATCCTTTGAAACTTTGAAACCTGTACCTCGTCAAATTTTTAGCCACTACTTTTAGCATCCATTAATGATTCTTTTCCTGATGATTACAACATGGTTATTTTTGTTAACTTCATCGTCCTTCATTCTGTCTACATTTATTCATTTGATTTCTAATGTAAGGAAGAGCTTCCTCTTCTCCTCATTTGTCTGTTTGTTATTACACGGACTGACAAATTCGTATTTTACTCATGTGTTATAATCTATTAATACCTTTCTTATTTTGATGCTGAAATCCACAAATACTTTAAAAATATGGTGGTTCAAGGAAGGACCATTTCTCAAATGTCAAGACACTAAGACAATTTTCAATGTAAAAGAAATTACCAAGAGAGCAAAAATATTCGTTTTTTAAAAAAAATTTTTTTTATTTCTTGCTTTCCAAAAGGAGCCATATGTCAATAGAGGAGACTTAGTAGAAATGTTAAGAATAAGGAAATCAAAACTCATCAACAATTGAATTTTCATGAGAAAGGGGCAAGCCTTGAAATTATATTCAAGCTCCCATTATTGCTCATGCCTTCGTAAAAACTTCCACTGCCTTCGCACTTCATATTTCTGGACTCCTTTTCAAGGAAGCGTAAGGTGCACACACCCTTTAATGAACCAGTCACTCGCCCACAGACCAGGTGCCATGTGTATTTACTGAATTGCTGCTGGAGATCACACACTTACAATCACTGTTGTTTTCTTTAATGTAATTTCATTTAATTTAGAAAGACATTTTGCTCAAGGTCATCAGTCTGAGAAAACATTTAAGACACTGTCATTGTGCAACTTCCCTCTAATATGACTAAACCCTACTTGTAAGAGAGAGCGTCTCATTTGGATCAGTGCTTTAGGTCTGTCTAAAGAAATACCGCGTTCACTAAGATTGCCGGGTATCTGCTTGGAGCTCTATAAATATCTAGTTGGCACACAAATACAACTGGCTTGAATTAATCCTTAAATCCTGAGGAATATGAATATCACAGAATAAATAGTATGCATTAAATACAGCGTCTGGTAAGTCTACAATGTGTCAAGCCATGTTAAACTTCGAAGTAAGTCGATAGGGATGGGATGGAACAGGGGATAACTTCCGATGCCATCTCAGGGAAGAAAAATGAGTATAATAGTTCATTTTTGAGTTACTTTTTTCTTTTTATGATCACAGCATAGCTTAGGCTTCTATTCTTTATTTCTAAGTCAGAATTCATTTTAGGAATTTGCAACCCTTCCAAGTTACTGTATATTCGGCTGTTGAATTTAACATGGGGGTATCACTATACTAACTTTTCCAAAAAGTAGCACCAAAATGTCCACCACTATCAATTAAGTAGCTAGCATTTATTGAGCACTTACATATACTAGTCATTCTGAGAAGCATCTGCATTCATTAGTTCACTTAATTCCTAAGACTACACAAGGAAGGGCGCCTGGGTGGCTCAGTTGGTTAAGCGACTGCCTTCGGCTCAGGTCATGATCCTGGAGTCCCGGGATCGAGTCCCACATCGGGCTCCCTGCTCGGCGGGGAGTCTGCTTCTCCCTCTGACCCTCTTCCCTCTCGTGCTGTCTATCTCTCATTCTCTCTCTCTCTCTCGAATAAATAAATAAAATCTTTAAAAAAAAAAAAAAAAAGACTACACAAGGAAGTGAATTCAGATGAGGATGTTGAGGCTGCAAGAGGATGAGGAAACTGTCCAGTGTCCCACAGCTTAGTGTATCTCTTGGGCAAGTAACTGTGATTGAAGCTCCAACCACTCTTTTTCCAGAATCCTGACCAGTGTGCTGTATGTCCCTGTGAGGAGTGTGGAGAGAAGTTTCCCCCTTTGATGTCGAAACCAGAAGCCTTTGACGCCAGCCCACTGTGTAATGTTTATAATGCAGGTTATACACCTGCATACTAAAGAAAACACACTCCTAGGGGTGGGAGTGCAAGCAATACAACTTGAATTGCTCAGGCTCCAAATTTCAGGTTTATCTGGGATTCATCTTTCTCCTTCTCTTTCCCTCTTCTTCACCATATCCAATTAGTCACCAAGTCTTATCAATTCTGCTCCCATTTAGATGTATACGTAGATTTAAAATGTGAAATGGAGTCAGCATCTTTTAATATACAAAGAGCCCTTACAAATCAATAAGGAAAGTGTTAACCACACGAAAGAATAAAACAGGCAAAGGACACTAGCCGACATTTCTATGAAAAGTATAAATGGCTAATAAACATATTAAAATTGTTCAGTGACTGGTATCCACAAATTGCAGATTGGAACAATGATGCACCATTTTTTAACTTATCAGCTTGGTAAAATGTGTCTAAAGAAATTCCCATTCCCATTGTTGGTAGGCTTGTAGATTATTATGAACTTTCTGGAAAATATCTTGATGAAACATATCAAGAGGTTTAAAAAGTTCTTACTCTTTGACCCAGTAACCCCACGCCTGGGAATCTATCACAAGGAAATGATAAAAAATATGAATAAAGATATATGTTCAAGAACTCTCACCAAAAATTATTCATAACAATAAAAAATTGGAAAAATCAAAACCATTAAATAACAGAAATAAATTATGTAACATCCATACAATGGAATATTTTTAATCATTAAATATAACATTTTCAAAAGTCATTTTTAAATATGGGAAATGATCAAAGGTAACAGGATAAAAAACCTACTCATTATGATGCTGTTTCTGTGAAAATTATTTGGTGGTATTACAGGTGTTATTTTTTCATTATACACATCTATTTTTTTCCAAGTTTTCACAGTGACAAAATAGTTTTTATTCTTTAAAACCCAAAATGAAAATAAAAAAATGATACTTAATTGTCTTATTCCCAGTAGGAACTGAGACTCAAAGACCAAACAAGGCCGTTTTTTATTTCCTCAGAGAGTGAAAATGACCAACTTCAAGAAACCACCAGAATGCTGCTGTAAGCTCCCATTTCAAAGAAGTGGTGTGGTGTTTGTAATGGATAAATTTGAAGAGACAGCCAGTATTATTCTCATCTGTGATATATCATTTCTGCCTCTGATATGATCTTTAAAAAAAAAAAAGATCCACTTTCACTTCTCTTTATTTTAACTCCTTACAACTATATGGACACCACTTGGTAATAAAAACAGCCCTAAAACCATGTGTCTCATTATTTCACAGCTATTAACCATAAATAATAGTCTCGTACTTTTGAATTATACATTATTCATATGAAAGTAATGCCAAATTATTAAAAGCCATTGGGTGAATCTGTGACCTTGTTTGACAGCCGCTGGTTTGAGTGACAGCTTGAGAGACAGTGCAGGCGAAGCCTGTATGGACTAGTCCAAGGCAAGCTCTGTCTTCCTACCCACCAAGCTGCTTTAACTTGAAACCAGATCAACCGCATCTCTGAGCGAAAAAAGAGTTTTTCCATTCTAGAGCTCTGTTTCGGGTGTGATATGTGTACGTTGGGAAATAGGAATACCTTTAATCTTTAATATAACAAATCACTTTCACATTTATTAACCCTAAACACTTGCTATTTTTCTAGAATCTTTGAGGTACCTGGATTTTCTCTACAACATAAAATATCTCTGGTCTAATTGCAAGAATGAAGAACATTTATTTACAATGTAGACCATATTCATTTTGTCCCCCTTTCTGCAGGAAATAACATTTTATTACATGGCACAAATATCAGAGCACAGAACAAAAATGATGAGAAGGGACTGTCATGAGAGGCTCTGAATTCTGTAGGCACATCTTATTTCAGCCTTGCTTCCCTTTGGAGAACTACAGCTTTGCTCAGCTTGTAGCAAAAGATGCTAATTTGATCACACTGATTCCTTTTAATGCAAAGAGTGAATTGTTTTTAGACCACTGGTGATTAATGTGGGTATTGATTAGCTGATCAATAAGGCCACAGTGTCTAATTATTGATAATCCCTCTCCAAATGAAAGATCGAGTATAAGGAGTCCTAGTTACAGAGTTCAAAATATTAAGTGATTCAATGTGATGCCTGGTAATTGAAAGTCAAACTAATCCCATAAATTAAATCACAACAATCCATAACATTTACCTGATAAGTCCTTTGGAAGCTGTATTTAACTTTCAGTATTCTCGACTTTTTCCCCCTTATGAAACCCTCTGAAAAGCACACAATTTGTTGAGAGAGATAAAAATCATTCTAAAGTGATTTATCGTTATGAAGTAAGGGATCCAATGGCCCCACGACTGATGGTTACACATTCAAAATGATGGCTTCATCCCTGCATCACATCATAGAATGAAAAATAAAGAAAACTTAGCAAGAATGCTCAAGAGAACAAAGGCTGTCCCTGATACTTAGGCTCACAGACCTGGAAGGAACTTCAGCGATCCCATAATCACCTTCTCACTCTACTACAGGCCATGTAAGGGACCTGAGGTTGTCACACAGCCAGCCAGAGGTCAGGACAGGATTGAGCATCTGGGTCTGTTACAACTTCTCCCCTTTTCTAGTATGTCCAGGGTATGTAGGCATTAGTTTGTACCAGGGTCAAAATTTACTCATAAAGTCAGTTACTATGATATGCAATAATAATAAAGTTTCTTTTATTCTCTGAGACAGACCTCCGCTTGCTCCAGAGCCCCTACATTTCCACTGGTGATGAAGGGGCAAGGTGGGGAGATCTTGCTAATGGAAGACAACTAATTCTCTTCCTGTTTGGGATTACCTCAGTCTCCTTTGGGTAAATGCTTGACTTGGAAAATTTCTTCTTCTTGCTTCTCCTCAAGATAGCAGCTGAGTCTATGAGGAGCTCTGTGGCCCCATAGCAGTGGGAGAGGGGACGGGTGGATCTGTGTGGGGTTTGGGCAGTCCTCTGGAATTTACTGAAAGCTGCTGTGAGGTGGCTGGTCTGACCCCCCAGGAGTACTGTACAGGTCACAACTGATGCACAGCTGCTCCTGCCTAATGTTCTTTTTTTTCTTCACTTTTTTTTTCCTTTTTGCATTTTTTATTCTGACGCATTTGATCCATGCAAAATTATCTCTGTAATAGGTAAGTAACTTAGCATGATAATGAACACTCATGAATCCACCACCCAACTTAAGAAATGGAATATGATCAGTACAGTTGATGTCCCTTAAAAGACCCTTCCCAAACTTCTTCACCTATTTTCTTTAGTTTTCTGTTCATCATTCCTTTGCCTATCTGCATGAATTTAGGATATGGGCAAATGTGCCTAAAGTACATAGGTTTTTGTTTTGTTTGTCTTTGAATATCATGATGGTTCATAGCTCATGTACGCTTTGTGGCTCACTTTTGTTCATTCAACATTCTAAGAATCATGTATTCTTATCTCCATGAATTCTTAAGCCAAAGCCCAAGTTGGTGAGAACAGAGTCCTTGAAGACCATGGACTGCATTTAATCTTGCCTTTGCTCCTCCAGAATAACCCCCTTCCTCCCATGGTAGCGAGTTTCCTACATCCTCCTCCTGTCTGGTGAGGATATCTTTGTCGTCATATTCTGTACCCTCTGCACCATCATTTGTAGTAAAACTCATCACTATAATCTCGTTTACAGTAAAAACACATAGATTGATCAAACCTGGTTGTTGATATGTAAAGAGAAGCTTTATACAATTTAAAAAGCCTTTCTTTTTAGGAAGAAAACCTAGCTTTTTGGACCTCTGTTTCCAGCTAAGACAGTAGTTTGCATCAATTTAACACACAACTAAAACAATTATAAAAATGGTATAAAGCTGTTTGTTTGTTTTTAAGCAGCTGTTTGAAGCCATCAAAGAGCAACCAGGGCATTCCAGACCTGAGGAGCCCAGATCTTGAAGAAAAGATAAAAACCCTGGGGTGAGTTTGGCTTTCTCTTCCTCTTCTCCTCATAAGGCAATCACCAATCTGTGAGAGGTTTAGGCAAGAGACTGAAAAGAAAGTGACAGGTCAGAGCTTTCAAAAGACTCACGGGACTGGGATATGGACAGTGGGAGTTCAAGCTTGCCAAAACAGCCAGGACTGGAAGGATTGGTCCCCAGGAGAGAAGGCGAGCTCAGGGATGTGAGCCTGATGGTCTGAACTGCTTTTTTCCCCCTCAAAGTATTTGCCTATTTGCAAACTGGACAGGCAGAGAGGTGGAGAATCCAAGCAGAAAAAGCTACTAAGAGACTGAGATGCTAAATACAGCTATTCATTGCCTTTGATGTTCGGGAGACAGGAAATTGAGGGCTTTGGCAAAGACAGGAGTCCTTCAGTTTGGAGCCCTGAAGGACTAACTGTAGGACTATGAATACATTGGAAATAAACAAGGCCTTACTAAGCGTGAAGTCCAGCCTTGAGACCTATCTGAGGTCTCAATCTGAGACCCTAAATCAATATGATTTGACCCTACCCTAACAGCCAAGAATGCAGCCAAAAAAGACTTTCAGCATTTTCATAAGGCCAGAAAGACGAAAGCTGAAGGTCAGGGTTACTAAGGCAATCAGGACTTGAGGGGATGGGAGTAAAGTGACCCTTAGATAAGTGACCCCAACGTTTTACACATTCTTCTTGAAGCATTTTCCAGTGTCCAAGCTATACAGGGCAAGAGGCCAAGATACCACATAGAAAGCAGCAGCTGAGATGCTAAGAAGCTAAGTCACACCCGACAAGGAAGAGAAGCCTTAGAAAACATTCCAGGATTTCCACTGAGACCCCTGAAGACCAAGCCCTAGAAAGGAAGTGAACTGGACATCAGAATGACCTTACAATCACTGAAACCCACCTTCAAATCACCTTGATCTCTGACTAGATCAAAGCAAAGTGCCCACAAGAAAAAAATTACATTTTCCTTGGAAAATACTGTCACCCAAAGCCTCTACAATTTTTCATTTATAATATCTAACACACAATTAAAAACTACCATGTATGCCAGGATACAAGAAAATATCAAAAGATAATATAAACAGGCCCACCAGTGATTCAGGTATTAGGATTATTATAGACTTTAAATGTCTATGGATTAGTATGGTCAAGAAAATGACCAAATAAATAGTATCACCAGAGAGTTAGAATCCTTACAAGGGAATTAAATGCAAATTCTAAAATTGAAAAAGACACTGATATTATCAACAATAGCCAAATTATGGAAACAGCTCAAATGTCCATTGATGGATGAATGGATAAAGAAGTGGTATACATGCACACACACACACACACACACACATACACACACACACACAGGAATATTACTCAGCCATAAAAAAAGAATGAAATCTTGCCATTTACAATGATGTGGATGGAAACAGAGAGTATTATGTTAAGCGAAAAAGTTAGTCAGAGAAAGACAAATACCATACGATTTCACTCATATGTGGAATTTAAGACAAAACAGATTAATATGGGGGGGCAAACTATGAAACAGACTCTTAACTACAGAAAACAAACTGAGGGTTGCTGGAGGGGAGGTTGCCGGGGATGGGCTAAATAGGTGATGGGGATTAAGGAGGGCACGTGTGACAAGCACTGGGTGTTGTATGTAAGTGACGAATCATTAAATTCTATACCTGAAACTAGTATTACACTGTATGTTAACTAACTGGAATTTAAATAAAAACTTGAAAGGAGAAAAAAGGAAAAGAAAAATACACTGATATTTAGAATGCAGTAGATGGGTTTGATAGATAAGGCAAGGATTAAATGTGGATTAGATGTAGCAGAAGATGTGAACAGGAAAGTAGGTCAGTAGAAAATGTCCAAACTAAAGCATGTGAAGAAAACAAGGAAAAGAAAAAGACGAAAGATAAACAGAAGGAAAATAGAGAAAAGAGCATGTGAAGCCTAGAGCCATGGTGCAAAACCATGCATAATTGGAGCTCCAGAGGGATGAAGAGAGAGAACATGATAGAAGCAATATTTGAAAAGAAATAGTTGAGAATTTCCCAAAATCAAAGAAAATCACCAACTCACATATTCAAGGATTTATACAATGAAATAGGTAGAAATACAGACTGCAAGAAGAGGTGAAGAGAGCCAGAAAAATCACATTTATGGAAAAGCCCTGAGTCTTGCTCCATGCTCAGCACTGAGTCTGCTTGAAGATTCTCTCCTTCTGGCCCTCCCCCTTCTCACATTCTCACTTGCATGCATGCACATGCTCTCTCTCTAAAATAAATAAATGGATCTCTTAAAAAAAAATACATGATTAAAAAAACAGTAACAGAGAAAAGAGGAGATGATTGTATGAAGTGAAAGTTTTCTAAGGAAATGATTAAAAGTACTAATTTATGCAAAACACTAATGAGTCAAGGATGCAAGTTGTGATTTCCAGGGTAAGAACTAATTGACTAAGAAAAGGATAAAAGGGAAAGACTGAAAAAAGTAATTAATACAAAAGAAAATGAGAGTGAGAAAAGACAAAAACAAAGAAGAGACAAAACAATTAAGACAGCAGATTAAAACCCAAATACAGAAGTAATTACATAAATCATAAAATGACTAAGCAATCCATGAAAAAAAAAAGTTTGCCAGACCATGGGGGAAAAAATCAATATATGCTGCCTAAAAAAGCAAGATTTAAAAGGCAGAAAGTAAAAGAATAGAAAACACATACTGCACAGGGCAAGGAGTCTAATTTGACTGATCAAATAAAAAGGGAATATGCGTGTAGTGGTAAATAGGGGCATTTCCTAATAATAAGGCATCAATTCACCAGGAAAATATAACATTTCTAAATTTGTATTCACCTAAAAATGTAGCTTCAAACCATATAAAACAAAAACTGAAAGAACTAAAGTATATATGGACAAATCCACAAACACAGTAGGACATTTTAACACACTTGTGTTGGTAACCAACATAACACATCAATAGAACAAATAGACCAAGAATCAGGAGAGATCTAGAAATTTTGAACAATATGATTATTCAATTTGACCTAATTGTATGTATGCATACATATGTGTATGTATCATTGTACCTAATACACATTATTTTCAATTATATGTACTACATTTACCAAAGCTGAATAATCACTAAAGCAAATAAACTCTCAACAAATGACCCACTATGGAAATCATTTAAAGTAGTTTCTTTGATCAGTGAAATTAAGACAAAATCAATAACACAATGATAACTAGAAAATCCAAACTGTCTGGAAATTAAGCAATATACTCCTAAATCATCCAGTTATTTAAGAAATAACTGAATTAATAACTGAATAGGTTCAGTTGAATACAATCAAGAAATCACAATGGAAATGGAAAACTATTTTGAACTGAATTATGATAAAAATTATAAAAAATATATCATAACTTGCATGATATAACTAAAAGAAACAGAAAAAACTTGATTGTCTTAGAGAATAGGAAAGGGTGAGAGTTAACGATTTTAGAATTCATCTCAAGACACTGTTTTAAATAAGGAAATGAAACACAAAGAAAGTAAAAAGAAAGAAATAAAAAAACCGACATTAATGAAAAAAATAGAGAAAATCAACTATGGCAAAATAGACTTCTTTGAAAAGATTATCAAAATTGATAAAATACCAAAGACTGGTTTTTAAAGAGAAAATGCATGAATTAGCAATATTAGGAATAAAAAAAAGACATCACTACAGATCTTACAGGCCTTAAAAAGGTAATGATAAGATTACGAACAACTTTATGCAAACAATTTTTAAAATTTAGGCCAAATAGATAATTTTCTTGAAAAGACAACTTACTAAATTTACACAATAAGAAAGATGTATTAAAATTAAATACATTTTATGTGTAATTAAAATCTTCCCCCAAAAAAGAACACCAGGCCCAAATGGATCTATCAGTGAACGATTTCAAGCATTTAAGAAAGAAATACACAATCTTACACAAAGTCACCCACAAAGCAGAAAAGAGGAAATATTCCCCATCTCATTTTATAAGGCTCACATAACTTCATAAAGGATATTATAAGAAAGATAATAGAACTGTATATCTTGTGAACATAGATTCAAAAAATCTAAATATAATTTAGCAAATCAAATCCAGCAGTAAAAAAAGATAAAGCACTAGAACCAAGTTCAGTTTGAATGCAAGATTAATTCAATATTCAGAAATCAACTGATTTATATTAGTTAATGTGTACAATATAATTCCCTACAATAACAAAAAAGATTGCATGATCATCTTAGTAGATATAGAAAAACTATCTGATGAAAATAAACGCTCTTTGCTATTTAAAAAAAAAAACTCTAAGCAAACTGGGATAAAAAAGACTTTCTTTAATCTGACAAAGAATATCTTTAAACAGTGAAATGTTGGAAACTTTCCGCAAAGGTTAAGAACAAAAAAGAATCCCATTATTATCACTTGTATTTAATATTTTACTGGAGATCCTATTCAATGTAATTAGAAAAGAAAAATTAAAATGCATATAAATCAGAAAGGAAAAAATAAAACTACTACTATGTACAGATGATTATGAAAGTAGAAAATCCAAATGAATCTACAGGTAAACCACTAGAATTAATATGTGAACTTAGCAGTTTCTGGATACAAAGTCATTATGCAAACACCAATTTTATTTTTATACTGTAGCAATGTCCATTTGAGGATGAAACACAAAATTATGTCATTTAAAATAGCAACAAAAGGGATGCCTAGGTGGCTCATTTGGTTAAGCATCTACCTTCGACTCAGGTCATGATCTCCGGGTCCTGGAATCAAGCCCCGTGTCGGGCTCCCTGCTCAGCAGAGAGTCTGTTTCTCTCTCTCTCAAATAAATAAATAAAATCTTTAAAAATAAATAAAAAATAAAGATGTCAATTCTCCCCCAAATTCATTTACAGATTCAATGTAATCATCATCAAATCCCCCATGGATTGTTTTGCATAAAAATTAACAAGCAGGTTTTAAAATTCATATAGAACTGCAAAATAACAAGAAAAGCCAAGATAATCTGCAAGAAGAAGACCAAAGCTGGAAGACTCAATATCATGTATCAGAATTTATTACAATGTTGCATTAATGAAGAAGACAGTGTGGCATTGGTATAGTATGCACGAATAGACAAATCAGAATAAAAGTCCAGAAACAGCTTCCAGGAAATGACAGAGGAACATCTTCATGACCTTGAAGGGGGCAAGGATTTCTTAGACAAAATACACAAGCATAAATCATAAAGAAAAAGATAGATAAATAGGATCACTTTAAAAATAAGAATTTTTTCATGAAAAGACACTATTAAGAAAGTAAAAAGGCAAGACATAGTGGAAGATGATTATAAGACACCTATCTGACAAGGATTTACATCTAAAATATAGAAAGAATTACAAATCAACAAGAAAAAAAAAAACCTGACAACAATTTTAATGGTCAAAACAAACTAAAAAATTAGTGTGAATAACCCTTTTACAAAGGAGGATATATAAATGGTTAATAAATATGTGAAAAGGTGGTCAGCATCAGTAGTCACTAGGGAAATACAAATGAAAACCACAATGAGATACCACTATGCATGCAATAAAATAGCTAAAATGAAAAAAAAAGTCACAAGAGTAAGTATTGGCATCTGGAATTTTTATTTACTGTGTTGAAAAATAAATTGTTGTATATTCATATAGTCAAATACCATACATCAATGAAATTGAACAAACTAATACTATATACAATAACATGGATAAATCTCACAAACCTAATTTTAAGAGAAAGAAGCCAGACATAAATCATCACAAAATGGATGAATCATTTTATATAAAGTTCAAATATAGGCAAAACAAATCTATGGTGACAGAAGTTAGACTAGTAGTTACCTCTTATGGGGGTAATAAATGGAAAGGCAGGGAAATTTGGGGGTGCTGGCAATGCGCTTTATCCCGATTGCATAGTGGCTACACAAATGCATTCCTGTAAAAATTTGCCAAGCAGAACACTTAGGATTTATGCATTTTTTGTCAATATGTGATATTCAATTCAAAAGTTTACTTTTAAAAAAAGCCTCTCTTTTGAGACAATTAACTTAATGCAGATCAGAAGTCCTATTTTGGAATTCAAAAGCTAAACATTGGATCTTTCTTTCCCTTTTCATTCTGTTATAACAGTCCAAAGCTTCCCCAAAGCACTGGATGCCTCTGGCTGGATAGCAGAAGAATCATGTAAAAGGAAGTACAAAAAGGAAAAGAACATTAATATATTTCAAAAATATTATCCCTGTTACACTTTTCATAAAGCCCAGAATCAAACGAACAGAAACAGATGTAAATTAAAACTGTGATATAATTTTTCAAGACAATGGCAAAATATTTTTTAGAGGATATCCTTCATCGTAGAAAGGATGCTTAGAAATAGACATTCCATATGGTATTTGTACATGCATTCTGGAGGAAAACTTGGGGAAAATCTGTAAAAAAGTGCACACTATTTGACTTAGCAGTGCCCTTCCCAGAAACATGACAAATAAAAAAGAATCTGTGCAAGGACTTATCTACAAGTATTTTCTTTGTGATTTTGTTTATAATGTAAAGAAATGTGGGAAAAAAATCTAACCCTCCAATGATAGAGAAATTACTATATATTCACATGTAAAATTGTAGAAATAAATGTATTGAAAGAGAATAATATTCATACTTTATTATAGGTGGAAAAAAACAAGCCATTAAATATAGGTAGACACCATAGGCTTCCATTTTGTTAATATGCTTTGAAGAAAAGTCCAATGGGCCAGGAGGAATTGCCTCTGGATGGTGAAGTCATTCACTCATTGATTAATTAAATGCTTATACACCAGGCCCAGTGTTAGGGAACAGGTGTTCAAAGATAGACACATTCTTTGTTGTTATGGAGATTAAAGCCTGAAAGAAGCCACAAACCATCACCCATCCCACTCTGCTAGAGGCCGCTCAACCATCACAGACACAAGAGTTGCTGAAAACATTCACAAGCAAGAAATGAAAGCTTTATAACCTGAAGTTTCCCAGCTACAATTTAAGGACGTTTCCTAGGGGGTTTGCTCAGCGAAGGTGAGAAAGAGCTGGTCATCTCCCATGCCCAACTGCTCCACACTAGAAATGGAAATCAGAATTAGAAATTGTTAAATAGTGTTTAAGAGCTAAGAGAGTCATGATGTTGTTTGCGGTTATGTTTGAGTTTGAATTTGTTTTATATGCTAAGGCAAGCCTCAAAATATAAAAAGGAGGCAGAGACATCAACAAAATGAGAATTTCACAGTGAAATTCATGCTTGCTCATTGTATTTATTCTTGGTCTATACACCATGGGATAATATTTTTATTCCTTTAGACACACCAGAATCATAACCCAGTGGTTGAAAGCAGAGACATTGGAATCAGGCTTCCTGGATTCACATCCTGGTTCTATCACTTTTCAGCTTTGTTACTTAGGGCAAGTTAAGATATATTTCAGGCTCTGCTTCATCATCCATAAAATGGAGGCAATGACAGTAAATATGTAAGGATTAAATGTGTTGAAGAATAGTTCTTGTGACAGGATCTGATTTAAAAAAAAAACCCTTAATAATGGTTAATTATTATTGCATTCTAAATATACAATGACTTCCTTCTTTAACAGAAACATAAAGGATTTCTGCACTTTATTCCCAACAGACCCAAATTAAAGATTCTCAAGGAAGAAAAAGGGACACCTTATAGCACAATCTACTAGATTACATCTGAAACTTGAAAATTGAGTAATTAATTACTTGGTTAACTTACTCAACTTAGATAGCCAATATGGACTTTTAAATATTTTTTCCTCACAAAATATATTTGTTTTTCTTTACAAATATGTCCTCTGTTCTCCGATTCATAATTGCCACAGGAGTGGCCATTTCCTATATCCCACATTGCTCAGCATCCACCTAAACCCATACTTTCCCAGAAACTCCCATCCAATTGTGGCTTCAGATGAGCAAAATGGTGCAAAGACTGCTTGGAAGCGATGTAGACACCGAAGAGGTCATGTTTGACAATTATTTTTGCCCTGCCAGTCTCCGAGCTCATGGATTATTTACATAGTGCTTTACAATTGCTAGATCTGCTCATATAATTCTCTCTCCAGGTTTCATGGTTGGTTAGATAGCTGTGTTATAGCTTCTTTTATTTAACTCACAATGATTCTATATGCACAATTTACATGGGCAAGAGCAATTGCTAAATCTCCCCAGTGCCACACTACCCTGCATAAGTTCTTATAGCATCAGATTTATTCCTTTCTTCTGGATCATACCCACTGGCACACAAACATGTAGTAATCTTCCATCTTGGAAAGAAGGAAGGGAGGGAGAGATGGAGGGACAAAGGAAGGAAGGAAGAGAGAGGAAGAGAGATGAAAACAAGAAGAGAAGGAGGGGGGAGGAAGGAAGGACCCTTACGATCCCGTGTCTCACCCCCTCCACCAAGCTGTTCTCCATTTCTGTTTTCCTTTACAGTAAAACTCCTCCATATAGGTTACTCAGGGACTGTCTTCCCATTCCCTCATAACTGTCTCCAGTCAAGACTTCATTCCTACTATGCTACCAGAACTGCTCCCTCCATATTGTTAAAAGCAGTGGTCAGTTCTCATCTGATCTAACCTGTCTCAGCAGCACTTGATAGAGTTGATCACTTCTTTCTTCTTGGAATGCTTTCTTTTGAGCACATTCTCCTGGTTTTCCTACAACCTCACTGCCCACTCTTTCTCTGCCTCCTCTTTTGTCTCCTTCTCCTCTTCCCAGCATCTAAGTATCAGAATTTTCCAAGGCTCCAGCCTGATTGACCTCCTCTGATACCATGGCTCTAAGCCCTATCTGTATACTCATGAGTCCCAGATGTGTATCTCCAGCCCTGACCCCTCTCCTGAGCTCTAACCACCTACTCAGTATCTCTACTCCTCACCATGGTCTATGAAGTTCCCGCAACATATGGTCCCTAACTCTCGTCTTAAAGATATCATCTCTTCCACAAAAATAGACTCAAAATGGATGAAAGACCTAAATGTGAGACAGGAATCCATCAAAATCCTTGAGGAGAACACAGGCAGCAACCTCTTCAACCTCAGCCGCAGCAACTTCTTCCTACACACATCGCCAAAGGCAAGGGAAGCAAGGGCAAAAATGAACTATTGGGACCTCATCAAGATAAAAAGCTTTTGCACAGCAAAAGAAATAGTCGACAAAACCAAAAGACAACTGACAGAATGGAAGAAGATATTTGCAAATGACATATCAGATAAAGGGGCTAGTATCCAAAATCTATAAAGGACTTATCAAACTCAACACCCAAAGAACAAATAATCCAATCAAGCAATGGGCAGAAGACATGAACAGACATTTCTGCAAAGAAGACATCCAAATGGCCCACAGACACATGAAAAAGTGCTCAACATCACTCGGCATCAGGGAAATCCAAATCAAAACCTCAGTGAGATACCACCTCACACCAGTCAGAATGGCTAAAATTAACAAGTCAGGAAACGACAGATGTTGGCAGGGATGCGGAGAAAGGGGAACCCTCCTACACTGTTGGTGGGAAGGCAAGCTGGTGCAGCCACTCTGAAAAACAGTATGGAGGTTCCTCAAAAAGTTGAAAATAAAGCTACCCCATGACCCAGCAATTGCACTACTGGGTATTTACCCCAAAGATATAAATCAGTGATCTGAAGGGGTACATGCACCCCAATGTTTATAGCAGCAATGTCCACAATAGCCAAACTATGGAAAAAGCCAAGATGTCCATCAACAGATTAATGTATAAAGAAGATGTGATACACACACACACACACACACACACACACACACACACACACACACTGGAATATTATGCAGCCATCAAAAAATGAAATCTTGCCATTTGCAACGATGTGGATAGAACTAGAGGGTATTATGCTAAGCAAAATAAGTCAATCAAAGAAAGACAAGAATCATATGATCTCACTGATATGAGGAATTTGAGAAACAAGACAGAGGATCATAGGGGAAGGGAGGAAAAAATGAAACAACATGAAACCAGAGAGGGAGACCAACCATAAGAAACTTTTCATCTCGGGAAACAAACTGAGGGTGGCTGGAGTGGTGGGGGTGGGAGGGATGGGGGGGTGCTGGGTGATGGACATTGGGGAGGGTATGTGCTATGGTGAGAGCTGTGAATTGTGTAAGACTGATGAATCACAGACCTGTACCTCTGAAACAAATTATACGTTGTATGTTTAAAAGAAGAAGAAGAAGAAGATAGTAGGAAGGGGAAAATGAAGGGGGAGAATCGGAGGGGGAGACAAACCATGAGAGACTATGGACTTTGAGAAACAAACTGAGGGTTCTAGAGGGGAGGGGGTGGGGGGATGGGTTAGCCTGGTGATGGGTATTAAAGAGGGCATGTATTGCATGGAGCACTGGGTGTTATACACAAACAATGAATCATGGAACACTACATCAAAAACTAATGATGTAATGTATGGTGACTAACATAACATAATAAAATAAAATTTAAAAAAAAAGAAATAAAAAAAGATATCATCTCCTCACTTACTCTAATTCACACGGACCTTCTTTTATTTTCTCCAATATGCCAAACCTATTTTTGCTTCAGGGTCTTTGCACTTGCTGTTCCCTCTTCTTTAGATGTTCTTTTCTGATATCTACATGGCTGAGTTCTCCTTGACATTTAGGCCTAAAGTCAGATGGCACCTCCCCCCAACCCCCAGAGAGGCCTTCCCAATAACCCCTTACTGGCCACACCTATCCCCATCGTTCTCTATCATATCACCCTGTTTTATTTTCTTACTCTCACCACTATCTAGCGTATATTTTTGTTTACCTGTTTCTTGCCTGAGTCTCCACTAAAACATTAACTTCCTTGTGCATAGGAACTTTAACTTTTTTGTTTGCTGCTCTATCCTCAAGGTGAGAGCAGTAACTGCCATATAAATTTATTGAGTGGATGAATGATAAATATTTAGTTTGATGCACCATGAAATGTCCAGGTGGGTGGGTAGCCAGAAATTCATTCAAAAGGTATTTCTTTGCCCTATAGGAAAAGTGAACAGAAACAGAGAGATGTGAAGAAATTGTGGAGTATGTGTTCACTTCCTACTTCCCTGAACTTTGACTTTGTCAAAAAAGGAGAACATCTCCTTAGGGGCTGTGTTGGGAAGTGTGATCATTCACCTGGGGACATGGCTTATGGCCTATGGACCTGTGCTGACTTCAAGGTTACACAGTTAGCCCATACCTCTATGCAAAATGTTCTTACACAGGCTCCTGCCCCCAGAACAACTCTGGCAACGTTTTAATATGCCATCATCTTTTTCTCCCCTTCTTCCTTACAATGTCTGTCATCTCCCTCTTATTCCCCAGCATTACGGGCTCAATATTGGTGGGCTTTTCATTCACCTGGAACAGTGATTCTGAGGCTGTTTGCAGCTGAACCAGACGGAACCGTGTGAGTCTGGAACCTGGAAAAAAGAATCATCTTACATGCATGAACCTATCTTTCAGGCAATAGCAAATCACCACCCTATTGGCCCTTTCTCTCCCACAAACATTAAAAAGCCTGATTTGAAAGCCACTAAGCAGTAAGAAATTTCAGGAGAAATCAGTGCTGGGAAATTCCACCTTCTACTGGTTCAGTCACTGGTTATGGGTAACCCTAGGTGACTGTTGGTAAATAACAGTGAGAATCTGAATGATTAGTATCCATTGAGGGTTATGAGAAACAGAAGTTGGTTGCTCACATAGTTCTTCTTCTCTTTCTTCTTTCTCCCATCAATGGTGATGGAATAATGTATCAGGAAGGAAAGATAGATTGATAAATGGAGGGAAATTATTTATTGCAGTTCCTCTGTGTTCTATCTTCTCGTTCTTTCTCATCCCAATATGCTGAAGTGAAACTGATTAATTTCCAGATGAAAAGAAGCATATAACATCTTACAAAAATATCTAACTTCCCAACAAACTCCCCTATTTGTGATCACATACATTGATGATTTCATGTAAATTTGTTCATGTTCATTTGCATTCAGTAGATGTTTAGTAAATGTAGAAATGGATAAATGAAAAATAAGCCACTCATGAAACTTAAGAGAAGCTTTTTTGTCCAAGTGGAATGACAAAATCAGATCTTAGAGAATCATTTTTGTTTAAGATTTTTTGAATTTATTTATTAGAGAGCGAATGGGGGTGGGGGCAGAGGGAGAGGGAGAGAGAATCCATGGAGAGTGGAGCCCAATGTGGGGCTTGACCTCATGACCGCAAGATCATGACCTAAGCCAAAATCAAGAATCGGACACTTAACTGACTGAGCCACCCAGACACCCTGAGAATCATTATTATAAGATGAAGCATTTATAATAGATTAAACTCACTGAACCAATTAAAAGTCAGCGCTGATTGATTGGTGTCTTTAGACAGTTAATTCATTCCAACAATATGTTATTTTATTCTAATATTCAATAGCTCACATTTTAAGTACTAGAATCAGATATTTTCAAAGAGAAAATGAGAGACAAGAAGATGCAGCTCCCACTAAGGCCTAACAGTCGTGGAAACCCAGGGCCACATCTGAGACAACCAAGATCAACCTAAGTCAGTATATATGAGCTTAAACTCCAAGCATAAAACACTATTCCATATTTCAACTCATCCTACTATGGGACAACAATAGCTGCTAAAATCCTTTTTCTGGTGGTTATTCATTCATAAATTCTTAGAGATAACTGAAGTCAGAAGTTTCACACCAGGTAAAAGGCCTGCTTTATACCACTGTATAAAAACTCATATATCTGGTCACACCTGCAGAAAGCACAATGTAAAAGATTATTAGATTGAATAGGAATTTTGATTTAGTCATAGATTGGGGAGTCAATCACTAAACTTTTGAAACTAATGTCATGGAGGGCAACTGGGTTCCTACTAAACAACTCTTGGTGTCATAAAATCCTAAACTAAGTTTAGATACAGGAAAATAATTTTTGTGAATTATATTTTATGAAAAATAGCTTCATCTTTAATCAGGATCCAAAATCATTTCCTTTAATGGGTCTGAGTAGATTTGAAGTTGCTAAACAACATGTTCTTCCTTCATTCTATAAGCATTTATTAAATTCTTCTTCTCTGTCAGGCAGCATGCTCAGCTTTGCAGAATGCTTCATAGTGCATACAAATGCACCATCTCACTTAATCCTTCCAGCCCAGCCCTTTGGGGATACTGTTATTATTATTTCTACTTTATAGTCAAATAAACAGAAGCTTAGAGAATTTAAGTGCCCAAGATCAGTAAATAAGACATGGAGCTCGTTCTTAACCCACAGTTTTCCCATGGAATTGGATATCTTGCTTAAAACTGTTTAAGTACTACATCCTCAAATAAAATCTTCACCAGATTTTAAGTCTCAATAATATAGATTTTCCAAGTTCCTTTTAACCAATCAAAGCCTGAGAGATTCCATAACAAAACCACAACCCCTCACAGCATGGTTTTTTGAGTTGTCCCTCTCTAAGTGAGACATGTTATTTTGGGCAGTCTCATGTGATGAAAGAGATAATGGGCTCTTTGGGTGGTAATAAAAACAAAGTCACTACTTTGACAGTAAGTAAAATAGAAACTGAAACTTTAAAAAAATTGGATTTTCTGATTTCACAAATGAGCCATCAAGAAACTGCATTTAACTTCTCAGTGTAATTTTCTCTGTCACTTAAAATAATAACATGCCAATTTATGAAGTCCTTTGGGTTCATCTTAACATGTAAATGAACAACTCAAATTCTATTTGAAAATGTAAGCTTTTGTATACAGGATCAAAAATAAGGAAATAAGAGAAGGAGATGTTTTGGTCTGGGTATGCTTTCTAGCCCAAGGCACAGGTGAGAATGGAGTGAAGGAAGGCCCTGCCAGCAGGGACTTCAGGAGTCCAAAGGGGAGCTAGGGCTTCAAGGTCACAGTCAATTAGGAAAATCTGGTGTTTGAGGCAGAGCATCCCTGGGGAAGTGCTTTTTAGTTGCGTAGGCTTTTTGCTTTTTTGTTGTTGAGAGTGAAGATCCCTAAGGTAGCATGTAACCAACCAGCAGATACTAAGAGTGGAGATCTGAGGGAGAAGAGGCCACATCCAATGGGTCAGTCAGAAAAGCATCTTCTGGCAGATTTGGCAAATGAATTAGGAGTAGAACCAGATGGCCAGAAGAAAAAAAGGACCACTGGTTCTTTTTGCTGAGCAGAAGAGTATCAAGAATAGTGAAAAGTCTAATATTTTACCCTATGTTCAAGCTAAGAAGTTAGCTCACCACAGTTTCATGGATGCTAGCAGAGAGCACAAGACTCCTGGGTCAAAGACAAAGGACTTTATGCTCAGAGCACAGCAAACAACATGAGCATCAGCATATTTGTATCAGTTCCTCTTGTTCTCAAGTTCCCTGGGGCAATGTGGATGGACCTCCATAGATGCTTGCACATGCAGTGGGTTACACTATGGGAAAGGAACACTGATCTTAGGAAACAAATCTTTTATAAGGAGCAGTAGGCATGCTAGCCCTTTGCTCTGGAGAAAGACACTATATCTTCCAAGACTTCACTATACAAATATCTTGGGGAAAAAAAAAAAGTCTGGAACAAATGGCAATCAGTGCCTCTCTTGCAAGATATGTAGAAATTCAAGAGACTCAGGGAAAATGGTCTCTCGGGCGCCTGGGTGGCTCAGTCATTAAGTGTCTGCCTTCGGCTCAGGTCATGATCCCAGGGTCCTGGGATCAAGTCCCACATCGGGCTCTCTGATCGGTGGGAAGCCTGCTTCTCCCTCTCCCACTCTCCCTGCTTGTGTTCCCTCTCTCGCTGTCTCTCTCTCTGTTAAAAAAAAATAAATAAATCTTTAAAAAAAAAAAGAAAAAGAAAATGGTCTCTCAACAAAGAGTTGCCTCCTAAGTGGTTCTACAACCAGTTCCTCAGCTGTGGTCACTTAAAAGGACAATTGGGACCCAATCAGAATATATTTTCAGAAAAGCTGGACAAAGAAGGATCTGTCTTATGTTGGGCTCTCCAAAGGCAGACTTTGAGATGAAGATCCATATGCAAATGATTTCTTAAAGAAATCATCACAGAGCAATCCAATAAAAAATGGGTGAAGCAACAGTGAAAAGGGGATTTTAGGTAAAGTTCTCTGATCCTGTAGTAAAACTCTGGTGTGTAGATTAAGCCTCAGAGTTGTCTCAATCCAAGGAAAGGGATCTAGGCTCTAAAACTCCTATCCCTTTCAGTCATAGACCAAGACCACTACAATGCAGCTTAAACTCTCAGGCATTTATAGCTCTCTATGCTTACAGGAAAAGAAACGCCAGTACCCTGCAGATGGGTTCCTGAGGAAGAGGCAGAGATGAGGGACATAGGAGGCAAAAGTATACTGAAGCCAGGGTAGAAGCACACAGAAATGGAAAAGGGATCTAAAGTGATCTAATTGCTTAGATCCACTTACATCTTATATTATGTTCACTTCATACTGTCATAGTTCCTTCAAAATGATGGGTGGTCAAAATTTCTGGGGGAAAAACTTACAAGAGGAAGCTTAGTCAGATGAGTAAAAGCCCACTGCTGCAATGGATCTCAAGTTCATCACTAGTATTCATAATCTCATTCCTCTATCACCCACTCTAGATTTCCTTTATCATTAGCTAGCACTGCTACTTGTGTAAGCAGCTAGCCTGGTGGAATTAACCAGACCTTCATCCCTGAGAGATCTGAGCCCCAATACAATTCCCATACTGGGCCATGGTTGCTATAATTGCCCATTTATATTTTAAAATAACCACGGGAACACCAAGACTAAGTCCAGTGGATCCCTAGAACTTTCCCCCATTATGTAGCAGCAACCCTACAGCATCATGATGTTCAGAGTCAGTTACTCCTGCCAGTATGGTAGTTCCTTTCTTTTCTACTATCACAAGGAGCCCTAAATGACCAGGTGACAGCCATAGCTTTATTGTAAATGGAATTAATACTGTGTTGGAGGAAGCATCCTTCCTCTGGGAACCAGTACCTCTAAACCCACAGAACCAAAAGTTGTGTGGCCATATGCATATGGACCCACTTGTTTTCTTATAAGTGAGTCCCTGATGCTGAGCTATAAACTCACAGACACTTTCGGCCTTCTGATTCCAGTAGCCCAAGGGCAGACTTTCATAGAAGAGTTACAGATTCCAGTCATTGGATGAAGTCAAGAGAGAGGTACAGAAAAATAATAAAAGGGATCCAAGGGGATGTGAGTAGGAGACCAACAGTGTTTGCTATGGAATCAAACAAGAAAGTGTCAGGCAAGCTATTGCTTCCAGGAGCTAGTAATTTTCTATCCTTTGTTCATTCAGCAGTCAATACTTATTGTGTGCCCTGCACAGTGCTCCACGCTAATGGCACAGAAATAAATTCTTCTCCTTCTCCTTTTTCTTTGAAAAGGAATCAAGTAAACACTAGTCAGGTAGTAGGAAAGTTAGCCTGGGAGGGCAAGTGGGCTAAAAAAGGTGTGTGATCAGTTAGATTACCGCTATGAGTAGATAGCACTTCGTTCTGCCGAGAACTCTGGGATCCAGTGTTGAACATGCACCTCAATGTTATCCCACTGAAAGGATGAGGGAGCTGGGGTATTTGTACACCAAATCCTATTGGGCATTACTTGAAAGCTGCTCCCAAGGGGCATTAGTCACCTAGCACTTCAACTGTCTTGCCTGTGAAGAGAGCAGGATCTGGTCCCAGAATAAATCCTCAGGAAAAGAGTCCCAGGTTGACAGTGGCAGTTGGAAGGTGGGGCTTGAGAACAATGAAAATTTAAAGGCTAAAGGGACAATGGATGGGGCACCCTTTTGAGCAGCTGCATTAAAAGTCTTGAGATGGCTTTTTAACTAGATCTGAAAGATGAGTAAGAGTTTGCCAGCCATAATATTAGCTCCAGGAGTTAGTAAGAGAAGAACAGAAATAATATCTTAGTTCTGTCTGATATAACAAAATACAATAGACTGGGTGGCTCATAAAGAACAGAAAGTTATTTCTCACAGTTTTGGAGGCTGGAATTCTAAGATCAAGTTGTCAGCCTGGCATTCTAAGATCATGGCTGGATTCTGCCGAGGACCTTCTTTCTTGGGTGGGACTGCTGCCTTCTTGTTGTATCCTCACATGGTGAAAAGAGAGAGAGGGAGAGCTTGTCCCTTATAAGGGCACTAATCTCATTCAGGAGGGCTCCACCCTTGTGAGCTCGTCCAAACCTAGTTACCTCCCATCACACTGAGTTAGGGCTTCAACATATGAATTTTAGGGGGGCACAAATAGGTAAGGAATGTCCTTCCAAATCTAAAGCATACACATATGCTCCTTTTGGAAATATGACCAGACAGGTGGGCAATGTCACAGTTAATGCTGTAGTATACTTTTAACTTCTAATGGGGGCTCAGGTCTTCCTGTGCTCATCCCTCATTCTGCCACGCAGAAGAGAACATCATGAGTTAAAATCAAGGGTACTTTGGGGTCCTGGTACTAGGGGATAAAGAATTCAGTGGAATGTGTAAAGAGGTTACAAGCTGTTACTGTACTTGATTCTCTTAAAAATGGTAAAAACAGTTCCATTTATGGGAATCTGAGAACACATTCCTAGGTTTCTCTCTCTATTCTATGGTTTTTTTCTCCTTTTTCTGTCTTGAGCCCAAACCTTAAGGCCAAGTAGGAATCAAGGGAACCACAACAAAGAGAACCCCAAAACTTCCCTAGAGCCCCTCAAAGAAGGGAGCTAGGCTGGACCATATGGCAATTGCAAAGACTCCTTCTCCTGCTCTGGCCCAAGATTTAAATTAAAATCAGTCTACTTTGAGACTTTTATTAAACTTTATTCAACTCATACTAATCTTGCCCCACATGTTCACAGCCAGTATCTGCCAGGGTTCCAGCTGAAAACAGATGGCTCATAGAGGCAGTACATATTCAAGGACTTGGGAGCAAACAAGGCCACTGTGTCTTTACCATAGGAGATATTAATTCCAAGCAGCTCAGACTGTCCTCCAACAGTGATAAAAGTAACAGAGAAAAATGTCAGAGCCGAAGACGACACACTGCCTATACTGCATGGCTCTCACCACATAACACAATTTCAGGGGTACAGACAAAATACCTTCTCTGACCACAAACTGTACCCTGAACTTTCACAATCCCTATGTCCACAGAGACACAACTGTGTAAGCCTTACCTAAAGTTTGCACCTCAGCAAAAATGGGCTTGTTGAATTTGAATGAACAAATGTTTATAGTTAACATTTTCAACAAATAATTATTGTTGTAATCTGACATAAAATCTCTATGTCAGATATGCACTTTGTGTTAATTATTCAATGGTCAACAAAAGAGGCATTTTACTTTTCCTCATGGACTTTAGACTAGAGACAAATAAACAAAAATATAAACAAAGACATACCAAATTATGATAAATGTTATGAAGAAAGGTATAGGATGTTATTAGTGGTATTAGCCATGGGGAAAAGGAGATAGTCTACTTCACACTGGGTGATCAAGTAAGGCTTCCCTAGCCAAGACCTGAAGGGTCAGTAGGAGCCCACCAGGCTTCACGTTGGGAAAAAAATCTTATGCAAAACATAAGCAAGGGAGCTCAGGGAGTAAACGGAACAGAATAGACTAATGTGGCTGAGGTACAATGAGCAAAGGAGGCAGGCTAGGCAGGATCAGCCATGCAGAGTCAGCATTTCTCCTGAATGCATTGTAAGGTTTCCATAGAATGGTGACGTGATTCCACTTAGGTGGGATTTTCTTTGTTGTTGTTTTGTTGTCTTTCTGGCTGTTAGGTAGAGAATATATCTAAAAGGTGGGATTAGCCAATAGACACATGAAAAGATGCTCAACATCACTCATCATCAATGAAATGCAAATCAAAACCACAATAAGACATCACCTCATACCTGTCAGAATGGCTAAAAGCAAAAAGACAAGAAACAACAAGTGTTGGTGAGGATGTAGAGAGAAAGGAAACTTGTACACTGCTGGTGGTAATGCAAACTGGTGCAGTTGCTGTGGAAACCTGTATGGAGTGTCCTCAGAAAATTAAAAATAGAAATACCATATGATCCAGTAATTCCACCACTGGGTATTTATCCAAAGAAAAGGAAAACAGTAACTTGAAAAGATACCTGTATCTCTATGTTTACTGTAGCATTATTTACAATAGCCAAGACATGGAAGCAACCTAAGTTTCCACTGAAGACAAATGGATAAAGAAAATGTGACACACACACACACACACACACACACACACACACACACACGCACACACTGGAATATCATACAGCCATAGAAAAAATGAGATCATGCCATTTGAGACAACATGGATGGACCTAGAGGGTATTATGCTAAGTAAAAAAAATCAGACTGAGAAAGAGAAATACCATATGGCTCCACTCATAAATGGAATCTAAAAAAATGAATAAACAAATAGAAAGCAGAATCAGAACTATAAATACAGAGAACAAACTGATGGGTGCCAGAGGGGCAGGGGTGGAGGGTTGGGCAAATGGGTGAGTGGGTGAGGGAGATACAAGCCTCCAGATACGGAATGAGGAACTCATGGGAATAAAGAGCAGAGCATAAGGAATACAGTCAATGATACTGTAATGGCGATGTAATGGGACAGATGGGAGCTATACTTGTGAACACAGCATAATGTATAAAGTTGTCAAATCACTGAGTTGTACACCTGAAACTAATGTAACATTGTGTGTCAACTATACTCAAAAAATTTTTCTAAAAGGTGGATTAGTAGGCATGAAAGAAGTGGGTTTGAGGCAAAGGCAACTCCTCCTTGTGACCTAGTGTAGGCCCATCAAAGACAAGTCATCCTTGTTTCAGCCATTTGCCTGGGTCGGCCACACACAGAGTGCGAGTAGGACCAGAGGCAGCCCCTTTGCCAGTTGCCATTTCCAAAAGTAGACTTGGAATCAAACTGGGAGTCAAACACATGAATACAATGCCAAAGCCACCCATTTAGAAACGAATGAATGAGAGTTGACCAAACAGACACTATTTTATTATCCACAGATTAATCTCTAAATATATTTGGGTGGCCTATGGCGGGGGTAGGGGGCACTATTAATGCACACAGAATTTGAAAATAGTTTTGACTTTAGCAGTTGCCCCACACTTGGTACGACATAAATTATCAATAAAGTGTTTTTCCCCTGGGAGATTGTGTTTTACATATACAAAACTCATAATTTGTGTTTATTGAAAAGATTTAGACACTGGAATGTTATTTATGTTTTTAATTTGTCTGCACCAGTAAATAACATCCCACTTAGCTAGCAGTTCCTGGGCAGAGTATTTGCTTCTGAAATACAGTGTCCACAACCTGCTCTGGCCACCTCCACGCCTGGTACTGCTGATCCATAAAGCCATAATCAATGTACTCAATAAATATTTATAGACTAGATGGATGAGTGAGTGCATCCTTACATCTTTTCTATTTACCAGGAGAATCAACCCAATACAGAACTTGCTTCACAGACTGTTATATCATTTAATTAACAACCCCGGTACTCCTTTGTATTCATGACTTTTATTTCACTGTAACTACCTGCCAATTTCTCATCCTTAATATCATTGTGCATTCAACATGCATTTTTTTCTATTATAGCTTTTTAAATGTATAAAGCAGATTGTTATTATACATCAGCATTTGCTGATGATGAGGCGGTTCCTTAGAAAATTGGTTTGCACTCTTTTCCTTTCAAAACTTGTGAAAAGACCAAATGTGTGCAAAATGCACTTATAGGCCCTGAGGGCAGCTGTAAGGATGAACAAGGTCAAGCCCCATTTTTAAAGCCCTTTAAACCAGAACACAACCCGGTTGGCAACTGAAGTCTATCGATTCTGCCCATTAATATTTCTACAAACCATTCCCAAAGCCACAGCTCAGTGAAGGCCTTCACCGTCACTTACCTGGACTATTACAATGGTCTCCTAACTGTCACTTTAAAAAGAAAGCTGTCTTTTCTTTCCTCTTCCCTTCACTTAAGACTAAAATATATTTTGAAAAAAAAGACAATATCATCAATCCAGGGCCTAGAGATTTTAATAAATGGGCTTTTGACATGTTACATCATAAATGAACCTTCCAAGTTTATAAGTGGTCCTTTGACAGGATGCATCATGTCAATCTATAGCTCAGAACCTTTACTGATTTAATCCATAATTCATATAGTAATGGATCCTGAAAATTCCATTGCTTCCTTTCTTCTAGCAAGGGCAACTCTGCTAGTACAATTTGAGACTGATCAGTTGGTGCCATGTGGCTAAAACTGTGCAGTGTCCTCTGAATGAGTCAGTTCATGGACCCTCACCCAGTGTTTCTCAAACTTGGATCATGATTGAACCACCTTACTGCTTCAGCCATACCCATTTATCTTTTGTACTATTAGTTGCTTAATTTTTAAAAATCAAACAAGTTTTAACTTACTCATAAAGGCAATTGTATGCTAACAGCACAAGCAGAAAATCACCATCAATCGTCATTAAAAGAAGCTCCCACAGTTCCATCGGGGGCACAGTTCACTCACATAGGAACAGACGAAAGAGAATCACAATTTGGGACTCAACTAGCCAACTCTATCACCTCCACTGATCAGGAAGGGGGCTGGGGAATAATAATAGAACATTGTAGTCAATTCAAGACTGGCTTGACTTAGCATAAATAATCTAAAATTAAATTGGGCGTGTGACCCATAGATCATGAGGGTGTCCTCCGAGTCCCATGGTATCCGTGTTGGCCAGACCTCCCAGGCTAGGCCAGGCTTGGAAGCATTTGTTTCATTGTCTGCTTTTTAATAGAATCAGATGGCTTTCTTGAAAAATTGAAATCCTGGGAGGATCAGGAGAAGAATAAGGAGGAAAAAAATGATTTGGGGCGAATAATATTAAAGATACGGGAAAAGAAGGAAAACACAAAGATATGGCAAGGAATCATAAAAGCAGAGCATGTGTGACCAGAAACCAACTTGGTAGCGATTACACTCTGCTCTCCTAGAACAATTTTTGCTTATTGGACAGGCACAAACCTGGAAATATTACTTGTACAGAATAAAAAATATAAAAATCTGAAATGTTAACTATTCTTAACTATGTAAACCAAATCAAAATAGCAGCACAATTTTGAAGAGATAGGTATTCTTTTGTTTGGAAGGTCTGGGTAGAGGCAGATTAAATTTCAGATCCCAGGGGCACCTGGGTGGCTCAGTCAGTTAAGTGTCTGCCTTGGGTCCTAGGATCAAGCCCCACGTCAGCAGGGAGTCCGCTTCTCCCTTTCCCTCTGCCCCTCCCCCTCCCCTGCCGCCTGTGCTCTCAAGCACTCTCTCTCTCTCTCAAATAAATAAATAAAATCTTTTAAAAAATAACAATAATATATTTCAGATCCTATGAATTTTTTTTAATTTTGATGCTTTGGGATCATGTTATCGGAATGATATTGATAATGACAAAGACAACAACAATTTCTGGCATTATATAATTTTATATAACTCCAGTCCTTTTATTGACATATGCTAGACTATTCAACAGACTCTCCAGTTTAGCCCATATCTCTTGAGCTAGTCAAATTTCATTCTTCTTTCCTTGGTTTATTTCATGCTCCTACCCAGTGTATGTTTGCTCCTTCAGTTATATTTGCCATTGGGAGTATACATGAAAAATGCATGCACACACTTCATTTACCACTTCTCCTGCCAAAAGACCTGCAGTATTCCAAGCCTGAAGCCAGGGTCTTCCTCCCAACACTCATGATTCCTCCAGACAAATCCACCTACAAAAGAAGAAAAGGACCAGAGAGTGCAGCACTCTGCAGCCCAGTCACCAGACGGATACCAACCATGGTTGGACCCTGCCAAACTTAGGCCTGGGAACCTAGCTACCGCCCTCTTGGTATTTCTGCCATTTCCAGGCTATGTGGCTCATAAAACGAGCCCTAGGTCATTTGTTTTCTTGCTTGGAATTCTGATGGAACTGAATGAAAAGAACCCCAGTCCTCATATAACCACTTACAGCTCCTTGGCCACTGACCATCATTGAATCCTGTGTAGAGGACATTTTTCAACATGACGCAGAATAATCTTTTAGAACAAAGTGTCCTATGAGTAATATCAAACTCATTTAAAATGATGGTGACTTATGGAGCTCGTTTAGGGATTAGCAGCTAAAATATCTCATAACACAATTAGTTCTTTGAATTATAGGCTTTGTCTTAACTAAAGAAATGGGAAAATTTTTACTGGAAGTAACTCCAATAACCACATCAAGACAAAAAGACCCAATGAAAAGATAATTTTCACTCTTATTTTTTCCTAAAGAAATTTACTACCCTGGGATTTCACTTATGAAATCTATTAGTTGAGAGATTCAGTCCTCAGTTATATCAAAATGGTATGTATTTCAGTCAAATAACATCAGCACATGTTTGAGTGCCTACTTTTGGAAGGCACAAACTGAGGCAATAGAAGAAACAGAAAGATGTATAAGGTATGTGTGTATACTCTGGCTATTGATAACTTAAACTAAGTTTGTCAAGTAAAATACAGAATGCCCAGATAAATGTGAGTTTCACATAAGCAATGAATCATTTCTTAGTATACATACTTAGTATAAGTATGCCCCATGTAGTATTTGGGATATACTTATATTTTTTAAATCTTCATTCTTTATCTGAAATTCAAATTTAACTGAGTGTTTTGTATTTTCATTTGCTAAATCTGAAAACCCTGTCTATAAAAGAAGAATAATTTAACAAATAGTTACTGAGTGCCAATTGTGTGCTGATGATTGGTCTTGATGCTGAATGGAGAAAAGTAGACAAAAGTCCCCATTCTCGTGGACCTAAAAGTCTAACAGTAAATAAGAAAACAAAGAAATAACTACAAAAACGTGCCGTGAAGGAAATCAGAAGAGAGCTGTGCAGTGAAGAATCGGAGGGGTGAACATCCACAACAGACGAACTTGTCACCTGCACGATGAAGAGTCGCTGGCTAGAGGAAGATTGCGGGAGAACCTTCCGGTTCGAGCAACGTCATATGTGAGGGCTCTGCGGTAGGGTGGAGTTTGCTGTATCAAAATTCAGTGTGGCAACAATCCTAACTTCACTGCAAGACTGTTTTGTCCATTACCAGACAATAGTCCCTCTAGCACCTCCCAGTCAGCCAAGAATTGAGACGACAGAGACTTCTCCCACATATTTCCAATCCTCCGTTCTCCCCACCAGCATTAAAAATCACCGAGTAAGAGGAACCAGTCACACCAAGCAGTGTGGGCCATGCTATGGGGTCAACCTTTAAATGAGTGATTAAACAATAATACTCTCAGTAATTAAGAGACAAGAATCAAATGAGAAAAAAGGCCACCTCAGCACTGCTTATTGGCCAAGTTCATGTTCTAGGCAGCAAGTGCTCTGAGGCCAGAAGCAGACAAGCTCACAGTTGGCCTCCTGGCTTGGAAGGTCATCCCAGAGACTGAGAACTCAAGACTTGAAGGCCGCAAAGAGGAGCAGGGAAAACAGGCTCTGTGCCAGTCATAGGAATGGGGTGAGCCCAGGCTCATTGCCACAAAAGACTGTGTATCCATGGGTGGGGGGTGCTAAAACACACCCAGAAAGACCTTTGCTCAACACATGAACATGGGTTGGTGTTCTGGTAGGCACGAGGCTGGCCCCCTGTGAGTCCCCAGAGTGAAGACAGAGAAGTAGGGCCATGTATCCTCCTCTCCATCAATCTGCTCTCTCCCCATGTGAGTCTGGGAAGTAGACCTCTGCATTTCACTATGGGATGCAAAATAACCAGCAATACAAGTGTACTTTAGCAAGTCCATCTTTAAAAACCCAGATGTATTGAAAAGATTAATGGGAAAGAATGATATGATTTGGTTTAGATAATGAGTCTTGCTTTATGACAAAATTTGCCAGGAGGTTTATTGGTGCTAGAGCATGGGGACTCAGGGCCCTGGATGACCTCTCCCCTTGTCTCCTGCTGCTCTCCGTGTACCTTGACCAGCTCGCATCCCTTGCTACCATTGCAAACACATCTTACATTTGCTTATGTTGTTTTCTGGGCCTAGAAGGCCTTTCTCTACTTGTGTGCTTAGAAAACTCCTATTGATACTTCAAAGCTCAACTCAAATAGTCCCTTCTCTGTGAAGTCTTCCTTGCTGCTTGAGCCCCACTTCCTAATACATCACCTCCATGCCCTGACATGCACACTCACACAGGCATGAATCCTGTCTCTTTCCTAGGATCTGGAGTAGTATTTTACTCCTCTATTGCACCATAGTATTTTGCAATTCCTCTATTGCCGTACTGTATTACACAGTTAGCTGGTTACATCCTTCTTCCTTCACTTAACTGTGAACTCCTTACAAATTAAGATCATTCATCCTGATCCTGTGTTAACACAAACAAGACACATAGTATGTGCTCAATACATACAGAAAGAAAGGAAGACACAGAAAGAAGGAAAAAATAAGGGAAAGAAAATAGAAAACTAAGGGAAAATAACATTCCTATTGAATTTAATATATTATTAAATATCACAAAAGTCTTAATAAAACCTAACATTTGAAGAACGCATCTGTCATTTAAAGGAATGTAAAATTATATAGACATTCTTTTTTTAATATGCAAGAAATGTGTTGCTGATGATTATTCACAGGTCAGGGTTTCTCCATCTAGAAATGAGGCTAAGTCAGGGACTCGGCTCTAACGAGAATACGGAAGGAAAGAGGAAAATTTTTCTCTCACAGGAATTTGGGGAACACATGCCTATCTCAGCACACACAAAAAAATTGGCCAGTGTCTGGAGCCAAATTTATATTTGTTTGTTCTGCAAATGAATTATAATAAAATCTTAACATCCACATACTTTATATTTATTTTAAATCATATGACATTTCCTTTTATGAGCAACACTGTTTTTTAACCTATTTCTGATTTTTATTGCCTGGCTAGCTCTACTATTACCAAGACAAGAGCATAAAAGAAAACTAAGGGAAAATGGAGTGTAAAAAAAAAACAAAAAAACAAAAAAACCAGCAAAAATATTTTTAATTTTTTCTACCAATTATATGTTGGGTTATGTTATAAAAGATCACATAGGGCACACTTCATGAAAATAACTAAAAAAATAATAGTTTCATCTTTCAGGCTGAACAATCAGATGTTAATGATGAGGTAAAAAACAAAGTTACCTAGTGAGGGTGGAGTTCAGGAGGTTTTATTAGTAGCTCCGTATTACAATCTAGAAACGTCTTTATGTAGACTAATCATATTGCAAGTCCAGAGGAGATTTACAATCTGATTTGCCACAGAGAACTCCATGTAATCTTCGTTGAGGAGTGACACCATTTTATCTTTGCACGATTCCCTGTTTCTCACACAAGTAATTCCGTCCTTTCTACATTGTCAGCTCTGACAGGCTGATTTAATCTGCAGGATTCTGAATGCCTCTGACCACTGCAGCGAGTCATTAACCTTGACTCGCATAATTGAATTCAAGGTTGATTGCCTGTGACCCTCTGTGCTGAGGTCTTCTAAATGTACATATTCATTACGCGCGGCCTCACTAAACGGATTGCACAGGGAAAGCTGTAGCAGTCTGCCTGTTTGGTATGCAGGGGGCGCAGAGGGCACTAATTGCATGTTAGAGCTGAGGATTAGATTATGAAACGAGTGAGAAAATGAAGATAGATCCTCTGACACTGTCAGATTAGGGGCAGCAACGTGCGGGAATATGACATTGAAATTTACAGTGACATTAACAGAAAGAAAATTAGAAACAAATAGACATTGGACGTTTTTTTGAAAACCTTCATATTTTCTACCATCACCTAATAAACAGGATATGGGAGCTAAAGCCTGTATCTTTTCTCATTTGCATAATCGCAGCAGAACAATGGAATTTTTAGGAAGCTTTTTTGAAGACTAGGAAATCACATTATGGTCACTTTCACATTGCATGTTATGCAATATCTAGGCCTTTACACACCGAATGCCATTTTGAGTTGCCAAGAAAAGACATTCACACGACTTCAGTAAACCCAGAGCATATACATTTGTATATGTATTTAAGTGTTCAAAATTATTGCAAACAATTCTATCAACCACAGTTCAATTTTAGCAAAAGTCAGCTTATAAAATTGTCACTATTTCTACTTTTTTATTGATTGTGTGTCACTTCGTCGTTAAAACAGGGGCCTGCTTATTCAAATCAAGCAAGTCTTCCAGCACACAGGCAGATGCTTAAGATAATAACAAATAGTTCTACAAATGGCTTCCATTTTCCAGAAGCAAATGTCTCCACTGTTAAAAGCACAACAACAAACAACTTGGTCAGAGGTGAGGCTGTGTATACATTTCAGGGACCTCGTTCTTTCCCATTTAGGTGTGAGAGGCTACTGGAGCAACTTTTCCTCATGCTTTTGCCAGTTGTTTTATGATTTATTTCAAAGGAAAACGGCAGCCTTTCTTGAAAACAAAAACATACAAAATTTAATGGCATAGGACGTTTCAAAACAAAAATCAAAAGCCCGTGGTGTTTAATCACAGTTAGAAATGAGTGTTAAGTTGAATGAAAGTTAAAGACTATCTCTGGAGAAGCCAAGTTCAGTTTTGTTTTGTTTTGCTTTTGCTTTGTTTTTGAAACAAGCCCACAGAGTGGTCCCTGGGGTTCTGTAAGATAATACTCCGGAAATGTTCTACAGCATTTTTAAATGGTTAACTTAGTTAGCTTGCATTGATCTTTTAAAATGAAATTTATTTTTGCTACTTCAATAAACTCTAAATGGAAAGAGAAGTAACTTCCTAATAATTACGCCTTATTGGGAAGTCCCTCCCAGTGTAAGCAGTGAACTCATGAACCAAGCCTTGCGGTAAAAAGAAAAAGCCCATGGATGACTTCAGTGCTTGAGAACATTCATGCTTTTCAGAGGCTGCACGGATGATCTCCAGTGCACCTTCCTGAATGCATTGAATGATTACCTACTAAGAGCTGTATTTAATACCTGTCATCCAAATTTATTAAGTACATAATTAAGTCACCTTTCAAGTGAACCAACATTATTTTTTCTTTTAATCAAAGGAAATAAGGAATACTGGTGTTCATGCTCCGGTACTTAACACCTGTGTCAAGACCTAGACTCCAATACCAGCTCTGTGGCATTGGGCCAATCACTCTCCATTTAGATTGGTGTACCTCAAGGTTTTAATGAAAATAGCTGCAAAATGTCACCTGATTTAAAGTATTATTAAGATTACTAATACTGTTTGTTATCTCTCATTGCTCAACAAACTGCCCCAAAACCTGGTAGCTTAACACCACAGTAGTTTGTTACTATTCCTGATTCTGTGAGTTGCCAGTTGAGACCGTTCTTCTGCTGGTCTAGCCTGGGATCTTTCATGAGGCTGCCATCATCTCTCTGGTACCTTGACTGAGGTTAAATGATCCAAGATGGCCCTAGTAACATGTCTTGCAGTTGGTGCTCACTCTTAGCAAAGACCTCAGTCTATTCCCATCTATTCCTCAGTCCACAGCCTCTCATCCTCCCATAGGCTAAAATGGACTTTTTCACAACACAATGGTGTCAGAGTTCCAAGAGGGTAAAAGCAGATGCCACAGCCCCTGTAAGGCCTTGGCTCTGGAACCCATACAACATCACTTTGGCCATACTCTATTAGTCAAAGAAAGTCTCAAGGCCAGCCCAGATCCAAGAGAGTAGAGACATAGACTCCACTTCTTGATGTGAAAATGGCAACGTTACATAGTCAAAGGGCATAGACACAGGGAGACTTGATTCATTTAGGGCCATCACATCATAACAATCTACCCACTAAAATATATATGGTAATAATGCCACATTCGTGTAAAAAAAAAAAAACCCTCTAATTTGTTGATATTTAATTTGTGTCTTCTGGTACTGCCAAGATTGAATTTCCTTGCTGTCACTGCCAAGGTTGAAGTTCCTTGCCGTCTTCCTCTCCCTATGTCTCACTCAGTGTGTAGATTGTTAACCTGTGGTCACTGAACCATAGGGCTTGATCCTAATTCTGATTCTCACAGGAATATGGACGTCAATACAGATTTCCCCTCTACTAGCTTTGCCATCAGCATTTGGCACTGCTACGTGCACCTACGGCACAGTAATTGAACTTGTCAAGCTTTGGGGGCACCTGGGTGGCTCAGTCAGTTAAGCGTCTGCTTTCAGCTCAGGTCATGATCTCCAGGTCCTGGAATGGAGTCCCTCATCAGGCTCCCTGCTCAGCAGGATGTCTGCTTGTCCCTCTCCCTCTGCCCCTCCCCCACACTCGTGTGCACACTCTCTCTCTCAAATAAATAAAATTAAAAAAAAAGTGTCAAGTTTATTAAAGCCAAGAAGCATAGATTTAAATCCCAACTCCATTAGTTACTATCTAGGTAGTCTTGGGTAAATTACTTCATCTCTCTAAACCTCAGTATCACCATCTGTAAAAGGGGACCAACAATAGTAACTAGCTCATAGTTGACACACACAGCGGGTGCTTAACATGATAGCTAGTTTTTCATTGTTTATCTTTACTGGAGTTTTTTTCCCAACTTTATTGAGATATAATTGACATATAACATAGTGGAAGTTTAAGGTGAACAATGTGATGATGTGGTATATGCATTTGTTGTGAAATGATTACCACAATAAATTTAGGTAACCTATCCATCACTTCACACAGTTATCTTTGTGTATACGTGTGTGTGGTGAGAACTCTTAAGATCTACTCTCTTTTACCAACTTTTAAGCATACAATGTTGTTAACTACCATCCCCATATTGTACAGTAGATCCCTGGAACTCATTCATCTTATAACTGGAAGTTGTATTCTTTAACCACATTCCCCCATTTCCCTCAGCCCCACAACCCCTGGCAAATACCAATCTCCTCTCTGTTTCTATGAGTTCAGTTTTTTTTTAGATTCTACATATAAGTGAGATCACACAGTATTTGTCTTTCTCTGTCTTATTTCACTTAGCATAATGCCCTCAAGATTCATCCATGATGTTGCAATTGGTAAGATTTCCTTCTTTTTTTATGGCTGAATAATATTCCATTGTGTACATGTACCACAATTTCTTTATTTATTCACCTGGTAGCTGTTACTAGTGGTATTTGCATCTGGACCAACATGGAGTATTGTTCTGGAGACCTAGGCTTGTCACTTGTCAAGGATCTGAGATACAGTCTGAGTTACTTATTCTATAATTTAAAATAGACTTTAACCAACATTTTAATACTTATCAGATAGTTAATAACAGTGATATGAAAAAGAAAGCTCCCTCACCTCTGAGCCTGCCCTAAAGCCAAAGGTAATGAAATGCAGCTGGCCCACTGAACACCCATCCTAGATCTCATGAGACACAGGTTGGCGGCTTCTGTTTCCCTTTCTTGCAATAGGAAATGTGCATGTGTCCTAACTGAAAAATGACACTAGCCCTACACTTGTTCAACAAATGGCTTAGATCATCCACATTCTCTCCAGTCCTGCTTCGAGTGTCATATCTTCATCATATTGTTCACCCATCGTGATTGTTTAGTATTCGACTTCCTGTCAAGGCAGAACAAAAAATGTGAAAGAATTTTGAAAACTATGTTGATGAGGTATGTTATTATTATTATCTATTATTTAAGACAGCCTCATCTTTTCCTTAGATGGAACAAGGAAAAGCCCAGGTTGCCACTTTCCTGGCACTTCCACAGTCTCTACTACTCTTTGCTTTGAAAATGAGTCATCCTGGATCCAAGGTCAACAACTCTCATGACGCCAAAGAAACCAGCCAAATACTTATGAAAAGCAATTGTTGAGATTTTTACGTTTTAAAGTTAATTGAAATGACAACAAATGCATCGTGAGTTACTATACCCTTAACAGGCATACAACAACTACTGAGATTCAGGAAATGTTCATGGCATTTAAGACAGCAAACAAAGAAAGCCTGGTGCCCGTCTGGATTAACTAATGCTGCCTTGGGTTTATCCAGCACCTAACCTAGACTCAAAGAGACTCGGAGCACCTTATAAAATGTGTGCTCAGGGCCTGGGCCTCTACCATGAGACCTTAACCACTGGCCTGGAATGTGCTAGAGAAGAAGAAAATGTTTATATCCACTCACACTCTGAAGAATACCCCTCTTTTCTTCCCAAAGGATACCCACACCCTCCTTGATACAATCCACACCCATCCTTGATACCTGAAGGAAAGTCAGCTCCAGCAGCTCCCTCTACACCCACCCACAAGCATCCTGCCTGTCATCACGAATCACTTGTTACTTTCAGTTTGTGTGGGGGTTTTCTCTGGTTTCTGTTAATGTTTGCTTTTTTGCTTATTTGTATTGTTTGGAGGATGAAGAAGGGAGAACAGAAGCCAGAATTTAAATGGGTAGGAGACAAGAATACAGGTAGCTAAATTCAACAAAAATTAAAAAATCAAAAATAGTTTTCATGACTTTGACCAAAGATGACTTTTCCTCTCTCCATCTCTTCTAAGCAAGTGTGCAGTGGCATAATATAAGGCAAAAAGGATTTTCTCGAGGTAATGACTTTGCAAGGCATTAGTTATCATAGCACCCAGTCAGTGAGAAGTTACAAGCTAGAGTACAGGGTCCCTGTCCTTTAGTAATTTATGTTCTTGTGGGGAAACTGGACATCAAGAAGTAAATGGCAACTGGTTGGCATGTGATGAGAGCCAATGGATGGGGCAGACAGCAAATGCCACAGGCAGTCCACGGAAGGAGAGCAGCATTACCTAGCAGGTGGTGGGGGAATTACCAGAACAGGTATGTCTTGAACCAGACTTTGAAACAAGGCTGGTACATAGGCAAGAAGAGAGGAGAAAAGAGGGCTTCACAAGAAATAGAATTGCATGTGTTTCTATTTGCATAACCGTGAGGTTAGCTGCCCTGGAACAGAGAATTTTCAGAGGCAAGTGATGGGATAGATGTCATTCATTAAAAGCAACACCATAAGGCGTTTGGATCCCATTATCTCACTCAATACTCATAATCCTCTGGGGCAGACAAGTGATACAGAGATTAGGTGCTGTGTGCGAGGTCATCAGCCAGTAAAAGGCAGAGGCAAGACAAGAATCCCGGTTTTCTGACTCCCTTTGCCATAGGGTTTTTGTGAGGCGTCGGTGAGGTAAATTGTGCGAAGTGCCAAGAACACTGCCTGGGGCATAGTGAGCCCTGAAGGAACGTTAGCTATTGTTGCTATTTTTGTCATTTTTATTATTCCAGATCTGAGGGCAAGGTAAGGAGTCTTAACTTTGTCCTCTCAGACACTTGCGTCCTTCCTCACATTGTCAAATCTGGCCTGTTTGGACTATTAGGATGCTTTCAGCTGCAAGGAGCAGAAAACAAGACAATAAAGAGACTATATCAGCTTGCGTATCTGAAATTTCCAAAACGAGTTTGAGCAGAGCTGTGACTCCCTTTCTCTGCAGTTCTCCAAATTCTGCCCTCCTTGATTTGTCTACCTTAACCTCAGGACAGCTTTCCCATGGAGGGGGAAAGAAATGGCTACCTGCCTCCCTCTGAAGACCTCAGAGGACGCATCACGAAGGCCTCGGAGGACCCATCGCAAAGTTCTCTATAGCTGGATGCCACCTCTAATACCACTGACTGAATATTTTTCTTTAAAATAACCCCCTTTTAAACAATCATTATTTCATTCTAAGCCTTAATATCTGTAAAATCACAGGTGTAACAGCTGTCTCTTATTTAAAATAAGTAATAACTATGAAAAATTTTCAAACTGGTTCTCCAACTGCAAATATCATCCCACTTATATCACTGCTGAAGGCTTATGTTCTGAGTTCCGTCTTCAGATTTCCATTCCAGAACTCTCTAATCTCAAGACCATATTTATATCCACGCCAGTTTTTTTCCATTCTTTCCGAGTAACATTTTCTATGCTCTGTCTGGCCGAGATGGAAAAAACGCAATATCCAACACAGTGCAAAACCAGCATAACTGTTGCCTAGTTGACTCTGCAAACAAAGGAGAGAGAAAAAAAAAATCCACTAAATTGTGAAGCCAGCACCACTGTTTCCTGGTTTCCTGGTTGACTTTGCAGGCAGAGAGGGCCATGGCTTAGACGGCTGGAGTCAGTGGCAGAACCTCCTGCAGCAGCCTGCAGACACCCTGGCCTGTGAAAAGACAGGCTTGGCCAACCTTGACGTTCTGGTTCCAGTCTTCTAATAAAAACATTCCATAGGAAATGGCTGCTGGTGAAGATAATGGCAGGAAAGACAGTGAGAAGAATTGGGACAGCTGGGCCTGGAGGAAATTCTGAAACCATCACATCCATGTCATAAACTCTCCTAGCAATAAGGCATAACTTTATAAGCAGGCAGGAGCCCAGAATAAGGATAAGGAACCCAGGAATTAAATTTACAACATTCATCAGGGTCATGGAATTTACTAGCAAACCTCTCCTTTCTCTTAGTAGCTGTGGGTCAGGCTCAGCAAGAGTTTCCCAGGCCAAAGCAAGCAGCCGCAGCCCCAACCAAAGTAGTACTTTCTTTGGACCACTAAGGAATTCTTTCTCTCTAAGAATACAAGCTGTAAAATCTACATCAAAGGGATGAGATGGCCAAATCCAGCCCTCACATCCCAGGAAAGGCCATCCTAAGCTGGCATGCCTGCATAGAGAAAGCATACTTGGTGAACTGCACTCTAGGCTCAGAATCAAGAAATAGTATCCTGGCCCTCCCACTTACAAGTGGTATATCACTGACTGTCGGCTGCTCACAGGTTCTGTCTGTAAAGAGGAATTTGGCCTCATGGGAGTGAATTAAGGTAACCATGAGGAACCTTAAATATACAATGAGACAGGTTATTCTTATTATTGAAGACTACAACCAAAAATAGACTTTGAGGGGCACCTGGGTGGCTCAGTCAGTTAAGCATCCCACTCTTAATTCAGCTCAGGTCATGATTTCAGGGTCATGAGATCAAGGCCCACATCGGGCTCCACATTCAGGGGGGAGTCTGCTTCAGATGCTCTCTCTCCTTTTCCCTCTGCCCCTCTCCCCACTTACACATGCTCTCTCACGCACACATGCTCTCTCTCTCTCTCTCTCACATAAATAAGTAAATCTTTTCAAAAAGCAGATTTTAAAGAAACATGTGAAAAGATACTTCCTTTAACAAAAAACTTCAAAATCTGGCAATATATTTAAACCAAATTGACATCTTCCCTGTCATGTGTACACCCACCCACACGCACATGCGTCACCAAGTCCTCTCTCCTAACCACCTCACATGTCCCGCCTCAGGAATGGATCCCACCACTATCTTCGCAGGATGGCTGTATAAGCATCTTCTCCGTCTCCCTACCTCGGGTTCCACTCCATTAGAAACCAGCCTCCCTTCTGCTTCCAATGGAATCTCAATCCAACGTAGATATGATCCTGTCCTTCCTCTGCTTAAAACCCTAAGTGGGTCCAAAGCTTCCAGAGAAAGTCAAAATCCCCCCCTAACACCAAAGCTCTCTGTGACACCACTTGCTGTTCATCACTCATCTCCCTCTACTCCCTCCCCTCCTCCCCCATCCCATGCTCTCTTCCTTTTCATTGTACGAACTGCAGAAGGCAGCACTGTGTTCTTAGGCCTCTATCCTCCACACATGCTGCCATCTACAAAGAATATTAATTCCTGCTTGTTTTTGAAACTCAATTCCAAGAAACTGTCACACACATGGACATGGACACACACACACACACACACACACACACACACACACACACATCTGGTTTGGGTTCCTCTTCTTAGCGAGTCCCTACAATACTTCCTGTATGCTTGTTCAATGCACCAAATAAACAAAGTGTCCCATAAGGGTTGACCTAGTCTTCTTCTCTTTCATTTAGTTATAAGCTTTTTGAAGGCAGGAATTGTTTCATTTGACTTGGAAATATAGTATCTGGCCTAGCCCAGTATCTGGCATATATTCAATAGTTGTGGTTCTCTGGTTTAATCAGTATTTTATAGAGTGCCAGGGTAAGGAATTTGATATCCAATTTTAAATATGTTATTTGGTATAAGTTTGCTACCACTTCCTCAATATGAGGTGTCATTTTTATCAGTCATTCTTCACTAAAAAGGTGGGAAATATTTACTCCATGTTGAAAGGTGAAAATCTGGTTGTAACACTCCCCTATATCTTACTCTAAACTGACACAAATAAACAAAGCCTAGGAAATAGGGTACGCATTTCCTTGTAAACGTGAAGACTTATAAAGTGATAGCTGTCACGTGAGCTCGAAAAAGACACTTTAGTAATTTCCTGGGACTTGTAATTAGGAAAAGGACCAGATCGTAAAACAAAACTCACAACCCTTTGAAACTTTCTGCTTACATATTAGTCTCCTCACCTTAAACCCAAGGTTTCTTGCTCAAAGAAAGTTAGAGCAAAGCACTTTGAGCTCTTAGGATGAAAAGAACTTTAGAACTGCAAAGCATTGTTTGGATTCTCCTGCAGACGTGTTATGCCTTTGCTGCCATATGATTCCACTTTGGACTGGTATCTGTCCCATCTTTCATGGATCCAGCATTGCTCCATTTCTAGCCTCCAGTCCTCTCTTGACTCTGGGGTCTCCCGGGTGGGCCTCCTTCTGAAGTCACCTGATGTGCCAATCCAAGATGGTTGCAGTATCAGCCTTGACATGTAGCCCTAAGTCTTTCAGACATCTGTAAACAGCACTCTGCGCTTTCCCTCATCATTTTATTTTGTCTACAGAAAAGGTTAAGCACAGTGAATGTTGTTGGTGGTGTTTTTGATTTGAAGTTTTTCTATGGTAGCAAATAGTGTTCATGGTTTTATCCCTTCATGATTCTCCAAAATCTAAGCCATTAAATCTCCTTTGGAAAACAACTGCTCCTAACATCTGCTGGATTTTCTTTAGTGAGCATTAAGGTCAAAGTCTGAATTCTAAATACAGAAAATCATTAAGTCAGTGCATTCTCAATGATATGTGGCATTTTTAGTCTCTCTGTTTCATCTGGTTCCATTCATGCAACTTATTCACATATCCATGTACTCAACAAAGATTTATTGGGCAACAATATTCAGAAATTATTGTGTTACACATTGTAGATACCCAAAGGGGATAACGCCCTCCCTGACCTTAATCAGCTTATGGCTTATAGTAGAAATAGATAGGCAAACAATTACCACATAATACCCTGTATGACTACAGAGGGGGCACCAGGTACCATGGGGCAGTAACAGAGGCCTGAACTTTGGGGGGAGGCAATAGTGGGGTAAGGAAAGGGTCAATTCAGCATCCTAAGAGAAAGAATGACGCTTGGAGGACCAACACGCTGGCCATGAGAAGGGTAGGAAGAGCAAAACAGAGGAGAGACAAGAGAAAACATGCACAAAGATTCAGCGGTGGGAGCACATAGTTCTGCCTTGCTTAAACAGAATGGCAGTGATGCTGCTGGGCATGTGATTACGGGGCCAGTCAGAAAGTGTTTGATAGCCCATGTAAGAAGTTTCCATTCTCTCAGGCAGGAGATAGGAGCCACTGCAGGATTTTGAGCTGGAGAATGACCAAAGGAGATCTTTGTGATAGAAATAGCACTCTGAGGGTGAATGGAGGGCAAACTGGAAGTAGGTGAGATTAAAGACATCAAGTCAAGGGGGTGGTGGTGATAATCTGTGAAAGAGAAGACAAGGGCCAGAACAAAGGCAGCAGCAAGGGGAGTGAGAAGGGGGCCAAGAACGGAGAGAGACCTAGCCCGGAAGGGCAGCATCTTGCAGGGGAGTCAATAAGGAAATTCCAAAGAGGACCCATGAGAAGATTGCAAAGTGGAGCCACCCGATCAGGGTGTTGGTTAAGATCATCAGGACCTGGCCATCTTTGGTAGAGGAATTTTAGGAGGAGGAAGTGAGCCTTTCTCTACTTCACAAGAGATAATTACTTGAATCCTTTCCCGGGTTCGCACGTATCAGGATTCAGCACCTAGATTCACCAAAACCCAGATCAACACTTTTACCTATTTATTATTTGTGCAACAAATAATATAGGATTTTTTGTGTGTGTGTCAGTATTTCCATGCTCTGCAAATCAACTCAGTTGGATTGGAATTCTTTTACCCCCAGTTCTCCTCTGATTACAGGATACTGCTAAGAGGTGGGTCGCCAGTGAAATGTCTCAGTTGTCTAAAGATGGCCATCTTGTCAGGCTTTTAAAAAGACACATTAGCGGTGCCTGGGGGGCTCAGTCGTTAAGCATCTGCCTTCGGCTCGGGTCAGGATCCCAGAGTCCTGGGATCGAGCCCCGCATTGGGCTCCCCACTTAGTAGGAAGCCTGATTCTCCCTCTCCCACTCCCCCCTACTTGTGTTCCCTCTCTCGGCTGTGCCTCTCTCTGTCAAATAAATAAATAAAATCTTAAAATACAAAAGACACATTATTCTTTGTCATCATTCATCAGCACAATTTAGCTTCCTTTTATACCAACCCATAGAAACAGATCTTAGAAAGTGATGAAGATCTTGCAAAGTATACTCTTAAATCCTTGAAATACTTTAGAAAATTTGCCTTATTCCAATGCAATGACTTTTTTTTTTTTTTTAGTACAATGACTTTAGAATTTTGATAACACAGTTAGGAAGCGGTTACTTGCCATGTGCACTCTTGTGTAACACTCTTTTGTATAAAGAAATCAAAACTATCGGATCCCAGAATTTCCCAGATTTCCCTAAAAGGGAAAATTGTGCTTAAAAGATTTTTTCCTTTTTATGTATAATTTTAATTTTTTTATTCAGAAGTGATGGTAAACCACAGGCGCCAAGTAAAGCAAGTGGCACATTAAGTTTAAACCCCAGAGAGTAGAAACAAGGTACAGATCTTAGAAGTAATGTGTTCATGGACAGGTCTAGAATCACAGCAGGTATGAGTTAGATTCATAAACCCAAGCTCAGTGTTGTACCAATTCAACTAGCACCCACCAAAAAAATTTTTTTAATTCCCTGGAAAAGTGCTGATTGCAAAGGAGCTGCATAGATTTAGAAAGAGAAGCCTAATTGTAATCCAGATCAGAGATTTTTTTTTTATTGAAATAGGGCCTAAAAGAAAAATTTAAAGCTTGCGTTTGCTTTAAGCCAACTAAAACACATGCTAACTTTAATTTGCATTTTTATACAAATAGTTTTGGGTACAGAAACAGCATAATTTTGCATTGGCAAATTTTCTCTGTATTCTTCTTTGATAAATTATTCTCTTAAAGGTATTTTTCAACTCCTACAATTTAAAAATTTTTAGATGAGTAATTCTACCTTCCATACAAAAGACAGGCTTTCCATTTATAAGCCCGTTACCTAGAGGCACAATTAAAATGGAAACATTAAATAGAAATAAAACATAATTCTTTGGCTCTTTTCAGCCACCAGCTGGCTCATTTCATAGACTCCCTCTTCGGTGAGTTCCAAATACATTAGTAGTTAGTCCATCACCTATTTGCATATCCTTCAAATTACAAATTTAATTGTCCGAGTTCCAATTCAGGTAATCCTAAATGTTTTCATTTTCTAAACAAAGCTTTTCTTATGACTGTGAACTGGGACTTTAGACCAAATTTCTTAATCAGTGTTTTCTCCAGATAGATCTTCCCATTTCCCCAGTATAAGAATTCTTCATGGAGCCCTCCTGTTCTCTCCCTGGCAGTGTGCCCATCTCAAAAATTCACCAATCACTGGAAATTTCTCTACAGCATCTCAGGAAAGCTTTTGCATTGTTAAGAATAAACTTAAAAACGAAAATGTCCCTTTTTTTTCTAGTGTAAGAAAGAGTAATACTGATTGCCTTTATTTATTTTTATTATTAGGCACCTCAAGTTGCCTCTGATGAAGCTGTACTGCACTGATTTAAATATGTGGTGTTGTGATAGCTGGTTATGATTTTCTGATGTTTTTCTGCAACTCTAACCATATGTAATTTTGAATTAAATGAAAGTTAAGTACTAAAACATTTTGCCCAAAGGGAATTCGGATTCTCAATGTGCTTTTAATAACTGTTTGTGAAACATTTAGGAAAATCTATGGCAACACATTTAGGAAAAAAATCAAATTACCATTGCCTTAAGATGTTATTCTAATGTCTAAACTTTATGAAACATCCTGTGTGGCCCAATTGTTGAACTAATCTAGTCAGTAATACTTCAGAACATACTGTATATATAGGACCTAAATTTAATTTGTATATATTTTTTAATAATGCTTCTTTAGGATATTTCTTTAAAACTTACCGAAAATGTTGTGGATGGTGCAAAAGATGTTTCATCAAATATTTCTGGAAAATTGCAAATAGAGTCTAATTAGAAAGCATTAAAATTAATTAGTGGAATCAGATTAAGAACCATGAAACAACCATTTCTTAAAAAAAAAAAAGTACTAGAGGTCTCAAGACTTCTGCCAAATCTAAAATAAAATGTCGTGGTGTACCCAGGGCCTAAGGTAAACAAATGAGATCTTCACTGGAAAGTGGGACAATGGGAGAGGGCTTTCTGGAAGGCTAACTCTGCCAGTTGATTGTGTAGACACCGCTTCTGAAGGTGCGATTTGAAAAATGAACTCCAGTTGAAATGTGACCTGAATTTCCATTTTTCTCTCACAGACAGAAATGGCTATATACCTAATTTGGGAAAAATTCAAACCATAACCTTCAATGCGCAGCTCAGAATCTGTACTAAATGTGAATACCAGAATCACCTTTCATCCAGAAAGATGGTGTCCTTGAACCTAACCAGGAGATAATGAGCTTTCTTTTCCTCACATTTGTAATCCCTCACCCAAGGCTTCATTAGAATACAACCATCCCATAATACAGTTGTAGTCATTTATTTTGCTATTTATGCATGTTTTTTATTTCCCTCTGTGGCCATGAAAAAAATTACAGAAACTTGTAAATTTTGTAATCTGTATCTATGAAGAAACAAGTGAATTATGATGATCTAAAACAGAGTGGCAGCCAAAGGGCTTTAGTATGAAAAGCTCTGATTTTCTAAGTAACTGATATGTCAGAACCATCCCCAGTGAGGCTATGACCAGAATTTTTATCCATCACTCATTAAATTATGACACTGTGTGACTTTATAAGCCCTGACTGATACAGCATTCTTATTAAAGGGTTTATTACCAATGATTGGAAATATGGGTATTCTGTTTGTACTTCACACACTTTCGTATTATTTGGATGTTTTTTAACAACAAGAATATATCAACTCTGTTTGATTGGAATTCCTTTACCTCTCAGTTACATGACACTTTCAAGTGTTTGCCATACCTAAGCATTGTTATTTGTTGAAGATGGGTGACGGATACATGTGGATTCATTATACTATTCTCTCTGACCTTATGGGTTATGGATTATTTGGCAATAGCCATGATAAAAATGTTTTTTAAACTGTATCATTTTAATAATTTCAAATATGCAGTCCTAGGGAAATAGGTTTTCTGTGATCTGTATAAGTCTATGATCACAACCCCTTACCTTATTTTGGAAGATGAAACTTGCATGAAATGCATCTTTTCACATGCTCTGTTTGGAAGGAAAAATCGATAATGCAATAATGACAAAGAAATTCCAAATAAAGTTGTTGGGTTTTTTTTTTTACAGACATTGACATTTAATTTGACTTGATGTGCAGTCTAAAAAAGTACCCTCGGGCTGATTGCATTACCACCCGAGACTTGAAAATCTCTTAAAATGGGCCACAATTGTCCTTTCAACCATTACCATAAAATGCCTAATCTCACAGGATTTTTTTAAGCACTCACTCTATATAATAATGATAAGAAAAACTAACACTTCCTCTGTCCCCAGTATGTAAGGGATGTGCTAAGTGCTTCGCGGTCGTTACCTCTGTTAATTCTCATGAAACCATGGGTCAGTACTTTTATGTTCATTTTACAGAGGACAAAACTGAGGTTAAAGGAGGTTAGCACTGGAAGGTCCCACAGTGAATCAGTGACTGGGTTGGGATTTGCCCCTAGGCCTTCTGGCTCTAGAACCCAGGCCCTTGGCCCAATCAAAAGAGGAAACACAAGATAAAAACAAGCCCAAATTGTGTGTGGTAAAGTAAGACCAGACAACTTTAATAAAATATGATGAAATAATTAGCAGATGTGGAGTGATCTAAAAACATGTCATTTTAAAGTACTTCTAGGTAGATTATCCCTTTGGTTCTAACAGAATCACAAGGCAAACAGGAGTCCCCATGTTACAGCCAGGAAGGGCCCAACTAAGAGCAGACTAACCTATGAATATTGATCAAGGACAGGGCTGAAATTATCACCCTGCTTTTCTGAGTCCAAACCCAGATCTAACTCCACAGCTGTCCAGCTACCTTTAAAGCATGGCTTTCACGGGATGCCTTTTTATTTCTTAGTATGATTATTTTGCCTGCTTCCTCCCATATCTTTAAAACTTCAAGAACTGAACTTTGAAATAACCTATTTTGGGGACAGGAAAGACCCTAGGCCATTTTGCATTTCCCAAGTCATTTGAGGTTTTGGTTTAAATGGTCTGGGGCAGGACTGGGACAAGGGTAGTGCTTTGAAGCCCAGTAAGTTATTCTAAATGGCATCCAGGGTGTAGAAGCTGGGCTCCTAGTGGATTGCTAAAACATAAACTGCCAAGCTAAATCAAGTTAGGCTCAGGGTCTACACAGAGAAACTCAGAAACTCAGCTTCACAGGTTCACCCCTCAAGCCAAGAGGGCAAAGCATTCAGGGTAGAAAGACAAAATAGCAGAAGTAAATCTGCCCTCTCAACCGAGGGAATAACAGAAATCTTCCAATTCCGCCACACGTGCAGGGTGTGGAGGAGATGCAGCATTCCTAGGTGCTTGGGGGGATATACTTACAGGTGTGACTACAATGTTGTTGAAGCCTTGTTATTAAACCAATTCTGAACAGATATACTTCGTGGCCCTAAAAGCTGCTGGTTCTACTCTGCTACATGTGAAACTAGAGCATTTGGAAGAAAAACATGAACACCCATGAAAAGAATAGAATGGATTGCCAAAGGGAATTAGTCTTTGAATCCACCCCAGCATCATTTCTTGACTATTTGTCTACTAAGAATTGGTCAGCAATGAGATTTGGTATAAGTGAATACAGATGGTCCCAACTTACAATGGTTCAACTTATGATTTTTTGACTTTACAATGGTGCAAAAGCGATACACATTCAGTAGAAACTGTTCTTGGACCATTGAATTTTTATCTTTTCTGTGCTGGCGAGATGCGGTAGAATACACAGCATGATACTCTTGTGGTGCTGGCCAGCATAAGCGACCCGCGCTCTGGGTCCACCCTGTGATCATGGGGGCAAACAACCCATACACTGACAACCTTTCTGTGCCCGTATAGTCATCCTTTTTTTCATTTTCAGTACAGTATTCAATACATTAGATACTCAATACTATAAAATAGGTTTTGTGTTAGATGATTCTGTCCAACTGCAGGCTAATGAAAGTGTTCTGAACATGTTTAAGGGAGACTAGGCTAAGCTAAGCTGTTTGGTAGGCTAGGTGTATTAAATTCATTTTCAACTTATGATATTTTCCTAGCATTACACTACTATTGGGATGGAATCCCATAGTCAGTCTTGAAAGAAAGATCTGTATATCTGCAGTACTAACCCAAACAACTAAAGGCACAAGTTGGGAAGAAAAGAATGAGAAGGTAGAATGAAGGAAGTAGGCATTGGACATGGAGGAAGAGTACTTCACACCCACGAGGATGGCTCTAATCAAAAAGGTGGACTTACCAAGGGTTGGTGAGGATGCAGGGAAATTGAAACCTTTATAAATTGCTGGTGGGAATGTAAAATGAAACAGCCACTTTAGAAAACAGCTTGGCAGTTTCTTAAAAAGTTAAAAGGGTACTTACAGTGTGACCCCACAATTCTTAGGTATATACCCAAAAGAAATGAGAACATATCAGCAGAAAGCCTTAAAAGCAAATATTCATAGAACTATTCATAAGAGCCAAAAAGTGGAAGCAGTTCAAATGCCCAGCATCTGACAAAGGGTAAACAAAATGTATACTACAGACTGAATGTTGGTATTACCCCAGATTCCTGTGTTGAAACCTAATCCCCAGTGTGGGGGTGTTTGGAGTTGGGAGTCTTTGGGAGGTCATGAGGGTGGAACCCTCATGAATGCTATTAGTGCTTTTATAAAAAATGATCGCACAAAACAGATTCAAAGAGGTACATGCACCCCGATGTTTATAGCAGCATTATCGACAACAACCAAAATATGGAAAGAGGCCAAATGTTCATTGACTGATGAACATATAAAGAAGATGTGGTATATATATATATACCACATATATATATATATTTACATATATATACACACAGTGGAATATTAAGCCATCAAGAAGAATGAAATCTTGCCATTTGCAATGACATGGAGCTAGAGGGTATTATGTTAAGCAAAATAAGTCAGAGAAAGACAAATACCATATGATTTCACTCATATGTGGAATTTAAGAAACAAAACAGATGAACATGGGGAAAGGGGGGAAAAAAAAGAGACCCCACAGAGATCCCTCACCCCTTCTGACATGTTAGGACACACCAAAAAACAAAAACAAAAACAGACAAACAACAAAAACAGCCATCTAAGAACTAGGAAGCAGGCTCTCACCAAACACTGAATCTGTCAATATCTTATTCTTGGACTTCCCAGACTCCAGAACTCTGAGAAATACATGTCTACTGTTTGTAACCCATGCCATCTGTAGTATTTTGTGATAGCAGCCCTAACAGACTAAGACCATGTTCTACATCCATATAATGGAATACTACTAAGCAATATAAAGGAATGGACAACTAAAACACATGCATACACGGGTCTCAGAAGCATTAGGTCAAGTGGAAGACTACCTATCACTTCATTCCATTCACAAGAAATTTCTAGAAAAGGCAAAACTATAGAGGCAGAAAGCAGATCAGTGGTTGCCTTAGGCTGGGGCAGGAGCAGGACTTGACTACAGACAAACACAAAGGTACTTTTTTGAGTGATAGAAGGATTTTAAACTTGGATGGTGATGATTGTTGCACCAATTACATAAATTGACTAAAAATCATTGAATTAAACATTTACAATAGGTGAGTTATATAGTATATAAATTATACTCAGTAAAGTTTATGAAGGTAAGAGAAGTAAAGAATAAGAATTATGGAGGGGGTAGGAACATTCAGGAAACAGGAGAAAAGAAAGACATACACAAATTCATTAAGAAGCCGCATCACCAGAGATTGTGAAAGCAGACACAGGGCTTCCCTGCATTCTGTGCTTTATTCTTTGTGTTTATATTTTTAGATTCAAATTGTACACCCAAGAGTTTACAGAATTTTAGAAATGTTTGGTATAAACAACATAATTTAAAATGCTCTAACAGTGAAGAAAAATAGGTGAGGTAAAACATCACATATGTATTCGTTACCACTTCTTTGTATGTTGCATTTTCCTGAGCATTTGGCCTCCAGATTCAAGTCATACATATTATATTGCCTTTGAACCGAGTGAATTATACCAAAGTTTTACACCATTTTCGGGAGCCTGCAGTACCTGTGAAGTCAAGCTGCTGTTTCTTGACATTGCTGAGTACCATTTCTCATGACCTGAAGAAAATATCTCCCTTTCCTGACACTTTGTGTGTCGGTTTCTCCTGATGCCCACATTTCCTCTCCTTTTCGTTGTCAGTGGGAAACTTTTAGAAAGCAGAGAAGAGAATGTAAATCATAAAGAATTATACTGTGTGTTAACAAACAAAACTTTTCCTCCTTCACTTCATGAAAATAAGGACCATAGCAACCCCATCAAAGCAAGGTGGGGGAAGGGGGAGACAGGCTCCTTCTCCCCATTGCTTTACTCTTCCTTTGCTTTGGTCTCCACTGTAGCTCACCTGCCATGTCCCTACCTGGCAGCCCAGCCTATGAATTACCTCCCCACAATGTCCTATGGTTTACATTTCTTGTAATATACATGCAGTTTTGTTATCAAGTGATGCACAGCAAAGGAAACACGATGTTTTAAATTTTTCACTCAAGACCTCACATGATTCTTTCTCCACTTAAAAAAAATACATCTAAGCTAGATTGAAGAATATTTTGGCAACTGATATTTGCGAACAGTCATACTGGAAAATCTGTCAGTTGCTGACAGTGTAACACTATGTTCTGTGTGCCTCTGACCTAAAGACTGCCACAGAGAAATAAATTGGAAATGGAAATCTTTTAAAAGGAGAAGAGAGGTATAAACAGTTATTTCAAAAGTCTTTTCAATGACAAGGCTAAGAGGTGTTTGGAATGCTTGGCTACATTCTAATGCACACCCCATCTTGCATTCTGCAGGAATTCAGGGAGCTGTGTACCATCCATTATATGTGGTGTCTGCTCATTCAGCGAGAGCTTGATGACATAGGGCAGGGTTTCTCAACCTCAGCACTGACATTTTGGGTCAGATTTTTTTTTTTAAGATTTTATTTTTAAGTAGTTATTCTTAAGTCCCCAAAATGGGCCTCAAACTCACAACCCCGAGATCAAGAGTCACGTGCTCTACCCACCGAGCCAGCCACGCATCTCCTGAGCCAGATTATTCTTTATCCTGTAAGATGTTTAGCAGCATCCCTGCTCACTACCCAGTAGATGTCAGTTGTCACTCCCTCTCCCCACACCCCCACTTGCGAATTGTGGCAACCCAAATTGTTTGCACATATTGCCAACTCTTCCCTATCGGACGAAGTCACCTCCAGTTGATAAACTCCTAGAGGGTCTCCCCAGTCTGAACCTGCAGACCCCAAAACACTGGAATCAGGGCTAACATGTGGACATAGAGGATCCAGTAAATGCATTCCAGGCTCTCTACAGAAAGGTATGAGCCCAGAGCTAAACATCTAATATAATCTAAAAATATTTAAACACCCTGGGGGAGGACAGGGCATCATACCCTGCAGCAGTTCCCTGGTTATCATACCTTACTTCTGAACACTTGGTAAATACTGGAATTTAGGCTCTTGGATCACTAACTTACCCATGAACTCTCAAGCAGCAGAAGTATAAACATCCATAGCAGTAACATAAAAAAAGAACCAAGAGTCACACTTTAATAATTAACAAATTTTCCAACCTACCCTTAATATCTGATACCAGGATTGTATTGTTCAATTTAGCTGAGATTTTTTTTTTTTTTTTTAGAGAAATCCAATCAAGAAGTACAAATGGGTAAAACAAACAAACTAACTAACTAAAGGATTTGACAAAAGAAACACGTGAAACTGAGCAGCTTACCAGACAAATGAAAGCCTCTCCCTCGCCAGAGAAAATGGCTTTTGTTTCCCTCGGCCACACTCAACATACAGACATTTAAGGAAATCTGTCCCCAAATGGCAATTTCTTTCCTCATGACAAAAGATCCTAAATATTTTTTGTTTGCGAGTAAAAAAATGCCCTCCTAACAAAAAACAGTTGTAGACGTTTTGTAATTCTTTTTAGAAAAAATAACCGAAGACACATAGTCTAATTCACTACAGCTGAAATTTCATTTACTAACTAACCACACTAATGAGCTGCTGCCCGGGGACTTCTAATTAGATTCGCTGTATTTCTGTCGCTGACATTAATTTCCTTACTTCGACTCATAGAAAAAGTTTGATGTTTTCCGGATTTTTTAAGCAGGAAAAATTCAAGGATTCCACCAGTTTTTAACTAATCCTAAATTTGGTTTAACTGCACCAGTTGTATGGCATAACATATTTCTGAGTCAGAAAACACAACGCTGACATTCCTATACATGTCAATACTCATTTTATCAAGATGGCTGGTAAGCTTGTATTCAAAACTGTTGTTCATTATACTATTTGTGTTCTCTATATATACTCCCGGGTTAGGTCAGAAGATTAAGTCCATAGAGCCATATTCTCCGATTCAAAATTACATTCAAAGGACTTTCAGAAGGTTGGCTTCCAACTGGTTTTCTATGTGCTAATTCCACAATCTAAAACGTTGTTCTGCTACTATTTTATTATAATTGCATTACACCGAACTTCCTGCATTAGTCTCAGCATGAAATTGAAAGGCGTACTTTTCAAATAAATCTTATGTGCATCTTCTATTACATCACTGAATAAATAAAAACAATGCAAGCCTCGTCCAACTTATAAACACCAGATTTGCAAAGAATCCACAGATCTAAATGGCCACAGCTGCCCTACCCTACCCCCAGGCCATGTGCTGTCCTGATATGGAAGCCATTATGAAAACGCTCAGAACTTTTAGAAAGAATGCGGAATGCTATATAACAGGCATACAGAGATGACCCAGCATAGACCCGTCTCAAAATTATCCTCCACCATACAATGCCGGAAGTTTTCTGTATCTCTTTATCACAGGGTCTAATATTCTTCAAATTACAAATCTCTTTGAATTAACAAGCTTCTTTAAAATGCAAATGACTCCCAAAGAGGTAATTATATTCTTTAATTAATTAAGGCAGATTGCATTGCTCTTAATACCTAACTAACGTTATCCGGGATGAGGGATTACCGGGCAGTTAACAGCAGCTGAACAGTAGCAGCCGTGCGATGGGCAGCTGTCATGATAGTGGTGGTGCAGCAAATAGCAAGCATTAACCCTGTGCCAGGCCCTGTGCCAAGACCCCTATGTGGGCTGCCTCATTTAACACTCCCAAAAATCCTGGGAAAGAATTTCAGGGAGGCAAAGTAGTGGTTCTCAAAATACGGTCCCCTGATCAGCCGCAGCAGCAGCATCTGGAAGTTTGTTACAAATGCAAGGTCTCAGGCTCCACCACAGACCTACGGTATCAGAAACCCGGAGTGAACTCAGCAGTCCGTGTTGTTACAAACCCACCAGGCGGTTCTGACGCTCACTAAAGTTTGCGACCCACTGGGCTACAAGTGTGTAGAGGAAGATCACACGCAAGCACACATACGCATGCGCGCGCACACAGACGTACATGCGCAGACACACACTTTAGTATAGACTAAATCAGTCAGAGTTTCCAACCTACTTAGGAACGAATACCGAGTTTAAGCAGAAGTGGTTGGTCCCAAAGAGCAGGGGCAGATTGCAGCACATCCCAGAGGTGCTTCCCAAGGCCCCAGGATCCCCAACAACGACTGATGATGTCTGTGCAAGCCAGATCCAAGGAGTGGATCCAAAGAGTGTGCGGCACCATAGTCCACTCTTTCAACGGAGCGCAAACCATCTCTCTATTAATAAGAGAACTGGTGGATGATAGCTGGCCTTTCCCAGTTCTTGGAATAAACTTAAAAACCACACTCTCTCTGTAAGAGAGTTAGGTTCTAAAAATTGCAGGGAACATATTTTCTACTCCCTGTTTTTTTGAAAGTAAAAATCACTCATTGCATATATTGCAGTTTTCCATTGTTCCTGGGTTTTAGATGCTAATATTTTGGCATCACAACGTTTACAATGCATTATTAAAATCTGGAGCTGTACTATTAAAATACCACCCAATCTTGCCTGCTAAAATAATGAGAAGTTCATTAATACTCATTGAACTTGCTCAATAAAAATTAAAGAACTGCTACAAGTTTTTTTAAAAGTCTCAGACACAGGAGGAAAAGCTAAGTCAGCCCTAGCTGGTTTGTTCGCCTGATTTCTCTGCCCCAGGCTAGGAGGAATCCCCACAAGCTCGTTTCCCCCACAGTAGTACAAGTAGTGTCCCTATTTCACAGTGCATAAACTTAACTCAGAGAGGTTAAGGAAATGCATGTAGGAAATTGCAAAGTCTAGTCTAGGGAAACTGATGGTCAATTCCCAAATCCAAGCTGTAAACCACTTTTGATTAAGAAGGAAGAGTAAGTGGGTAATTTGGGAGCATGAAGCATTTCATAGGGAGAGCAGTTTCCAAGGCACCCATTTTAAGGGCAGAATAAACGTACCCACCAAGAGCGGGGGTGGACCAGAACAAACTATCCAGTTCAAAACTCACTGCGGCCAGTCCCATTCCCTGAAAAGGGAGAGGAAATGCTCTCTTTCATCATATGACTTTTTGCTCTCAAGACCTAGAATTCATCCTTGTCCTATTGGTACAAGATTTCAAGTAAAGGTGAATCCCAGAGCTTTGGAAGGGTGGGTGGAGACCAGAATCAGCATTTAAAATAAATCTAGGAAAAATACACTCTGAGTTACCACCAAACAAATGAAAAACCAAGTTTGGGAAATAGCCCATTCTTAAAGCAAGGTCTACATAATTAATCATTCATTTCTTTTTCTTCTACATTTATGTATCATTTATACTGGCATTTCCCACGATCCTGCACTGGTTATTTCCAGGTTGACCTATCACATGGACTCTCCCGACTGCTCTGTGCTCCAGGTAACTGACCCCCATGCTTTATGTGAGCTTCCTGGCCCTCTGGCTTTTCTGACTGAGTTCAGCAAATGGGAGGTGATGGCAGGAGATCAAAGATGGGAGGAGTCTGGGGCACCTGGGTGGCTCAGGCGGTTAAGTGTCTGCCTTTGGCTCAGGTCGTGATCCCAGGGTGTTGGGATCGAGCCCCACGTCAGGCTCCCTGCTCGGCGGGAGCCTGCTTCTCCCAGCTTGTGCTCTCTCTCCCTAGCTCTGTCACTATCTGTCTCTCTCAAATAAATAAATAAAATCTTAAAAAAAAAAAGATGGGAGGAGTCTGAGTAGTTATTACCTCTATATCTCCTATGCCATCTTGGCAGTAGCCTTGTTAATTTACCTTGAGCCACAATTCCTGGGAGGCAACCCCTCCCCCACCACTATAGCTCCTATGGAGGTCTGGTAACAACTCCCTCCTCTTACTCCTTCTGGCATAAGGTGACTAACAGCTTTCCCTGTTCCCAGTCCCTGGGTACTTCACCTTGTATTGGTGACTCCCTACATCTTGCCCACACTTTTGTAGGTAGTCCCATCATTAAACTGTCCCCAGAGTGGGTCATCTGTTTCCTGCTGAGATCCTGAGTGATATAACCATAAATTTAAAAACACAATGCTTTCTACCAGATCCCTATTAGCTTTTATTTATTTTTTTTTTTAATGAAGCTTCTTTCAATGCGTCTCTTGGCATCTGGGTGCCAATTTCAAAAGTCGTATCACTCTATGAAGACTATGTGTGTAATTCATGTAAAATACTTTGTATAATAAGTGCTCAATAAATGGCAAATGGGATTAGTATCATCATCATTGTTATTGGTAAATTAATGTTTATTATTAGAATGAAACACAATGGACATAATTCAGAGGAAGGCAGATTTTGAATTAATGATGAGCTTTTTAATAATTACAGGTCCAGCAACGAAATGGCCAGCCTTATAAACAGAATTTATAAAGTACTTTCATGTCTCTGGTCTCATATCATTTTCACAACAACCCTGTGAGGTAGGTGCATTACTAGCCTCTTGCTCAGATGTGGAAACTAAGACTTAGAGGACGACTTCCCTAACAACAGAGCTACCAAATGTTGGAGCCAGCATCGAAATCTTGCTATCGGGCGAGGTTCCACCCATCCAGAGCACAAGGGGCAGCACAGTCCACTGTGCTTGGACGGCACCCCCCCACTCCTCCTGCTTTAATTTGCCCACCCGAGTCTCAGTTAGATGTGTTCTGGTTTGCCATATTGTAAAATCTTGCTCTGCAAGAAAAGGGAAACTAAAATGGAAGTAGGTTAATGCTTTAATAGATTATCAAGTGTGTGATGACTCAGGCTAGGAGGGAGGGAAGGCACTGAAGGGGAAGTATGTGATAGAGTCCCGATGAAATATATACTTCTTAAATATTTGACCACTGTTGAGAGCCACCTGGGAGAGAATGAGTAATCCGTGGCAAACAACCCAGCAGTGTGCAGAGTGGGGGAGTACATAAAACAGCAATAAGCCATGGCCTTTTTTCATCTTAAATCTTTCTAAACAGTGGACAAGAGCTTCATGGGTAATGATGAAAAATTGATTGAGTGGGTTGTCCTTCAAGTTAGCTGAGCCTCTGTATCTGCATTTCCAACTGTTATCGAGGGTCTCAGAAATTATGGTGCATATCATGAAATTTACATTTGACAAATAATTATCAAGAGGAACAAGAGCCCTAGTAAACACCAAGTATTGGTGGGGAGAAACTTGGTGCTCAGCCTAACATTTGATTTTGTTAATATAAATAATATATTAACAAGTGAACAACTTGGATTCAATCCAAACCACTCTACTGTAAGTGCTTTGCTAAAACTTACCATTGGTATTTACTTCTATAAATAACAGCCATAATTGGAATAGTTTTCTAGATACATCAGTTTATATCTTATGACAAATATCCTTTTAAAGATCTTTATCACTGCAAGCATTTTAGAGGAACCTTTGAATTAGATGGTTGGGGAGTGGTGTCTGACCACCCCTGCTGTGGGACAGAAGAGGGAGTTCAGGGGACAGCCGTAAGCAGGGTCTTGAAGCATGTGTAGACCTGAGGTGGGAAGAACGGAGAAGGATAAGGTCTCCTAGGCTCGATGTGGCAAAACGCTAATGATGGAGTCTGAGGCAGTCTGGATTCTGGAAGAGGCTACAGGACCTTAGTCCACCTCAACTGTCATCCACCCATCCAAGCATGAGAAGGCTGGGTAGAGACCTAAATGGGGGCAGTGGTGGGTAATAGAAAAAGTACAGTGTCCAGAGTAAGACACAACTGGCTTCAACTTCTGACACCTCCACCCAGCAGTTGAATGGCCTTGAACAAGGTTCCTAAAGGTTGTGGGTCTGTTTCCTCATCTGCAGTGTGGCAATAATAATATCTTCTTCATGAAGCCCTCGAGGACTAAATGAGGGAATGTATATGATAAGCCCAGGACAATGCTGGGCAAAAATTATGTCCTCAATATATTGTGGGGCACAGTTATTATTATTTTCTAAATGTCTCGAGGGCAATGAATTAAAAAATGCAGGATTCTTGGGAGATTTATTTTTCACATGCATTGCCCAGATGATGTTTACTACAATGTTGAACTTCATATTAAAGTTAAAAGGATGTGGTCTATTTAAGTCAGCCATCCCTGGATTCAAATCTTAGCTCTCTACTTTCTATGTGTGCCCTTGGGAAAGTCAAATGACCTCTCTGTTTCCTCTTTGGTAAAATGCAAATAATAAGTTCATTGCAGGACTAGAGTAATATTTGGGGAGAGCCTATAGAAAGTGAATAACATAGACTAGATGCTTAATAATAAGTAACAGCTGTTGCTATTCTTCTCTCTGCAGAGCTTCTGGCTACATTAATCATTCTATTCTTCTCACCTCAAGTTTAAGATACTCCTTGAGTCATTTTCTCAGCACTAAAAGAAACTTTCCCCAAAAAGACAATGCCCCTTTCCATCCGCCAGGAGCAAATATTAATATCGCACAGTGTTTTAACCTTCACAAAACATACTCAGATATGTTATTATATTTAATCCTTCAATAACCTCGTGAGGCAGAATTAGCCCCATTTTACAGATATGGATGTCCATTTGGAACAAGACCAACCGGATTGCCCATAGTCACTCAAGCAGGAAGGGGCAGGAAGCTGGCACTCAAACCAGTTCTTTCGACAAAGCTCACATCCCTTCAGCTCTCCTGGGCATCTGTCTCCACCAATCAGAGGAAAATATTCTTTGGCATGTGAGTGATCATTAAAGATGAGTTCACCATAGCAAGATGAAAAGGCTAGAGTTTCTCACAGTATGAGTCAATTAATCAATGAGAACTGTAGCTTTCCTTATGGTTTCTACACCAAATAAGAATGCTCACATTCAGACATGAGTTTCTCAAAATGTAGACTTCTGTGGGCTTGTTAGCATCTACTCTTAAATGACCCATCTTGCTGAAAGTGTTAGTTATGTTTGCGAGCATCTATCAGCAAAGGTGTGTGCTGCTGTCATTTCAACTGGAAGCTCTTCGGAGGCAAAGACCATATCCATTTGATGTTCCACATCCATATAATGTTCAGTGGTGCCCAAAACTACAGTACATCAAACAGCAATTCAGAAGAAACTTGCATTTTGTCACCTACCAAACAGGGGAGTGACCTGCCCTTAGAACATTACAACAATAATCATACTTCATGCCCAGCACGGGACTAGGCTCTTCATACCCATTCCCTCATTTAATCCTCAAGAGCTTCATAAGGTAGATACTATTATTGCCACTTTGCAGTATGAGGAAACAGACCTACAAAGGTTAAGAAACTTGTTCAAGGGCATTTAACTCCTAGGCAGAGGTGTTAAGATTTGAAGCTAGGTGTTTCTTACTCTGAATGCTGTACTTTTTCTGCTACCCTACATTGCCTCCCATGGAGCCTGTACCCAGCCTTTTGTTTGGACGGATGCACATAACTTAGAGGTTAACTAAGACACCCAGCAGCCTCTTCCAGAATCCATATTGTTCCAGTCTCCATCACCAGCATTTCTCTTTCTGCAGTCATCAGCATGCCTATTCTGGAAGGTCTTCTCCCTCTCCATTCCATCTACCCAAATCCTATATGCCCTCAAGCTCAAGGCTCACTTCCCTGGGAGCCTGCTTACCCACTCACAGCCAAATAAATGTCTTGTCCTTTACCCACTAAGTCATTCTTAGCTGGACCCATACACATTAGCACTTAGTCACATACCATCACATAGTCTTTCTCACCTATTACATGATGAACTAGCATGGTAAGATGGAGTTCTAGCCCAACTGAACAGAGACTGGCACTGTGACTTTCAGTAAGTCATTTAACTTTTCTGAGCCTCAGTTTTCTCCTCTGTAAGTAAGTATTCTCCAAAGTTGTCTCTAGTTTAAAAATTCCTCTTTCTGTGGCCGTAAGTCTTGACTCCTTAAGAAAAATGCAAGTTTCTCAAAGGCTTATATTTTTGTTTTTCCCTATAATATCAGACAGAGAGAAAGCATTGAATAAATACTTGTCAGGAGTTTGACTGATGGACTAAAATATAGATTTCAAGTGATAAACAAATAAGATAAATAATAACATCTAATAGCATGAAGAAAGGGATGTGTGAGAGATCTAATATTAACATTATAGTTCTAGATGGGCAGTCAGCAAAATAGGATAAAATTATTTTATTTGGAATAAAAAATAAACTGAAGATGACTCACTCATAAATAAAGTCCTCCAAATCAACCATTTTTGATGAATAAGGCAAAAATGAACCACTGACATAGAAGAATTTATAGCAAAGAGGTAAACATATATTTGGCTTATACAGATGAGAACCAATCTTTGTTATTTGTAGACGAAGAAAACCAAATTTTTCAAAACACACCAGAGATTTGCCACTTTTTAACATTCAACCAAAACTGTAGCAATACATTAACATAAAATTTCCTTCCGTAGCTGGCCTTTATGTCAATGTCTTCACAGTAATAAATGGTTGAAATTGTGTAAGAAAAAAAAGAATAAAAGTTGTTACCTTAAACTTACATGATGTTATATGTCACATATCTCATTAAAAAAAATTGGTGGGGGAGCACCTGGGTGGCTCAGTCAGTTGAGTATCTAATTCTTGGTTTCAGCTCAGGTCATGGTCTTGGGGTCATGAGATCTAGCCCCTGTTGGTCTCCATGCTCAGCGTGGAGTCTTCTTGTCCCTCTCCCTCCCCCTGCACCACTTGTACTCTCTCTCTCCCTCTCTATAAATAAGTGAAATCTTTAAAAAAAATTTTTTTTAAGTGAAAGAATCAGTATCCAAGTCTTGTTTTGAATAAAGCCCCAATTTCTGCTGCTGGTTTTCAAAAAAGAAAGCTAAAACTTGATTCACCTTCTCTAAGCTACTTCTAAAACTATTCATGAGTACTGACCTTCCATTTTGATCTTTCAAGAAATATTTTCTAAAATATTCTTTGCAGAGATTACCACCCTAATTTATAACATCAGTAGACTAAAGATTAATTTCAATAATACTTAAATTTTTTAAAAGTTTCTAAAGAACTTATACAATTCAACACCAAAAAGACAAACAATCTGAGTAAAAACTGGGCAGAGGACCTAAATAGACATTTTTCAAAGAAGAGATCCAGATAGCCAACAGACCCAGGAAAAGATGTTCAAATCACTCATCATTAGGGAAATGCAAATCTAAACCACACTGAGATATTACCTCACAGCTGTTCAAATGGCTAAAGTCAAGAAGACAAGAAACAACAAGTGTTGGTGAGGATGTGGAGAAAAAGAAACCCTGTGCACTACTAGTGGGAATGCAAACTGGTGCAGCCACTGTGGAAAACAGTATGGAGTTTCCCCAAAAAACTAAAAATATAAATACCATATGATCCAATAATTCCACTATTGGGTATTTACCCAGGGAAAACAAAAACACTAACTAAAAAAGATATATGCACCCCTATGTTTATTGCAGCATTATTTACAATAGCCAAGACATGGAAACAACTTAAATGTCCATCAATAGATGAATGGATAAAGAAAATGTGATACACACACACACACACACACAAGTACAAACACATACACACACACACACACACACAAACACACACTCTGGAATATTACACAGCCGTAAAAATGGATGAGATCATGCCATTTGAGACAACATGGATGGACCTAGAGGGTATTATGATAAGTCAGACTGACAAAAACAAATATCATATGACTCCACTCATAAATGGAATCTAAAAAAAATGAATAAAACAAAAAAGGAGAATCAGAACTATAAATACAGAGAACAAACTGATGGGGAGAGGGTGGGGGTTTGAGCAAAATGGGTGAAGAGGAGAGGGAGCTACAGGCCTCCAGTTATGGAATGAGGAAATCATGGGAATAAAGAGCAGAGCATAAGGAATACAGTCAATGATACTGTAATGGCTGTAATGGGACAGACGGCAACTATACTTGTGAACATAGCACAATGTATAAATTGTCAAATCACTATGTTGTACACCTGAAACTAAGGTAACATTGTGTGTCAGCTATACCAAAAAAAAAAAAAAAAAAACCTATAAAAAAGAAAAAAAATTTTAATCTATCTAAATAGATCTTTAATCATTGCCCTTCATAAGAAATATTCTTATAAAGATATCAGAAAGCATTTTACCTGTTATCTCCCTTTTATTGAAATATAATTCACATACCACAAAATTAATTGTTTTAAATTATATTGTTTTAGTATATTTACAAAGTTGTACAATTCTGTGGTGGGTTGAATGGTGACGCCTCAAAAGGTAAGTCCACCTGGAGCCTGACCTTAAGATTGTAGTTAAGTTCATTGCATATGTAGTTAAGGATCTCGAGATGAAATCGTTTTAGCTTATCTGGATGAACTTAACCCAATGGCGAGTATGTTCCAAGAAGACACAAAGGAAGAGAAATACAGAGAAGGTGATGTGAGGATGGAGGGAGAGATTGGAGTGATAGATCCACAAACCAAGGAATGTAAAGACTTGCCGGCAGTCAGCAAAAGCTAGGAGAGAAGCTTTCCCTCAGAGCCTCCACAGAAGGAGCCAACACTGCTGATATTTTGATTTCAGACTTCTGGCCTCCAGACTGTGAGAGAATGAGTTCATGTTGTCTCAAAACACCAAAGTGGTGGTTATCTGCTCCATAGCCCTAGAAAACTAATAAAAATGCTCAGCACGATCTAATTCTAGAATATCTTTATCACCCCCCCCTCAAAAAAACCCATTAACAGTTTTGGTTTTAAAACCCAACCTCCACCCCCAGCAACCACTAATCTATTTTCTCCCTCTGTGGATCAGTCTATTCTGGATCTTTAACATAAATGAAATCACAATGTATGATATTTTGTGTTTGGCTTCTTTCACTTAAAATAATGTTTTCAAGGTTCATCCATGTTGTAGTGTATATTATTCATCCTTTTTTTTTTGACTGAATATTATTCCACTGTAGATATACCATGATCTGTTTATCTATTCATCAACTGATGGACATTTATGTTGTTTCCACTTTTTGGCTACTGTGAATAATGCTGCAATGATCATTTTTGTAATGGGCATATTTTCAATTCTCTGTGGTGTGTATGTATGCCCAATTCTCTTGGGCATATACATATCTATTTCATCTTGGTTATTTAAGTGTTGCCATATAATTATTCACAGTATTCCCTTATAATCCTTTTATTCTCATAAGGTTGGTAATGATGTCCTCTCATTCTTGATTTTAGTCATTTGAACCTTTTCTCTTTTTTTCCTGATCAATCTAGCTTAATATTTGTCAATTTTGTTGATCTTTTCAAAGAACCAACTTCAGATTTTGTTGATTTCTCTGTTTTCTATTTTTTATCTCATTTATTTCCACTCTAACCTTTATTATTTCCTTTCCTATGCTATACTTGTTTTGGGTTTAGTTTGCTCTTATTTATCTAGTTTCTTAAGGTAAAAAATTGGGTTACTGATTTGAATCTTTTTTCCTCTGTTAATATAGGCATTTACAGCCACAAATTTCTTTCTAAGCACCACTTTAACTACACTCCATACATTTTGTTATGTTGTATTTTGTTTTTGTTCATAGTGAAATATTTTTTAACTTTCCTTATGATTTCTCCTTTTGCCCATTAATTATTTAGGGGTGTATTGTGTGACTGCCATGTATTTGTGAATTTCCCAAAGTTCCTTTTGTTAATTCTTCTGAATTTCATTCCACTGAAATCAGAGAAGATACCTTATATAATTTCAGTCCCTTTAAATTTGTTGATGTTTGTTTTTATGGCCTAACATATGGTCTATCCTAAAGAATATTCCAAAGACTCTTGAAAAGAGTATGCATTCTAGTGTTGCACTAGAGTATTCTATAGTGTGAGGTCTACGTGATTTTTACTGATATTCGAGTCTCATGTTTCCTTGTTGATCTACTCTCTAGTTTACTATCCATGAGTATTGCTGAATTGTCTATTTCTTCCTTCAATTCTATCACATTTTCTTTATTTCGGGGCTCTGTTGTTAAGTGCATATATGTCTATAATTGTCATTTGTTTTCTTGATGGACTGACCCTTTTATCATTACAAAGTATTTTTCTTTGTATCTATAATTTTGTCTTAAAGTCTATTTTGTCTGCTATTAGTATAGCTACTCCAGCTCTCTTTGGACTACTGTTGGCAAACATATTTTTTCCTATCTTTTTACTTTCAATTTATTTGTGTCCTTGAATCTGAAGAGTGTCTCTTGCAGACAACATATATTGGATCATGTCTTTTATCTATTTTGCCAAGCTCTGCCTTTTAATCCTTTACATTTAATGTAATTACCCATAAGGTAGGGTTTATGTCTCTCATTTTGCTATTTGTTTTCTATATGTTTATGTCTTTTTTACTCCTCCAGCCACTTCTGCCTTTTTTGTGTTAAATATTTTGTTTGGTTTTCAAGGCTACTGCAGGGCTGGGGAGAGAGAAATGAAAATAGGGCAAGTTAAAATGCCAAAAATCTAATGTTCTTATCAAGATTCAGCTGTTTTTCTTGAATACTCCTTGAATTGTTGCAAGCCTTTGGTTAATTCCAATAGTTTTGAAAAAAATGATTTTTGACAGTTTTTGCCAGTGTTCTTACTGCTTTTTTTGGAGGAATAGATTTTCAGATGTTTCTATCTGCCATTTGCCACTTGTATCTTTTACAATTAACCTCATCTAGAGACAAATAGGCTATAATTGCTATTATTTCTAGTACTATTCATTTATAGATGGAGAAAGTAGGTGTATGTTTTCTATTGCTGCCATAACAAATTACCAGAAATTTGGCAGCTTAAAACAACATAAGTTTTTTACCTTACAGCTCTGTAGGTCAGAAGTTTGACATGGATCTCACCAGGCTAATATCAAGGTGATGGCAGAGCTGCATTGCTTTTTCGAGTCTCTAAGAAAGAATTAATTTCCTTGCTTATTCAGGTTGTTGGCAGAATTCAGTTCTTGCAGTTATAAGACTGAATTCCCTATTCCCTTGCTGGCTGTCAGCTGAGATCTGTTCCCAGCTTCTATAGGACACCCACATTCTTTAATTTGTGGCCAGCTTCCTCCACCTTTAAAGCCAACAATGGTGGTTCAAGTCCCTCTCATGCTTCAAATCTCTTCTGCTTTCCTCTTCCATAGTCAGATGTTGCTAACCTACCATCTGCCTGCCTCTTCCACCTTTAAAAACCCTATAATCCAGGATAATCTCCCTGTTTAAGGTTTGTAAACTTAATTCCATCTGCAAATTTCCTTTTCTGTGTAATTTAACATATCACCTGTTCCAGGGATTAGAACCGGGATATTTGGGTGGGAGCAAAGGGAGGAACATTATCCTACCTACTACCAGAGCTCATAGAAACTTCTGTCCCAAAGCTAGTAAGTGGCAGAACTGGAACTAAAATATAGTCCTTCTGGCTCCTTGTTCCGTGCTCTTTTTAACCACATCGCCAATGTACAGTGATGTAACAGTCTAATTAGACAAGCTGCCTGTCTGATTCCTGAGGGGATCATACTGAGTCTGGAATCATAGAACGTTATAGCTTGAAGCACCTCTGGGTCCAGCCCCATCATTTTACAGGTGAGGAAAATAAGGCCTGGGGAAATTAAGCTTCCATCTTCAGTTTCAAGACAACCCAAAATCACAATTCAGTTTATCCTGATTTCTGGCTCATATGATTTTGTCAATACAAAATTCTTTCAGTTAGGGACACCTGGGAGGCTCAGTCGGTTAAATCTCCAACTCCTGATTTTGGCTCGGGTCCTGATCCAGGGTCATGGGATCGAGCCCCACATCAGACTCTGTACTCAGTGGGGAGCCTGCTTAAGATTCTCTCTCTCTTCCCTCTGCCCCTCCGCTCTCACAAACTCTTTCTCTATCTCTCTCCAAAAAAATAAAAGTTAAAAAAACAGAATTCTTTCAGTATCCTCACAAGATACCTCAAATTAACCTTAAAATACTCCACTATTAACAGCCATGCAAAACTTGACCCATAAAACTTACATTGTCCCTGTACTATCAACCATTTCCAGCCATCCATGCCTTTGTAACTTCTTCCCATTTAAATTTTATGACTTAAACTTTTTCTTACAACCGTTCGAAGCCTCCATATAAACACAGATTTTTATATAGATTCTGTTAAATCCCACCCAGAGCAAGTTTTCCCTTTATGGTTCCTCTCAATGACATCTCAAGTTACTTAAAAACAAGCCCAAGAGAGGCTGCCCATACCACCACACTCCACTCTGAGTCAATCCCATAGATCCTGTAGGCTCTGAGATGGAGGGTCGTGGGAGGGCCACTTAACTGAGGCTACTGCATTTAGACCCATCCTAGCCAGATCATGTCAGACCTACAGTGTACTCCATCCTCAGTCACCTGCACTCGCAGAACAGAGGCCCGTGGAACCTAAATACCATTTCTCCCAGACTTCAAACTTACATGGTTTTTCACACCATATTAACCTGAATCCACTTGTCTCTAGACTAATAATAAAATGAATATTTACAGAGCAGACGACCCTCGTAGTAGCCTTGTCTCCCATCCCTAACCTGCTCAGCTCCAGCCCTGCCCATGACACCACAGTATGTCCCTCTAACATGAGCTAGAATTCATTTATGATTAGTTATCCTCATCACCTGTGGATCCCTAGCCTCTACCCCACAAAAATTGGTCAGACTTTTCACATCATCCTCACCTCCCCGCAGATTTCCATAAAATCAGGATCAACCAATTTGAGACCCAATGCCTTTCCCTCAGGTCACTTCAAAATTTCTATCTTTTCTCAGTTGTTTTTGTTTTGTTTTGTTTTTTTGTTTTTCTTCTCTCTTAAAAGAAGACATCTCTCTTTCTGTTCAAAGCGAACCCTTCTACCTGTAAATTCACTTTACTCTCTTCCATTTCCTCTTTCCATGAATTGTGCTTGTTCTGTTCATCTCTACTTTGCCTCTGACCCCTTCTCTTTTGCCTTCAAACCTGCTCAATTCTCAGTCATTCCCTCTCATTTTTCCTTCCTTGTGCATGCTAACAAATTTCTTAAGAAATAAACTGAAGTCTCTTCTTTGCCCTCACACTCACCCCCAACTCCCTATAATGTGGCTTCTATCTTAAGCTATTTTATTGACATGGCACATTTAGGCATCAAAAATGACTTCCTAATCACCAAATCCAATGTCCTTTATCCATTTTTTCTCCTTCTCCTTCGCCCCACCTTCATGTCTAACCAGTTGCCAACTCCTATGCCTTCTGTCTCCTGAAAGTCTCTAATGTTTAGTTCCTCCTTCTTGCTCCTACCACACCTATCCTGCAACCAGTCAAATATACACCATCCTCTCCCACCTGGAGTTTACTTTCCTGTTTCTAACTATTGAAATTCTATCCATGATTTAAAACCTTTCAAGAATTCCCACAGACTGAAGTTCAGGGCTGCTTTCCTCATCCTTGAATTCTGGGTATACACCTATTACTACTACCATTACTGAAAGTCAGTAGACTGGTTATTAGTCTGTTGACTACTGTAAGGGGAGGTCCCCTCAGAAATACTACTTTAGCAAGGAAAAACATCCTAGGAAGATAAATTTGCTGTGGGATATCCACACAGTAAATAACTCACCTGTAGATTGTTAAGAATCATGTGGATTGTGGATTCCAACATCTGCTTAGTTTATTGCCCTCATGCCCAAAACATTCTTTCATCTCAACATGCAGCTGAGTTTGAAGAATAGCTCTGAGTTTCAAACACTCCAAAAGATTTCCAAATAACACAAAAATTTCTTGCTAACATTACATCTTAAAAGTTGAAGACGGGGCACCTGGCTGGCTCAGTAGGTAGAGCATGCAACTCTTAATCACAGGGTCATGAGTTCAAGCCCCACGTTGGCCATGGAGCCTACTTTAAAAAAAAAGTTACTTAAAAGTTGAAGACAACTGCTAACTAGCCTAGCATAGAGCCATAGACAGCTGGAATAAACATAATTAAGCATTGATTACAACATGGAAAAAGATTCCTTAAGAGTCAGATTGTTTTTGTATACTATTTCTGTTTTGGCCACTGCTTTACCTCATGACTATTCTGTAAAGTAAGTGGAACCAAAGTGGCAAAAACATTGGAATTGGCACTATGGCAATTCTTCTCTATAAACAAGTTTATACAATCTAGTTTGCAAGCCTTGGATAGTCTGATAAAAAAAAAATGAGGTGGTCCTTAACTAAAAACATGTTTTTGTTATTGAAGATTTTTTTATGGTTTGGCAATGAATTATTCAGTGCCCAAAATAGCATAATGAAAAAAAGGTGAACATTTTTTAAAGATACCTACATTCAGTATATCCTATAACCATGACCCCTTAGCTATCATGTAACTCTGTAAAGCACAATGTTATTAGAAGGCATCATTATAATATTCACCTTATAATCATTATGTCTATCCTGAAAATAATGTAAAAACTGCTTAAGAATAATCTGTAGACATTTAAACATATAAAAATCATTCCCCAAAAGCCACAATTAGAATTACTCATTTTTAACACTAAAACTCTTAAGCTAAAGGAAAAAAATCAGCGGAAACTTGGAAAAAAAATTAGCTAATCAAACTAAAGGGAGGCAAACCATAAGAGACTCTTAAATATAGGGAACAAACTGAGGGTTGCTGGGAGGTGGGGGGAAATGGGTAATTGGGTGATGAACATTAAGGAGGGCACTTGATGGCTGAGTAATATTCCATTGTATATATGGACCACATCTTCTTTATCCATTCATCTGTTGAAGGGCATCTCGGCTCTTTCCACAGTTTGGCTATTGCGGACATTGCTGCTATGAACATTGGGGTGCATATGGCCCTTCTTTTCACTACATCTGTGTCTTTGGGGTAAATACCCAGTAGTGCAATTGCTGGGGAATGAATAAAGAAGATGTGGTCCCTATATACAATGGAATATTACTCAGCCGTCAGAAAGGATGAATACCCAACTTTTACATCAACATGGATGGGCCTGGAGGAGATTATGCTAAGTGAAATAAGTCAAGCAGAGAAAATTAATTATCATATGGTTTCACTTATTTGTGGAACATAAGGAATAGCATGGAGGACGTTAGGAGAAGGAAGGGAAAAATGAAGGGGGTGGGGAATTAGAGGGAGAGATGAACCATGAGAGACGATGGACTCTGAGAAACAAACTGAGGGTTTTAGAGGGGACAGGGTGTGGGGAGATGGGTTAGCCTGGTGATAGGTATTAAGGAGGGCATGTACTGCATGGAGCACTGGGTGTTATATGAAAACAATGAATAATGGATCACTACATCAAAAACTAATGATGTATGGTGACTAACATAACATAATAAAATAAAATTTTTAAAAAATTTTTAAAAAAGGAGGGCAACTGATATAATGACAACTGGGTGTTATATGCAACTGATGAATCACTAAATTCTACCCCTGAAAGTAACACTACACTTGAATTTAAATAAAACCTTGAAAGAAGAAGAAAAGAAGAAGAAGAAGAAGAGGAAGGAGGAGGAGAAGAAAGAAAGAAAGAAAGAAAGAAAGAAAGAAAGAAAGAAAGAAAGAAAGAAAGAAAGAAAGAAAGAAAGAAAGAAAGAAAGAAAGATGAGAGTATGCTGCTCCTCCCCATCTTCCTTTTATTAGATCATATTTGGCAATCAGCCTATAAAATTAATCGTATCTGAGTTCTTAGTTTCTACAGAACAAAAAATAGGAAGAAAAGCTTTTTCTGGAAAGGGAAAGATCTTAGAATGGCATCATTATTGATAAATTCTGAAAATGGAGTCTATACAGAGAAATGTGGGTATTTCAAGTTGGCAAAAATGTGTGTGTCAAGTCTTAGTGTCAGGTCCCATGTCATTAATGTAACCCACTGTGAGGGTCATTCATGAGCTACAATATTCCGGCACCTCCTCAACCACATACACACAGCATTGTAGAGTCAGCTGGTATAATGAAGGAATATAGGCTTTAGAGTCAGACAGTTCAGGTTCATATCTTGGCTCTGTAACTTACTAGCTATGTGACCTTGAGTGGAGCTCAGACTTTTCTCTTGCAAAGAGAAGTTAATGTCAACTTCAGAAGTTGGGTGCTAGAATCAAATGAGATAATGTACGAGGCACCTGACACAATTTCCTGTCCTTTTTGGAAAAGTGATGGAACTGCAACCTGACAAATGACAGCTCCCAGCATTAGAGAGTTAATAAGGAAAAGTTATTCTAAGCTGCTGGTTCAGGGATAGGCATCCTGTCCCAGACAACCCATCAGCCCCACTAATGGGATTTAAAACAGTTGCTACCTCCTTAGTCATGTAATGATTTCTGGACAGCCAGAGAGGCCCATTATCTGCAGTCCCTACTTCTGCACTGTCTGACGATAATGACTTCTTAGCACAACAGCAGGGCAGTGGTCTTCCACTTCCTGCTGCACCACTGTACAAAGGACCCTGGTTGAAGTAAAAAAAAAAAAAAAATTGTCATCCCACCACAGAAGGCGGTAGTCTGTGAAATGCTGCCCACCAAATGCCAGAAGAGCTCCTGAAGAGTTGTCCTCTAAGGCAAGTGTACCCTCTCAGGGGTTTCCTGGGACAATGTGAATATGATAGATGATAGCATTCCGGTGAGAAAGTGAGACCCCAGCATCCCCAGAGGACCTCTGAGGTTGATGCCGAGGTACCAGAAACCTCCCCAGCCGGGTTGCTCTCACTTGCTCTCTCATCCCACTCAGTTCTTACAAGATGGCTGCAAAGCCCAAGGGCTAAAAAAAAAAAAAAAACACACACAAAACAAAAAAACTAATGTGCAAAAATAATGCCACAAAACTCTGATTTAAAAATCAATATCCAGATACAATAATTAACTGAGGTTCCCATTAACATTTTTTCTCTATTGTTTGTATTCTTTATCTTACTGTTTTTATCTTGTTAGGTAAAAGTCACCTCAAATCTGGCTTAGTAGTAGGCAAGATATGAATCCTGAAATAATAAAACATATAGCATAATAAATTAAGGGCTTCTACCAGGCTTAAGGAGATCCCCCCAAAAAATTCCTGGCATCAATCATGAAAGGAAACCCTCACCCAAATTAAGGAAGATATAACATGTTCATTCTTTGATTTGATTTGTCATATTCATGCAAATGTAGGACTCCAAGTGAAAGGAAAAAGATGTGCTTGGTTTTGGTTATAAAATGGCTGCATGTGAATTTTTAAAAACTGATTTGAAAGCAGAAGAAAAATGTTCTCCTATTTTTTAACTAACTAAAAAATTTCTCAACTGACTAATTCAAGGTAGATATCAAATTTATTAAATATTATCTCTCACTTTAACAAAGAAACTTGCAAAGTTTAAAAACATTCAAGTGAAACTGAAAGCTCTATCAAATGCTGACTGAGTTTAAGTGTACATTGTTACAACCATTTTGGAAAGCATTCTGGCATTATATTTTAAGTGCCTGAAAATGTTCATTCTTGTTATTACATTTCTGGGAATCTATCCTAAAGAAATAATCCCAAATTCAGGAAGAAATTCTGCAGAAAGATATAACAGAAAAAAAAATGGAAGCAAACTATAAAAATGTCCTATCATAGAGAAATAGTTACATAAATTATGACATGCCTCTATGATCAAATAGCATTAATCATTAAAATATTCTTAGTGATACAAGAAATGATAACTGAAAATAAGCAGAATTTAAAGTGTGCATACAGTATAAGATCAACTATGTAAAAAGGACAGAAGTATAAAAATATGCTACTAGTAGTTAATTTTAATTTGGTGATATGTATTTTTCTGAAATTTTCAAGTTGTCCACATTAGTATGTATTATGTTTATAATCTGGAAAAATGATGTATTTTATCTGTGAAAAAATAAATAAATGGGGTTAATTTGCAAAAGAAAAAAAATACTTTTCACTGAGTGGCATAACCTGTGCAGACTGGGTTACCAGGCATCCTGGATCCAGAAGAGGAATGGCTGAGCAGAGGAAGTAAGGAAGTAAGCCAGGAGCATGAGGGGTCTGGTTGGAAAGACCACCCAGCTGGAGGGCTGGCCTCAAAGTGGATTGTCAGTTCCAAATCACCGGGTCCCACAGGGCAGGGTGAACTGAAGTGCAAGCCAGAGGGTCTGATTTGGTCAGTAGAGCTGCAGCATTGCTCAGAGCCCAGCTATGACCAGAAAATAAATCAAACAATTAAAACTGACCAGAAATGACACAAATGATAGAATTAGTAGAGAAAAACATTAAAAGTTATTGTAACTACATTCTGTGTGTTCCAGAACCTAAAAGAAAGATTAAACATGTTAAATAGAAATGTGGAAGATATAAAAAGGCTCAAGTCAAACTAGAAATCAAAACTATAATGCCTAAAAAGAATAATAGTGGAATGGGGTTAGAGTACATTAGACACTGGGGTGCCTGGGTGGTTCTTTCGGTTAAGAAGCTGCCTTTGACTCAGGTCATGATCTCAGGGTCCTGGGATCAAGCCCCACATCAGCTCCCTGCTCAGTGGAGAACCTGCTTCTCCCTCTCTGCCTGCCAGTCTGTCTACTTGTGCTCTCTCTCTCTCTCTATGTCAAATAAATAAATAAAATCTTTTGAAAAAAAAAGTACTTTAGACATTTAGGAGGGGAAAAAGATTGGTGAACTTGAAGACATAGCAATAGAAACTATCCAATATGAAACTCGGAGAGACAATAAAGACTGCAAAAAAAAAAAAAAAAGTGAACACACCCTTAGTGGAACTAAGGCTGTGGAACAATGTTAAGTGGCCTAATATACATGTAACTGACATCCCCCAAAACAAGGAAAGAGAATAGGAGACAGAAAAAAAGTATCTGAAGAAATAATGACCAAATTCTTTCAAATATGATAAAATGTATAAACACTCAGATCCAAGTAGTTAAAAAGCAGCTCAACAAGCCCTGGCACTAGAAAATTAAAGAAAACTATACCAAGACATATCCTATTTAAATTGCTTAAAACCAAAACTAATGATGTAATGTATGCTGATTAACATAACATAGCAATAAAAAAAAAAAACCTCAAAAAAATAAATAAATAAATTGCTTAAAACCACTAATAAAGAGAAAAAACTTTTAAGAATACAGAAAAAAAAGATATGTACATGGGAACAAAGATAAGGGAGATAGCAGATTTCTTGTTGGACATAAACCAAAAGACAATGGAGCAATATCTTCTTGTATTTTTAAATCAACCTAAAATCCTATACACAGCAAACATATCTTTAAAAATAGAAAGCAAATAAAGACTTCTTCAGACACACAAAAGCTGAAAGAATTTATCACCAGCAGCCCTTCAGGCAGAAGGATAATGATACCAGATGGAAGTATGGATCCACACAAAGGAAAGAAGAGCACCAGTTTTATAAGGGTTAGCATAAAAGATCTTCTTTCTATTTCTAGATCTATTTAAAAGATAACTGACTATTTAAAGCAAAAATGGTAGAAATGTATTGTTAGGTTATTACATATGTAGAAATAAAATGTAAGATATAAATAGCACAAAGTCCAGGATGGGAGAAATGTAAGTATGCTGTTGCAAGTTTCTTATACTCTAAAGTTTGGCATCCAATATGGGAAGTGTGGCATCCCTAGCTTATCACCATAAACCCTATAACAATCACTAAAATAATTCAAAGAGTTCTTAAGTTAATAAGCCCGTAAGAAATTTAAAATGGATTCATTAAAAATATTCAATCCAAATGAAGGCAAATAAAGACAATAAAGGAGAATAAAGAACAAATGAGAAAATAGAAAACAAAAAAAGGATGGTAAATTTAAACCCAACTGTAGCAATAATCACATTAAACATAAATGGTCTAAATACCCCAATTAAAAACCAACAATTGTTAGACTGGATTAAAAAACACAAGTATCAAATATAAAGACACAACTAGGTTAAAAGTTAAAGGATGGGGGAGCATATACTATGCTAGTGTGGATTTTAAAAAGTTGGAGTGGCTATATTAATAACAGACATAGTAAATATTCTTTCTTTGTAGACCAAAGAGGATTACCAGTTATAAAAAGGGTCGTTTCACCAAATTTGTCTCAGATGGCTCCAGCAACACCATCTTGGTTTGGTTTGAACAACCTGTGCAGGTAGGGCAAGACACCTTCTACATAGCCAGTGTTATTCTGGATAGCAGCGAGCTCAGCTACTTTGGTCAGGAAGGTATGCAAAGTACAGGGTGGGAAGGTGGTCTTCCTGTTCCAGTGCTCCTCAGACAGCACCAATGGGATTAGGGGCCAGGTTAGGCAGATCCCCAAGCTCATCTTCTATGCCTGAGATGCCATGGTGTGGCATGGATGCACTATGATGGGCACCAGGAGGAGACCTTTCTCTGCAGCCAGTCCCCCCAGGAAGGAATGTGTAGGGGATGGCTACCCTTTTATTCCCCAGCCAACTGCCTTTCTGACATCATTAAAAGCTTCACTTACTTTGAAAAAAAAGCGGAGGAGGGTCATTTCATACTGATAAAAGGGTCAGTTCATCAACAGGATAGAACAAGCCTAAATGCCTATGTACCCAATGACAAGCTTCAAAATGTATGAAGCAAAAACTGATAAAACTGCAAGAACTAAACAAATCAACAACTGTAGGCAGAGATCTCAACATTCTCTGTCAATAATTGATAGAACAAGTAGGAAATCAGTAAGGATATGGAAAACTTGAAGCAGGTTATCAACCAACTTGACATAATTAAAAATTATAGACCACTGCACCCAACACCAACAGGATTATTTTCAAGTGCACACAAAACATTTACCAGAGAGACCATAATCTGGGCCATAAATCAAGTCTTAAATAATTCAAAAGGATCCAAATCATACAAAGTATGTTCCCTGAACAAAATAGAATTAAATTAGAAGTATAATTAAATTAATTAAAACAGAAAATCCCAAATATTTTGGAAACTAAATAGCACACTTTCAAATAAACAATGGATCAAAAAAGAAATCAAAAAAGAAGTTAGAAAGTTTATTTTGAAGTAGATGAAAATGGAATCACAACATATCAAAATCTGAAATGTAGCTAACACAATATCTGGAGGGAAGTTTCAAGCACTAAATACCTAAGTTAGAAGAAAATAGAAGTTTCAAATCAATGATCTTATCTTCTACCATAAGAAACTAGAAAAAGAAAACCAAATTAAACCCAAAGTGATCAGAAGAAAGCAAATCAAGATCAGAACAAAAATCAATGAAATAGAAAAGAGAAAAACAATAGAGAAAAATCAACAAAACGAAAAGCTGGTCCTTTCAGGAAATCAGTAAAATCAATAAATCTCTATCCATACTGATTAGGGAAAAAAAAGACACACAAATTACCAGTACCAGATATGACTGAGGTGACATCATTACAGATTTCGCAGATATTTAAAAGATAGCAAGGAAACATTATAAGTGACTTTATATTAATATATTTGACAACTTAGATGAAATAATCAAATTCCTTGAAAGATACAAACTGCCAAAACTCACTCAAGAAGAAATAATCTATTTCTTTATTAGATAGTCCTATATCTAGAAATTGAATTTGTAGTGAAAAATCTTCCCACAAAAAACACTTCAGGCCTAAATGACTTCAGTGATTAGTTTTACCAAACATTTATGGGAGAAATAATACCAATTTTATATAAGCTTGTCAAGAAACTTAGAAATCAGGAAAAAGTTCCCAACTCATTTTATCAGGCCAGCATTACTATGATACCAAAACCATACAAACACAATTCAAAGAAAGCAAACTGCAGACTGATATCACCCATGAACATAAAATTCATGACAAAATTTTGCTAAATTCTTGATAAAATTTAACAAATCAAATCTACCAACATGTAAAAGGTATAATACATCATAACTGAGTTTTATCCTAAGAATGGAAGCTTGATTTAATATTCAAAAAAGCAATTAATATAATTGGCCATGTTAACAGATTAAAAACTAAAAGCTGTATTATCTCAAAAGATGCAGAAAAAAACATTTAACAATCCAGCATCCATTCATTATAAAATCTCTTAGAAAACTTAGAATAGAAAGGAACTTTCTCAACCGAATGAAGAGCATCTACAGGAAAGCCTATAGTGAACGTCATAGTTAATGGTGAATATCTGAATGTTTTCCCTCTAAGATCCAGAACATGGCAAGAAGAAGTAAAACTGTCTTTATTAGCAGATAGCATAATAATTTATGTAGAAAAGAGCCTAGAATAGGCAAAAACACTTTGAAAAGAAAGCATGAGTTTGAAGAACTTACACAACCTGACTTACAGAGTGCAGAATTAGACCTACATAAATATTTTTATTTGACTATGGTTGACATTCAATGTTGTATTAGTTTGGGATATACAAAATGATTCAGCATCTCTCTACATTATGCTATGCTCATAACCAGTGTAGCTACCATCTGTCACCATACAATGCTATTACAGTATCACTGACTACATTCCCTATGCTGTGCCTTTTATTCCCATGACTTCATTCCATAATTGAAGGCCTATATCTCCCACTCTCCTTCACCTATTTTCCCCAACCCCCCACTTCTTGCAACCATCAGTTTGTTCTCTGTATTTATAGGTGTGATTCTGCTTTTTGGAGGGAGGGAGGTGAGGGATGGGCCTGAATAGGTGATGGGTATTAAGGAGGGCACTTGTGTTGAGCACTGGTGTTATGTGTGAGTGATGAATCACCAAATTCTACTCCTGAAACGAATATTACACTATATGTTAACTAACTAGGATTTAAATAAAAATTTGAAAAGAAAAAAAATGAAAAAATTGATAATATCAAGAGTTGGCAAAGATTTGGAGCAACTGGAATTCTCATACATTGCTGATGGGAATATAAAATGGTACAGTTCTTTTGGAAAAGAGTTTGGCAGTTTCTTAAAAAGTTAAACATAAATTTAGCATGTGACCCAGCCATTTGTATATACTAGGTAAATGCTTAGCAAATATGAAAACATGTCCAAACAAAGACTCATGTGTAATGTTCATAGCAACTTTATTTGTGTTAACCAATAATTGGAAAGAAACCAAATACCCATTAGCAGATGAATAGATAAAGAAATTGTGGTATGTCCATAGAGTGGAATAGTACTAGCAACAAAAAGAATGAGCTACTAATATGCAAAGCATCATAGATGAATCTCAAAGTAATAATACTGAATGAAAAAAGCCAAACCACACCAAAAAAAGAATACATGCTATCTGATTCAATTTACATAAAATATTAGAAAATAAAAATAAATCTAAGGTTACAGGAAACAGAAAGAGGATGTCTAGGGATGGAGTGGGGTGCAAGGAGAGGGGGGAAGGGAATCACAAAGAAGCACAAGGAAAGCTTGATTGGTGGTAGATACATGCATTGTCTTGATTGGAGTGACCACCGGGGGACACATATGTCAAAGATTATCAAATTATGCGCTATAAATAGGGGCAGTCTGTTGTACATCAAATATCCTTCAACTAAGGTTCTTATTTAAAGCCAAAACATGGAATATACCCAAAAAAGACAAATCAGGTGAGGTGCTATAGGTGTGGGCGGAGGGAGTTTTGAGGAAACCCAAAAATGTCATAAAGGGAGTGAGGATGTCAGAGAAAATGCTTAGGAAGCAGGATCCCTATAAGCAGACTTTACCTACTTAACGATTTTGCCTGAGCAGCAGAGTATACCATCAATGGATGAATCCAAACGTCAAGTTCAATTAAACGTTGTACTTAGCAAGTGATATTTTCTTCAGCTTCATTGAATTCTTTCAGCCTTTAAAGCCACGGTGATTTCCATGATTGTTAAATCCCACAGAAAACCTAGAATGATGACACTGACCAAAGGGAAGGATTTGCGACTACACCCAGATGAAAACATCTGATTACGTGTTTGCCTCCTCAGTTCAAAAGAAGCAAGTTGTGTCTGGCTTTTCCACCAGCTTTTCTGAAGTATAAAATTGCTGACACTCATAAATATGGAAGAAAGAAAGGAAGAGACAAGAGCACATAATGAAAATGATTGGAAAGTTGACTTTATTTTATAACAGGAGGGCTAGAAATCACATGCCGCCTAAAAGATAACCACAAGAACATAACGTAAAATTTAAACTTTCAACTATGTCTGAAATCTATAAACCTGCAATCAGATCTACTATTGGCAAGCCACAAGGACTTTGTGTGACACGGGGACAGAGGCAAAACAATCCTTCAAAATTGGAATACGAGGCCTGGCTGCTGATGTAATAGTGAACAATGATTAAACTATCAATCACACAGATTTTTTAAATATGTTGCGTGTCATAGCTAGAGATTTCAAATCCAGGACAAAATCTGGTGTTAGTTACAACTGAGATGAATTGGGTGGTCTCTTAGTACACAGATGATCACAAAATCAGCATAATGTGGAAATCAATTCAAGGACTCTCTTCTTCATCTCAGCTCATGAAGATTCCAAATTAATAAAAGCAATGTTAAAGATTTATAAGCCATGGCCCTGCAAAGTGTTTTATGCTATTTTCCAAGTTATTTACCATGTTTCAAAGCAAAATCATTTAATATGAACTCCATTCTCTAACTATACCTAAATATCCTTACTTTTTAAACAATTGAATTTGTGGTTATTTTTTCCAGATGCACAGCACTTCCAAAAAAAAAAACAAAACAAAACAAAAAACACTGGGTAAATTTCATCCCTGAACCATCTGGAGAGCTGGAAGAAATGGGGTTGGTCTCAGTGCCAATTCTCTCTAGAGCCTATTTTATGCTCACTCATATCCAATTGAATATCTCTCCCTATATGGGAACATTTAATTGAAATATTACAAGCTCTCATGTGATCACTTCCTCCTCAAGTTTGTTTCCAGGGAAAACTCTTCCTCTGCAGTTGAATGTTGTACACTGTTTATCAGAAAATGAAAGCACAGTGTGATTCTCTTTATGTTACTACTGCCAGAAACCAAATCCAAATTTCTTGCCTGAACATCATAATCTGCCTGGCCTTGGTGCCTAACAGGAAGGGAACTTTCTCCTTCTGAAATATGACCTCTGCTTCTTAGCAGGTATTCTGTTTCAATGTGCAAGCCACTGTAAGATCTTTTAGGAATAGACAAAATGTGTAACTAAAATAAATGCAGTCGAGAGCAAATATTAAATAACATTTTATGTTTATACCCTGCAGAAGCTTTCATTCATCTCACAAGTATTTGCATTCACTATTATGCGTCAGGCACAGCGTTAAGCACTCATATATGGAAATGCACAAAATTTGGTTCCCACCTCAAGGGACTCATAGGCTAGTGGGGGAAATAGACAAGAAAAGTGAAATTTCTATGGGTGGTTGCAGAGTTTCACAAGAAGGAAACAGTTTTAGGGATTCAAATATCTCATTTCATCTAAAGCCATGCCCCCTTAGAAAGACAGTATTAAGTATTGCAAGGGACAGCATTCTTCTGTTGTGTCCTCCGGTTATTTCTCCAACCTTAATACTCCCTTTTGGTCAACATCTACTCACCTCTCCTCACCTGAAGACAATGACCCCAATTTCAAATGTTCTGGTGCAATTCTCAGACTTCATGCCAGATCATATGCCCTATGTTTCAGAAATGCAATGCCCAGATGCATTCATTCCTACTTTCATGCCCTGGCTCAGGCTGTACCACCCAACACAAAAAGCACTCCTGCCTCTCTACCGCCTCCTTGTCCATCCAATTCCTTAAGTAACCTTCAAGACCCAGAGTACCATTTTTTTTTCCTTCACGCTACAATTGTCTCTGTTCTCTGAACTCCTGATGCACTTATGAGAATTTAGTCCCGCTTTTAACCTCCAGTTGTTTCCTGTATATTAGTTTTAACCACTCTTTCAGAAACCGTGGGCTCTAATAATGCTCAGAACACAGTAAATGCTCAAAAAAATATAGGTTAATCTAATTTATGTGGAAATCGAGGTCAAGTGAGACTATAATATTTCCAAGGTAACAGGGCTAAACAATAAATGCACTTTCATAGCTACCATTTATCACGTACCAATACGCCAAGTCCTATGTTACTCAAAATTAAAGTAAAAATAGATTCAGGGTTCCTTAGCTTTCAAGCAAGCATTTACATCATATGTTTTACTCAAATCCACCATATTATGATGATAATACATTTTATTTGTTGAGTATATATTTGGTGCCAAGAGTTGTATATCAGCTATTTCACTTAATCTTCATAAAACCATCTGTAGAAATATTACCATTCCCCGAAAAGGTTAAAGAATTTGTTCACATGCTCATTGCATAAAATTGAGGCAAGATTCTAAGCTCGGTCTCTCTGGCTTCAAATCTTTTGTTCTTCACCACTCTGCCCCACCTCTGAATTACCAAAAAAAGTCCAATCTTACATCAATTCATTAATTAATAAAAGTGTATGAGATTTGTTCATGCAATCCATATTATACTGAACTCATACCATGGTCCACATTATGTAGCACAAACCAGAGAGTGGAATTTTCCATAACATTTTAGTCCTGAAGATGTTAAACCTGCAATTATCTAGGTTAATTACATAAAAATCATGTAGTCAGCCACCTGAGTGATCCAGGTTGCCTGGACAATGAGCAACTAAAAAAAGTACTTTGTTTGTTTTTATTTAGAGAGAAAGAGAGAGAGCATATGTGTGCGTGAGTGGGGGGGAGGGGCAAGCAGACTCCACGCTGAGTGTGGAACCCAATGTGGGGCTCAATCCCATGACCCTGAGATCATGAGCTCAGCCGGAATCAAGAATCAGACGCTTAACTGACTGAGCCACCGAGGTGCCCCAGAACTGTACTTTGTACACACCTGGTGATCCAGACTTTAAAATTGTTGTATTACAGTGGGGGGTGTGTGTGTGTTTGGTGTTTGGTGGTTTTGTTGTTGTTGTTGTTGTTGTTGTTGTTGTTGTTTTAAATAAACCAATAGATCCTCTAGATTTCAGCCTAAAGCGCTCATTTCTTTGTCTTTCTCCTCTGGTCAAATCATTGCATCTAATTAATTGTGCAGGTTGTGAGGTGGGTTCCCCCTTCCCCACCACCCCCCACCCAGTCCATTGCTAGTTTCACAAGTGGTATAATAATTACCATTGGATCAGGTAAATTTATTACAGAATGCATTTCTTCTACGCACACACACATTTTATTAATGCAATTGGTAATTATTTACTTATTTACTATCAATAGTGCCTCAAAGTTGGTGGGACCCTAATTACTTCCTAATTATCCAGGCCTCTATTTCTTTATAAAGATGGACTTGAAAACAGCAATTCAATAGCTCAGACATTTTACAACTAACATTGATTTCTTCTCCCTCCTCATTTATTGATGGACCATTGTCTCTGTCCAGTATTTCTTCTTTCCTGATAAAGTTGTAAATGACTCTGCTTATTCGTTTTAATTCCTTCAGTTAGCATTAGCTCAGTCGGGCACTTTCTTATACGTGCCTTTCCTGGCTGTACTCACTCTATTGAGATTCTCTTGTTTGAATCCTTCCCTGTGATCCACTTCCAGTAAATGTTCCTTGCACCTTTAAACTTTTCTGCTTCATGTCCTATAAATTGTGTGCCCCCTTCCACAGAATCATCGTCCTTACCTCGTGCCCGCATACACTCTATTGCTTTTAAAGTTATCCCTTTTCTTCTTTTTTTGTAGCTCTCATATCCCTAAAAGTTGCCGATACTCAATCACTTACATATTTCCCCAGAAGAAAACAGATTCATCAATGACTAGCATACATATTTACCTCCAGTAGCCTGGGGAAAACAAAAACAATCAGAATAATTCTATAAATAGGAGCTTCATCGGTTTAATCTTTTCAAAATTTCCACAAACGCAGCCATTCTGCCCAAGGTAAGATTCTCCTCGGTGATTTGCTCTGTCCACAGCACAAGACCCTTATCTATCTCCGTTCTCATTCCAGCCTGTGCTGCCAACTGGGAGTAATCTCTGCAGAATGAAACAGAAAGGGAGATAACATTTCCACTTAAATGGCAGTGAACGGTTCTTTACTAACATCTACACGTTTGGCGGTAACTTTCTGGTGTGCTGCTTTCCTCTCTGAAAGGGACCTTCATCCTGCTTCTAAGTATCCTAAAATGTGAAAGACAAAAACAAAAAACGAAAATTTTAAACTTAACCCACGGCATGAAACACGACAAAGTACAGTATCGTGTTCATTTCCTATGGTTGCTATAACAAATTACCATAAGCTTGGGACGTAAAACAACACAAGTTTATTATCATAGAGTTCCGGAGATCAGAAGTCTGAAGTGAGTCTCACTGGGCTAAAAATCAAGATGGTGGCAGGGTTGTATTCTTTCTGGAGGAGAATCCATTTTCTTACATTTTTCCAGCTTCTAGAGGTTGCCCACAGTTTTGGCTTCTGGCTCCCTTGCGTCTCTGAGCAAGCACCAGATGGATGCATCCTTCTCATGCTGCATCACTCTGATACTGACTCCTGTTCCCGTCTTTCACCTATAAGAATCCTTGGGCCCACCTGCAAAAGACCAGGACAATCTCCGCATCTCAAAATCTGCTGATTAGCAACCTTCATTCCTCCTTGCCATGTAACATAATATATGCACACGTTCTGGGGATTCAAACGTGGACATCTTGGGGGTGGAGAAGGGGCATTATTCTCCCTATTATAACACTGAGTAAATTTGAGTATGTTATTTTAAAAAAAAAAAAGAACTTGCATTTTCAAAGAAATTTATCCCCTTCTCAACAGACCCTGGGGGAGACCTCATGCTTATTCTAATCCTGCTACAAATGATAGAGGGATTGGGGAGTGGGGTGCTGTCTTCAGGCTCAATAGAACATTCTTACAATAGCCACAATTTTAGCAAACTTTTACACATTTCTGAATTTGTGAACACAACTAACGGTCATTTGAAAGCAAATGTACTGATTCTGATACATAATCAAGGAAGTAACACTTTGAGTCAAAAACAGATGAAAGCCATGAAATGATGAGATTGATGTTTCCAGTAGACACACTTTTCTTATAAATAATAACAATAGTATCATAATAATAAGATAAATAACTAATTGAGCATTCACTAGGTGCCCAATAATGTTCTGGGAGCTTCACATTAATTATCTGAACAGCCCTGTGAGGTAGGTACTATTATTAAACCCATTTTATAGGTGAGCTTAATGTCTTCAAGGTTACTGGGCTAGGAAGTAGAAGAGCTAGGATTCTAACTCAATAAATTTGCTCTTCACCCTGTCACCAGCCACATACCCTCATAATTCTATTTACTTTACAATTAACTCCCCACCCATATCCCCCATTTACTTCAGGAGCAAAACAGCCTGCTAAACGGCAGAAAAATTATTTAAATACAATACTAAAAATAATTAAAAGCTAAAAAGTCAGATGACATATTTATTTGGTTTGTGCTTTGTGACATTTAATTTAAAATAGCATCGTAACCACAAAATTAGACAGAAATGAGACAAAGACCAAGAGATGACTCCAAACAGATTCCTAAAAGCGTTCATCTAAAAAAATCTAGTGCCTCAGATTTTCTTCCCAGCATTTCTGGGAGTATACATTAAGTACTTAAAAATTTAAAATGTTAGTCTGCCTTAGAGAGATCATCCCTAGCTGTCATCTTTATTGACAAGTAGGGGGAGGGCGGCTTTCAGTCCTGGAGGTAAGTCAGAAAGACATAGGCACCCACAATATGACGTCTCAGTATCCGTGAAAAGGCTGAGAGAAGCCAAATCAGCCTGGCAGGCAAATTAACTCCTCTGTGGCTCCCACCTAAGCAGGAGCATCATCGAGAAGGCAGCTTACGCCTAGAGGGTAGGGGCTTTGAGGGGCACATAATACTAAAAGAAACATATATAGTCACCTCTTATCCCTACTGAGCTAAGTATGTAAAGTCAACTTTATCCCCATAAAAATTCAGCCAGTCACCCTATCCATTAAGGTCACAATAGGGAAATTCCAAACCCATAGCAAGTGACCTGTGGGAAGTCTATGTCTTCCCTGGGATTTCTGCAAATTCTCAGAATTCTATTGTCATAAACACCTCAAGCATTCAGCTCCCACCTCTGCTCAGCTATTTCAGTTTAAAGATCATTGTGCCTTCCCTGGCCAGTTATTTTTCATACTACGTCAACCTAGGCATAGGTTGATACCTCCATCCCTTTCTATCATTTACACACACACACACACACACACACACACACACAGAAAAACACTCATGGCAGCATGGCGCCCGTGTCTGAATGTCTGGGAATACTGAAAAAGAATACATCACACAAAAACTCACATTTGATATAAAAATTTCCATTCATAACAGTTCTTGGCTATTCTCTATGTCTCCTCTACCTTTCTCACATCTTGCCTCTTACACCAACCCAGTCAGAAGAAAAATATGTATGTATTTTGTGTATGTGTATACATGTGCATATATATATGCACACACACACACATTCCTCCCACCTCCCTCTGCAGAATAACTTACCTCCCTCCAGTTCCTCAATATCTGGATTCCCTTGGAGTAACCAAAGTCCAGAATTCTGATACTACCATTGTAGAAGCCCTGGTTAAGTTCTTGGACAAAGAGCAACTTGTCCTCCATTTCCAATATGGATGTTATGGGGCAGGGTGGGAAGTTCTATTTACATAATAGGTAAGCAGACAAAATAATAAACAAAGATGTTATCAGCTACACTATTTTAGTTCCTGCCCTGTGTATTATCTGCCCTGTGTGTTACCAAGCTGTGCCATATCCTAACCGCCTCTTGGAATTGCTCTCTTGCTTTCCAATTCCATAGTACTTCCCAGAACCAACTGTGCAGTACCTGGACTATCAACACTCTCCACAGACTCCATTGTCTCCCCATCCAACCCAGACACTGCTGCTGGAATCACCTTCACAAATGCTTGCTTTGTAATCTCATTGCTTGGTTTAAGAACACAAAAGTTCCCTTTTTCCAAATAGACTATTTTTAAATGTAAGCTAACCTTCATCTGACCATTTATCTAATCAACCCCATTCTTTTTCACTTCTCTCTACAAATCCACTTTGTGGCCAAGCAAATCTGTTTTCAAACCCCAGTCAGGAGGATTTACTTAGACTCAAGGATGTTTGTTATTACTTGCATGTCAATTTCAGTTCTAAACTATTCCTTTCCCTTCCTCATCCACACATATTCATTGGCACTTCAAAAATGAGGTCAATTTCCCATCCTATAGCATGTCCCTGTTGATACCATCCCACTGCTCAGCCCTCAGTCCCTTTATCAGTAAAGGACTCTGTCATTCTATTTATCTAAACAAAATAGCTGTCTTTAGTTGAGCATGTACTGTGTGCTATGCACTTTGCATGAGGATTAGTTCATTTAATCCTCCCCACCAAAAAATATTAAATGTGTGTATTCTTTTTTTTTAAAGATTTTATTTTTATTTATGCATGAGAGAGAGAGAGAGAGAGAGAGAGGCAGAGGGAGAAGCAGGCGCCCAAGGAGCAGGGAACCCGATGCGGGACTCGATCCCAGGACTCTGGGATCATGATCTGAGCTGAAGGCAGATGCTTAACCATCTGAGCCACCCAGGCGCCCTAAATGTGTGTATTCTTATCCCAGTTAACAGATCAGGAAACTGATGCATATCTAGAACATGGCAGAACAAGGTTTTGAACCTAGACTGAGTCCATCACCCGTGACTTAAGCACAATACTTATAAAAGTCTAAGCCAATTATGTTATTCAACAACATGGAGTCATTTATGTTTGTATAATCTTTTAATTCATCTATACCATGAACTACTGAAAGGAATGGGATGATTCCTTCTACCCTATTTATTTCTATTTCTTGTCTCTCTCTGTCTCTGTTGTTCTCTCTCTTGTGGGTATTTGACTTAAAAATAGGGCCATAGAAGACAATCAAAGTGCAATGATGTAATGGTATTTATTATTCCCATAGTTAAAATTTGGGTATTGCTCTAGCCAATCTATCAATACCAGCTGTCCTCTAGTTCTGATTTGAAGAATTATCACTTAAGAGTAATAGATTTATATCTAAAATTGTTACAAGTTGTGCTCTAGAAGCCCTTACCAGGCAGAATTGTTAGAAATTCTGCAAAATCAAATTCTTTCCAGACAGCCTGGGAATATCATCTGCTCTTTTCCCTTATTTTCAATGAATTAAAAATAAGAAATGTAGCACTTCTATAGAATCAAATTTCTTCAGAAAAAAAAAAAAACTGGAGAAAAGTAGTTCTAAACTAAAACGTAAAAATCAGTATTTGTTTGCAAAAGTCAAAGGAGGAACGAATCTGTCTTTCCTCTCCAGACAAAAATAAAAGCACATAACAGCCTTCTTGATAATATGCCTGAGTAAATATTGCCAGAATTTATTCTATAAAGAGTCAGCTACTCCATTTCTTAAAGCCATTAGTGTTAGTAAGCCTTTACATGTTGAATAGCCTTAAGGAATAAAATTAATCAAAGAAAACAAAATCATATTTCTTCCTCAAAATTTTAATAGGAGAAAATGTGTAAAAGGGATAGAATAATCAAGGATTTATTTTATAATCACCCCTCAAAAAACCCACTCCCACTAAAGCAAATCTTAAAACCCTCTGTAAAAAAAAATGGATATTTGATAGCTGTGGACTTTTATTCTACCCATTCTTATATTTACATAATGATACCTACATTCAATTTCCAACTACCAACTACTAGAGTTAGGTTGGAGGATTTACATTGGTTAATTTGTAACCCCTGCCTTACAACTAGTCTATTCAAAAAACACAAAATAATTTTTATGTTGTTCTTTGTTAAAGGGTATAAAGAAATAAGTCCACTGGCAGGAAAAACAGTTATGTAATACATTCTAGGGTATCCTGCAAAAATTTTTAAAATACGTGTTACTTTGACTTATCTATTTGTCAGCTCTCCTCCATAAGCAAAAAACTTGGAATAGGTACTTGGGGTTGCATTTCTTTTCTTTTCTTTTTTTTTTTTTTTTCAAAAACTGGGTATAATAAAATGAACTAAAAATACTTTCATAGAATTGTGTTTATTTTAGATTAATTTGTAGAATCTGGCTTATTCACTTAAAACTGTAAAAACATTTTTACTGTCAGACCATCTTGACTCATTTAATGACAAAAGTTAAAGACTTCATAACAGTTTCGTGCGCCTAGATGTTTTTGCATACTTCGTTATGAAAACAGAGTTTAAAGATAAACACCAACCTTCGATAAAGTTGGTAAAAATCACTTCAGTGGATAGAACAATCAATGGGACGTATCAGAAAAAAGAATACTTTCAATTCTCAAAATACTCAACCTTAAAAATACTTAATACTATGTAAATGTAATAAAGATTATCCAATACATTTCATAGTGATTTGAGCAGGGGACGATCAGCAGGCAAGAGGGAATGAGGGAGCGTATTGATCCAAATAGGCATTGGTCATTTAAAGGAGGAGGAGAAGGAAGGCAATTAATGTTTCTTGAGCACATCCAATTTGTTAGATATCATTCCAAGTAACTTGACATGAATGACTGTGTCTAAGCCTATCCTTATCCCCATTACACAGATGAGGAAATGAAACAGTAGCTAGCTCATGCTTGCGTTTTCTTTTGAGCAAATAGTTTGAGAGTAAAGAGAAGGAAGAAAAGGGGCAGCCAAGTGGGTTAAGTGGCAAATACTTCCCTTCTAGGGGAAAAAGAAAATGTGTTCACTGTACATGTTATCTACTTGGGTTTGATACTTGTTTTCTAACCGAGGACTCAAACTGAGATCAGTGGGAGAATCTTCCCTTTCTAAGAGTATGGGAATTTCTAAACAATACCAGGCAATGCAGAATTCTGCCCAACTGAGACTCTGCAAAGTAAATAAAATAAATAAACAAATAATAATAACAATAAAAAATAAATCACAAAAAGAGAACTTTTCTTAAAAGACAAATTAGAAAAATCCCCCACTCCAGGTAGATCAGGTAGAGAATTCTACATTCCTCTGGACTAAAGTCACCCAGGGCTTTGACCTCAGCACCAGTATAGCCTCCACTGGCTGAGAGCTCTTGTGCAGTGCACAATCTACACCATCACATGCTGAGTCCTGGGACCAGGTGGGTAGATCGGTTTTGTTAAAAGCCTTCATGCTCTAACAAATTTGGGAGCCTCATTTACTGTCCTCCCATTACAGCCTTGAACCCAAGACCCAGCAACACCTTTCTGGTCATGGCACATCCTACTCCCTTGCCGAGAACACCTTCTACACCCTTCCTTGTCTACCTGGGGGACCACTACTCACTAACTTAAATGTCACTTCTTCTGGGAAGCCCTCTCCAAAGGAAAAGTTAGGAAAGAGAACACAGACCACGTGGAGACTGATATTGCCTGAAGGAAATATTTAGTAGCCAAGAATAGCCAAATCTTGATCTGAGAACCAGACTAAAAAAAAGGAAATGTCTTGGGTTTAATCCCTTCTTTCCTCAATGTGCTAAAATATACATAGTGAGTAATACAGTACTCATGTGATTCCAATATTTACTCATTCTATGTATGTTTCTGGAATCCCTATGTCCAAATGGGAAAGGTTGGGCTTTGGAATCAGAGACACCTATGTGTTGTCCCTTGATCAATTTCTTGAAGCCTCGGTTTCCTCAGATATAAAATGGGCATAATAATATGTACTCTAGCAAAGTGTCGTACTAGATGCTTTCTAAAAGTTAGTCCCTCCCATTCCCTTAGACAAAATTAAAACTATGCTTACTTTCCCCAAATCCTGCTAATATGTAAACTAGGGCCATAACCATGTCTTGTTTACATAGATTCTCTTTGTGTAGTCTCACCACCATCCCCACACCATCACAATATCTTACACATAAATATTTGTTCAATAAATATTTGATAAAGCATACAAGGCTGAATATGGTCCCTGCCCTTAAGAACTTCAACAATTTATAGGAGAGATACCGAAGTTTTCTGTAATAACTACAGTATGTAACAAAGCCAACACTGGGATATTAAGTACAAGGAAAGTTGTTCCTTTCCTCATCTCTGATACTCATGTATTCATAACAAATATTTAAAGAGTATACGCCTTTAAGAAAAGAGTGTGTGTGGTAAGCAAGTCACTGTACATAGTAGGAGCTATAGGGGGGAGGAGAGCAAAACTGAAGGGCAGTCTCTGCCTTAAAGTCTAAATGAGGACAAGAGACACATGTCTAAGTAATTAGAAGGCAATATGGACTCTGATGATTACCAAAGTGACATTCCAGAGGAATTCTGTAGAGAAGAGAGCAGTGTAAAATGGCGAGCCTATGATTTTCCTTGTGCTCACATATAACTTTATGGCAAGGAGAGAGAAAACAGTAAATACAAGGACAAACTAAGGACAAAAGCTAAGGAAGGATGGGCCAAACATAGTGGCCTTATTATTTTGATGGTCAATACATACTGTATTGCAGAACAAAAAGCAGTGGAAGCTAAACACCAAAATGCTAACAGGTGTGAATTCATTGTGATTAGATTGTAATTTTTTTCTAGGCATGTGTATCTTTTTTCTTTTCTACATTTATTTTTTCACCATAAATTAATTGGGCTTTTTTGGTTTTTTTATTTTATTATGTTATGTTAATCACCATACATTACATCATTAGTTTTTGATGTAGTGTTCCATGATTCATTGTTTATGTATCAAACTGAACACCCAAAGAACAAATGATCCAATCAAGAAATAGGCAGAAGACATGAACAGACATTTTTCCAAAGAAGACATCCGAATGGCCAACAGACACATGAAAAAGTGCTCAGCATCGCTCGGCATCAGGGAAATCCAAATCAAAGCCTCAATGAGATACCACCTCACACCAGTCAGAATGGCTAAAATTATAACAAGTCAGGAAACGACAGATGTTGGTGGGGATGTGGAGAAAGGGGAACTCTCTTACACTGTTGGTGGGAATGCAAGCTGGTGCAGCCACTTCGGAAAACAGTATGGAGGTTCCTCAAAAAGTTGACAATAGAGCTACCATATGATCCAGCAATTACACTACTGGGTATTTACCCCAAAGATACAAATGTAGGGATCCGAAAGAGTATGTGCACCCCGATGTTTATAGCAGCAATGTCCACAATAGCCAAACTGTGGAAAGAGCCAAGATGTCCATTGACAGATGAATGGATAAAGAAGATGTGGTGTGTATATTATATACACACACACACACACACACACACACACACACACACACACACACACATATATATATATATATAATGGAATATTATGCAGCCATCAAAAGGAATGAAATCTTGCCATTTGCAATGACATGGATGGAACTGGAGGGTATTATACTGAGTGAAATAAGTCAATCAGAGAAAGACATGTATCATATGACCTCACTGATATGAGGAATTCCTAATCTCAGGAAACAAACTGAGGGTTGCTGGAGTGGTGGGGGATGGGAGGGATGGGGTGGCTGGGTGATAGACATTGGGGAGGGTGTGTGCTATGGTGAGCGCTGTGAATTGTGTAAAACTGTTGAATCACAGACCTGTACCTCTGAAACAAATAATACATTATATGTTTAAAAAAAAAAGAAGAAGAAGAAGATAGCAGGAGGGGAAGAATGAAGGGGGGGAAATCAGAGGGGGAGATGAACCATGAGAGACTATGAACTCTGAGAAACAAACTGAGGGTTCTAGAGGGGAGGGGGGTGGGAGGACGGGTTAGCCTGGTGACTGGGTGTCATACACAAACATAAATTAGTCATTGAGTCTATAACTTAGAAGATAAAAACCATTAGTCTTTCTTAATGTCCTTTCTGCTGACATGCTACCAAATAATCATATAAATGAATAAAGCACTTTTCATGTGCTTACCCTGTGCTTTTAAACATAAGAATTTCTGTGATTCATTGTTATCCATTTCCTTGTTTCTCTTGGAATCATGTAAAATAGTGTATTTTTCAAATTTGGTTGATATGTTCAGTATATGCCATTTATAAAAACAAAACAAAAAAAGAGACCTGTTGTCTTTCTGAGCTAGTTTATTAAATTATCCAGCCCAAAAGATTAAAACTAAGACGATCATCTCAATTGCTTTTAAGTGTGACAGTATATGTTACCTAAGGATGTGAAGGGATTGGAATTCCCATGCCAGCATGAAATGGATTATAAAATTGAAAATTAATATGGTTTATGGCCTAGGAATTCTATGTATTACACCCAAGGAGATGCACACAACAAGTTTATTGCAGCATTATTTATAAAGGCAAAAACTGTAAATAATCTAAACATCCATATAATGGGATTGGATAAATAACATATAGTATTTGATGATTGTATAGTATAGAAAACTGTAGTATTTGGCTGAGTCCACCCATGATGGAACACTACACAACTGTTAAGAAGAATGGATGAGGTCTACATAATGTCTACATGAATACATCTCAAAACATAATGTTAAATGCAAAAAAGCAAATTGCAGAAAGATAGAGTGTTCCTTTTATGTAAATTTAGAAGGTATACAAGCAATACCTATGGAGTTGTGATGCCCAATATGGGCATGTGGCTACTGAGCATTTAAAATGCAGCTAGTGTGATAAAGAAACTAAATTGTTTTATTTTATTTTTTTAATTAATTTAATTTTAAAACCAAAATGATGTAAAATGCTTTTTCCATTAAACACAGCCTTCATGTTTGATGGTATTACGTTTCACTCTGTTGTCATGTAACATACTGTACTGTGGTGCATGTGTACATTTTGCTCTTTAAATGTGACTACTAGAGAATTTTCAATTATACATGTGAAATGCATTATATTTCTAGTAGACAGTATTGCTATAGATTCTTCTTAAAGAAGCATAAGCTTATTTAAAGCTGTTTCAAACTAGACTGAAAGGATCCATACTAAACAGGGACGGAGGAAGGGGGATAGATGTGGAACTTGGAATGAAGGAAATTCTACTTTCTATGGTACCGTTTCCTTTATTCAAAACCAATAAAGCAAAAGGAATGTATGAAGCAAATATGGCAAAATCTAAGGAATGAGTATAAAGGGGTTTATCTACCTTTGTGCGTATTTGATATTTTTTATAATATTTTTTTATTTTTTTTTTTACGATTTTATTCATTTATTTGACAGAGAGAACAAGCAGGGGGAGTGGCAGGAAGAGGAAGAGAGAGAAGCAGACTCCCCAAGGAGCAGGGAGCCCAAAGTAGGGCTCAATCCCAGGACCCTGGGATCATGACCTGAGCCGAAGGCAGATGCTTAACCAACTGAGCCACCCAGGCACCCCTATAATAAAATACATTTAATGATGAAGCAAATATGCTACAATTGTCAATTTTAGGTCGTGTGTACAAGCAAATTTATCATATTATTCTTGGTACTTTCTGAGAGTTTTGTTGGTTTACTGTCTTTTTTTAGTTCTTAGGGATTTTTTTCCTTAAGATTTTTCAAAAATAAAAAGGGAGTGAATAAGAATTCTTTCTTAAGATACCCTTTCCTTTTGTCTTAGTCTGACTACCTCCCACTTGTCCCTCCAGATTCTGTTCAGGGCTCACCTTGTAGAAGAAGCATTTCCAGGATAGATGAGGCATCCCTCATCGAGGCTCTCATAATATCCAGGGTACTTGCCACGTTATATTGAATGTATTTATTTATTTTTCTCTGATGGCTGATAATGTCTGATTCACTTTTGTATCCACAGAGCCTTGCTCCCTATCAGGTACATAACGATGCTTGTCCAGTTGGTTAAGTTAATCCAATGCTTCGGTTCAGTGGACACTATATCAAGGTGGATGAAATGTCCCAGCTTGTTTAATTTTTCCCTTTAAGCCCCATATCCCACTCCCATTCCCCTCCTTCATAAGCAACCACTTTAATGCATCTAAAGTGCATCTTCTTCTCTGTATGTTCTTGTAAAATGTATTCCTGTTCTGTGGGCAGAATGTTTAATGCCTGTAACTGATATTGTTACCAATATTGCTTTCTTTCATTCTGAACTTACTTTTTTCACTAAGCACTATCTTTTTAAGCTGCATCCACTTTGCTATGTGCACATTTAAACTGTCATTTTTAAATGATGTATAATACTTTATGGTGTGCATTCACTACATGTAGCTTCTCCACTTTGCAGGACACTAGGCTACTTCCAACTCCCCACCACAGAAATAATAATGCAGTATTCCCTTACTATTCTATGAGAACTTCTTTGTGTTAGATATGCAGGAATCGACTTACAGGACCACAGAGTATGCACATACTTAATCTGACTAAATGCTTTCAGACCTTTCACTATTTCTTTATTTTCATTTCCCTGATTTCAAATGAATTTGAGTATCACCTGTATGTAATATTTGTAATCCTTTTGAGTTTCCTCTTCTATAAAATGTTCACTCATACCTTTTGCCCATTTTTTTATTGAACTTGGTCTTTGAGCTGTCTCTTCTGTTCCATTCTTTTATGTTTATCTGTCTACTCATATCAATACCATACTTTATTTATTATTATGACTTTGTAGTATGTTTTAACATCTGACTGGAAAAATCTCCTCCATACCTTTTTTAAGGTTAACTTCTATAGTCATAGACATTTATGCTTCCATATACATTTTTCTTCTTTATTTACTAAAATGTCATCATAAATAGGGTTTAGACTTTACCAAAACCCTTTTCTACTTAAAGAAAATTGTGAGGGGCACCTGGCTGGCTCAGTTGGAAGAGCATTCGACTCATGATCTCAGGGTTGTGAGTTCAAGCCCCACAATGGGTGTAGAGATTACTAAAAAAAAGAAAAAGAAAGAAAATCGTGAGATGTCAATTCTCCCTAAATCATTACAGAATACAATGCAATCGCAATCAAAATACCAGGAAGGCTTTTTTTTTTTTTAGAAATTGACAAGCTGATTCTAAATTTTATGTGAAAATACAAAGGACCTAAAATAACTAAGTGATCTTGAAGAAGCTGGAGGGCTTATACTATCATGCATCATGACTTATTGTAAAGCTACAACAATTAAGAAAGTGAAAGACTGGTGCAAAGATGAATGTATTGGCCAAAATAGAACAGGGTCCAGAAACAAACCCACATGTATACAGTTACCTGACTTACAAAAAGAGGCACCATTGAATTTCAGTGGGAAGAGAATAGTCTTCAGTAAATGGTGCTGGGTCAGTTGGATATCCACTTGGAAAAAGTAAACCCTAACCTCTACCTCACACATGCAAAAATATTAAGATGGATCATAGAGCCTAAATGTGAGAGATAAAACAATAAAACTTCTAAAAGATAACAGAAGAGAATATCTTCATTACTCTGGAGTAGGAGACGATTTCTCCAACACCCACAAGCACTAATCATAAAAGAAAAGATTGATAAATTGGACTTCATTATAATTAAGAACTCCTGTTCATCAAAAGACACCATTAAGAGAGTAAAAGGGCAAATCATAGACTGGGAAATTATATTCCCAATCCATATATCCAATAAAGGATATGTACCCCCGACAAAATACCCCTACAAATCAATAAGAAAAAGATAAACAACTCAATTTTTTAAATTTGCAAAGGTTTAAACAAGCACTTCATAAAAGAGAATATCCAAACAGCTAATGAGCATATTGGAGAAGTTCAACTTTATTAACCATCATTAATCATTAGGGAAATGTAGGTTAAAGTTGAAATGAGACACCATTACTCCACCATAATTACTAAAACTAAAAGGATTGAAAATTCCAAGATACTCTGAGGGGAGGATGCAGGGCAACTGTATAAATTCTCATACAATAGAGGGAGTGTAAATTGTTGAACTACTTTAGAAAATTGTATACACTATGACCCAGCAGTTCCATTCATGGGTTCACACCCCAAAGAAATGAATACTTATAAAACATATTTACAAGAATATTCATGGAGGGGCGCCTGGGTGGCTCATTCAGTTAAGCATCTGCCTTCAGCACAGATCATGATTCCGGAGTCCCAGGATCAAGCCCCACATCAGGCTCCCCTCTCTGCTTCTCCCTCTGACCCCCCCCATGCTCTTTCTCTCTCTCTCTTGCTCTCGCTCAAATAAATAAAATCTTTTAAAAAAAGAATATTCATGGATGCTTTGCCCATAAGAGCTCAAAACTTAAAATAACCCAAATACGCACCAAAGTAGAATGAATAAATAGTGGTATCACGGTACAATAGAATAATACACAGCAATGAAAAATTTACTGCATATACAACATGAATGAATCTCCTAGACATAATGTGAAGCAAAATAGGCCAGAAACACAAAAAAATATCATATGGTTCCATTTATATTAACTGGGAGATGGCACGAGGGAACTGCTGGGTTCTAGAACTGTTTCATATCCTGATCTGAGGTTACGTTGGTGTGCATGGATATAAAAAGTCATTGAGCTGTGCGCTTAAGATTATGTACTTCTCTATAAGTTATGCTTCAATAAGAAAGTAAAAAAATAAAGTCATTATTTAGGATTTTGCATCTATATTCATAGGTGGAAGGGGCTATAATTTTCTTTTCTTGTGTTGTCTTGCCTGGTTTGAACATCAAAATTATACAAGCCTCAGAAAATAAGCTTGATGGCTTTCACCCTTTAGATGGTTTTTGTACAATGGAAGAACCTCTCACAGTCATTGTAAGGAGCAATTAAATAATATATGAGTACATCTTGAAGAACACGAGGTTCTGAAACATATAAGGAATCATTCTCTTATCATTACCATTGCATTTCAGTTTTTCTCTTATATATGTCAATAGGCCATCTGAACTGTTCACTCCACATCGGAAATCATTTCTATGCAGTTTCAACAAGGATACCCCTTAAGATTCTAAATTAGTTTCACTTGGAAAAAGAGCAAGAGAAGGGTTTATGGATGTGAATACCAAGTACAGATAATAGAAGTTAACAGAGAGACATGAATCAAGTTCTGAATGTGGTTTGGATAAAAATACATGAGAACTCACTTGTACTTTTTACTCTTAGCCTAAAAAGGAATATCAAATAAGTTATGATCCATTTCAATTTTCTTTAATTGTGGCACATTTGCTGCTCTCCAAATTGTCTTTAATATGGAAAATGAAATCATTTCAAAACACTGAAGAGATTATATAGATGCCTTGCTTTAATAATTCTTGTGTACTTTTCTAAGTCCTAAAAAAAACAAAATGTGATGTTTAAATATAATTATAATGAGTGAACAAATCACCACATTTTTCTATATTTTAGCTACTCTCAGTCTTGAGACTTGAGTGGCAAACTTCCAGAGAAAGTGTTAGAAGAATTGGCAAGGAGAGCTAGGGTAGTGTCAGGGGTTTTCACATTACACTTAATCCACAAGAAAACCCCAGGGAGGAAAATATTATCCCCACTTAACTTATACAGAAACTGAGATCAGAGGTTAAGTGACACGTGGACAATCATATGACCAGGAGACTCTCACACCAGGACTTGAATCAAGGTCTCTCCTTCTCCAAGGCCCACCCTCTTTCCACTATACCAACCAGGGTGGGCAGAGGTTCCCACCCCATTCGAAAATGAATTGGTAAACACAAAAAAGTGACTCAGAGCAATCACAGAAATACATTAGCTGCAACAGGCACATTTGAATGACATCTGAACATCTTGTGGTTTTGAAAAATTATCCCTTTTCCCAGGACGAGGAAAGTCTAAGCCCATTACATGTCATACATCTTCAGAAGACATAAACATTTTCCCATTTCTTTATTTCTCTGACTTGTCAGACATAATGAAAACAGAACAGCTTACCAGTAAGCATTGGTTTCTCTCTTTTCAGTAGACTCTATTAAAGTTTAATTAAGTGACAATCATAAGACTATTAAAAATTAAAGAATGATAAAAGTTAAATGTTTTCAATACATTCAGAAAAAACACAGATAAATGTAAATCAGAGAGATAGGCAGGGAAAGGGACTGTTGTTTAACTGAAACTTCCAACCAACAATAAATCACCAAGTATGCCATTTTCAGAGACTTCCTAATGAGATAGTTGCATCAGGTCACTTCTGATGCATTCACACCAACAATGCATGGGACTGGTTGGCCCAGGGCAGTAGGAACTCCTGGCTGGAGACCTACAGAAATGCAGTCATGGTCTGGCCCTAGGCAAATCACAGAGGGGGAGCTGAAGAGGGTGACATGGGAACTCAGCCCCGGGAACTCCTAGCCTGATCAGCACACAAATCATTTAGCAATCATTATCATAATTACTGCTAAATTATTGTTGTGCTGAGGGACAGGGAGAAGGCCTATTTTTGCACTCTGATTTCACTGAAGCTTCTAAGATGACTATTTAAATTTCCAGAAGAACTAAGTTCCTTTCCCACAATTGTCTCGGAGAAGCCAAGCCTTCCCTTGTGACTTTTAATTCTAGTTTCTCTAATCTTAATTTTTCAGTGGCCTTGGGCAAGGCATTGGAGCGTTGGATGCCTTAACTCCTCTAGTCACTAGATAGCAAAAACGGCATCTCTGCTCTCCTTAGGCCGTGAGACTGATAGCTCAAAGACTGTTAAGCACTTTGAAAAGGAAATAGCTGTGGGAAAAAAAATTATCATCTTTAGGGTAAGGTGCAATGTAAACAGCATCTTCAAGTCTTTTAACTGCCTCTTTCAATTTATTATGAACCTCTCTCAGCTCTTCAAAGTTACTCAACTCCTTCCCACCTCAGTGCCTGCCCCACGCTTAGATCCTTATGCATGAAAAATGATTCCCTCATCTTGTCCCTGATCCACCACTCCTGATTAACTCCTATTTATCCCGATGTCTCAACTTAAGTGTCTCTTCCTCAAAAAAACTTCATAAAGGCAGGACAATATCTGTCTTGGTCACCACTATATGGCCAGTGTCTAGCACAGCACCTGACACACCCACAATCACACTCAATCAACATTTTTTTCTTTACTTAATTTAATGAATGGATGTGGGATCTTGGGCAATTCATCTAACCACCCTGGGCCTACGTCTGTCTTCTCATTAGCAAAATAAACAACTAAAATAAATCATCTCCAATGTCCCTTCAGTACTAACAGTCTGCAATTTTGATTTGGGGATCAGCATCTTCTCATTGATTTTAAACCCTTTTTTCATTTTATTCTGCCTGATGGAATCTACTTAACTACCAAGATCATTGTGATGGTTAATTTTATATATCAACTTGGCTAGACCATGACGTGCCCAGATATTTGGTCAAACATCAGTCTGGGTGTTTCTGTTCAACATGGTTTGGATGAAATTAACATTTAAATTGGTGGACTTTGAGTACGGCAAATTGTCCTCCATAATGTAGGTGGGCCTCATTCAGCTAAAGGCCTGAATAGAACAAAAAGACTCTCCAAACCCAAGCAAGAGAATTCTCTAGGAGACTGTCTTTGGACTTTGTCTACAAAATCAGCTCTTCCTGGTTCTACACTGGACTGCCTTCAGATTCAAACTGGAACATTCAATCTCCTGGGTCTCCAGCCTGCCAGCACACCCCACAGATTCTGAACTTGACAGCCTCCATAATTGTATGAGCCAACTCCTTTTAATAAGTATCTATCTATCTATCTATCTATCTATCTATCTATCTATCTATCCACACATTCAATTGGTTCTGTTTCTCTGAAGAACCCTAATATAATCACAGTAGCCTTTCCTAACCCTAGAGAGCTATATAGTACTACTCTAAACCCAAGAGACTAGACTCCAGATTTGAAGCCCTGAAGAAAATTGGTGCTGGGTACCTGTCAGAGTCAGCAGGAACTTTACTAGGAACCAGGTGTCAGCCTATCCATCTCTCTTCTGTCCACTAGTCTCCCAGGCTGGCACTGACCCAATGTAGAAGTGATGTGAGCAGCTCCAGTTCAGGCCAATGGGTAGAATTCAGCTTTCTGCCTTTGTGCCTCACTACACTCTGAGATTATCTTGGTTCTAAAAAAGTACCCAGACTGAGCTCCAGTCTGGGCCTTCTTGTCCTTCACAGTCTCCTTCCCAGCACCAAAAAACAGCACCCTGAGTCAAAGACCAGAACAGTCATCCCTGTTACCTGTTGACAAACTTCTCTGATGCCAAAACCCTCCAAGATCCTGGAGTGTAGCTTCCCACTGCTGTGATTTCCTGGTTGCTATATTCTTTCTATGTGCAGATCTCCGTGGATGCCAGTTGAGTTGCTGGACTTCAACTTGCTTCCGTTACCTTCTAAACCACGATTTACCTGGCTCTAGTTGTAGAGAGGGAATAGTATAGATTATGGAGTTAATTCAGACCCAAGTTCAAGTCCCCGTTCCATTTTCTTACTATGGGAACTTTGGCAAGTTTCCTAATCTCTCCAAGCTTATTCCTCCACCTATGAAATAGGAATAACACCACATCAAAAGAATATTTGTAAAGATTACATAAAATGAACATGTGAATATACACAGAACTACAGCTAATAATTAGCATTCAATACATAGCTTTCCTTCCTTTCCCCCATTTTCTGTCTCCATACAATGGGGTACTATGAAACAATAAAAAAAGACTAATTAAGATCTATATAAATTGCCATGGATAGGATCTCAAACATACATGGTTAAGTGAAAAACACAAAGTACAGAGCAGTGTTCACAGAGGATTGCTATTTTTACAATAAAAAAGTTGTAAATATCTATATAGATAGCTATTTCCATATATTTCCAAAAAGAAACAATAGCAGAATAAACCAAAAACTAGTATAATTATTATAATGGTTATTTCTATGGGAACCAAAGGAATGGGGTAGAGATAAGCATGAAAGCAAAAGGTATGTCTATGAAAGAAACTTGTCTGATAACTTTTACTTTGGAATATGCAATTATTTTATAATGAAAAAATAATCAAAATGGGAAAAACAAAATCTCTAAAACTGGAAACAAACTGAAAAATAATGAAGCTAATTTTTTAACTGTGATAAAACATGACATAAAAATTACCATTTTTACCATTTTTAAGTGTACAGTTCAGTGGCATTAATATATCCATATTGTTTTGCAACCATCATTATCCATCTGTAGAACTTTCTCATCATCCAAACTGGAACTTTGTACTCATTAAACAATAACTCCCCATTCCAGCTCCCCCAGCCATTGGTAACCATTATTCTGCTTCCTGCCTAGCACAGTGAACTTAACTATTCTAGGTACCTCATATAAATGGAATTATACATACTTGTCCTTTTGTAGCTAACTTATATCACATAGCATAATGTCCTCAAGGTTCATCCATGTTGTAGCTTCTGTCAGAATTTCTTCCTTTTTAAAATTAAATAATATTCCATTGTTTGTGTATGGCACATTTTGTTTTTTCTCTATACATTCATCTATGGGATCTTGGGTTGTTTCTACCATTTGGCAATTAGGAATAATACTCTACAGACTGAGCCTGGGTGTCTCGGTCAGTTAAGCTTCTGCCTTCTGCTCAGCTCTTGATACCAGAGTCCTGGAGTTGAGTCCCACGTCAGGCTCCCTGCTCAATGGGGAGTCTGCTTCTCCCTCTCCCTCTGCTGCGTGCTCTCTCTCTGTCAAACAAATAAACAAAATCTTTTAAAATAAATAAATACTCTATGAACATGAATGTACAAATATCTGTTTAAGTCTCTGCTTTTAATTTTTTTAGGTATATAACTAGAAGTGGAATTGCTGGAATTAAAGTTAACTTTTAATCAAGCTGGTATCATAAGCACACAGAGATTAATTAGTTCAAGTAACCTGAAAACAAAAATCACTATGTTTTTACTGTATCTCCCTAAAAGGATATATCCTAAAACAAAAGAATAGCAAAAAAAAGTTTTAAAATAAGAAATTATATTAAATATAAACCAAATAAAGAAATAAAAAGTAAGTAATTATATCTATGTCATTGGGAATGCCAAAATTTTCATTACAAAGTAAATAAGCAGCAACATAAAATCAAAACAGCAATTTTATACCTTCCCAGGGACCAGATACTCAAAAATGCACCCAAGGACCCCCTTTTTACTGGATTCCAAGCTTCATGGAAGTTAACTGGCAAAATTAGGATGTATATTACAGCAAACCTTTCATATTGGGTCATAAGTACTGTATCCTCGTGAATTGTTTCTGTCTCCCTGGAGAGTGTTTCTTTGTAGAAAACAGATCTTCACAGCCCACACATAGTCAGTCTTCGAGGTCAGCACTGAAGAAATCCTGACGCAGAAGATGGCAGAGGAGTAGGAGACCTGGATTTCGTCTGGTCTCAGGAATTCAGCTGAATGAGGGATCAAATCATTCTGAACACCTACGAACTCAACAGGAGATCGAAGAGGAGAGTAGCAACAACTCTCTGAACAGAGAAGCGACCACTTACTGGAAGGTAGAACGTGCGAAGTGAATCCAAGGCGATATTCGGGAGGATAGACGGCGGGGGAGGGGGCCTCCGCCGGCCGCTTCTGGCAAGTGATGGAGCCGCGGAGCACAAAACTGGACCTTTTAGAAGTCGGCTCCGCGGAGGGACATCGCTCCAGTGGCTAAGCAGGGGTGGAATCCTCCCGGGACAGTGTGGTCTCAGGACCCTTGGGGTCACAGAAAGACCAGGGGTGACTGAGTGCGGCAGAGCTCCCAGGTATCAGAGCGGGGAAGCCGGCGGCAGAGACAGAGCTGAGGCGCGGGCTCTCAGCTCGGGGTGGCCATAAACTGTGATCTGCAGCCCAGTCGGGCCACTGCTCCTCCAGCAGGGACCCAACAAGCGGCAGAGCCCTGGAGACTCCCCTTCCTCCCCCGGGAGGAGCGGCGCGGGAGCACACGGCAGGGATCTGCTGGGTTTGGAGACTCCACACGGGTCGGGTGCCAGAGATAGAAACGCTAGGTCACAGGCCGGGTGAGCACGGAGTGCGGCCGGAGACCAGGGAGACGGGAGTGACTGCTTTTCTCGGGGGCGCACTGAGGAGCGGGGCCCCGAGTTCTCAGCTCCTCCGGGTGGAGATTGGGAGGTCACCATTTTCGCCCTGGTCCTCCAAAACTGTACCGAGAGCTTGCAGGGAACAAAAGCTCCTGAGAGCAAACCCGAGCAGCTTGCTTAGCCCGGACCAACAAGGGCGGGGCAATTCTGCCTCCGGCAAAGACATATGGAAGCCACGGCAAAAGGCCCCTCCCCCAGAAGATCAGCACGAACAGCCAGCAAGCCAAGACCAAGTTTACCGATCAAGGAGAAGGGGAGAACTCCAGCGCTAGGGGAATACTGCACATAGAATTCATGGCTTTTTTTTTTACCATGATTCATTAGTTCATCAAAGTTAATTTTTTTAATTTTTCTTTTTCCGTTTTTCAACCAATATCTTATCAATCCCTTTTTTAAAAAAACATTTTTTATTTTTCATTTTTCATTGTTAGAGTCATATTTTATCCCTTCATAGTAGTTACCCTTATTTTTGGCATATATATATATAAGTTGTTCTCTCTTTAAAATTTTCAGATACAGTTTCTTCTAAAAGATCAAAATATACCCTAAATCACTAGTGTATGGCTTTGTTCTAGTCTCCTGCCTGATCACATTCTCTCCCTTTTTTTTCTTCTCTTTTTTAAATCTTCTTTCTTTTTTCCAACAACTTCTTATCTTATCAATTCCTTTTATTAAACCTTTTATAATTTTCATCTTTACAGTCATCTTCCATCCCTTCATTGTATCAACCCTTATTTTGTACGTATATAAGTCTTTCTTCCTTCAAAATTTTAGGAGGCACTTTTTTCTAACAGACCAAAATACACCCAAAATCTAGTGTGTGGCACTGATCTATGCACTAGCTTGATCATATTTGATCATACTCTGTTTTTTTTGTACTGTTCTGTTTTTGTTTTTATCTTTTTCTTTTCCTTTTTTTTTCTCTCTTTCTTTTTTCTTTCTTTCCCTTTCTTTTCCCCTGGTTTCAGATCTTTTCTGATTTGTATACAGTATATTTGCTGGGGACGTTGTTAACCTGTTAGCATTTTGTTCTCTCATTCATCTGTTCTCCTCTGCACAAAATGACAAGACGAAAAAATCACCTCAGCAAAAAGAACAAGAAGTAGTACTGTCAGCCAGGGACCTACTCAATATGGACATTAGTATGATGTCGGGACTAGAGTTCAGAATCATGACTTTAAAGATACTAGCTGGGCTTGAAAAAAGCATGGAAGTTATTAGAGAAACCCTTTCTGGAGAAATAAAAGAACTAAAATCTAACCAAGTCAAAAACAAAAAGGCTATTAATGAGGTGCAATCAAAAATGGGGGCACTAACTGCTAGGATAAATGAGGCAGAAGAGAGAATCAGCGATATAGAAGACCAAATGATGGAAAATAAAGAGGCTGAGAAAAAGAGAGAGAAACAACTACAGGATCACGAGGGCAGAATTCGAAGATAAGTGATACGATAAGACAAAACAACATTAGAATAATTGGGATCCCAGAAGAAGAAGAAAGAGAGAGAGGGGCAGAAGGTATATTGGAGCAACTAATAGCAGAGAACTTCCCTAATGTGAGGAAGGAAACGGGCATCAAAATCCAGGAGGCACAGAGAACCCCTCTCAAAATCAATAATAATAGGTCAACACCCCAACATCTAACAGTAAAACTTATGAGTTTCAGAGACAAAGAGAAAATCCTGAAAGCAGCTCGGGAGAAAAGATATGTAACCTACAATGGTAGAAATATTAGATTGGCAACAGACCTATCCACAGAGACCTGGCAGGCCAGAAAGGACTGGCAAGATATCTTCAGAGAACTGAACGAGAAAAATATGCAGCCAAGAATACTCTATCCAGCTAGGCTGTCATTGAAAATAGAAGGAGAGATAAAAAGCTTCCAGGACAAACAAAAACTAAAGGAATGTGCAGACATGAAACCAGCCCTCCAAGAAATATTGAAAGAGGCCCTCTAAGCAAAGAGAGAGCCTAAAAGCAGCATAGATCAGAAAGGAACACAGACAATATACAGTAACAGTCACCTTACAGGCAATACAATGGCACTAAATTCATCCCTTTCAATAGTTACCCTGAATGTAAATGGGCTCAATACCCCAATCAAAAGACACAGGCTATCAGATTGGATTAAAAACAAGACCCATCAATATGCTGTCTGCAAGAGACTCATTTTAGACCCAAAGACACCCCCACATTGAAAGCGAGGGGGTGGAAAACCATTTACCATGCTAATGGACACCAAAAGAAAGCTGGGGTGGCAATCCTTATATCAGACAAATTAGATTTTAAAACAATGACTGTAATAAGAGATGAAGAAGGACACAATATCCTACTTAAAGGGTCTATCCAACAAGAAGATCTAACAATTGTAAATATCTATGCCCCTAACATGGGAGCAGCCAATTATATAAGGCAATTAATAACAAAAGCGAAGAAACACACTAACAACAATACAATAATAGTGGGGGACTTTAACACCCCCCTGACTGAAATGGACAGATCATCTAAGCAAAAGATCAACAAGGAAATAAAGACTTTAAATGACACACTGGACCAAATGGACTTCACAGACATATTCAGAACATTCCATCCCAAAGCAACGGAATACACGTTCTTCTCTAGTGCCCGTGGAACATTCTCCAGAATTGATCACATCCTAGGTCACAAATCAGGTCTCAACCGGTACCAAAAGATTGGGATCATTCCCTGCATATTTTCAGACCACAATGCTTTGAAACTAGAACTCAATCACAAGAGGAAAGTCGGAAAGAACTCAAATACATGGAGGCTAAAGAACATCCTACTGAAGAATGAATGGGTCAACCAGGAAATTAAAGAAGAATTAAAAAAATTCATGGAAACCAATGAAAATGGAAACACAACTGTTCAAAATCTTTGGGATACAGCAAAGGCAGTCCTGAGAGGAAAGTATATAGCAATACAAGCCTTTCTCAAGAAACAAGAAAGGTCTCAAATACACAACCTAACCCTACACCTAAAGGAGCTGGAGAAAGAACAGCAAATAAAGCCTAAACCCAGCACGAGAAGAGAAATAATAAAGATCAGAGCAGAAATCAATGAAATAGAAACCAAAAGAGCAGTAGAACAGATCAAGAAACTAGGAGTTGCTTCTTTGAAAGAATTAACAAGATTGATAAATCCCTGGCCAGACTTATCAAAAAGAAAAGAGAAATGACCCAAATCAACAAAATCATGAACGAAAGAGGAGAGATCACAACCAACACCAAAGAAATACAAACAATTATAAGAACATATTATGAGCAACTCGATGCCAGCAAATTAGATAACCTGGAAGAAATGGGTGCATTCCTAGAGATGTATCAACTACCAAAACTGAACCAGGAAGAAATAGAAAACCTGAACAGACCTATAACCACTAAGGAAATTGAAGCAGTCATCAAAAATCTCCCAACAAACAAAAGCCCAGGGCCAGATGGCGTCCCAGGGGAATTCTATCAAGACATTCAAAGAAGAATTAATACCTATTCTCCTGAAACTGTTCCAAAAAATAGAAATGGAAGGAAAACTTCCAAACTCATTTTATGAGGCCAGCATTACCTTGATCCCAAAACCAGACAAAGATCCCATCAAAAAGGAGAATTATAAACCAATATCCTTGATGAACATGGATGCAAAAATTCTCACCAAAATACTAGCCAATAGGATCCAACAGTACATTAAAAGGATTATTCACCACGACCAAGTGGGATTTATCCCTGGGCTGCAAGGTTGGTTCAACATCTGCAAATCAATCGATGTGATACAATACATTAACAAAAGAAAGAACAAGAATCATATGATCCTCTCAATAGATGCAGAAAAAGCATTTGACAAAGTACAGCGTCCTTTCTTGATCAAAACTCTTCAGAGTATAGGGATAGAGGGTACATACCTCAATATCATAAAAGCCATCTATGAAAAACCTACAGCAAATATCATTCTCAATGGGGAAAAGCTGAGAGCTTTTCCCCTAAGGTCAGGAACACGGCAGGGATGTCCACTCTCACCACTGCTATTCAACATAGTATTAGAAGTCCTAGCCACAGCAATCAGACAACAAAAAGAAATCAAAGGCATCCAAATCGGCAAAGAGGAAGTCAAACTCTCACTCTTTGAAGATGATATGATACTGTATGTGGAAAATCCAAAAGACTCCACCCCAAAACTGCTAGAACTCATACAGGAATTCAGTAAAGTAGCAGGATATAAAATCAATGCACAGAAATCGGTGGCATTCCTATACACCAACAACAAGACAGAAGAGAGAAATCAAGGAGTCAATCCCATTTACAATTGCACCCAAAACCATAAGATACCTAGGAATAAATTTAACCAAAGAGGCAAAGGATCTGTACTCAGAAAACTATAAAATACTCATGAAAGAAATTGAAGAAGACACAAAGAAATGGAAAAACATTCCATGCTCATGGATTGGAAGAACAAACATTGTGAAGATGTCAATGCTACCTAGAGCAATCTACACATTCAATGCAATCCCCATCAAAATACCATCCACTTTTTTCAAAGGAATGGAACAAATAATCCTAAAATTTGTATGGAACCAGAAGAGACCCCGAATAGCCAGAGGAATATTGAAAAAGAAAAGCAAAGCCGGCGGCATCACAATTCCGGACTTCCAGCTCTATTACAAAGCTGTCATCAGGAAGACAGTATGGTACTGGCACAAAAACAGATACATAGATCAATGGAACAGAATAGAGAGCCCAGAAATGGACCCTCAACTCTATGGTCAACTCATCTTTGACAAAGCAGGAAAGAATGTCCAATGGCAAAAAGACAGTCTCTTCAACAAATGGTGTTGGGAAAATTGGACAGCCACATGCAGAAGAATGAAACTGGACCATTTCCTTACACCACACACAAAAATAGACTCCAAATGGCTGAAAAACCTAAACGTGAGACAGGAGTCCATCAAAATCCTAAAGGAGAACACAGGCAGCAACCTCTTCGACCTCAGCCACAGCAACTTCTTCCTAGAAACATCGCCAAAGGCAAGGGAAGCAAGGACAAAAATGAACTATTGGGACCTCATCAAGATAAAAAGCTTTTGCACAGCAAAAGAAACAGTCCACAAAACCAAAAGACAACCGACAGAATGGGAGAAAATATTTGCAAATGACATATCAGATAAAGGGCTAGAATCCAAAATCTATAAAGAACTTATCAAACTCAACACCCAAAGAACAAATAATCCAATCAAGAAATGGGCAGAAGACATGAACAGACATTTTTCCAAAGAAGACATCCAAATGGCCAACAGACACATGAAAAAGTGCTCAACATCGCTCGGCATCAGGGAAATCCAAATCAAAGCCTCAATGAGATACCACCTCACACCAGTCAGAATGGCTAAAATTAACAAGTCAGGGAATGACAGATGGTGGCGGGGATGTGGAGAAAGGGGAACCCTCCTACATGTTGGTGGGAATGCAAGCTGGTGCAACCACTCTGGAAAACAGTATGGAGGTTCCTCAAACAGTTGACAATAGAGCTACCATATGATCCAGCAATTGCACTATTGGGTATTTACCACAAAGATACCAATGTAGGGATCTGAAGGGGTACGTGCACCCCAATGTTTATAGCAGCAATGTCCACAATAGCCAAACTGTGGAAAGAGCCAAGATGTCCATCGATAGATGAATGGATAAAGAAGATGTGGTATATACACACAATGGAATATTATGCAGCCATCAAAAGGAATGAGACCTTGCCATTTGCAACAACATGGATGGAACTGGAGAGTGTTATGCTGAGTGAAATAAGTCAATCAGAGAAAGACATGTATCATATGACCTCACTGATATGAGGAATTCCTAATCTCAGGAAACAAACTGAGTGTTGCTGGAGGTGGGGCTGGGAGGGATGGGGTGGCTGGGTGATAGACATTGGGTAGGGTATGTGCTATGGTGAGCGCTGTGAATTGTGCAAGACTGTTGAATCACTGATCTGTACTTCTGAAACAAATAATGCAACATATGTTAAGAAAAAAGAAAAAGAAGAAGATAGCAGGAGGGGAAGAATGAAGGGGAGTAAGCTGGACGGGGAGATGAACCATGAGACGATGGACTCTGAAAAACAAACTGAGGGTTCTAGAGGGGTGGATGGTGGGGGGATGGGTTAGCCTGGTGATGGGTATTAAAGAGGGCACATTCTGCGTGGAGCACTGGGTGTTATGCACAAACAATGAATCATGGAACACAACATCAAAAACTAATGATGTAATATATGGTGATTAACATAACAATAAAAAATTTTTAAAAAAAATCCTCACGCATTTTCTATACTTCATAAGGATCTCTTCCCCACCACTTGTATTCATCTTGACAGCACTCTTCTTGTTGAACATAATTTTCAATGCATTACAATTCCCAAATTTATAATTTCTTTTTCATTGCTTATATTGTATATTGGTTTCCCTCTGTGGCATAACTTTTTTTTAAGATTTATTTATTTATTTTAGAGAGAGAGAAAATGAACAGGGGGGAGGGGCAGAGGGAGAGAGAGAATCCTCAAGCAGACTCCCCACTGAGCACAGAGCCTGACATGGGGCTCAATCCCAGGACCCTGAGTACATGACCTGATCTGAACTCAAGAGTCAGCCTCTCAACCGACTGAGCCACCCAGGCGCCCCTGTGGCATAACTTAATTACATTCAAATATTAATGCATATTTTTTCTGTTTTAGATATTTTCATGCAAATGTTAATGAATATGGCACCTCATGTTAATGAATATGGCACCACTATTTAGTCTGAAGACCCAATAAAAATTTGAATAGGGCCATATCAGTTTTTGCCTACTCCGTAGATTTACAATTGGTATATGCACTTAATGATAACCCTGCTAGTAATTTAGCTAGTTCATAAAGTGAATTGTAGTGAAATTTCTACTCCATTCTGGCTCATCCCTAAAGGTTCTGAAATAATCTGCTAGGAATTGTCCCAATAACCAAGACTAACATTTTTTCAGACTAAAGGAAAGTCATATTTTCCATATGTCAAAAATATCTGAAATGCAAACAGTCAACTCAAACTCCGGGTAACCAGTTGGGTGTTGTTTTATAAACACAGTATCAAATAAATTTAGTCTGTATGGATTCTCACAACAATCAGCAAGACCTCCCCCTTCTCCTTCTCTGTCTCCTTCTTCAGTCTGCAGACACCAGCAAATTAACAGCCAGCTATCAACACAGAAGTCACAGTAGCTCATTAAAAAAAAACCAGGAGAAATATAACAATACCTCTATGATGGAACCTTTAGCGAAGTAAGACTAGAACAAAAATGAAATGGCTTGTGACATTTGTTGTGTCACACAGTTTGAAGGACCGGATCTATTTTTACTTTATGTTTAAATCTATTTTTATTTTATGTTTAAATCTACTGCAAAATTCAAAATCCAAAGGAAAAACTAAATAACTTTTACACAAGAGCAACCTAAGTGTTCATACATAGGAGTATGATGGAATAAATCACAATACATCCATCCACACATGGGAGAACTAAAAAGAATGAGGAAAACTGTTGTGGTGAAATTTCTAGGATATATTGTTAAAGAGTACCTATAATTTGACACCTTTTTATAAAAATTAAGGGGAAATAAGTGTCTCCTCCTTTTAAGGAAAAAATGTGTCTCCTCGTTTGTTCAAGAAGAAATACAGGGAGGAGAAGCCAGAGGCTGTTGCAATTGGTTGAGCACCAGGGGGAGGAGAGAATCAGGGAAGCAAATGGAAGGAATGGATGGGATGGAGGTGTTACTGCTTTGAGAATGGCTTTTTGTATAGTTTTGTCTTTTAGAACTACAGTAATGTTTCATATGCTAAAAAAAAAAAGGAAGAAAATGAATAACATTAACAAATAGGAGAAGGGAAAACTTAAAATGTTTATCCATTGTTTCTTTTTTTTTGCCAAGAACAATATTCAGTGAGTATAATCAGGGTGCGGCTTGCTTGGTGGTTTTAGAAATGTTTTCCTTAGGCTTTGGAGTCTATTTTTTTATCTCTACCACCATGAAAACATAGAGTAGCAATAACTTGGCTTCCAAAATCTTATTAGAATAAAAATTTTGAAAAAGATTTCCTTTTTTATAGTCAGTGAAATAATACTTCTGTAAAACCCAGAATCTAATTTTTTGGATACACACATAATTGGGTACTTCCATAAGTGACGTTTGAAATCAGCCTTGGGTGAGCCTAAGTTTGCAGATTCAAAGTATATACCGTATTTTTGCCCTTTTATAAAGACATTGCATTCCTTTTCTTCTGCTTTATTTAGTGTGGAGTCCTCCATGACAAACCTCCTGATAGTCCCTCAGCTTACCCAAAAGAAATGAGAAGTTGTCGGAAGGTACCTCTGACATCACAAGTAACATTTAGGATAAACTCTTTAAATAAGATGGCATTGGCCTCTCTTGTAATAGAACACTATTGGTTCTTTCTCATGTCATTCTCTTTCCTGGCCATAAAATAATCATCCTTTTTTTCAATTTCACATTTTGTAAGAGGCTTCATTTATCTTAAATTTGAAAGACTCAACTTTTAGTTCCAGAATTTATCTGATAAATCATATTTTCTCCATCAATAGATAAATGAAAATGCCTGAACTACAAAATTATACATAGCACATGCTAGAATTGAACCCTAACATCAAGGATCACTTTGAGACAATTTGAGATTTTTTATACATATATATATTTATTTGAAAGAGAGAGAGAGCAGGGGGAGGGGCAGAGGGAAAGGGAGAGAGAGAGAATCTTAAGCAGACCCTGCGCTCAGCACAGAGCCCGACTTTGAGACAATTTGATCTTTAGTAGATGACTTCCTTTTTCCAGCCAAATATTGTCACTGAAACTGCTATCGCTATAGCAAAACAAAACCACATCATCCATAAATTCAACTATCTGTGGTATAATAAGACGATAAGCATCTTTTATAGTACTAACAATGGGATTCCACATTTGAGAAGGGTTTAGACAAAATAATCCTTTAAGATCCATCTCAACTCTGAAATGTACAGTTTATGAACTATATCATAAATCATAAAATCATAAAACAACTTATTGATTCCTCTTTAAAATCGAGAGCTAAGGTAAGAATTTACACAAACCTGCAAGCATTTTCTGTAGCATGTGAGCCCTCTCTATACACAGTCAGCTGTGTCAATTTCAAAAGATAACGTAATAATCATCACTCATCGGAGAGCAAGGTAGTCAAGTGGGCATGGGAGCCTGACCTGAGAGGGAACCATTCACACATTCCATAGCTCAGGGCCTTTCTTCCGAGACCATGTCTTTCTCAGTGTCGCTTCCATTAGTAGAAGGGAAAGGGCCAACTCTGCTTCAAAGAGGAGAGCATAGATTTTCCTGCTGCCCTTAAAGCAACGGGTAACACAGCCTGGCCTCCTCTCGCTGGACTTTTGGCTTTGTACTGGACATATTTTTCTTGCATTCCTTTTCAGAGTCTCATTTTCTGTACACATTTGTGCTTGGAAAAATGTTATGTATACATCTTCATTGCTACAAATGAGTAGTCTTTTCTTCTCTTTCTGCCTTTAATGATCCTGAAATTCATTTTGTTAATGTGTATGAGACCTTACTAAGCCAGAGAATTGATTTAAAATTTAAACCAGGAAACAAAAGTTACTAGCTTGAAAATTAAATACTTTAATCTAAAATATAATAATCTTATCAAAAAGGTATGATCACTATCTAATAAGATACAAACATACACACGCAGAGAGAGCTCACATTTAATGCACAACATGCAGCTTAGCATTTATAAATTTACAACAAAACTAACCTCATTAAATGAATCATATTTCCCCGTTGATTTACTAGAAGACTAGAACTAGTCAGTGACTGTCATGAAATCATAACTGGAGAATAAGTAAATCTT